>NC_053158.1:94715880-95328253 GCF_016835505.1 Polypterus senegalus
GGGGTGCGCTGTGGACCTCATACATTTGGATCATCACTATGAAGCTCACTTCGTGTGATTTCACAGTAACCTGTAAAAGTACTGAGAATGACTAAAGTTTTCAGCTAACCAACCAATGCTCTGTGTTCCAAAATTGTCCCCTGCAATACAATACAGCGCCCCTTTCACCTTTTCACTTGCACCTATAGTGATTCCATTTTCCTCCAAATCTTTTAAATCCAGTAACATTTCTGAGAAAACCCTGGTACTTCCAAATTGTTTTAGGTCATTCTCTCTACACAGTAAGACAAGGAACATGTGATCAGTATTGGACCGTACATGAGCAGGTAAATTTGCCACAGAAAGATAGACTGCCACAACTTTGTGTTTTCTCCTAGCAGAGCCAAGAGGATTGACAATTTCAAAAGCATCCTGGTACAGAATTAGCTTAAGGCATCCTGGATTTTCAACGAAGAACTGGTTGGACCTAAAGTTTTGTCCATCATTTATGTCACCAAAATAATCAGAGTCTGTTTCACAATACTGTTGTGACACTGAATTCTTCCATAATTCTGATTCTAATAAGCTACTTAATGTTTGCATCACAGGTATGTAGTAAGCAAACTTTTGTGTCATATTTTCATCATTTCCTAATGTCACTTTTTTAGGCTCTATGTATTTGAACATCTTTTGAAAAACACCTGAGCTCTTGAATAGGTTGTTCTTAGTGATCCCTGATGACAGAGAACAGATCTGAATCCCTCATACAATCACAGATTTTAAAAATAGCATTATCTGTTAGACACATGTCCTTTTTTTAAAGTGAACGTAGTTTACTTAAAGTGTAATCATGTCCCAACTCATGCACATTTTGCAGCTCTTCAACGATTGTCTGTACTGTTGAAGTTGGAAGAAGGAGCTGCCCTTGCAGTTTTAGGTAGAATAAGCATACTGTACATTCCTAAGAAAGGTCTCACTGAAATTCTCAGTCAATCCAACGCTTTAATTTGAGCTCAAGGAAGCATCTTCACATGCAATGAGAGCAGAATGCTGAGAGACGTTTCCCCTGTACATGTTACTTATACTATTCACTGAACAAGCCCCGTGTTTCCTGGACATGTGAGCAGTAAATGAGGGCTTCACAGTAAACGTATTTTTACAACCAGTTACTGGACATGCCACAGGTCGTCCCTCCACTATATGCTCTTTTAAGTGGGATACGAGTTCTTTCACGGTGTGAAACTGGCGCTCACATAGCGAAATGGCGTACTGAAAATCTGTAACAACGGCTCTAGCAGTAACAGAATGTGTATGACGCTGCCAAAACCACCGCTCCACAACAGCATGACGAACTAAAAAACTAACTGAAAACAAACAAACTTAAAGAGTTTGTCATTAAGCATGAAACCCACAAGACTAATTAACACCCACTTAGTCAGCGTTACAATTATGACTGTAAAATATACCCTCGGCCACAAACAAAAGCAGTTTCTTTCTGGCAACAAATGGTCATGTATTTCAATTGTGAAGGAAATGAATTGTTCGCTTACCAGTGGTACTCAGCGCGATTTTCCAGACGCTAGAAAAGTAGGCACGCACTAAGCCGCAAGCCGCAAACTTCACCAAAATGGCAGCTCCCGCAAATAATTTAGTCCAGTGAGAGAATGGAAACACATTCTGCTGCTCTGTGAGTGGACGAAGCAGCGCCCACAAGTTTGAGATTCAAACACAGCTGTTTATTTTCGTGGGAATGTAAAATATGTATTGCAAATCATTACTGCTACATTTAAAATTGTCTTAAGGCACTATAAATATTACCATATGTCATTCTGTAATAAAAAACAGAAACGTTTCATTTTATCATTTACAACTGATTAACAATTAATATAATTCAAAAATAAAAATGATGAACAGCAATGGAACAGATGAGCAGCTAACTGACCATTTGGAAGACAAAAATAAAAATTTCTGCAACTCATTCACCTTATGTATAAATCCTGTCAAATTAAAATTGAAACTTTAAAATGTACACATTAGGAAATCATAATAATGATTTTTCTTTTAATACCTGTATTCTGTGACGGGCAGGCAAAATAACATTTTTGTCAATGTCCAAATATTTATGAACCTAACTGTAAATCTGTAGTATATACTGTAAAATAATATTATATACAGTACAATATTAACAACATCCTCCATGTTCACTGCAATCACGCTTAGTTATGCTGAGCACATTTTATTTTGTACAGTGAAGATAAAAGGGAAAGTGCAGGTTTAAGGAACATTTCAATATAACAATCAAATGTTTTAAAATCCATAAGCTCTACTTAGTCATGAGCTCTTTTATTAGGGAGGATATAAAAATAGTTCAAGTGTAATGCTGTTTAAGGATAGATTGTTAAATATCGGCCAACTCAATTCTAAACAGACACATCACCTGCTTTTTAAGCCACTCATATTAACATAAATTTACTGCATTTGTGCATATTCTTATCTGTAAAGTATAACATATGAATTTGTAAAATGTAATATGGTTACTAAAAAAATATAGCTGACAAAAAAACATAATTTTAACACTGTTATCTTGTGATATTAACTATATTGTATTGCTTTTTGTATCACTCTATATACTGTATACTCTATGTATTTTCTATGTTTAAAATACAGTAATCTATAAATTCTACAAAGAAATATGATTCTTTTAACATATTACTAATTTGAAATTAACAGTTGTGTTTGGTTAGGTTTTACTGTAGTATTACTGTAAATCCAACACTGCTGCATTGTTTTTCTATTTACACTTCTTTGATGTCATGATTTAACAGCAATTCACTGTTAATTTCACAGACATTTTTTACAGTGCAATCCCACAAGTACTTTGTGCTTGTACGCTAATTTACACTACACCCAATTTCTATTTCCTCATGCTGTACAACTGTTTCTTGTTAATTATAAACAAAACGTCAATTGTCAGTAAAGAACAGATTGTAATGATCCAGGTGCCCCTGTACCTGAAACAACAACCGGCTGGAGCTTCTGGTTGTATGTGAACCGAGGATGAATTAGGGCAAGTGAGGACAACAATAGTTTATTGGTACAAAAAGTTCATGATTTACTTTCAATAAAAAAGTGATAAATGCATTTATAGAAAAGATTGTTTAAATAAATGTCTTTAAAAGAAAATAATCAGCAGGATTGGATGGGGGGGCATAAAAATAATTACAACACTGTTCAACTCAAGATTGCCCAGAATCCTGAGTTCTCTTGCAAAGCAATACAAATCATAAGTGCTTATTCCAGCAGTACTTCCAAGTCAACACTATTACCACACTTCATAATTAGTAACAAGAGATGTTAAAAAGTCCAGCATTGACTCCATCCTTGCACTGGATCACTATTGTAATCCCTGAAATCATCGTTCTCATCACATTCAGTGATTTACCAGAGCCCAAATTGTCCCCTACTCCAATACATATTTCAGCAGGCTTAATACCTACTGTGGGGTGGCACTCAACACACATTATACTTTTCCTTGCTCCCTAGTCCTCCATCTGTCTGAGTACTGTCTCTCCCTGCTCCTTCACTCACCCATCTCCTCTTGACTGCTGTAATTGCATACTTGCACAAGCACAATTCTTTCTTAGTCATTTCCTCCCCCATATCTCCCCCTCAGTTAATTTAGGTGAAGGTGCTACCATACCTGCCTCTGGGAACAGATGTTAAGGGACGTCTGAGCTTATCTAAATTGCATGTATTTGATTAGCCAGCCTTCCTAGTAATTGTTCCGATTATTGTTCCCACCAAATAACTATAACATATTCCCCCTTTCAATGAGATTTCTTAATATAATAAAAAAAAAAACTGTCTGAAAATAAAAAATAGCCAAACCCTAATTTAACCTCTAAGCTTGCTGACAAAGCATTATACATTTAGCTTGTGTTTGGTGTAGCTATGCAGATTTTTAAAGATGAACACATTATTTGTTCATTACATTAAATAGTTTTTTAGGATCTCATTGTTATTATTGTTAAATTAATAAGACTGCTACACTTATCTAATAAAAAGGCTTCCCTAATTTTGAGTAAGGGTTCTTTTGTTAAAATTGCTAAAAAAATAAAAGTCACCTACTGTATTCTGCTTCTTCATTAGAGCCTATGCCAATATTGTGCAATATTGAGTCCCATCCTAAACTGGACACCAGTCAATCAAATGGACACTATCAAACATATACACTTCAGAGCATTTCTACAGTCACCTGAAAATAACTGTATACAGTGGTACCTTGAGATATGAGCCTTCACTAGGTTGATTTTTTGCCTTGAGTTACGAGCCAAAGTTCAAACTACGAGCCATCAAAGAGCTTGTTGCCGCACATTCCGAGGAACTGACGACGGAGGAGTTGACAGAACTACAGACGCAGCAACATACGGAGGTTCTGCAGAAGACTGGTATCGCGGAGGCGGTTATCTCTTAAAGTGAGATAAAGGAAATGTTTGCAATGTGGGAAAAAGTTTCGAACTTTAAAGAAAAGAAACACCCTAAAAAAGTTATAACTGATTGTGCAGCAGCACTATTTAATGACACTTGCCTAACACTTGACTTTATTGAAAAGAAACAATTAAAAAGTTACAACTGATCGTGCAGCGGCGCTATTTAATGACACTTGCCTTACTCATTTCAGAAACATTCTAAAGGGGAGGACTAAACAAAGCTCCTTGGACAGGTTTCTATTGAAACACCCTGCGAATGAAAGTGACGAAAGCACAAAAAAAAAAAAAACTAGTGAAGAAGAAAATTAAGTTAAGCAAAAGTGAAATGAAAGAAAAAACATTACAATACGCTAATCGGCATTGCCAACATCTGTTCATTTCTTTAGATTCTCTATTATGTATTAGGTTTTATTTTGTTTGTATACAATATTTGTTCATTATAAATACATTTTTCTTATGTTGGAAACATTTAAAAAAAAATTAGGGTGGTTTTTTGGGGGCTGGCATTAATTAATCTCATTTCAATTAATTTCAATGGGGAAAATTGATTTGAGATATGAACATTTTGACTTACGAGCTCGGTCACAGAACAAATTAAACTCGTATCTCAAAGTATCACTGTTTATACTTTTGTATTGTGGGAAGAACAGGTGAAAACACTCAAATACAAAGGTACAATGCAATAAATGTTCTACATTTACTGTTAATAAATATAAAAATTACTACTCATTTCAAAACACGTGTTTAAATTGTGCAACATAACTTATGTTTGCACATGTTACTATGAATGCCTGACTATTGTAACTCCACATGGAGGGCACGACAATTATTACTATCAGAATCCGTATCCTCAAAAGCAGGTTTGAGTGCAATCTCTATTAAAACTTTCCATTAAACCAAAAAAAAAATACTCTCCTACTGTTGTCGTAATCTGGATTTAACATATCAGTAATGACCTGTCACCGCTGAGGACAAAGTACAAGATGCCAAAGATTCAAATCAGTGTGAAACCTGTTAGTGAATTATATACATACTGACATCATTTGGGAGTCAGTTGCTCTACAACAAGAAATTTTTACTTCATTTTACTTGGTTAGTTGGTTGGTTCCTGGTGTCTGAATAAGAAGTTTGTGCCATCTGATTTTTTTTGTTGCAGATGATGCCATACAACTATCATGATATGTTGTTAGGCTGTGTCTAATATCTTACAGGTTTTCAATTTAAAGCATTATTGAACACTTAACAAAACCATTTAAAGCATTGTCCAGTGGGACTTATAGTTCCAGGCTTTACTAGTTGTTTTACTCTGGTTTCTTTCAAATGAGAAGTGAAGGTGTTTCATATTTACCAGCTTGATGACACTAACATACAGTAATGCTAAGCTTTGCCAGTAAAGAGTGCCTCTCTCAGTCTTGGGTGAGTTTAATTGCATTGTTGGAAAAATTAACTTTATTACCTTGGGTTTTCCTTTTGGCACCCAGTAATCACCCAAAAGACCTGAACCAGCACTGCATGTGTGCAAAACACTAGCATGTATATTTAACGACTCACTTAAAAAGCAAATCTTTGTGAAATTGTCCATAAAGTCTTTGGTTTTTATTTTAATGCATTTCTATTTTAACTCTGCAGGTGGTTGTGACAGCTGTACACTTTTACTTTACTCTTCTATAATAGGAGCAGCTTCATAATATTTCTTTCCTTCATTGATACCATGTTGCCCTTTTCCTCAATGAAAGGCTCTGTTTCCTTTCCCATGAGCTGTGAAATGTTATCTTCTGACTTTCCTAAATATACATAAATATTCTGCATCATTTGTGAGAAATGAAGGCAGAAAGCAACGGGTCACAGGAAGCAACAAACTACCAAGAATATAGTTGAAATAATAATAACAGGAACCTTGACAACTTTTAAAATAATATCTGGCTGAGGTATAAGGATAACTTAGCTATTTGTTAGATTGAAAGTTCATCTCTAGTTTATGATTTTTTTCCATTCTCTTAAAAGCAGTGTAACCTCATGTCCTCTGAGGTGTGTCATGTTCCATTCCACTTCTCTCAAACATCAACTTCAGTTATTTTCTTCAGTGGTATATTGCATACTCTATATATAACAAACTTTAATTTGTAATGGAACCTAAAATGCAGCATACTTCTGTAAACCAAATGCAAAGGTACCCGTGATATCTGTGAGAGGTGATGAAGAGAAAATCGTCAGAGCAAAAGACGCACCAAAAAGATTTCACCTGGAACGAAGGCTCTAGGAGTGAAGAGAATGGGCAAACAGAATATATTGTTTTATTGCAATAAAACAACAACACAGATTCAACCCAATTTGGCCAAATCGGGTTGAGCCCTGAACAGTTCAAAAATCACAGTTTATCTATCATTTCTTATCATTCTGACCTCGCTAGAAGCAGCCTATTCGCTGCTTTCCTTGACTCCTTTTTCTGCAGCTGGCCTAATTTACTTTTATTAGAACTACCAATAGTTCTTATTTTCTGTCAATTATCTTTATTTTTCTGCTTCGCTTATTTTTAGGTCGACTGAGAGCCAACAGGTCTTTTCCCTTCTTCCATCCTTGAGCTCTCGTTATCTCATCGTTCTCCCTTCCTGGGTCCTCTCGTTAGGAAACATTTTGGAGAGTTTTAGACGAGATAGATGTGCTCGATATATAATTTTGAGTTGTATAATTATATGCTTTGCGCATATGGAGCTCGAGTGAATTCTCTGCATTGCTACTTTCCACTCCTTTTCTGATATATTGAGAGATCTTTTTCCCAGTGTCTTCTTGGATCTTTGAAAGGGAAGGATTGTAAAATGATTTATATATTGTAGAGATGGTGTCTAAGTCTTTGAGATTGAGCAATATTTTTTCCAGCATGGATGAGGGTGCAAGATGAGGAAAATATGGAAGGTTCTGTTTAACAAAGTTCCTGATTTGAAGATAGTGAAAGAAATGTGTAGCTGGAATGTTAAATTTGGAGTGCAATTGTTCATAGGATGCAAAGATGTTGTCTATATAAAGATCGCTAAGCAAGTTAATTCCAAATTTTTTCCAGATATTAAAAACTGCATATGTTTGCGAAGGTTGAAATAGGTGGTTCTCTTGCAGAGGTACCACAGATAGAAGCTTCTCCATCTTAAAATGCTTTCTACATTGGTTCCATATTCTAAGTGAGTGGAGCACAATTGGGTTATTAGTATATTGCCGATAACAAGTGTTTATTGGAGCACAAAGCAGGGAATACAAAGAAGTACTGAAGGATTTTACTTCTATTACGGACCAAGCCTGTGTATGTTCTTCTATTTGTGTCCAGGTTCTTATCGCCTGTATATTTGCTGCCCAGTAATAAAACTGGAAGTTAGGTAGAGCCATGCCGCCTTCTGCCTTTTGTCTTGGTAGTGTCGCTCTTTGGATGTGTGGATGTTTTGAATTCCAAATAATTGAGGTTATTGTTGAATCTAATTGCTTAAAGAATGATTTATTGATGTATATTGGAATGTTTTGAAATAAAGAAAGAAGCTTAGGAAGAATATTCATCTTAACAATGTTAATTCTACCAGCTAGAGTGAGATGAAGGGTTGACCATCTATGCAAGTCTTGCTTAATTTTTTACATGCAGACGGTGAAATTTTGTTGATAAAGAGCTTTATGTTTATTTGAGATGTTTACACCTAAGTATTTAAACTGTTCTGCAATGATAAAAGGTAGGGTATCTAATCTAATATTATATGCTTGAGAATTCACTGGGAAGAGTACACTTTTATTTAGATTAATTCTGAGACCAGAGATCTTTTGAAATTCTGTAAGTGCTGTTAAGACTGCAGGCACAGAATTTTCTGGGTCTGATATATACAGTACCATATCATCTGCATATAATGAAATTTTCTGTTCCAGTCCTTCTCTGATAATCCCCTTTATCTGATCAGTATTTCGACAATGTATTACCAGTGGTTCAATGGCAATTGCAAACAGTAGCGGTAACAAGGGGCATCCTTGTCTAGTACCACGTTCTAGTTTAAAGTAGTCTGAGCAAGTGTTGTTGATACAAACTGACGCTTCTGGGTTATCCATCCATCCATTTCCTAACCCGCTGAATCCGAATACAGGGTCACGGGGGTCTGCTGGAGCCAATCCCAGCCAACACAGGGCACAAGGCAGGAACCAATCCTGGGCAGGGTGCCAACCCACCGCAGGACACACACAAACACACCCACACACCAAGGCCAATTTAGAATCGCCAATCCACCTAACCTGCATGTCTTTGGATTGTGGGAGGAAACCGGAGCGCCCGGAGGAAACCCACGCAGACACGGGAGAACATGCAAACTCCACGCAGGGAGGACCCGGAAGCGAACCCGGGTCTCCTAACTGCGAGGCAGCAGCGCTACCACTGCGCCACCGTGCCGCGCTTCTGGGTTAGTATAAAGTAATTTGATCCATGTACAAACGTTCTGGCCAAATCCGAACTTCTCCAATGTAGTAAAAAGGTATTTCCATTCAATCATGTCAAATGCTTTTTCTGCATCCAATGATAATAATATTTCTGGGGTGTTTGATTTAGTTGGTGAGTATATTTCATTAAACAGGCGTCGAAGATTTGAAGATAAGTGTTGGCCCCTAATAAATCCAGTTTGATCTTGTGATATTACCGAGGGGAGCACTTTCTCCATCCTTCTAGCTATGATTTTAGAGAGTATTTTAACGTCATTATTCAGAAGTGAAATTGGTCTGTATGATGCACATTGTAATAAGTCCTTATTTTGTTTTGGAAAAACGGTGATTAGTGCTTGGCGAAAAGTTTGAGGAAGAGTTTGGTTATCTCTGGCTTCTGTAAATGTTGCTAATAGGAGGGGAGCTAGCTGAATTTCTTGTAAAATTCTTCAGGGTAGCCATCAGGGCCTGCTGCTTTTCTGCCTTGGAGTGACTTTATAGCATCTGGTAATTCTGATAATGCCACAGGTTTATCCAGTTTCTCAACAGTAAAAGTGTCTATTTGTGGTATTTGTAATGTATCCAGAAATGCATTAGATTGTGTATTGTCTTCTTTAAACTCAGTAGTATATAGGGATTTATAGTAGTCTCTGAAAGTGTGCATTATATTTTTGTGGCCGATGATTTTACCTCCGTTCGCGTTGGAGATTACTGAGATTGCGTTGCACACTTCTTGCTTGTGAATTTGTTGAGCTAAAAGCTTATTAGCTTTCTCTCCATGTTCATAGTAATGATGTCTGGATTTATAAATTAGTTGTTCAGTTTCTTTAGTTGTCAGGAGGTTTAGTTCTGAATGCAGAGCCTGCCATTTCCTATGTAGAGTCTCACTTGGTAGTCTGGCATGTTCTTCATCTATTCTAGTAATTTCACTTTTTATCTCTGCTACTTTCTTGGTTTCTAATTTATTTCTGTGGGAAAGATATGAGATAATCTGTCCTCTTAAGAAGGCCTTAAGAGTTTCCCAGAGTATTCCTGCAGAGATCTCTGAGGATGTATTTGTCTCTAGAAAGAATTTGATTTGTTTGGATATAAATTCTGTACAATTCTCGTCTGCTAATAGAAGCGGGTTGAGACGCCATCTGCAGGGTGAGTGTTTGGGGCTTAGTAACTTTAGCTCCAAGATCATCGGTGCATGGTCAAAAATAACAATAGCATCATATTTGCAAGATTTAATCATAGACAAGAAGTTATTGTCTATAAACAAATAATCAATCCTTGAGTAGCAATGATGTACTGGTGAGTAGAAAGAATATGTTCTTGAGTTTGGGTTTAAAAACCTCCAGGGGTCTGATAAGTTGTGATCAGTTATAAACTTTGTAATTATCTTTGCGGTGTTAGATGCCGTTCCCCCTGTGGAAGAAGTCCTATCTAAGAGTGGATTTAGAACACAATTAAAGTCCCCAGCCATTATAATTTTATGAGTGTTCAGATTGGGAATGGATGCAAATAAATTTTGTATAAATTCCTTATCATCAACATTAGGTGCATAAACATTTATCAAGATCATTTTACAGTTAGATAAGTCTCCCATGACCATTACATATCTCCCTTCAGGATCCAATACTACATCTGATGCTACAAATGGGACTGTTCTATGTATGAGAATTCCCACACCTCTAGTTTTCTTTGTAAAACTAGAATGGGACATTTGGCCAGTCCAGTCCAGTCTTTTTGCAGCCGGAACTGATCCTTGCTTAGTAAATGGGTCTCCAGTAAAAATACTATTTTAGCGTTTAGACCTGTTAGGTGAGAGAGTACTTTCTTTCTCTTTAATTCATGATTCAGGCCTTTAACATTCCAGCTCACGAAGTTAACTGTCCCATCATGGAGACATTGATTCACACAGTCCCGGTCCTCTGACATACCCAGAGACAGAGCACGTCCAAAGCAAAACAAGCCCCCACGCAGCGGCGTTTTAGGGTTAAAAAATAGAGATATCTATTACCAATATAGTCTAAAAAATTGTGCACTTAAAATATATATAATCTTCAGCAATCTTAGTGTATTAAGATAATACACCCAGGATAATAAACCCAGGGAATGGTGTTAGAAATTTGTCCAGAATAAGCATAATAAGTCTTAATGCAATAATAGCAATAACAGTAAACCAATGGTATGATGTTGAACAGTTTCGTTTAGGTTAGAGAGAAAATAATTAGATAATAAAAAAAGGAGAAAAAAGAAAAGTAATTGAGCACAATAAAACATAATCAATCATGAGTACATAAAATTGAATAACATGGGAATATAACATAATACACGAAGTTTACTAGAGAATAATACATATATGAGGCTTACAAAAAATAATAAAGTAATTGTCCATAAAAAGTGCTTTCCTTCTTTTAGAGAAAAATAAGTTTCCATAAAAGTTATATTTTTGTTCAACCTGGGTACTTTGCGCACCGTAGATGGTCACCTCCCTAGTTACTAGCACTTCACCCAAGGAGCTTCCTTTTTTGGTTTAGTATTTTATTATTTACAGTGTCATCAAGAAGAGAATTAAAATCTGTAGTTAAAGATGTCCATAGTTCAAGAACTTGGATGTACATTTGTTTGACAGCAATTCTGGCAACAATTGATTTGAAAACTGGCAATAAACAGCAAAATACCATTCAAGGACACAATGATGCAATCAAGAGAGTAATTCCTGCTTTGGCAAACATAGCTCCTTGTGTTCCTAGGTTCAAATGAAGCCAATACTAAGTGTACTGGTTTTACATTTTGTTTCTAAGATGAGTTTACACATAATGTCAGAATTGTCCCAATTCCTAAATATGGTGAAATAACTACTTAATATACCTAGTTCTGTGTGTTCATCTACAATCGGACCTGTTAATAAATAATACAATTGGTGGTGACACAGATAGCCAAATATTTATATTAATAAACTCAAAATTTCCAGTTTTATGTTGCCACTGATGGGCACAATAATGATTAGAGATAAAGTCCTTATTCACCTCATCATGCTCACATCCTAATACTTTCATTCATAAAGTTGCCCAAATTTACACCCAGCTGTGGTCTCAAACTTAACCACCTTTATCACATTAATGCAAACAGTTATTTTGTGGACAGTAGGTGTCAATCCTCCCTTCGGAAGATGTCAGCACTAATTTCCAAAATACAAGTCACGGGGTCATCTCTGAGGTCACATTCAGATTTCAAGGGTTACACCCAAGCTTCTCATTAAGGGTTCAAATCTTCTGTCACCAGTAGAGATTTTAAAATTTTCATCTGGGCTTTTTACTTCACAGGCCACACATTCACTATTACATTTATAAGACAGTCCATCTCCTATGGGCAAAATTATTACTTCATTTCGCTATCTTTTATAGATATACTCAACAAGCTATAATGTTAATCATTTGTCCTGTATCGCCATCAACAAGTCAGCCTAAACTGTATCATCCTATTCTAAGGGTTGTGGGTGTCCTGATCTGTAAGTGTCCCAAAATACTAGTTATGTGTGCCATCCCATAAGTTTACTATTATTCTTCTCAATTAATAAATGCACCTAAATGTTAAGTTCTACATTATTTGTTATAATATTACAACCAATAACCTAGAATATCTAAACTGGACTGGCCCTAACTAGCAATGGTGGAAGGCCTCTGCAATGAAAGTCACTTAACACTTCATACTACATTAGATTCGATTCTGATTAACTCCAAATTACATAAATCTTTGGTCCTTAAAGATAACTTATTATCTCATACTAAATGTCAATAGTCATATAAAAACACTTATCTAAAAATATCGATTCTTAACCACTTTGATTTCGTAATAATCATGTAGTATTTAATGCAAACATTCTTTAAATACATATTATTTAGGAGTTTCTGTATTCTGCTTTTGCTTGCAGATAATCAGCTTTTTCTTCTACACCTTGTATAAGTTCATGGTTCAAATACTGTTTTGAAAGATGTTGATAGTTGTCAAACAAGTGGACAATTAAAGTGGGCTCTGGCTAAGAACATCGAGCCCTGCAGAGTAAAAGTGTGACAAATTTTCTTCTCTGGTAAGGATTAAAGCAGGTGATGGGGTCCAATATCCCAGGTGAAAAGGACCACGTCTCGAAGTCTTGGACAAAAGCAGATGGATGCCATCTACGATTCGGAATCCAAGATGATCTTTTGGGCTCAATCATTACTAGCACAGTTGAGCTCCTAGCAGCAGGGATCCATGATGCCTTGGGCTGGAATTGAAGTACATTATCCAGTAGTCAGTTAGTCGATGGCCTGATCCATGACCTGATCCCATCTCCGGTACAGCTGGGTTCTCCTTTAACTCGGATGATTAGCTTATTTGCAGACCTTTATCACAGCACAATCTCTGGGCTCAACTTCAAATGCTGTCATCTATAATTTACTAGGAAAAAACAGCTTTCACCTGCCGATGTAAAGACTTAAAAATGTTACATAAATAAGCAGCATGTTAATTCTTCATTGGTAGCTACTTATGGATCCCAGAAATAAGGTGTCAGATCTGTTTCGTTGGGGGTACCCCTATTAGAAATATTGCTAGCGATAAAACAGTCATTTCAATCCAGTCTATGCTTGTCTAAGTCAGTTTGCTTTTAGTTAAAGTAAAGTTTGAAAATGATAAGCACAATGTTCAGGACTTCCTTTATAGCTGTTTCCAGTTTGACTACAATTGCAATTTTTACTCAATTGAAAACATGTTCCTCATAACAAGTAAGTCATCATTATAAAAATAAAGTCAGTTTAATATATATCAAGGGAAAATGCACTCAATAATAAATCATTACAAAAATTGGTCTCATAATAGTGTTGGCATAATATTCAAATTATCTGCATTTGTTCCATAGTAATTGAAAAATGGCTTAAAAAATTAAACATTTACTATACCAACCCTTCCCCCCTTATTCACACTTGTGTCAATTACAATTAGAGAAGATGTGGAGCAAGAGGGTATCTGAAACTGATCCCATCCATCCATCCATTTTCTAACCCGCTGAATCCAAACACAGGGTCACGGGGGTCTGCTGGAGCCAATCCCAGCCAACACAGGGCACAAGGCAGGAAACAATCCTGGGCAGGGTGCCAACCCACCGCAGCTGATACCATTAATATAATAATTTAATAAAAGCCAAATATTATAGTTCTCTTACAGGGAATACCAATATGTCCAGGGATGGAAAACAAACAAAAGCAAGAGAAGGTCGAGTATTTATTAGTTAAAGAGCTATGTTCTGTGGAGGTTGGTGAAAAAAGCCAGAAGACTTCAGTCAATTATTATAAATATAAATTTGTCTCTGTGTTCACTGTACCCTTCGTCTAAATGGATGAGAATGTATACCAGCGACCTCCAGAGAACATCTCATAGTTAGCATAGCAAGCAGAGTCAAGAAAGAAATCCACAGTCTGGACAGGTAAATTCTTAGTTGTTTTTAGACATTAAATATAACAGAAACAGTTAGGCTCCACATTTCCTCTCCTATAATTATAAGGCATCGTTCAAATATATAAAGTCTTCAAAACCTTCTCCTTTTACACAAGATGTTCATATTTGACTATATCTGGACCATATCTAAGATTAACAAGGTCAGTGAAGTAAAATATTTCATCGTAAAGTCCCTTAAAGTATTTTGAAGGTCACTTATCAGCAAAAATGATCTTGGAATCCATCTCCCCGTATAACCTGCCATCTAAAAGCTTAAAGTTTCTTTACATGTATCCCAAGTGTTATTTATTTTTTATTACTAATTTTTTTAGTAAGTACCACATGCATTTAGATCTTAGGTTTTAGAATCTTAATAAAAATGTCTCATTCAATGTTTCATTAAAGCATCAAATTATAAAAGTGAACCTTTCATCAGCTTTATAATGATACAAACACAGTATTCCATTATATTTCATACAAATATGTCCATATTACACAACAAGGGGATGAGGAAAGAAATCAATATATCAGAATGCCCTATAATGAAAAATGTACCGTTATTTATTTATTTTTAAAATGCCCTTTAGGAAATTAGCACATTCCCATCCATATTCAGAATGAAGAATCTGCTTCTTTGTTAGTTAATCTTCCCAGAATCTCAAACTAAGAAAATGCTCCATTACAGTTACATACACTGATTTCTTTTCCCCATAACCTTCTGCCAAAGCCAGTTTGTCTTGCACGCTCTTTCATTATTATCTTTCAGATGTTTATTGCATGTTTTCCCAGAATGTTGACTCCAAAAAGCACAGTCTGTCTTTCTGTTAGTTAACCCCCCTTATTCCTTTTTCTTTATAGCATATCTTAGCATTGAGTAGTACCTGGACTGGAAGTCACTGTTTTTCTTCAGCTTCTTTAATGTTTTAAAGAATGTCTCCTTCCAATAAAATTTACTCTTTTGCATTAAAATCCTCCCTGCATTTGAGTCTGGCCAGTACTCAAATGAACAGGGTGCTCATACAATATCATAGCTAATCTGGAGACCTTTTTACACCACGTGTTCACATCTTTTTTAGTTACAATTAAGAGCTCTTTTAATTTCAACAAACATTTATATTCTTACGCATATTAATATCAATGTCAATCATCTCATCTTTTCAAATAACACCACGTTTCGACACAAACACTCTCAAACACACTAAAACTTGTTTAAAATGCACTCACAGGGATCCCTTTAATATACTATATAACATACACAAAATCACCCAAACCATTTTTAACACACTATATTTTGAAACAATGCAACAAAGGAAACAGAAAGAAATGAACTCTGAAGGAGAGCAAGTTCCACTCTCACTTAACGTTACTAATCAGAACAAACTGTGACAGTAGGGGGCAGTAGTGCACCCTTGAACCCTCAGGTACAACTCCAGACACCAGGTAAAAGTCCAGAACCTTTTTATTTTGTTCTTCCGTGCACCAAGCACCCTCCACACTACTCATACAATAAATCAATAAACTCTCCTCCTCGCCCAGACACTTAGCCACCCTTCCTCCCAGCTCAGCTCACCGTCTGGACTGAGGCACCGTCCTTTTATAGCCCCTGACCCGGAGGTATTCCTGTCCCGACAGTCCATAGTTCCTTACTCCTTCCAGGTCAGGGCAATCAGTCCTTTTCTTTAACCCGGGAGCACGTCTTTCCTTCCTGTCATGTGACCCTGACGTACTCCCGGGTCATAGGGCATAAAAGAACCCATAAGCCCCCCTACAACGACTCCTGGTGGCCCCCAAGGTATCCAGCAGGGTTGTGTTAACACACTACAAAGTCCATAAGGCCCTGCTGGACCTCGGGGCATGGTCCTGCTGTCGGGAGAGCTCCTCCTGGAGGCCTGGGGATGCGAACCGGCATGGGAAGCCGGCAGTCCTCCACAAAACATAAAACAGCCTCTCATGACGCTAGCTGTTGTTAAACCTAGGAAGCATAACACAATCCTGCTCAGCTGTAAACGGCGCTGGTTTCCAGATAAAGGAGACTCTGTTGGCGAACCGAGTCAGCGACAACAAGGAAAAATCCAACTATTGAGAAACCACGCGGTACGATACCACAGCAAGACGGCATTCCCAGAAAAGGCTACACAGTCACAGAGAATATTAACTCAATACAAATAACATGTAAGCTTCAACACAAATCACATATAAATTTGAACCTTAGCATGAGTGCTAACCACTGTGCCACCACACACTCCACTGTAGTAGTCCCCATAATGCACAACCTCACATACATCACAAGAGAAAAGAAAAGGACAGAAGAAATTGAAAGAAATTGTCCCCCTTGTATGTTATAGTTATCAAAAGAACATTTTTTTTCCTTAAGACTTGATCAGGGTCTGAAGGAAAGTATATATTTATAAACATCTATATAATTAAAAGTGGAGACGTTTTCATTTTATCAAATAGTACACATATTCAAATTTATTTAAGCCAAAATCCCTCAGAGCTCTGGAAATTTATATCCAATGTTAAGAATTTTTTGTGCATAAAGTATTCTAGCAAATTACAAATGGACCACATTACCCAGAGACTTCCATGTTTTGCTTCCTACTCATACACACACAAATTGTCTGTTCACGCTCACATACAACCAGTTGAAAAAGCTTCTTTCAATTCACATAGCACCAGTAAGAAGATAAGAAGTTAGAAATAACTTAACACCATGGCCACAGCTGCATTGAAGAATTTCAGCACAGACACATTCATACACACACAGGCATCAGCGAGCACCAGGTACCTTTGAAGTCAAATACAGTGCACATTTTTTTTTAGTGCATCTAATTATATTCTTTCCCCACAGATATATACTAATATACAATATACACATTCACACACATATGCTTACAAATGTTTCTGTTACTTCATTTTACTTTTAGTACTTTTCCTCCTACTCCTCTGTTAAGGCTGTTTTGGTCATCAAACTGTAAACATGGTTCTAATAATGTTACTATACTGTAGAGACTAACTGAAAAAACACAAATATTTGGATGGTGTTAACTCTTTCAACACTGCTCTTACATTTTATTATTTCAAATTCTCTTGCAACACCTTCCCCATTCACACAGTCACACCTTACTCATTTTCCAAAGCCAACTTCAGTAATGCCTCTTAACAACAAATATCTCATTGTCTATAAATATCTGTTTTCCTCTTGTCAAATCCTTGTACACTGCAAAGATGAAACCAAAGTCAAGTGAAATGTATTTAAATCATGGCTTTAAACCTACTTTGAGACATCTTTGCGGAATTTTGTCAGTTAAACTTATTTAATTCCTTGGCATTTTTTTCCTGAATACAAGCAAAACAGCTCCCATTTAAAGTTTTTTTTTTTTTTTTAGTGTTCTCTGGTCTTTGAGTATTCATTCTTGTAGTGTATTCTGCGTTCTCTCTTTCACCTTCCATACATGGACCACAAGCAGTCAGCACACATCCATTTAAACCCACTTCAGTCACAAAATTAGTTTCATCCACTTTACTCAAATGTTCTTAATTGTTATTTTTAATTATATATATATATATACAGTATATATATATATATACTAGCAGAATACCCGCGCTTCGCAGGAGAAGTAGTGTGTTAAAGAAGGTATGAAAAAGAAAAGGAAAAATTTTAAAAATAACGTAATATGATTGTTAATGTAATTGTTTTGTCATTGATATGAGTGTTGTTCTCATATCTATATATATATATATATATCTATATATATATATCTATATATATATATCTATATATATAAATATATATATATATATATATATATATATATATATATAGTGAACGATATGGGGCGCCCTCGCTCCCTTGAACCCCTGTCCACGACTCCAGACACCAGGTAAAAGTCCTCAAGTTGACTTTATTTTGTCGCCACAGTGCACAAAGCACACTCTCCACCACAATTCTCATTAAACTCACAATAATAAACAATCCTCCAGCTCCCAGACGCGTTGCCACCCTTCCACCCAGCTCAGTTCATTGTCTGTGAGTTCCCATAGTCCTTTTATACCTCCTGACCCGGAAGTGTTTCTGCCCAATAGTCCACAAGTCCTTATTCCTTAGGGTAAATAGTCCCTTTCTTCAACCCGGAAGTCCGTTGCTCTTCCTGTGACGAACCTCCGGGTCACAGGGCACGAAGAAGCCCTCGGTCCTCCCTGCAGCTCCCTCCTGTGGCCCCCACGGCATCCAGCAGGGCTTTGCATAAAAACTCCAATGTCCATGATGCCCTGCTGGTCTTCTGGGACCTCCACGCTGCAAGGAGGGCTCCACCTGGCGGCTTGGGGTATTGGCGGGATAAATGGCCGCCATCCATCACAATATATATATATATATATATATATATATATATATATATATATATATATATATATATATATATATATTGTGACGGACAGCCGGGTCCCATGCCCGGCAGGGACGCCCCTGCTTCTTCTGTTCCGGGGGAGTCGCCATGGGCAGTCCAATACCTCCCCCGGGACGCTTGGTGGCAGCCTCCCTGGCCAACGGTGATTCCCCAACCGCCCGCAGGGCTCCATGGGAGATGGAGTCCTCCACAGCTTGGTTGGGGCCCGGCATGGCCGCTAGGGGGAGCTGCCTGCTTCCCACAGCCCGGCTGGACGAGCTTTCAGCCCCACCCGGAAGTTCAATTAGGACCAGGTGGTTAATCACCTGGAATGCTTCCGGGTGGGCTATAAAAGGCCCCAGCCACCACCACTCGGGGAGCCAGGGTTGGGAGGAGGAGGACTAAGCTTGCGGAGGAGTGGTGGAAGAGAAGGTGGAGAAGTGAGTTTTGTGGCTTTGTGCTTTTGGGACTGTGTTTGGGCTGTGTGGCACGGGGAAGACGTGTCACACAGCTGAAGAAAAATAATAAAGCCTGAGTGTTTTGTACACGTTGCCTCTACGTGGTCTGTGCCGGGTCGGGCGCTATATAGCGCCTTTTACAAAATATATATATATATATCAAAATACCCGCGCTTGGCAGCGGAGAAGTAGTGTGGTAAAGAAGGAAAGAGAAACAAAAGGGAACATTTTGTGAAAATAACGTAACATGGTTGTCAATGTAATTGTTTTGTCACTGTTATGAGTGTCGCTGTGATATATATATATAGCAAAATACCCGCGCTTCACATCGATGTCGTGTGTTAAAGAAGTTATGAAAAAAAAAAGGAAACATTTTAAAAATAATGTAACATGATTGTCAAAGTAATTGTTTTGTGTTTTAGGTGGCAGCGTTACGAAGTTGTTTTCGTCTAGCTGCATCAGAAAATGTACCACGACGTCTGACACACATCCTTTTTACTGTTTTCTCACAGCCTGGATTGCTGCCGTCATAATGGGTTTGAGTCTACATATATATATATATATATACTGTATATATATATATATATATATATATATACATACATATATACATATATATACATATCTTCATATCTATATACATATATACATATCTACATATATATATATATATATATATATATATATATATATATATACATACCTATCTACATCATATATACACACACATACATACATACACACACACAAATTATATATATGTGTGTGTGCATGTATGTATGTATGTGTGTATGTGTGTGTATATAAAATGTAGATAGGTGTGTGTGTGTATATATATATATACACATACATGCAAACATACACACAGGTATATATATGTGTATATATATGTATGTGTCTATATGTGTGTGTATAGCTTTGGTCACTGAGTGCAAGGGAAAAATAATAAAATATAGTCTATAAGTTATTAAACAGTAAAACATTAACGTTTTAAGAAGTACAGGTACATTGAGCACTACTGGAGTGGTTGCGGCTAAACTACATTTTAAAGACGATGTAACACAACAGGTAAGTAGTACTAACAGCAGCTAAAATGTATATGGATCATCTCTCGGTAGTAGATCCCTTTTGAAAGGCGCTACACGACGGCTGTGGTATAGAAATTACATTTTCTATGTGAACGTTCAAATTTCTGCCTCTGGTAATGTGCCTTACTGGCATTACCAGCAATTAAATAAAATTAGTTTTGTGTCCTCTGCTGTGTTAAGAGAGAAAGGCTTTGGTTTGGAATAAAAGGAAAGAAGGTGTAAAGAAAGGAAAGTTGCCTTTTTCTTTTATATAGTATAGAGAGATGTGTTCACTGACGATATGATCGCCTTTTGGGGACAGTCGCGGTGGGTCTTGTGTAGACTGGTGAGACGTCCCTGCCATTAATCGGCTGTGATGACACTGTCAGTCCTCCACTCGTGTGTGTGTCTTCATAATCCGAGCTGACGACCTCATAATCGTATACGTGCAAAAGAAAGTGCGAATCGCCTTAATATTAGTTTGCCGCGGAGTAGAAAAGGGGTCCCGTGTTTGCACTTGTCTGGGCTATAGCTCAGGGGGAGGATGAAAAAAATGAAAAGTGCTCACTTTGACTTAAGGCAGAAGCGCAGTCAGCGTCTCAAAGGCTGGCACAGCTATGCGCGCGCGCGCCGGCTGCTCGACTTTTGCTGGGCAGGAGACCTCAGTTTTTGCAGACACATTCACGATATCAAAAGTCTCAGCGCTCTTTGGAGGTCATTCATATATATATATATATATGTACATATATATATATATATATATATATATATATATATATATATATATATATATATATATATATATATATATATATATATATATATATATATATATATATATATATATATAGCAAAATACCGCTACCGCAGCGGAGAAGTAGTGTGTTAAAGAAGTAATGAAAAAGAAAAGGAAACATTTTAATAACGTAACATGATTGACATTGTCATGAGTGTTGCTGTCATATATATGCCTGCCTAAATAAGTCACCCTCGCTTTGCTCTTACTTTTTTGCCGTTCATTTAATCATGGCTAGTGACGGAAAAATTATAAAATGGAAGGAGGATTACACTGAGTATGGCTTTACCAAAACAATTATTGATGGCGAATCGATTAATTATAAAGCTTGAATTGGTGATCTGTTTTTCTGTGTTAACCTCATATTTTTTCATACTTCTTCTCAAACCAAGGTGGTGCGAGGGTAAAATGAATTGAGATGCGCTGATCAATGTAATCGGTGTACCAGGAAATCATGCATTGACAAAAGTTCCTCTTTGCTTGTAATGCAAAGTGTGATTAAATGCATTATTTTTAACGCGTTATGGAGCACATGCATCGAAGCTTCTCAGCTGTGCTTGTGCTAAGAAAAGGAAAGATTTTAAAAATAACGTAACACGATTGTCAATGTAACCTTTTGTAAGTAGTGCCTGGAGGATTCAGTGTGGAGAAACTCTAGAGACAGCGTGTGTATTAACTTGTGGATTTTTCTGTGAGTATTTGGTGGCAGTGTGACGAAGTTGCTTTGAAAGACGGCGTTAGCCGCGGAGCTCAGCTCAGAGCGAAATGAGGTAAATGGGAGAGGAGATAATGGCGTGACTCCCCCACCCACCTTAACTGTCAGTTCCCCACAAACACAGTCTCTTGGAATTTGCATAAGCACACCCCTTCACCTACAATTTTAACTTAGTTACAAAGTGATCAAAACTCTCGTTTATATCCTGTATCCTCTCATTAAACTTGTATCCCGCATTACCCGTGGGCATGAGAAACGCCAGCGGCAGCCTGTCTATGAACTTAATTTAAAGTTTAGGTTTACACCTTGCTTTCTTTCCGAAGTTATAGCACTCGTGAGTATGGTTGTAAATGTCACTCGCTCGCTTCTTATTGTTTCGCTGCCTTCTCAATTATATAATGCATGTTTTCTTCAGCGCTTTTTGGAGGTCTTCATGGTTTTCTACACACTGAGTTGACAGTCAATTCACGTGATTATGTGGGAAGCGTGATAATTTCACACGAAACTCCGCCCCCCACGGCTTTCGAGCTCAACTCCATTACAGTAAATGGAGAAAAATACCTTCCAGTTATGACCATTACGCGTAGAATTTCAAAATGAAACCTGCCCAACTTTTGTAAGTAAGCTGTAAGGAATGAGCCTGCTAAATTTCAGCCTTCTACCCACACGGGAACTTGGAGAATTAGTGATGAGTCAGTCAGTCAGTCAGTCAGTCAGTCAGTCAGTCAGTGAGGGCTTTGCCTTTTATTAGTATAGATATATATTTATATATATATATATATTTTTTGCAATTTATATTCATCTTATTTGAACTGCTTTGGCTTTCATATATTTATTTGCTGTAATTCCTAACAGTGACACCGTCTTGATAAAAAATCTCTCCATGTGTCTCCATGAAAAAGGTGCTTGATTACAAAATTCCACTTACACTCGTTATGTGCTTAATTACTTTACTGCATCTCTCGTTAACCCACTACTTGGGTCCGGAGCTCATTCACACTCACACTTGTCTCCGCTCATGTGGCTTATTTTACTTATTTTACTACCACTAAGAGAAAACGCAGCTCATGCAGTCACTTACTCAATCATTCCTTATTCGGGGATGGGACAATTAAAATATATATGTGTGTGTGTGTCTACCCTTCACTTAGCTGCTTTTGCTATTAAGAGGTGCAAACCTAAATACTCTGCACCATTTTTTCTGATGTTGTAACTCTTTTTATCGCTTCACCAACAAACATCTAAACAATAGCCCCTTACTTTCAGTGCCCAATGAAAGCCATTGCTCTACTTTTCCTCCCACAGTATGAAATTTATTTACAGACACTTTTACATGCATAGGTTACCCATCTTATCAGTCTATGTTCTTTAAAGCAATACAGTCCTTTATATACAAAAAGCTATACACATTTATATATACATATATACTTTGTACATTCCCTAAAGTACACACTTGTACTCACTCGTACTTTTTGGCACCTTGTGTGCTTCCCTAGTGCCCTATCTTTGCCCTACGCTAGTTTTGCACCTTCGTGCCGCACACGCTCTACACTCTGCACCTTTGTGCTTCAATTGCCTTGTCGCTTTAATGCGCTCCATATGTATCCGCACTAATGTGCTCTTTTCAATTGCCGCTGCACTTTAATGCGCTCCACATGTACTTGTCACTTGCGTGCTTCCCTAACCTACCAAAAGATAAAAATAAAACAATAAAAAAAAATTGTTCTATTCCCTTATCCGTCCTTAACACTACCACATTCAACCCACCTGTCCCAACGCGGATCCCTTCCACCAGCTCTCTATACAAACTTGAAAGTGGTATCCGAACAGGACTTTTTTGCCTACACGTAGCCAAACCCCCTTCTCTAATCCAGGGTGGTAACGATAGGTCTCCAGTCCTACCTGATACTAACTCTTATACTGGGGCACAGTCAGAAAGAACTGTCAGCGCAATTTTTTGCTGTAGCTTTTCCCTAAGACTGGTTCCCTCTCGAGACAGCTTGCAGGCGGCCGGCAATCTATTGCCTTTTTCACGCCCTTCTGCTCACGTCTCACTGGAGAACATGTACAGCCACAGCAAGGGTTGTTAGTTCAGGAATTCCACACCTATCTATACACGGTTTGTTGTCGTCAAGGTAACCTTAGTATTTGATAGGCTTTCAGTACACAACTTCACACGTGCAGTCCCCCGTCAAGAAACCAAGTTCTCTGTCATTTCTGGGATCGGAGCATTTTAAACCTTAATTTCCATTATTTACATTTACATTTATACAAGCACACTCACATCAGCTGTACAGCCTTCACACATTCAATTTAAGTCTGTGTGCCCATCTCCTTTTCCTACCTTGTTCTTTCAGAGAGGCTTTCTGCTACTGTCTCCGTCAGCAGGCGCTGTTTAGAAACTTCAAACAAATAAATTTTAGCAAAATATCCCTTTCCTTTTTAGGTGATCACCATCTGTGTTCGTTTTGCAGAGCACTGCCCTGCCGTTGGATGTCGCAGCTGCCTTTTTCTTCATTGTGTTGGGATTGCCAGAATCTGACGAAGAGAAAATCGTCGGAGCAAAAGACGCACCAAAAAGTTTTCACCTGGAATGAAGGCTGTAGGAGTCAAAAGGATGGGCAAACAGAATATATTGTTTTATTGCAATAAAACAACAACACAGACTCAATTCAGCCAAATCAGGTTGAGCCCCGAACAGTTCAAAAATCACAGTTTATATATCATTTCTTATCATTCTGACCTCGCTAGAAGCAGCCTATTCACTGCTTTCCCCTGACTCCTTTTTCTGCAGCTGGCCTAATTAACTTTTAATAGAACTACCAATTTTTCTTATTTTCTGTCAGTTATTTTTATTTTTCTGCTTCGCTTATTTTTAGGTTGGCTGAGAGCCAACAGGTGTTTTCCCTTCTTCCATCCCTGACCTGTCGTTATCTAATCGTTCTCCCTTCCTGGGTCCTCTCGCTAGGTTTTATTGGCAGCTAAAGCTAAGCTGTAATTAAAAAAGAAATATGGCATGGGCCTTTATTTAACCATTTGTTTAGCAGGCCTAACTTGCATTAACATTTGCGCTAAGGTTAAGGCTTATATATTTTCCTATATTTATTTATGCAAATGCATGAATATACTCATTTTATTTTCCATAGAGGTAAGTCTTTTTGTAGGTCTTTGGCATGACAAATCACCATCTATTTTCAACTCCAAATTAAAATTAAAAAGAGTTAAAAATCAGAATGAGAATCAGAAAGCTTTATTAATCTAGAGAGAAATTATTTATGTGACAACTGTACACATAGACAAAAACACAAGTAACACAAAGAGCAAGTATAAAAAATAAGCATGTAAAATAAAAATATAAATAGAATACAAATATCGAAATAAAGTACAATAAATTATCATTCACTAAGCTATACAGATACATGGTAAAAAAATACAATAAATACTATTCATTTGTGTATCTTGCAAAATCCCTAGTATACTAGACAGTAAAAGAATACTATGTTTCAAGTACTTCTCGTAATAATATTGCACATTCTGAGAACAAAAATTATTAATGTGAGAAAAACATACAAGTTATCGCACATCTAAGAAGTTGAAAATGTACCGGGATATCCATTAGAGCAGGGGTTCTCAAACTTGGTCCTGGGGACCCACTGTGGCTGCAGGTTTTTGTTCCAACCAGATTCATAATCAGTGAAAATATCTGATAACACTGATCTCATTTAATTAGCTGGTATTTTTTTTTCTTATTCTACATTCAGAAAACCACAGCAGCATGATCTTTACATTTATAAGACATTTAGAAATATTTCTGCTTTTGCTATACAGTGGAACCTCGGTTTATGAATGTCTCGGTTCACATACAACTCGGTTCACGACCAAAAAGTTTGCCAAACTTTTGCCTCGGTTCACAACCACACACTCGGTATACGAACAAGCCAGTTTCCCTTGCCTGCCTGCAAGCTGAGAGAGAGAGAGAGAGCCACGTGCCTGCTGGGGAGGGGAGGGAGATTGCTGCACGTACTGCCTGCCTTCTGCATAGGGGCAGGGGGGGTACAGCTGAGACTCTCTCTCTGTGAGAAGCAGGCAGTACGTGCATATCCCCCCAACTCCACCCTCGGCACAGGCAGGCTGAGAAAGAAAGAAAGAGAGAGAAAGCGAGCAAGCCGTGTGCTTGCCTGGCTTTTTCATTTAAGCAAAGCCGCTCCTTGTTCATTGATTTCAGTCAGACGTGCACTCTCTTTGTGCTCTACAGTATTTCGTGTACTTTTGCAGTTAACTATGGCTTCTATGCAAGTGAAGAGTGGTGAGAAGAAAGTTTTGAAGAAAATTGAAATCGAAGTAAAGAAAGAAATTACAAGAGGTGTAAAAACTGTTTACCAGTTTACTCATTTACCAATTTGAGAACCCTCGTGCTACAGCTAAAAACACCAGAAACCCAAGAAATCACAAGAGAGAAAACCCCTGAAGGAAAACACTTCATGCCAGAACTCGACTCATGCAAGGTTAGTTTTCTTGGTGGTTTTTGTATTACGGATTTTTCAGAAGTTAATTTTTCAGTTCGTAGCGTGAATTGTTGCAATGTTACTTTTCTCTTTTTTCAAATGTTCGCTTTTTTCCCTGTGCTTAAAACTCATTTAAGTGTTTACAGATGGAGTTGTTCATAGCGCGATTAGTTGCAATGTTACTTTTCTCTTTTTTCAAATATTCGCTTTTTTCTGCTGTGCTTAAAACTCATTTTAAAAAAAGTGTTTACAGCGATAGGGCTGTAAGGCTATTAGCATTAACTCCTGCAATGTTTTTTGGTTGCTCGTGGTTGGTTTTTAAAGTTCAGATTTGTTCTAATGTTCTTTTTTCCCACTGTGCTTAAAACTCATTTTAAAAAAGTGTTTACAGCGATCGGGCTTTAAGGTTAATAGCGTGATCTCCCCCAATCTTACTTTTTTGGTTGCTTGTGGTTGGTTTTAAAATACACTTTGGATTTGTTCTAATGTTCCTTTTTTCCACTGTGCTTAAAACTCATTTTTAAAAAACTGCTACAGAGAGATTAGAAAGCATGAGCGAGCAAGCATAGAGAGAGAGAGAGAGCAAGCACTTGCTGCTGACAGGGAAGGGAGGGGGAGGAGGGAGGGGGGTGGGTGATGTGTGTGTGTGTGTGCTACAGAGAGAGAGAGAGCGCGAGCAGGCTGAGTAGGGAGCCTGGGTGTTTTGTGTCAGTGTTATTCAATGTTTTTACATTAGTTTACTATTACACTGTGCATTCTATGGTGTAATTAACTATATTTGTGCTTAATCTTTATATATATTTACATATTTACATACAGTTCGTACAGTCTGGAACGGATTAATTGTATTTACATACAATCCTATGGGGGGAACTGCTTCGGTTCACGACCAACTCGGTTTACGACCAAAGTTCTGGAACGAATTATGGTCGTGAACCGAGGTTCCACTGTAGATTTAAATACTTAACTCTTTTTTCTTGTTTTCATTATATTTTGCCCTTTCTCTGTGCAGTTTTTCCCCGTTGTTGTATCTTGTTCATGACAATTAAAAACAAGCAGAGCGGATATCCAGGCAAACAACACTCAATAATCAAAGGTCGCAACTACTTTAGCATCAGACCCACTAAATAGTAAATAATGGATTCATTTAACAATTAGAATACCTGGAAAAGTAGAAAATAAAGATGAAAATATTGTTAAAAAGAAAAAAAATACATTATTCTCATATAACTGCTTGAAACATTTTAATATATATATTTTTTACCAAACTTAGTTTTCTAATTTCTATATTGTTTCCAAAACACAGAACTTGGGAAATAAAGTCCACTTAATTAGCCCAGGAATCCAAACAGATGCTGGTTGGAACAAAAACCTGCAGCCACAGTGGGACCCAGGACCAAGTCTGGGAAGCACTGCATTAGAGATAAAGTAAACAGCTTATAGTGTGGATGATTAACCTGAAGGGTAGTTAAATAATCTGATGGCTGTGGGGAGGAAGGATTTCCTGTGATGTTCAATGGAGCACTTTATGTTAGTTAGTCTACTACTGAAAACGCACCTCTGCCCAACCACAATACAATGAAGTGGGTGAATAGCATTTTCATTAATAGACTGAAGTCTAGACAACATTCTGTGATCTTACACAGTTTCCAAGCTGTCCAGTTTCTCTCCTATTACAGAGACAGCCTTCTGTATTAGTTTGTTTAGGTTCTTAATGTCTGCTACTTTCATGTTGCCCCAAGCACGCCACTGCAAAAAAAATATTACTGGCAACCCATACAGTCATAAAATACAGTAGGTGCAGCATAGTGTTGCACACTCTAAAAGATCTGAGTCTTCATAGGAAATACAGCCTACTTTGACCCTTGTTATATATGGTCAGTGAATTCTTGGACCATTCTGGCTCACTGTTTATATACATCCCTAAATATTTGCATTCCTGAACAATCCCCACATCCACACCCTTAATTGACAGGGGAGTGGCTGGAGATCATGATCTTCTTAAATCCACCACCAGTTCTATAGTTTTGCTGGTGTTGGCATGCAGCTGATTCAGCTCACAGCAGTCAACAAAACTGTCCTCTACCTTCCTCTATTCCATCTCGTCACAATGTCTGATACTTCCCATTATTGCAGAGTCATCTGAGAATTTGTACAGATAGCAGACCTCTGTGTAGTAGCTAAAATCTGTGTTGTACAAGGTGAAAAGGAACGGTGACAGTCCCTTGTGGAGCGCCAGTGCTATATAGTATAATGTCAGACATATAGCCCTGTAACTGCACATACTTTGGCCTTCCAGTCAGATAGCCCATGATTCATGAAACTAAGGGAGCATCCACCTGCATTGCCAATTGCTTATTCTCCAGTCTGGCAGTCTGGATAATGGTAAAAGACTGACCTCTCTGTACTATTCTTTCCTCTGCATGTCCTGGAGTACAAAAGAAACACCACCATGCACCAAAATGTGGAGAATGGGCAAGATCGGAAAGAAAAACATGATCACTGATTACAACCGCAGGAAGGAATGTGAATGAATATGAATAATATGAATAATGTTGCATCAGTGCCACAATGTTTTTTGAAATGTTCTATATAGGTCATAAAATGAATAATTCCAAATATCATATATACCTATGTCTGTGTTTTTTGTCAGTGCGGCTTTGACATCATGGACCATAAGGTGCATACTAATTCAGCGTGAAATTCAAGTGACAATGAAATACCAAGAAGGCATGATTCACCAGCGTTTGTATGTCATCTTTTATCCCTCTAGATCAGAAAATTTCCAGTTCCATTCCCTCAAAGTAGCATTCACATCTACAGTTAATACCAGTTTCAAATAAAAACATCAGATCTGGGTGGGGGGTTGTATCGTGAACTTTACCAAACCAAGTATAAGCGAGAAGCTTCAAAAATGAAATGTTTAGGTTAAAATAAAACCACAAAATATAATACTATATATACTGTATATATTTATTTTAAGGTCTCTAAACTCTTTTGGGCCTTCCCCCAATGGGAAGACATGCTGGAGAGTGTCCCGAAGCTCGATCGCCACGTCTGTAGAAGACAGCTTATCCATTGCCAGGGCAACCACAGACTCTCAGTGCTGCAGTGGCTCGCCGCAAAAGCAAATCCGAGCCATTCGCGGTCACACTATAAGCACTGTTGTCGATGGGTGATGCAGTAGTGAACAGTTTTACTTGGCCACTAACCTGGCCACGACCCTGCCTGACTGCTGTGTCTGTGTGTAGGAGAGTGGTAGATCCCGCTATAATAAATAACCGTGCTGTTCTGTTTCCAAGGGAATAAAAGCTGGTTTTGCTAAAGTACTATATATATGAAAAGATGGTTGGTGTATTTGACCACCTATGAACAACACCACAGCAAAACCCCCAATAATATCAATCAGAATCTCTCTGTAATAAAAATAGGTTCTTCCAATAACATATGTTCCAAGTACATAATTACTAAATATCAGTATCAATGGATGTTTAATCCCCCCAGTACAGATAGCTCCAGGGCAGCCCTAGAAGCATTTAAAAGGTGCAATGTATACTTTAATCTCTGACAGTCCCCATCACACAAAGAAGGAAACAAAATTGTACAAAAATGTTTAGTGACAGGAAGACAATATGCAAAGTATATGTCATTGTTAGAATTGTGCAAAAAAAGTTCTGTATTTGTTTTATTATTAATTTATTATTTTTACATTTACAGTGGTGACATTATTTTGCCACAATATTATGCATAATGTTTTTCATGGGTTTAATTTTTTTTTAATTTCATTTTCTGTGTTCATTTTAAATATTTGGGTCACTATTCATGACTGGTAGGACAGCATTTATTTTATTAAAGATGGCTACTCAAAAAGCATAACTTTCTAAACATACAGAAGAAACACTTTGTTTTATCTATGAGTTTGGGTGTAGTGCTATTGCTAAAATGTGACAAATGGTCTTTTGGTAATGACTCTTTGCGTGCACTCTTAATTGAATAATTCTGCCAGTCAGGACTTATGTGGGAAAAGTTAAACTTTTCCAACACTCATGGTGTAAAGGCTGTTAGCAGTAAACCAAATTGCATAACTATATAGATCTTGCTTCACCCCAAAATCTGAACAGTCATAAAGGATGTTTGCCTACATTAACTGATTCTTAAACGAATACCAAAATATCACAGTGCTGAAAAAACTGAAAACAAACAGGAGCACAAAATAGCAATATATATTTCAAGGTCTATATACATTCATAAATGTGCTTCAAATGGTCAAAAAATTCAACAATAAAAGCCTACCAATTATAAAGATGTCAAAGGAGCTAACAAACTGCTTATAGTGTCCAAAATGGCCATAGTGTCCATATGACATTATACTTTGACCACATCTGATACACAATAGTATACATCCTGGGACCTCATGCGTGGATCGCTGGAATCAATGGGAAAGCAACCTCAAACAACTGAAGAACCATCCAGTCTTGCATTTCAGTCAAAAGCAGTAACTATCTGATAAATAAGTGGGTGAGTATCTGGTGGTCTCTGATTTAGCTAATTATCTTATTCTGTAATCATTATATTTACAAGACTTCAAGTTTCAGGTTCTCTTTCTTTATCTCACCTCTCCTGGCCCTTCCTACTATTCTCTGTCATCTTCATACTGAGACAGGCACATACTGTAGTTTATTATTTATTGACCACACTCTTTGAGAGTAGGGAGCCTGCGCGTACTGACAACAGCTTCTGGACTCCAGTTATCCAAATCTTTAAAAATGAACCAGAGAGTCTTTCAAGTGAATTTTTTTTTGTCTCACCATGTGGGAAGAAAACTGAGCAATAGTCAAAAGCAGAAACTTTTTTTACTATCAGTTTTGGGGTCCTGTGAAGCGGTGTGCAAATAATTGAGTCCAGCTATGAGATAAGCAGTTCAGCATACCAAACTGTAATGCAGTAAAAAACAGTGTTTTTTAGTGTTTGCTAAATAAGATGTGTAAATTTAAATTTAATTTGTATGATGTGTTAATATAGGAATGTGGGTTTATTTAGCTAAGATACAGCTTTTATGTGAATACAAATGTAGCTCACAGGAAAAAGGCTAAACAATTTTACATGGCTGGGATGAGTAAGTGTATTCCAAGAAGAAAGCAATATGAGGGCTAATAGGATGTATGCCAGCAAGCATTAGGCTGGTAGCAAATATAAGATAGCAAACTGAAACGTTTTTATTTAGTATATCATTGTGTTAGCCATGTAGTAATCTTTTATATGAATAACATAACCAATGATAAGTTATCAGCTGTTTATACTTTAGTATGATGAAACTATTACTTTGTTTCTGTAAATGTTCTGTGAACAGCCACCAAGGCATTGTATAAAAGAGAAAGTGTGAAAGCATTCTTTGTTTGATGGAGGTCCTTAAGATTTTTTTACCCTTTCTTTAGGCTCTTTGGTTCTCCTGACACAAAGCGTGCTGCGTGATCCTTCTGAAGATTCCTCAGGCTCTCTCTTTTTCTGAAACTTGCTGGTTGTAAAGGCTCATATGCTGTTTCACTGACTCTGCAACTGCGCAAAGCCAACATCCTGCTGTATGGACTTTGAAAAAGTTCACATTGTATTTTTTCATCCATTATAACCTCTCATTTTTGACATGTCTGGTTTCTCTGCAAATAAACTTACATAAGCTTAGATGAAATAAAGTTTGTTATTATCTCACTGAAAAACTTTGTTGTTTACTGACACTAGCAACTGATGAGGGGTTAGGAGACGGCCTTGTCTGACTCAGGTCTCCTACAATAAAACGGGCACACATCCTTGGTGGAAAAGTGGGAGCAACTGCAACATTTATTTATATAGCACATTTTCATACAAATGATGTAGCTCAAAGTGCTTTACATAATGAAGAAAGAGAAAAAAAGACTAAATAAATTAGAAAACAAAATTAGAAAACACTATTTAACATAGACAGCTGGAGAAAAAATAAAATAAAATCTGCAGGGGCTCCTAGGCCATGAGACTGCCCAGCCCCCTCTAGGCATTCTACCTAACATATATGACCTCACAATCAGTCCTCATTGTATTTAGGGTTTACATGGAAGAACTTGATTATGACGGTCATGTGGACTTCTGGCCTTTAATCCATCAATGTAGGGACATCACAGTGCTTTGATCTGGAGGTGGTGATGCAGATCGCCACCACAGAAAACCGGAAAAGAACAGAAGAGAAAGTAAGGGTTAGTACGGATTACGGAGCCACCAGGAATGATACTGATAATTAAATGCATATACAGAGTATCAGGATTAAATTGAAGCTATGAATAATCCATGTTAAAATAGCAGTTTTAGCAGTTTTTTAAAGTGCTCCACTGTATTAGCCTGGCGAATTTCTATCGGTAAGATATTCTAGATTTTAGGTGCATAACAGTAGAAGGCTGCCTCACCACTTCTTTTAAGTTTAGCTCTCGGAATAATAAGCAGACACTCATTTGAAGATCTAAGATTATGATTTGGAGTGTAAGGTGTAAGACATTCTGAAATATAGGATGGAGCAAGATTATTTAAGGCTTTGTAAACTATAAGCAGTTTTCTAAAGTCAATTCTAAATGACACAGGTAACCAGTGTAATGACATCAAAACTTGAGAGATGTGCTCAGATTTTCTTTCCCTAGTTAAGATTCTAGCACCTGCATTCTGCACTAGTTGCAATCAATTGATGTCTTTTTTGGTAGTCCTGAGAGGAGTGCATTACAGTAATCTAGCCGACTTGCAATGTTATAAGAAGTCTAACATTTGCTATATTTCTTAAGTGTTAAAATGATGTCCTAGTAATCTGATTAATATGTGATTTAAAATTCAGGTCAGAGTCAATAGTTACCCTGTGACAGATAGGAGGTGCTGTCGTCCCCTTGAACCCTCAGACCAGATGCCAGACACCAGGTAAAAGTCCAATTATTTGTTTTATTAACAAAATAATGTGCACAAAGCACCCTCCGCTCCACATACTCATATAACAATACTAAATCAATAATCAATCCTCCACTCCCAGATGCGTTGCCACCCTGCTACCCAGCTCAGCTTGTCGTCTGGTATCTTTCCCAGTCTTTTATATTCCCTGATCAGGAAGTGTTTACAATCCCTCAGTCCACGTGACTTCCTATCACTTCTGGGTCAGATCAAAAGTTCTCTTCTTCATCCCAGAAGTACATAATTTCCCTTGTCGCTGTGACTAAGACGTACTTCCGGGTTATAGGGCACGTAAGAGTCTTTTGACCTCCCTGCAGCATCCTCTAGGGGCCCCTGTGGTATCCAGCAGGTCTGTGGATGAAAACTCCATTGTCCATAATTCCCTGCTGGCATTCGGGGCACCTCCATGCTGCAGGGAGAGTTCCACCTGGCAGCCTGGGGGTATTGGCCAGGATGACTGGCCGGCCATAGTCCACAATCCCTAAATTCTTTACCTCCATCTTGACTTCTTCACTAGGATTTTCAACCAGTCCCTGTCCCAGGCCACTTTCCCATCCTGCCTCAAGTCCTCAATCATTGTTCCACTGCCGAAAAAAATCCAACATGAACAGTCTGAATGATTTCCGCCCAGTGGTACTCACATCTGTCATCATGAAGTGCTTTGAGAAAGTGGTGCAAAGTCATATCATCACCTACCTGCCAGAAGACCTGAACCCATTTCAATTTGCTTACAAAGCAAAGAGATCCACGGAGGACACTGTAGCCACAGCCCTTCATGCTGCCCTGACCCACCTGGAGCAGCAGGGGAGTTATGCCAGACTGTTCTAAATCTATATGCTTCCGTTAGGTCAGATTATCTCAGGTTACAACGTGAGCTACCATAGCTATGCTGATGACACACAGCTGTACTTATCAATAGCACCTGATGACACTGACTCTCTCGATTCACTAAAACAAAGTCTTACTGGTATTTCTAAATGGATGAATAGTAATTTTTTCAAACTAAATAAAGAGAAAGCTGAAATTTTAGTAATTGGCAATAATGGATTCAATGAGGTTATCAGAAATAAACTTGATGCATTAGGATTAAAAGCTAAGACGGAAGTAAAAAACTTAGGGGTAATGTTGACTGTAATCTGAATTTTAAATCGCATATTCATCAGACCACTAGGACAGCATTTTTTCACTTAAGAAACATAGCAAAAGTTAGACCTCTTATATCATTGAAATATGCTGAGAAATTAATTCACGCTTTTGTTATCAGTTGACTAGATTGCTGTAACGCACTCCTCTCAGGACTACCCAAAAAAGACATAAATCATTTGCAACGAGTGCAGAATGCAGCTGCTAGAATCCTAATTAGGAAAAGAAAATCCGAGCACATCTCTCCAGTTTTGATGTCACTACACTGGTTACCTGTGTCATTCAGGATTGACTTTAAAATTCTTCTTATGGTTTATAAAGCCTTAAATAATCTCGCTCCATCTTATATATCGGAATGTCTGACACCCTATATTCCAAATCGTAACCTCAGATCCTCAAATGAGTGTCTCCTTAGAATTCCAAGAACAAAGCTTAAAAGAAGTTCTGCTGTTATGCACCCAAAATCTGGAATAGCCTGCCAATAGGAATTCGCCAGGCTGATACAGTGTAGCACTTTAAAAAACTGCTGAAAACACATTACTTTAACATGGCTTTCTCCTAACTTCACTTTAACTTAATCCTGATACTCTGTATGTTCAATTCATCATAATAACTATTCATAGTGGCTCTAAAATCCGTACTGACCCCAACTCTCTCTTCTGTTTATTTTTCCGGTTTCTTTGTGGTGGCGGCCTGCGCCACCACCACCTACTCAAAGCATCATGATGCTCCAACATTGATGGACTGAAAGCCAGAAGTCTACGTGACCATCATCATCAAGTCATTCCGTGAGAACTCTAAATACAAAAAGGATTGTTTCACTTATGTTAGGTAGATTGCCCAGAGGGGACTGGGCAGTCTCATGGTCTGGAATCCCTACAGATTTTATTTTTTTTCTCCAGCCATCTGGAGTTTTTTTTTTGTTTTTTCTGTCCACCCTGGCCATCGAACCTTACTTATTCTATGTTAATTAATGTTGACTTATTTTTATTTTTTACTGTATCTTCAAATTTTTCTATTCTCCATTTTGTAAAGCACTTTGAGCTACATTTTTTTTGTATGAAAATGTGCTATATAAATAAATGATGTTGTTGTTGTTGTTCTTTGTAGACTTCAGCTCGTCATTTAACACCATCCTCCCACAACGACTGGTGTCCAAACTGGCAGACCTGGGACTCATCACTCACCTGCAGTTGGATACTGGACTTCCTGTCTGGTCGCTCCCAGAGGGTCAGGCAGGGTCTCCACACATCCACAGCTCTCAGCCTTAACACGGGACGCTGCAGGGTTGTGTGCTCAGCCCGCTCCTTTACACTCTCTACACATATGACTGTGTCCCCACTCACCATAGCAACAAGATCATAAAGTTCGCGGATGACACAACGGTGGTCGGACTCGTCTCGGGCAAGGAGGGTGAGCTGGCATACAGGGACAAGGTGGAGCGGCTGTCAGAGTGGTGCACAGTCAATAACCTGCTCCTCAACACCACGAAAACGAAGGAGCTTGTTATTGACTTTAGAAAAAGCAAAACTGATATCCAGCCACTCACCGTTGGCCATCTAAGAAGAAGCATGTTTGTCGCAGATGGGAATTGCTGTATGCAGCGTATAAAAAAGTTTGTGAGGGTGGATGCAGGAGGAGGGTTAGACTTGGCAGGCGGGGCTCTGTCGTGCATATCCCATGATGCGGGAGGAGAGTTAGAGTTGGTGGGCGGGGCTCTGTCGTGCATATCCCTATCTCATGGTCTCTGTCTTGCATGCCATGGTCGACTTACTACATAGAAATGCAGGCGGAACCAAAAAGAACAATGAAAAGTCAACGTGGCTCAGAGGTGCATGTGGACTGTAGCAGAGATGAAAGTGACTGAGGCTGTGTTTGGTGAAGTGTTGCGTACAGGCACAGGAGCAGGCAGTGCGCATGCCTCGAGAGCGAGGGTGGACGCGGTAAGAGGATTAGACTTAGTGGGCGGGGCTCTGTCGTGCGTATCCCATGATGTCGGAGGAGGGTTAGAGCTGGCGGGCGGGGCTCTGTCATTCATATCCCATGGTCTTAGAGTTGGTGGGCAGGGCTCTGTGAGTTGACGACGTGGCCGTGTCGTGCGTATCCCATGGTCTCTGTTTTGCATGCCATGGTCGGCTGCTTAGTGAATTATATAAATAGATAAAACTCTGGGATTACTAGCATTGTTATTTATAATTCTAGAGAAATAACACCGCTTCTCAAGACGGACTATGTTATTGTGTTCTGTTATTTTAACCTTCAGTATTTCATAGTGGATAATCAGTTTAGTTTTTCTTTATTTACGCTCAGCTCTCCAGCTCTTTGAGTCTTCCATGCTATAATATTGCTAGAAGAATTTTTAACTGTTTCAGGTGCAGCTATGTCAGCAGCAGCTCTCACTTTAGTGTTAAAGTTTTCCACCTTGCTATTTACATTATCCTCGCTATTGTAGTAAGCACTACAAACGGACAGGTTGCTTAGAATGTTTGTAAATTTTGAAGCTGCTGATGAATCAAAGAAGCGTTTTTTAACAATGTGCTTCTCATGAATTTTTTCCATCATTATTTCTATATTAAATAGTATCAGAAAATTGACTGATAGACCAATATCAATGATCTGCTTCACATCAACTTTTAGTCCTTTAGTAATTACTAAATCTAACATATGACCTGCTTTGTGTGTAGGCTAACTAATGTGCTGGCTCAAATCAAAAGAGTCCAGGAGGTTCATGAATTCTTTTACTTTCAGGTCATACTGATTATCGATATGAAAGTAAAAGTCACCAACTATTAGGAACGTGTCATAGTTCGTGAGACAGTGAGCTGTGATCCCTGCAGTGTGCAGCTTGCCACTGCTGAAGTTGCCATTAGAATTGTGGGGTGTAAATGTAAAACAAGACAGTATGAGAGCATTTCTTCTTTTTCACCAATAAAAGAGAACCTAGAGGGGTAGTGTAGTGCTTTTTATGCCAATGCAACACTTTTCATGATAAAACCCAAAGCAAGTCATCATGACATGTCATTTTATATGTTGGATATGACGTATATAATGACGTTACTTGACTGGTTAAATACAACTTTTCTCTCTTAGTCAGTCAAGGACTTACCAGGCCATGAATTCATCTGTAAATTATTTCAATGCATCTTAGGGAATTCTCAAATGCTCCCAAAGCATCTGAAAGTTATAATTCCCCTGGCTTCTCCAGGATTTGCTTTAGGTCTTCTTCCAGGGGACTATCTTGTATACTACTTGTTTGTGGAGACCATGGGCATCCTAACTAAGCACCCAAACCACTTCAACTGGCTCCTCCAAATCTGTATAAGCAACATTTACACTCCTGGGCTCTGTCATGGAGAATGAGCCCAACGTCATGAAGACCTTTGACAAACTGAACCTGGATTATATGAGTTGGACAAAGACTGGAGTGGAGGATGCAATTATCTACCTGCTCCACAAGGCTTATTTTCACCTGGACAAAACTGGCAGCACTGTGGGAATTATGTATTTTAATTTCTCCAGTACTATCAGTACCATCCAGTCATCTCTATTAAGGTTTAAACTCAGAGGTATGCAGGTGAATGGGCCTATGGTGTCCTGGGTAATGGATTATCTGTCCAGCAGACCACAGTTTGTGATACTCAAGAACTGTCTCTGATACTGCTGTGACCACCACAAGGAACAGTCCAATCTCTTTTTCTCCTCACTCTGTACACCTCTGACTTCAAAAATATGTCTCTTTCAGAAATTCTCAAATGATTCTGCACTTGTGGTTGGTGTATTGATATGAGACAGAGTATAAGAGTCAGAAGGAGAAGTTTGTTTCTTGGTGCAAAAAGAATTGTGTACATCTTAACATCAGCGAAACCAAGAAACTGATTATTTACTTTCCCGTCTGGTCACTATTCAGGGAGGGGATGTAGAGGTGGTCCTACAAGTACAACACTCCTACAAGTACTTGGTTGTCCACATTAATGACAGATTAGATTAGATTTTGGAACACAAAGGAACTATATAAAAAACTGCAAGGCAGACTCTTTTTCCTTAGGAGACCACTTTCCTTTAATGTGGGAAGTGTCATCCTTTATATCTTCTATAACTCTCTGATTTCCAGTGCAATTTTCTATGCTATGGTGCGCTTGTCTGGTAACATCATTTCGGGAGGTTCACACCAAATCAACAAGCTAAATAAAAGTTATAAAATGAACTCTGGACCAATGGAAGTAGTAGCAGAGACAAGAGTTAAAGCAAAATTGAGTGACATTATAAACAATGATGCACATCCTCTCTCTCTGATACTAACACTGAGTATCTTCAGGCAAAGAATTATTCAGCAGAAGTGTGTCAAGAAACATCACTGGGGCTCCTTTATACCAACAGGAATACATCTGCATAATGCCTAACTGTGACTAACAGCCAAGTCAGAAGTTTTCTTTCTTTTTAATTTTTGCTTTATAGTCATTATGGTATGTGTCCAGACCAATGTGTGTGTAATATTTGTTTATTTATTTAGTTACTTACTTATCTACCTACTTGAGTGTGTGAATATTTGTTTATTTTCTAGCTGCTTATCTTCTTATTTGTGTATGTATATTTGTTTATTTTCTATATACTTACTTATCTACCTATTTATGTATTTATTTAAAGAGATTCTGTTAAAAGCCAACTTTGTCAATCACTTTGGCCATTTGTACTGGCAATGTACTCATCTTGTGGCTCAGTGTATTATGCCTTTGTGAAAACATGGGCTGCCCAAAATGAGTTTATTTAATCAGGAGGTCACTAGGGCTTGGAAAAAGAATAGTTCTAAAAGGGACAGGAGTATCTTAACCAGAAACTCAAAAATATATTGTCATCAAAATCAAAAAATTCAAAATACAAATTATTTTTAAAATTACAAAGCTAAGTTTGAAGACCAAACTAGAAAAAAAGGGTTCCTAGTAATGAAATTAAAAAGAAAACTGGAAAAAGCTACTTCTCTATCCCCAAGTTTGGTTACCTGGAGAATTAATTTTGTAATTATGTGATCTGATTGTATGGTTCATATGTATTCTTAGTGGACAATCATCTGAGACAACTCTCCATAATCTGTTAACTACTGTGTGCAGCTGATAATTACACATATGTTATTAAATTTAGCATGATACACTTGATTTCAATGGCAGATGGTTGTTTCAAGGCAATTGTCTATCCAAAAGCCTCTTTCATACATAGTTTTTAAAAATCTTCAGTAATTAATTCACATAGCCTGAATGTATGAATGCAACCTACTCTGGAAAACCACTAATGTTATGTGTCTGATATATCCTCTACATTTTGTGGCTCTATGTTAATTTCTTCAGTGGTTTCTTTTCTCTTTTTTCAGTTTTTCTTTATTTTGCAGGTGGCAAGTGAACACACACAGGTTTCGACCAAACCATAAATATGTTTATAAAAAACTAATATTCCACTTTGTAACATGTTATTTAAAATGTTCTCTTTCACATAGTGTGTATCCATAAATCTTCAGTTAATAATTAACACATTCGGGATAGCATGAATGTATGAAAACAGTCACTCTGGAAAACAGCTAATGTTTTGTATTTACAGTATATCTGATAGACCTTCCTTCTCTACATGGCTTTATATTAATTTCTTTAGCGGTCATCTTCTATTCAGTTTTATTGGTCATTTAGTGTCTTGCATACTGCAAGCGACACAGAGTTCAACTAAACCATAAATATACCAGTAAATGTCTAATTTTCTAAAATGTAACATGTTATTTAAAAAGTAATTCACTTTGCTCAGTCTGATCACTGTATTCCAATTTATTTGAATGTTTTCAATTAAAGTTTAACTCTTACTCGATTTATTAAGCTAGACATAAATGTAGCCTGATTTAGTACTTGGAAATAAAATGAACAAAACATACTGGATGTATCACCCTGTGCAATAAACTGTGCAGATACACAGGCAACACATTTATCAGGACAATACATATGCAGTCAAATACTTAAAGAGAGCACATTACAGTAAAGCTTCATACTGATAAGTATTTATCAAGTTAAACAGCAATGAAATAATGACTACTTTACTTTTGCTCATTAAATTCAAAATGTATTCCCTTTTCACTGCAAATATCTTTCTGCATTTTCTACAGATTAATTAATTTCTCTGCAGTGCTTTCATAAAGCCAAAATAGGACCACACTTCAGATTTTGTCCTCTTCGATGGGTAAAAGAGCTCTGAATCGCTGTGTCTGCTTTACGGCATAGTTAATATTAAAGCACAAGACATCCCAATTTGCATACTACGCATGTATGATCACTTACTTTTTAGTGGACGCTTATTTAGTTATTATTATTTTCACCAAAAAACCTGTTTTTTATAAACACAATAATCGAGAGCACTTATAGTAATCATTAAAATATGAGGCAGTATAATAAGTGTCAGGGATTACACCATGATATATTGTAAACCAGTATGCGTCTCATACTTAATACAGATCACTTCAAAATTACTGCTGGGGTCCCTCACCCACAAATAACAAACTCAACATAAGGCAAGCGAACAAACACAACTTCTGCTCAGTCAATATAAGGACCGAATGGCATGCATCAACAGGACTAAAGGGCCATAGTCTCACAGCATCTCAGTTAGGATCTTATGGGGTATATTGTTATAAGCTTTTTCCAAAGTTGTAAAGCACATATAGATAGGACTGCCGGACTGCCGGACTGCCGAACTGCCGAACTGCCATTCCCTCTCAGAGTAAAGGGTTTTTCTACAGTTCTATGGCCAGGACTGAATCTACATTATTCCTCCTGCATCTGAGGCACAACTGTTTGATAGATGCTCTGAATATGTACTCTGGCACATTTGAAATGTTTATAGCATATATTTTTTTCTAATTATCAAAAAAGAATGTTTCTATTGCAGTAAAACACAAAAGCTTTTCCACTCAGTTATATTAATTAATGAGTTAATTAATTCATTCATTCATTTTCCACTGTTTATCCAGGACCAGGTCACAGGGGCAAACAATCAGCACTTGGGGCCATACATAACTTTTCTCAACCACACTTGCCAACTTATGCTGTGGGATTCCAATGCAGTCCCAGGCCATCTTGGAGATATAATCCTCCCAGCGATTCCAGGGTATTCTCCACGGTCTCCTCACAGCTGGTTGTGCCTGTAAAACCGCTACAGGGAGGCATTCAGGAGGCATTTCATATCAGATACCTGGTCCATATCATTTCCCTCCTTTTGATGCGGAGGATCAATGGCTGTGCACCTGGCCTCTTCTAGATGTCTGCGCTTCTCATACTGTCTCTAAGGGTGCCAAGCCACCCTGCCGAAAAAGCTGTTTTTGGTCACTTTTACCTACAATCTCATTCTTTATTCATTAAATTTCATTACTACAGGTGAGAGTAGGGACATAGATTGAATGGTAAATCAAGATATTTGCCTTCTGTTTAAGATCCTTTTTCACCACTACTGATCAGTAAAGCAACCACATAACTATTGATTTTGCCACCCCTATTCCTCTCACTTGTGAACCAGACCTCAAGGCACTTAATATCCTCCACTTGAGGCATTAATTCACCTCATACTCGGAGAGGAAAATCCCCGTTTTTCCTATTGAGGATATTTGTAGGTGCTGATCATTATCCCTGCTGCTTCAGTTTCAGTTGCAAACTGTCTTGATGCATGCTGGAGTTCACATCATGATAAAGCGAACAAGACCACATAGTCTACAAAAAGCAGTGACCCAATTCTAAGGCCACCAAACTGGACACCTTTCCCTTCCCACTTTCGCCTTGATATCCTGTCCCTGAAAATCATAAACAAGTTAGGAGACAAAACACAGCCCGGGAGCAGTCCCTGACCCACTAAGAATGGTGCTGACTTTTTTTCCAAGTATGCAGACACAGCTCTTACTGCAATTATACATGGAACAAATGGCCCTTAATTTGGTACCCCAAAACCCTGTACTCTTCCAGCACCAGCCTCCAGAATCCCTCAAAGAACACGGTTATACACCCTTTCTAAGTCCATAAAACACATGTAGACTGGCTAGGTGTACTCTGATGCTCCATCCAAGGTGTTAATAAGGGTAAAGTGCTGGTCAATTGATCCACGGCCTGGACGAAATCCATATTCTTTCTCCAGGATCTAAGGTTCCATGACTGGGCGAAGTCTCCTTTCCAGTACACTGGCAAAAGTTTTTTTTTATGAAGGCTGAGAAGAGTGATTCCCTGATAACTCAGACACAGCCAGCCCATTCTTCCACTCCAGGGGCACTGCTCCCAACAACCACGCCAAACTGAAAAGGCATATCTGCCATGACAGCCCAACAATATCTGTAGGCTTTAGTATTTCTGGATGGAACTCATCCACCTTTGGGGCTTTGCCACTGCAGAGTTGTTTACCTACTCAGTGACGTCCCTCAGGGAAATGTACACTGATCCTCCATCAACCTCTTGTTCTGTTTCCTCCATAGAGGGTGTTTCAGAACCTCCCCAAAGTGTTCCTTCCACTACCTGACTACATGCTTAGTCTGGGTCTAGATTTTTCCACTCTTCCAGGGAACAGCCTGTGTGAAGCCTTTGAGCCAGATCAATAGTCACTTCCATGGTCACTCTCTGAATAACTCCTACAACCAGGTTTTTGCTTCCCTAACTACCAAGGCTGCAGTCCTTTTGGCTTGTCAGAACCTCTCTGCTGCTTTGGGAGTTTCTCGTTTCCCATTTCCTTCTTCAGTCTGATGGCATTCTTCACCTCTAGTGTCCACCACTGGGTCCTTTGGTTGCCACATCGAAAGACACCTATGACCTTCAGGCTGCAGATCTTGCAAGTCACTTTCACAAAGGAGGCATTGAACAAGGTCCATTCAGAATTTCCCCAAGATGCAGGAAAAATTCTTTTGGAGGAGGAAGTTGAAAGTCTTCTGGACAGGGGTCTCACCCCAGACATTCTCACCACCAAGTGATGATCAGTTGACAGCTCTGTCTCTCTTTTCACTCAAGTGTGAACAACATACATCTTTAAATCTGAAGATATGATTATAAAATTGATCATATATCTTTAGCCTAAGGTGGTCTGGTACCAAGTACACTTATGAGTCACCTTATATTCAAATATACAGTTTGTTATGAACACCCCATGTCTGGCACAGAATTCCATTACCAAAACAGTGCTCAGATTTAAATCAGGCAGGCTGTTTTTCTTAATCATGCCTCTCCAGGTGTTTCTGTCATTTCACATATGGGTGCTGAAGTCTCCCAGCTGAACTTTGGCTTGGTTCCAGAACCCAATGGGTGGGTGAACATGAGCCCAACTATATTTAGTTGGTAACATTTCGCCTTACCCACCAACTTCAGCTCCTTTCCCCCAAAGATAAATTACATTATACATCCCAATAGTTAGTTTATGCGTCTGGGTTCTAGTCCACCAAGTGCTCTGCCTTCAACCACCGCCTAGGTCACATCACACTTGGCCTCTGTTCTTCTTGCAGGTGGTGAGCGCACAGGAGAGCAGTCCTATGTGATGAGTTCAGGTTGTGCCCGGCTGGGCCTTATGGCAGGCCTGGCCACCAGATGCTTGTCTGTAGGCAGACCCCCCAGGCCTGGTTTCAGGCAAAGGCTCTGGTAACTTGATACAGAGCAGAGTACTCTTTTTATAATTGTGACACTGTATAATAAAGGGATGTGAATCGTTCTTTGTCTGACCCCTTAGGTGGGACCAATTTGCCTTAGGAGTCCCTAACAGTAGCAGTCTGATCCGGACAACATAGCCCTCAGGGTTACAGGAACACACTAACCTCTCTACCACAATAAGGTGGCAATTACCAGGGAGGGCTCATTTATACTGACAACCATAATTACAAATCTGTCACATCCAAAAACTATTTTACTCCCAGAATTAAGGCTAATTGTTCAGTTCTGCTTTATTAATTAGCTTCAACATAACGGCAAACACACTACCAAACAAATTGAAACACAATTTTTTATAATAAAAAGTTTGTCTGCTCCTGTATATCCAGCTGTGGATTCAGGCTATACACTGTCAGATTCAGTAAATTAAAGACAACTCCTAATTTCTGATGTGCTAATATCTTGCTTAAGTTTGTCTCCTTTCAACAATCATAAGAATTTTTTAACAGTTTGGAGTCAAATGAGGAAATATATCCAAAACCTCTATGAAAATGCATAATGTAATGCGTGAGAATTGCAGTTTCACTAATTCTTGTTATTCATTTTACCTTTTATATCCACAGGGATTCAAAGTGATAAAAATGGTTAGAAGAAATTGTGACTCTACCTAGCTGTGAAGCAGCTTTAAATCTCTGACATATAGATGAGCTTTTCACTATTTTATCAAGATGAAACATCAGCTTTTTCATCAAAAACAAAAGGACTAAAAGGTATCATGAATTTCTCAGGGGGTTGCTCAAATTGCTTTGAACATTGCAGTAAAAACCTGCACCAGGTAAGGATTTTTTTTTTTATCTAAGAATTAAGCTGCAGCAATTTTCCAGAAAACAGCTTAGAATACATAAACACCAGTAAGTAATTGTGTCAGGAAGTGACAAAGAAAGCAAAGAACAAGATGAAAAAGTCTGTCCAGAATTCAACACTCTGATAATTTATTTAGTAGTCATAAGAGTTCAAATTACAAAGATGCACGAACAAAGAAAAAAACACCTTCAGAGCTCAGAGAATTTAATGCTTGTTTTAGGAAACACATTATTCACCACTGATAATTCATGAGCATTTTATTTATTCATAACTGACCTTTAGTTATGTAATAGTAGCACACTATATGCTATAATAGGATGCAGGGTGACTAAGCACATCGTCATCTTAGCTTACCCACTCTTCTCTTCTTTTGACAACCTTCTGTCACTTTTCTTGGATTATTATTTCCCTTTTCTGTCTTTCTAAAAGTCATTTTAATTCATTCTCTGTACTTCTTGGGAAGCTATTGTATTTTCTAACTCTTTTCTTCAAATAAAGTAGACAAATTTAACACAGTAGAAAATTAGAAAACAGCTTTGTCGGTATTTAAGATTAGAGAACAGCTTTGTTAGTATTTATCTGTGATAGGAAAGAAGTAATATCATTTTCATATTGGAAAAATAAAAAAGGGTTTAAACATGAAAAGGTTAGAAACATATTGTTTTTATTTTATAGCCTTTGGGTAAGTGTCTAAAGAGAAGTAAGCACTTTGGACATCAAAGGAGAGAAGTGGTTAGCAAGATAGTCAAGGAAGCTATAGAGGTACCCTTGTGAAAGAGCAGAATGAATGTGAAAGACAACCATTAAAGAGGATGAATAAAGAGTTTTAAATGTTTTTGAAAAGGCAAGAAGACCATTGTGAGATGTTAAAATTATCCAGAGGAACAGATAACATCACATTGTTTATATTAAAGCAGAAACTCCTGTTGCAATACAAAATGCCCAACATAGAGTAGGGTGAATCCAACTAGTTATTTACATAATCAATGTGGTCGGCTGGTAAGTAATTATAGTGTGGTTTGTGAAAAAAATATCATGTGGAAGAATCCGTCTGTAATAAAAAAGTAAATTGCATATTACATGTGGAAGAAAAATTATTAGAATGCAAAAGGAGGATGAGCGGGATGCTATTATAATTTAGGGTTTTCAAAATATACCTAAGGTCCACAAACCTCATAAAGGCCCAAAAAATTCACAAAAGTGAGAAATGTACTGCAAAAACTGCTAGCCTAGTGAACAAACATTAATAAATAAGCAAAATATATAAAAAATTACTAGAAAAATTGTGAGAATTACTAGAGAATTGTGAGAAGAAAGGTTTCTTTCTTTAAATTGAAACCAAATTAAAGAAAGAAATTATTGAAAAGTATGAGCGTGGTGTTCGTGTTACTGATTTTGCCACTGAGTACAAGAAGTCAAAATCTATGATTTCGACTATTCTAAAGCAGAAAGAAGCCATTAAAGCAGCTAATGTTGCAAAAGGAGTTACAGTGTTAACCAAGCAGAGACCTAAAGTGCTGGAAGAAGAGGAAAAACTGTTGCTAGTGTGGTTGAACGAGAAGCAACTTGCAGGGGATAGTGTAAGCAAGGCGATGTTATGCGAGAAAGCCAGGAAGATTCATGGCAATTTGCTGTATTCGAATTTGGATCAAATAAACCTTTGGTGTATGAATTTCTAAGTGTTTCCCTTAATGGTTTTTCTGATTTTTGTTTAGCGATTTCTGGTTCATTTGAATTATCTATTTTTTCTCTCAGTGGCGTTGACCCCCTTGTGCATATTTTTGACCATGCTTTATTTCCTGATCAGTTTAATTCACATTTTTCTCTGACTTTTGTTATGTTAGAACAGAAACATGTGTAAGAACGCTAGAGGTCGCTGTCGCCCCATTAAACCCAACAGACAGACACAGACACAGTTTAAAAGCACTCAAAAGTATTTTTAATTCTTCTTATTTCTAAGCCTTCCCTCCAAAGTACCCCAGACACAATAAACAAGCAATGCAATATAATAAATAAACACAATAATTCTCCTCCACTCCTCCCAGCATGCTCTTTCCCACTACCTCCCAACTCTGGCTCCCTTGCTGGGTCACCACCAGTCCTTTATATAGTCCTTGACCCGAAAGTGTTTCTTCCCTTCTGTCCATGTGACTTGTCAGCACTTCTGGGTCAGATGGAGCAATGTATTTTTTCTTCAGCCCGGAAGTACTTCTGTGCTTCCGTCCCTGTGACTTTGAAGCACTTCCAGGCTATGTAACCAGTAGGGAATCCTCAACCCCCTGTAACTTCTCCTGGCAGCACCCAATGTACCCAGCAGGGCTGTGTTTCTGAACTCAAAGTCCCATTGTGGTCTGCGGGCATCCAGGGCACTATTACAGTCCAGGGAAGCTGCAATCTATTGTCTTGGGAGAGGCAATGTCCTGGATCAGTTTCCTTCCCCCATCCTTTTCTATTCCAGGGGTGTCCTGGCCGGGTTCTACTGCCGGGCATCTCCCACAATGTAATTACACCTGAAAGTTTTAATCACATGGGAAAGGAAGAAGGACAAAACTACAAAAAACACAAAAAAGGTGAACAAAAACAAACAAGAGAGCGGGATAATTATAAACTCACAAAAACTGAAAAAATGTACAAAACAAAGACATAATCCTCACAGATGCAGCAATCATTGCTAGAATTCTTCTTTGCCTAAGAATGAAAAGTGCTTTTTACTTGGGTGAGTATTCTGTTCACTATTAACGCAGAACATCTTCTTTCGATTAGAAAAAAGAAAACCTGTAATGAATTTCATTATTGAAGTCAGCTTCCTTACTACAGACATAGCAGAAACTCTGAAGAAATAAAAAAAATAATTTTCTATGAGATTGGGATGGAGAGCTTTGAAAAAAATACTGTGAGGCATAGGATAAGTAATATGTACTTGAAATATACAGAGTGGTCCAGATCTAATTATGCAGATCCAGATTGTCTGGATGACTTTGATTCCAGTTTGCCGCATAGATGATTGTTCATGTTGTCAGCTCGCACACTTCTCGATGGTCTGGGATTTTTCGGGTGATTTTCTATGTAATAAACTTAATAAGTTATAGCGTAATTGCATAATTAGATCTGTACCACCCTATATTTATGCTTTATCTGACAATCACATGAAAACAGCCACACATTACTGGTCCCCTCTCCTGACGTTGTTCTGTCCTCTCCTCTTGACGTCGTTGCTCTGTTGTCTTGTTTAATCTATCATATTCATTTTAAAATTCCACAGGGGTTTCGCAACATGTCACTGTTACATACACTTGATTAGCTTGCTGTTAATATGATGGATGAATTTACTCATGCTTTTTAATCCGTTTATGAGTATGTCTGTTTCCCAAACAATAAAGTTTTTGACATTTTAAGAATTTTCTTTTTCCAAGCTGTAATCTGATTTGGCAATTTCTAGTTCCACAGCATCTCCTCCTGTTCGCAGGTTATAAAGTAATTGCCTACAGTTTGAAGCATCAGCATGTCTTCCTTTCCCAACAAATTTATTCATGGTGCCCATCTCTTCACAGGTGAGAAAATCATCATTACAGCTTGAGGTATCTCCTGTGTTTCTGCTCTGTTTAAACAGATGTTACTGTGATTGATACTGGTACAATTCAGGAAAACAGGATGCTTTAATATCCTACCTCCTTAAGTGTTAAGTTTATCCTGTCCATTTGGGCAATGTGATACAATTTGTTTTTGTAAGTTTAAGCTCATTTTTGTTTTTGTGAGCAAAAAATAAAATCTCTCCATTATAAAATAAATCTTGGAAGGCTTGGAAGGAGACGATACGTGATTTTCTCTGAGACACTTTAACATCCCGCGAGACGAGGCAGTGAGACAAAAGGACAGCTGCTGTACAGGCTTTTAAATGATCGATGCGCAGCGAGACAAGCAGAACACTCAGCTCGGCAGCAGCAGCAGCAGCTGATCCGACCGCATCTCCTTAGCATGCATTCAGCATCCCCTCCCCCCCTCACTACGAGAGCGGCAGAGATGCAAAGTGGTTTGTATGTAGCACATCCCCTTTTGGGGAGGGGGCCAAAGCCCTCTAGTTAAATATAAAATATGAAGTTTAAAATCCACAGCACTACAGGCCACCAGTCATACATGGAGGATTTCTTGTCCCCAGTTGTCCCATTTAGTCCACACTGGTGTGGCAGAGGTATAATCTGATTGCTGGCATGAGTCTCTCCCTCCTTTCTTTTGGCCTCTCGCAAATACTTTACTATATACAGCCACATAGCAATCATACCTGCACCTCTTAATTTTACATATTTGAAAAGGCAATATAGATAAACACATTTTATGAAAATATATATAAAGAGTCTTCAAGTTCACAAAGTTTAAAAATAATTATGCTGTGTATTTTTTGCTATGGCCATCACTAAGGGTATCCTTAACAGGATTCATTTATATCAGTAAATATGGATTCTTCCACTATTAACAAATGTTAAACTTGTAAGTTCCAGAGTAAAGGAATGCACAATATAACATTTTACTTTTCAGCTTTATTGCATTCCCAAAATGCTAAGGCTAACACCCTATCGCTCAAGACTAGTTCATTATGGTTTGAGACACGGTGTTATTTTAGCCTTGTGCTCAGAAATGCCACAACATTCCATCTTCCAAATAGAACCAGAAGTAGCTTCAAGATGCTGATGTTCCACAAATCTATTTTAATCCGCAGTGCAGATAACAGATGAGTGTCACCAAGAGTAGCATTGTTCATCAGTGTAACACCTATGCCAATAAATCACAAACAGAGGCATTTTTTCTCTGCTTGACTACTTTAATCTTTTAGATTTCTATAGTGGAAGCCTCCATATTAATTTCTCTGACAATCTAAAACGGAATTTTCAGGCTCACTGACAAGTTGGACTAAATGTCAAATTACACTACAGTGTATGCTGCATTTTCTGTCTGAAAATATTTCTTGTTAAGCTCCTTTTTCTTTTGCTTTTAAACATTTTCAGCAATCGTTATGTGTATGCTATATTTTCAATATATAGAATTGGATGAAATCAAAATTAAAGGGTGACTTTAGAAAAATGTGAATGTACTGATCAAAATACAAACTACCAAAATGTGTGACAAGTTATGCATTACAGTATATAGACATGTTCCTTTGCAAAATGAACAAAGATGAAATATAAAGAATTCATCCTTAACTGACTTTTCCCACAGTTCTTGGATTGTGTGCAGAGTTTATAAATTCCTAAGGTCTCTGGTTTTTCTACCATATTCCAAACACTTGCAGGATGGTTAACCAGCAACTCTAATTACAGTACATGGTGTGAGAGTGCTCTGCCAGGCAGTGGCATCCCCTCTTGGGATGGTTTTCATCTTGTGCTCAGTGCTCCTGGAATAGGCATCTGCCTGGATAAGTCGGTTAAAAAATTAATGAATGATGTCTAAGCATATATAAAAATCAATAAATTATAAAGATCCACAGTACTTCCTGGATCTAGTGTCCCAGTCTAAAATGCTTATTGCTTATTCACTGTGTGTTTGGGTAGTTTTTCTTGAATTGTAGCATGTGTGAACATTTAGCTCGACTACAGGTAGACACTGGACTCCCAACGTCCAGAAAACACACATTTATTTTCAAGTTCTTTACACAGCACACACATAGTGCCCAAATTCCCAACAATGCTCTTAGTCCTTTTTCCTTTCTTCTTCTTTTCCTCTGCCTCCACTCCTCCTAAGGAAGCTCCATCCCCAGCCTCCCAACTCTGGCTCCCTGAATGGAGTGGGGCGGCCCCTTTTCTAATGCACCCGGATGTGCTCCATGTGTCCCCTGATGACCTTCCTGCAGCACTTCCAGGTGTGTGGTGAAAGTGAAGCATGGTCATCTGGCCAACACTCCGGGTGTTCCTAGTTCCTGTTCCAGCAACACTTCCTGCAGTCCATGGCTCTGGAACTATCCAGGCGCACCTTGGCGGGGGCCATGGACCCCCACAGGGTTTAGCTTCCAACCTCCATGGCCCCCATGTAATCCAGGGGGCTGCCCTCTTGTGTCTTGGGGAAGGTATTGCCCCTCTCCCGGTCCTTTGCTTCTCCAGGCGTCCTGGTGGGGCAAGGTCCCTGGTTGTCTGCCACACATGGAACAAACAGAGGTAACGTGGCACCTCGCAGGGCATGGCTATGTAGTGTGGGTGCTCCATTCAGTGTGATTTCTCATTCCTGTTTTGCTGTTTTTAGTTTATCATTGAAATACCCATTGAAAAATATCAAAATCCAATCATAGGTACCAGTTATTTGATTAATACTGCAAGCATGCTTCTATACTTATTAATTCGATGAAACTGAATTTTGTGCCAAAATGTTAAATATTAAAAGGGGACAAGTTCAAAAGTAAGGGTACATTTTTGGGGTAAATAGGACCATCTCTCATGACAATACTGAATCAATCATTTGGAAAAAGAGCTCAATGCTGTGAAGAGGAAACTAGCAGATATGGAAGACCGATACCAAAGTAACATTATTCAATTACCTGAAGGAAGAGAAGTGGTCAAACCAGTGGACTTTCTTTTCGCAGAATTTCACAACATGGTTTCCTGAGCATAGTGATGAAACACTAGAGAGTATGAGAGTTCACTGTATTTACTTTGATAAGCCCACTATGGTTTTCAGACCTTGCACTTTTATTGTCAAGTTCCTTTTTTTCACTGACAGAGTGTGCTGAGACCAGCCTGTCAGAAAATGGAAATCTCTGTTAATGGCTCTGCTTTGTAGCTCAATCACAATGTGCGAGCTGACATCTCACCAAAGAGGAGAATATTTAACACTATTAATAAGAGCCAATGATATGGCTCATCTTTTCAACTCTTTGAGTAACCTGAAATGGCTTTGACAATTTCTGTAGCACTGGGACTTTTAGCATTTCATAAAGACTCTTTTTTTAAAATATATATTTGGTATTTGTTTAATCAATATCCACTTTGTTTCTACTTTCTTTAGGATAGATCAGTTCATAACTGTTTGTTTTTTAATGCTAATATTCTGACTGGGGTTGTGCAGTTTCTCTACACTTTAACCATGGCAGTTTGCACTGCTATGTCAGGTGAAGGTTACATTGGTCACTTTTACAAGGTTTCCAGAATAGAAGGCTCTGTGTGATAAGATGCCTTTGGATCTATGGTGATGTATGATTTAAAAAAAAAATGGTGTAGTTTGTGCTTGGTGAGTGAGCATGCAGCCCAAGAATGTTTAATCAAGGGATTGGGGCTTATTGCACTTGCATGTGCGAGCACGTTTGGTTACAATTGCCTCATTGATTCTCTGCGGGTCATAATTAGGACACCGCACCGAGGGAAACATAAAGGAGAGCCTGACTGAGACAGAGAGGGAAGGAAGAAGGAATAAGAAAGAAAGGTTAAAGGAAAGGATTGAGAGAAAATGAGACAAAAAGTCAGAATTGAGACAGAGCTTGTGTGAAAGTGTGAAGGCATGGCCTCAGGAAGAACTAGAAGACTGCACTGTCGAGGTAGAGTTACAGCTGCTGACCACTCCTGGAGCAGAAGCAACCAACTGCTCTGAGTGGATGCTGAGGGATGGTGGCGAGAGACAGGAGCAGGGCTTGCTGGGTCCCTGCAGATGCTGAGGGATAGTAGCAAAGACACAAGCCCAGCTTGGAGTGCCCCAGCGGTGATTGAATGAAGTGGCTGGGCTTCAAAGCTACTGCGAAGGTGGACTGCACAAGTCGGTAGGCATTGCTGCTGGCTCAGCAGACCTAGTTAGGTGAACAGCAGATTGAGGCACCTAACTCACTGTTGGTTTTGAAAGAGAAGATCCAGATTGTGTTTTTACCTTACCTTTTTGACATATTTACAGTGGGATGCAAAAGTTTGGGCAACCTTGTTAATAGTCATTATTTTCCTGTATAAATCGTTGGTTGTTACGATAAAAAATGTCAGTTAAATATATCATATAGGAGACACACACAGTGATATTTGAGAAGTAAAATGAAGTTTATTGGATTTACAGAAAGTGTGCAATAATTGTTCAGACAAAATCAGGCAGGTGCATACATTTGGGCACCGTTGTCATTTTATTGATTCCAAAACTTTTAGAAGTAATTATTGGAACTCAAATTGGCTTGATAAGCTCAGTGACCCCTGACCTACATACACAGGCGAATCCTATAATGAGAAAGAGTATTTAAGGGGGTCAATTGTAAGTTTCCCTCCTCCTTTAATTTTCTCTGAAGAGTAGCAACATGGGGGTCACAAAACAACTCTCAAATGACCTGAAGACAAAGATTGTTCACCATCATGGTTTAGAGGAAGGATAGAGAAAGCTGTCCCAGAGATTTAAGCTGTCTGTTTCCACAGTTAGGAACATATTGAGGAAATGGAAGACCACAGGCTCAGTTCAAGTTAAGGCTCGAAGTGACAGACCAAGAAAGATTTCGGATAGACAGAAGCGACGAATGGTGAGAACAGTCAGAGTCAACCCACAGACCAGCACCAAAGACCTACAACATCATCTTGCAGCAGATGGAGTCACTGTGCATCGTTCAACCATTCGGCGCATTTTACACAAGGAGATGCTGTATGCGAGAGTGATGCAGAGGAAGCCTTTTCTCCGCCCACAGCACAAACAGAGCCGCTTGAGGTATGCTCAAGCACATTTGGACAAGCCAGCTTCATTTTGGAATAAGGTGCTGTGGACTGATGAAACTAAAATTGAGTTATTTGGGCATAACAAGGGCGTTATGCATGGAGGAAAAAGAACACAGCATTCCAAGAAAAACACCTGCTACCTACAGTAAAATATGGTGGTGGTTCCATCATGCTGTGTGGCTGTGTGGCCAGTGCAGGGACTGGGAATCTTGTCAAAGTTGAGGGACGCATGGATTCCACTCAGTATCAGCAGATTCTGGAGACCAATGTCCAGGAATCAGTGACAAAGCTGAAACTGCGCTGGGGCTGGATCTTTCAACAAGACAACGACCCGAAACACTGCTCAAAATCCACTAAGGCATTCATGCAGAGGAACAAGTACAACGTTCTGAAATGGCCATCTCAGTCCCCAGACCTGAATATAATTGAAAATCTGTGGTGTGAGTTAAAGAGAGCTGTCCATGCTCGGAAACCATCAAATCTGAATGAACTAGAGATGTTTTGTAAAGAGTTATGGTCCAAAATACCTTCAACCACAATCCAGACTCTCATTGGAACCTACAGGAAGCGTTTAGAGGCTGTAATTTCTGCAAAAGGCGGATCTACTAAATATTGATTTCATTTCTTTTTTGTGGTGCCCAAATTTATGCACCTGCCTGATTTTGTTTGAACAATTATTGCACATTTTCTGTAAATCCAATAAACTTCATTTCACTTCTCAAATATCACTGTGTGTGTCTCCTATATGATATATTTAACTGACATTTTTTATCGTAACAACCAACGATTTATACAGGAAAATAATGACTATTAACAAGGTTGCCCAAACTTTTGCATCCCACTGTATTTGATTATTTATTAACGGATTCTTAACCCCCACTAAAGACACTGTTTTTAGAATTGTTTATGTATTGACTTTAGAATAGGCTTCAGAATACAAATACAAATGGACTTTGCATCTTACTCTTGATTGTAGTGTCCTCATTGCATGGCTCATCGTGGTCATGTTATTGACAATTTCAAGTGAAAGCTGTGTCACTGTTCTGTTTTAATTGTACAAGTATTCACATCTGTAGGGTCTCAGGCTGATTGAGACGAGTGGGTTATTTGTGGGTATGTATAGGTGTTTTAGAATGTTATGAACTTTACCATGTCTTATTGCAGTCTCTTTGTATTTTAGTTATTGTCATCTGGATGTTGATTAATATGCAAGTACACTGCCTGCATAGATCAATGATAACCCTACATGAGCTCCTGTTACTTGTCAAATTACCACTCCTGTTGTTTGGATATCCTATGTTTAAAGGTAGACATCACTTTATTCCAGGAGATACATTGTAATGCCAGTGGCAAGCGTGGCAAGGGTATCTAATTGTTACTTCTGTGTGGCTGCCTCTTCCTTGGCCCTGACCAAAACACAAGGCACTATGACTCTGATACAATGTAACCTGCAAATAAAAGTGTGTCACACACGTGCGCTTAAGAGGCAGTCAACAAGCCCGGAGGTGAGTGATATAATACAAGATAAGGGGTTGATTTGGGGTACTGATGACTTTCTCTCAAAAAAAACAAAAAAACAAAGAAGATAAACAGTAAATACACTCACTCACCAACAACACTTCTGGTCTCAGAAAATGGCTCCCTACAGACAATTCCACCTGTGATGACGTCAATTCCGGCTCCACTGGATGACGTGACATCCAGTCCATCTTTGTTGACATCACTTTCCGGCTCCTTTGTGATGATGTCACTGTGGCTCATCGTGACAACGTCACTTCCGGGTCCTCAAGATGACATCACTTCCAACTTCAGATGATGTTACTTCCGATTTTATCATTATTTCCTTGCAACTCATTTCCTGCAGCCGTTTTGTATAAAAACAATCATTCAACTCCTGTATTCTATTAAATGTTTTGTTCTTTTCAACAAATATTGACCCAATTTTGCTGCTTTTTCGACAGATATTACACGGGGCAGTTTCCCAACTCTTTTTGCAGTTTTCTGCATGATTTATTCCTATTCCAAGTGATAGATTAAAGGAGTGTCAAGTAAGTTTGTATACTGTGTATATTAAACTAACTGTATGACAAAAAGTTGTTTTCATAGCACCATATATAAATGTACCTATTAACCCCATATTTATTCTGGTATTTGCAAAGCTACTGCTGGATTTTACTGACTGCATGATTTATATGGCCATTGATGTGAACACTGTTTAACACTTTCAGTAGGGTTAATTAGGATGTTCTCTGCAGGGTTCTGGAGGTAATGACCTTTGGAACACATTTAACTGGCATGTGCAAAAACCTTCTATGGCAATCCTTCGGTAGTGAACTAATTCTGTGATGTCTCTTTCCTTCCCTATCCACAAAGGTTCTAGGTATGGGTACCCATACCCATTTGTTTTATATGTTGTCTCTGGAGTCTCTCACCATTGTGAGAGATAGCATTTAAATGTGTAAAAATCTGTCATGTTACTCCATTACATGCAAATGGTATTGTTTTGCTGATCATGGAATTATTCAAGTTTTGTGAGCATTGTTCAGGTTATAAGGTCACTGTTCTAAATGGACAGTGTGGAATAAATCCATGTTGTTTCCCCTTAAAGGTAACGATATACTAGTACTTCTCCTTGTAATATTCAACTTGTCTGCCAGTTCAGATGCCTTTGTATTAATATTTCTTTGTTTCCTTCCTACATCACAGCACACAATTAAAAATAACTAAATTCATTTTCTCTTGTGATGTGTCTAGCTCATGTAGCTGTAATAAAAGTAAATATTGTTCCGCATTTTAATATTGTTATTTCACTGACTCACAGTATAACCTCCCTTGCACGTCTTTTTTTTATTCACAGCTTCAGGTAATCTTACAAGTCCTTTCGGGTACAGCAATTCATGTTTTAACCATCCACCCAGTATTTCAAGTATTTAGTTCATCCATGCTGATTGACAAGGGTCAGGTATCGCACCTTTATATACTGTTCCTGGTTATGTGGTTGAGCCCCTCAGCCAAATATGCACTTGGGACACTGTATACAAAAATGTTTCATTATAGAAAACCTAAGTACCAGTTAATTCAATTTAAGGAGCTTAACAGATTATTGTATTGTAATGAAGTTGTCTCCTGATCTACTATGTCACTCTTTTGGGTTTTGGGTACCCTCATGTATATGTTTTGGTACCATCCTTCAGTTTACTCCAGTCTTTTCAAGTTTTATTAAATCCAATCTTCCTAATGTTCTAGATGTTTTTATTATTAGACACTTCCAAGCTTCCTCTTATCCCCACTTCAAAAAATACTTCCTGCTTGGTAATGTATAATAACAGCAGAGATATCGATTGCTATGAGATGAAAGTTTCAAGAGCAGTTAAAACATGGACATTGGTGTATCAGACCTGGACCCACTGGAACTCTCCTCCACAAGAATTAATGACTTCTCTACCAAAACTATATTAGATCTTTAATATGTCTGAATCTCCAGGATGGGATATATGGGATGGGTGTAGGTGGGCACTTTTTCCAACATGTTGTTGTGGGTTTACTGCAATCTATTCATTGTCTTAATGAATAATTAAACATTGATCACAAAAATTGAAACATGATCCATGTGTTGAAATGAAATTAAAGTTTGCATCCACATATTTTTCTTGGCATGATTGCTGTGATACAGTACAATAAAATAGACTTTTCTATATGATTTATTTTATGTGAACAACTAAATGTAGCAATACATAAACATAGCAGGCATTGTCTAGAAAAAACATTTAAAATCTGGTATTTAAGATCTGGTATTAAAAAAAAAAACTGTCGCTCAGCTCATAGAAACAAACCTTTTTGTATAGAAATGTTATGATAATGGCTTTGAACAATGTGACTGGGTAAATCACATATACAATATACTGTATACTAGGCATGCCAGATCAAATACTACATACTGTATTTTTTCTGATATAATGCAATATTGAAGAAAATATGATGGATGTGCTGTTAATAGTGGTAGTGTTATTACATCTGTCATAAAAAACTGAAATGTTCAAGGGGAATTGGCTTCCATCAAGGACACGGCCATAGCATATGCTTCCATAAGTCACTGAGGATGGGCGCAGTATCTTTATATAAAAATAATGTACATTTAGCAGAGGGCATATTCTCATGATAAAGGGCACCTTGGTTTTATATTTTTTACAATGTAGGTATGATCTAATCTCCTGATCCCATACCATGAGCATGGAGAATTCTGTCTAAATGTCTTGCAGTGGTAGAAATTCTCATCTGGCATCTTTATTTTTTTCTACTGACATCTTCATAAAACACACCATTAACTCCAGGAACTCAAAAATGTGAAAACAACCTGCTCAGCAATTACATAATAACCTTTTCAATGTTTACATTATATGCAATTTCAATGTAAACACCACATTTGGCAGCAAATGTAGGAAAAATTGTTAGATTATAGCATGATTGTGGTTTCATCATAACATTATTACAAAAATCCACATAAAGATGTAGGGAATTTAAGTCTGACATGCAGTACAGCAGTTAATAGATATATATACTTTACAGAGAATGAAAAAAATATTAGTGACATTAGCAATTCGAGATTTGTAGTTCATAAAATGGCAGTAGTAAGCCTGTGTTGTTTTGTCTTAGGAGATGTAATGTAAACCATTTTACATGTTAAGAATGGTTTGTGTGCCATTCATCCATCCATTTTCTAAACCTTTTGTATCCATCATATAAATGCATGGCCTATCCATATTGGCCAATCTAGATTTGTGAAGCAACCTAGCAGCATTTCATTGGACTGTGAGAATGAACTGAAATCCATGGACAAAGTAGGCATAAAGTATATATATAAATGAAAGACCTGTGTGCATATGGAGCAGTCCTCACTGCTCACGCTCAACCACAGCCACTAGAAGGTGCTTACATGTACTTTTACAATTTTTCAGTGCTTGCTCAATTCTAAATACGAAAAACCTGTGTGCAGCACAACAACAACATTGTGCCAATGCTACAATGAAGCAAACGCCATGGCTCAATCTTCCTCTGACCATCTGATTTACTTCTCAGGGCGATATGTTTTTATTCCAACCAATTTCTCAATCAGTGGGTCATTGCTACTTTTAGTATATCTCGGCATTTAGTTACCTGGCCATTTTTGTTCTTATTCTAAGAAATTCAGAAGTATTTGTATGTTTGCAATAGCTTTAAATGCTTAATTTATACTAATTGCAAAAATTTAACATTATGGGAAAAAGAAACACATGCTTCTGAATATTTGCTTGTTCTAATTCTTTTCTCAGAGAGGCTTGTTCATACTTTTATCACATCTATACACTGAACACTGTAGTTCTGTGTACCACTGCTAATCTTTTATTTCACATGTTGCTGGTTCAAAACTCCACAATAAGAGTCTTCACACAGGCCCACAACACTGAGCACATAGCACCTCTGGTTGTAGCATTAAATGTAAAACTCCCTTGATTCTGCTCTGGATGAGTGGGGTTAGATGATGGATGGATGGATAGACAGATAGATGGTAACCTCCTGTGTAATACTATAATTTGCCATGCAATGGATTATACCCATAATTCCTGCAACATTACAGTCCTTTTTGCCCCTTCCAGTTCACTGAACTGTGGTGGTTGAAGTGGCTCCCTACTTTTAACCTAAAAAGTACTCTGAGTAGTGAGAAAAGTGCTATAAAAATGTAAAGAAATATTATTATTATTATACTGACAATCTTGTTGTGCCTCAAACTAATATGTGTACTATGGCCTCCTAACCTAATTTCACTAGCTGATTCAATTCATTGTTTTAAAAAGCAAGACTCTGATATAGTGAAAATTTCACTCAGTTTAAAATCCCTTACAGGCTCTTGCATTGCAATTGACCAGGGGCTTCATGTATAAACTGCGTAGGCACAAAAATGTTGCGTAAGAACGTTTCCACATTCAAATCATGATGTATATAACGTAAGCTTTGTGTAAAGCCACGCACATTCCCACGGTAGCTCATACCCTGTTGTACACAAGTTCTGTGCTCAATTTTGCAGACTGGCGGCACCCAGTGTCAAAGCAGTGCTACTGTTCCTGTGTGGTTTTCCTTTCTTTTTTATATCCATATCCCTGACGTGGCTTTATAAGTACACACTGAAATTAAGCGCATATTGTTTATTAGCTTAATGCATCTGATTGTAATTAACCTCTAACAATATAATGGTCCACAGATGGGTCAAACTATTCCAAATACCTTAGCTGCTTTAGCGTTGTTACTCTCACTGCACCTTTTTTTCTTTTTCTATCAGCTGCTCCCGTTAGGGGTTGCCACATCGGATCATCTTTTTCCATATTGCTCTCACTGCACCACTAGGAGTATTTATATCGCTGTATCTGAATGTGAATCACAGCTGTACAACAGCTGATCGGAAAGAGAATTGGTATACAGCATCAAGCACACGCTGCCTTAGCCATGCTGTCTACTGAACTGTTGTCATATGGCAAACGTTTCAGAGCCTTTCCTCACGGTTCAGAAACAGTTTCATCCCAGGGACTCTAAACGCACTCAATCAGTACATCGAGTGCTCCTTGTAGAACTGTTTGTACTTCTAAGTATAATTACCTCACTGTAAACTTGCGATACAGTTATATTGCACAACCTAAACCACTTTAAGCATGTATTTACATATGATGATGATATCATTTTTAAGCTAAAATGCAGCAAAATATGTTTATATAATATATCTGTAATATATTACACAGATAACACTTTAACTTTATTTAAATAATGTATATTTTGAGGACACGGTGCCTCAGGATCCGTTCACGGATTGTTCCTGCCTTGCGCTGTATATTTGCTGGGGCTGGCGCAACACTGGATGGATAGATGGATCGAATAATTAAACACATACTATGAAGATATTTCAATGATCCTTAAAAATTTTGAAGAATCGGCGTTCTAAGCTTACAGATAGCTTAACTCCTATTACAGAGCTGATTGTATGGCGATTGGGTATTTGGAGAAAGAAAAGGAAGGACAGGAATTGGAGGTTAGTACGTTTGAAAGAGACAGTACTGCTGCAATAAATTATTTCATCAAAGGTCGCACACGGCATAGCTAGCATCTTGAGACATGAACAATCACTGCGCCACCGTGTCCCCATGTTTAATAACATGCTTTAACTCCTATCATCATGAAAATGATATCACATATACATCTCAGTATTTTAATTATTCAGAGAGCTGTAATATCACAAATGTAATGGATTCTGTGTCCTGTCGGAGGAAGAGAAAGCCCAGAAACACGTAGTGATTCACACACATAGAGCACATAGAAGATCAAATACAAAACAAAGCATTTAACATGCTATTTTAGTTACGATGGGATTTGAGAACAATTTTAAGATGAAATTTATGATGTTCTATTTTAATGACAAAATAAATTACGTGATTAAAGTGAAAATTTCGAGATTAAAGTTGACATTTTGTGCTTTTTTCCCACTGTGAGCCTTTTTTTTTCTCTGTACCCTAATAAGCTTTCATATGACACTCAGACGGTGGGCTACGACTCACCTTTTCATGGCAACTTTGATATATGACAACTTCTTTTTTATTTCGGGTACTGTGCAACTTTGTGAACTTGAGCTTTCGAGTTTCTCCGACATGCTATGTCACTCAATCAACTTCCTTTTGTTGTTTATATCACTGTTTAAACCAACAAATAGTAAGGTTTTCCTTGCCTCCACTTGGTATTCGCTGAAACTCTACTTTCCCTTGTGCTTTTGCTATTGCCTTTTCACAGAACGCTAAGCTTAAGGGCTATTTATATTGATTTGCATATTCAAAGATGCGTAATTCTGGGAGGAGTTGGGGTGGGGCCGCAGGCGCGTACACGTGCATTAATTTTCACACTGACCAGGATTTATGTAGCAAAAGAACATGAAAGTTGGCGAACGCACATATTTATGCATCTGAATTTTTTTGTGAGTAAGCACATTTTGGCTTTTGTGCTAACGTCATGTTATAGTGTGAATTCTACGCAGGGTATTATGCATGAAGCCCCAGGTCTTTTGCAGTATCTTCATGGCCACAGCAACATATATATTTTCTGTCATATATGCTGTATTTTATTTTCCAAATTCTGAATAGCAGCAGTGCACACCATTTGGGGCATTTATAATGAAATTCAAGTGAATAAACACTATGAAACACTATGAATTATTGCGTATTTATAATTTCATAATGACTAATGGTGCAAAGTTCCAATGAGCTGTTGGTTATGAATTCATTCCACAATGAATAAAAAAAAGGAGTGATCCGGCAGTCTTCAGTTTTGATTTGTGAGCTGCATGCTGTATTATCAGAAATTAAAAACTGTATGCAGATGTGAGAAAATATTATGAGAATGATAGTGCATCCTTTAGTGATTCTTCTGAGAAACACATCTGGCACTGTATTCAAGGAACAAAACACTTGAAATCTCCACCTTGTCCTAGTTATAAATGGGTTCACAGTTCATACTATATAGGTCTAGGTAAAGGCAGCTGATTTTGTTGCTCTATACCCTGCTGAAAATGCAATGAACCAACAGAAAATAGGGCTCTTATTTCTAATATATAGAGTAAGCTTCTGCATGGAGAAAAGGCATATAGATTTTCTAAATTGTTTGATTTACTGGTGCTAACTAACCTAATTCTGTCACTGAATAATGATAAAAGAAGCACGTTGGAAGAAAATGTAGCTAACATTGGAAGATCTTGATAAAGAATGTTTCATAGCCGAGAATCATCCCTAAGACAGAAGACAGAATCACTATAAAGAGATGATGCAATAAATACAAAAACTGAATGCTTTAAAACTCAGTCTAGTAAACATTTGGAGACAGCCTGTGCCACATAATTAGCATTTTTGTCAGATGCTTCTGTTTGAGATAATTTTAATTTAGGATTAATGCTATAAAGAGTGATTTATCATGTTAGATGCACAATATGGCCTTTTTGCATTTTATGCAGCTAATTTTGAACGTAACCCAAAAATATCTGTATGGGTACCTATCCCATAAACCTGACTGACAGTTTCAAAAGGAAGCAATCTTGTGCTAAAATAAACAAGTAACAGTCTGCCCAATGTTATTACCATGAAGCTGAGCCTATGTAAAGAATGTGACTCTTCAGTCCATATGTGCATTTGGCAGCTAGTTGTATGAAAAATGGCTTTAAGACGCTGGAGCTGTTCTTGTAGGTATTAACAGTTTTAGAGAGCGATTACTGTCTGTCAGCAATATTAATGACCTTTGCCATCTTTATTGCTTAGATCTTATTCCTGGGATCAGGATTTTTTAGTACATTTATAGTATAAACTTACTGCCCTGCTAAAGGTATTAGAGGCATGAAAAACAATTATTAAAAAGTAACAAATTATTATTTATTATTTTATACAGCACTATTTCTATGGTGTACATTTTATTAGGGCAGTAGTACAAGTGTTTAAATATCCATATATATTGACAGGACATTATGTGTAGAATTCAGTTTCATGTCTGAAGCTTTAATAAGTAACACATTGTGAAAGATATAACATTACAGTTTTTGCCCATTGCTTGAACACTATAGACACATGCTTTAACCAAAGTAACATAACTTGAAGTTGTTGTTACTATACCTTAAACAAACTGTAACCATACCTTAAACAAAAGTGCTGCTTTGCACTTTAGTGGCAATTCTGCAACACACTCGCTTCTTTCTACAACACACTTGCTCCTGCACACTACACACTATTTCATACATAACACAATTCGTTCACAAATGAAATCTCAGGGTACCATTGGGAAAACACCTCTATTCAAAATACAAAACACATTTGGTAATTGAAAATAATTAGACACACACCTGAAAATACTTACTTACAAAATGAAACACAAATCAGCCAGCTAAAAAAGACCTCACTTAAGCCATTTTGAGAACTTTGCAAGCATGGAAGCAGGGAGAGCTAGAGGCAGTGGTAGAGGAAGAGGAAGACACAGAGAGAGAGGAGGATGTGGTCGAAGAGGCCATGCAAAGACCATTATTTCTGATGACATAAGAGCAACTTTGGTGGACCATGTCATAAACCATGGCCTGACTATGAGGGAAGCTGGGCAGAGAGTCCACACTAATCTAAGCCGTTTCACAGTTTCATCCATAATAAGGACATTCCGACTGGAAAACAGGTATGTCTTCAACTCTCTTCTCTACTCAGAAAGTATCTAGAGTACTTACAGTAGTGTACCATATCACATGTACTGTATTTCAGGGTGACTAATGCTCCTTTTTGAACAAAAGCGGTAGTTTTGTGAAACATACGATGATAACGTGTTGAGATGTTTCAGTACTGTGTATGGTATACACAGTAAAGTACAGTATATACAGTACTGTAAAAAAGAAGCAAACCAATAACAATTTGTGATTGCATTTTTCTGCAGAATGGCTAGAAGACCTACTGGGGGTGGATGCCAACGCCTGTTCACCCAAAAGCAGGAACTTGCCATTGTGAATCTAGTCAGAGCAAACAATGCAATCTGTCTCCACCATCTACAGCAACAAATACTTGAAGATAGACAGGTATTCAACAACATAAATCGAGTAAGCATTACCACTATCAGACACATCTTGGCAAAGCACAACATGACCATGAAGCAACTATACAGGGTCCCATTTGAAAGAAACAGTGTCACGGTCAAAGGACTTCGACATGAATATGTACAGGTAAGTGTTACAGTCCTTTACATTTACAATACAGAATGGGTGCAGTCCAGTAACAGCTGAATATGTACCATTGGATCAGTGCCACATAGATATATTCAGAAAGCTACACAGATACCTGTGTGGTGTGGTGGGGCGGTTCTGTATGTGTAGTAGTGTAGTTGTGTGTTTTGAGTAATGCCATCCACAATAAGTATTTTTTGTTACAGAGAGTTTTGGATATGGATGGAGCTGCTCAGCCTCATGAATTTATTTACATTGACGAGGCTGGATTCAACCTTAGCAAAAGCAGACGACGGGGATGTAATATACTTGGCCAATGGGCAATTGTGCACGTCTCGGGGCAGCGCGGGGGAAATATCACATTGTGTGCTGCCATAAGCCTCCACGGGCTACTGCACCATCATTCCAAACTGGGTCCCTATAATGTGCAACACATAATCACATTTCTAGATGCACTTCATGATGCAGTTGTACAGGACAGACCAGAGCAGCCCAGGTTTGTTGTTGTCTGGGATAATGTCAGTTTCTATCGGGCTGTTCACCAACCATGATCAATTTGAAGTTGTGTATTTGCCCCCTTACTCGCCATTTCTCAACCCTATAGAAGAGTTTTTTTCCGCTTGGAGATGGCACGTATATGACCGCCAACTACATGCCCGCATGCCTCTTCTGCAGGGAATGGAACAGGCCTGCGGAGACATTGAGGTAAGGTCAATCCATGGATGGATTCTTCACACATATATTTTCCCCGATGCTTAGCGAGAGAAGACATTGCTTGTGATGTTGATGAGATCCTGTGGCCAGACCCCAACAGACGGCAGGATCCATAAGGCAACTTACATACAGTTATGTTTTTCTGTGTTTACAGTAGTGTATTGTTTGTTTTATTTTTGCTTCAACTGAATTTACTGTACTGTAAAGTACAAGACTGTAATGTACAGTATTTAGTATTTCATTTTTTGGGTGTTGTGAAAACGTGCCTTCTGTGGAACTGAATAAAGACAGTGCAAACAAAAGCCTGCAGTGCTTTATATAAAGTAGATTGGTGTGTTGCTGCTAATTTGAAAGTGTATTCATATGATGCAAGTGGGTATCATTATGTCATTAGAATGACATTTTGACAAAGGATTATTAGGTTTTGATAGCAGAGTTTCAGTTTGACATAGATGTGCATGGTTTATTTCCCCAGTGTTGTTTCTTATTAGTTGTGTGTAGAGTTTTGACATGATGAGCCAAGTTTTGTAAAACGTGTTCAAGCAACAGGCAAAAACTCTAATATGGGGTTGAATTGTGACTCCAATTTTCATTTTTAAAGTTATTTTATTATACTATGGGAATAAATAAATAAATAATAGCCTGAATTAATGATAGTGAGGGTCATGTGATGTGCTCCAGGACTAGAATATCAAAGCACTTCATGATGACTGCTGCAAGTGCTATAGGGTGATAATCATTGACGCAAGGGACAGAAACCTTCTTTGGCCCAGGTATGATTGTGGTGGTTATGAAGTACTGTGAGATAATCACCTGCCTCAGGGAAATATTGAAGACTAGGGGGCTTTGCCACCTGCTCGTTTCGCTCGCCAACCCCTCCGGCCTCTGCTATGCGCCAGCCACTTAACATCTCTGCTGCTCGCGTATGTGGATTTTACTTTCACCAAACAACAAATCTTTTAATTCTCACAGATACACCTCTTCATTGGGAAGAAACACTACTTTTTTCCCTGATGGCAAAACGAATTAAGACGATCTACAAGTCTCCGACTTAAAGTTTAAATCCGAACAATATATTCGATCTCTTTTCATTGTTCCGTTATTTCACTGAGTAATAATTTCTGTTTGTTTGCACTAATGCAATCTTTACTCTAATTTTTTTGCGACTTTTGAATTTTAGTACTTTCATTATCTCTAAACTGCTCTGCATTTGTATCACACCAACATTTTTTAATTCTTTACGACTTTCTACTTTGTCATCTACTCTGTCTTTTATTTCTGGCCCCAGGCATGGTTAAATCTCTTGGTACAAAGTCTAGTCTCACGGGATGTGAAAGTATCTCTCTGAAAAGTCATGTCTCATCCCAGGCTAAAAAGTCTTGTCTCGTCCCAGGTTTTTTTTATGATAATAGAGAGATGTCTGTAAATATTTCAGTTAGATGAGCTATTTCCCTAAGAACTCAGCCAGGTATGTTGTCTCTCCCAGAAGTTTTATGTGCACTTAACACTCAGCAAAGTTCTTCTCACATCAACTGTGGACAAACACTGTACTGCTTCCTCCTTCGCAGAGATAACCTTCCTCACAAGTACCTCATTTAAGACATCAAACCATGCACAGAAGTTATTTACAGCATCTGGAAGGGAGACCTCACTATCGCAGACAAGTATTGTGGTCTTATAGCCTGTGATGGCCCGGATTCCCTGCTACATGTCTATGTGTCCTGAAAGTGGCTGTGAATTTTTTTGCAATATTCTCACTTTGGTGCTTTTATGCTGACATAGGTTTGCCCTCACTGTTCTGAGTGCTATGCTGTCATCTAAACTAAAAACAGCATTACAGCAATAAAAGTACTTCAGTGTTTCTGATTTGCACATGTACTGATTAGCCAAGTTTCCATCCAGTTTTTTGCGAAGTTTTGTTGTCGACAAGCAGAATATACGTAAAAAAAATGTGCGAAATTTGCTGTCTCCAGCCTGTTTCCATCCAACTGGCTTTTTATCGATAAAATGGTGTGTGTGATGACGTCATCCCCTCCAAAACGAACTGTTGCATAAGTTTTGTTGTATTGCGAAAAAAAATCTGCCCTTGAGTCGTTTCCATACATAATTTTGTGTATGTCGCAAATTATCTACCTTTTGTTTTCCACGTTACACCCCCTCCACTAAACAAAGAAATGGAGAGATTATTCAGACAGTTTTTTGAAATTTGCCAGCTTACTGTTATTTCAGTTTCACAAATAATTGGAATTGTACATAATATCCGAAGATGACAGCAGAATGAAGCAGTTGCTTGTCTGATAGCCCTAGAGCTCGAAGAAAGTACCCCAGTGCGACAAAACCCACGGGTATGGGAGAGACGACGGAATAAGACCTTCTGGATGGAGGTGGTGGGGAGACACTTCACAGAAAATCTCTGGCTGCAACATTTTAGAATGACACGGCCGATGTTTGAGATGTTGTGTGGATTCATCAGTCCTGATGTTGCGCCCATCACAAGTTGTCACCGACCACCGGTTCCAACCCAAAAGCAGATTGCCATCGCCCTTTACAAGCTGGCAACCTGCGCCGAGTATAGAGTAGTTGGAGAAACTTTCGGGGTTAATAAAACTACCGTCCATCGATGTGTATATGCTGTGTGCACCGCTATTAAAGAAAAATTAATGCGGCGTTATATCAGACTTCCGACTGTAGCGGAGGCCAATGAAATTGCATACCGCAATTCCTTGGTGCATCTTGTGCCACAGATTTACGGTGTGCTGGATGGCACGCATGTGCCTATTCTTCCCCCTACGGAAGGCTACCGCGATTACATTAATCGTAAAGGGTGGCCATCTATTGTTCTCCAGGCCCTTGTTGATGACAGGTGCATGAACGAGACATTTGCGTTGGCACTCCTGGAAGTGCCCATGATGCAGCTGTGTTTGCAGCATCGGATCTGTACAGGTGAGCCTACCTTTCAACATCCCTTCTCAGTGCGATAACAACTGAATTAGTACTGTAACCTGCTTCCCTTAAGGTTTTTAATTAAAACTGAAATTTGAATTAATACAAAATAACGACGTTTAATCAAAAAAACTAAAGTTAATATTAATGAGAGAATTTCTCATATATGCTAAAACATCTGCCATTTAATAATAAGAAAAAAATATTTAGATAAAAAAACACACCGTTTATTAAATATTTTGACTGGCACAGTAAATTACCTTTGTGGTTTTTGTATCATTTAGACATCCTGAGAGACACCCCCAGGCTACAGTTGATGTGGAGGGAGTTCAGGTACCCCTTTTAGTAGCAGGAGACCCAGCCTATCCGCTACTGCATTGGCTCATCACAAGAAATAACGAATCTCTTCATCAGACCATGCTAACCGCTCCGCTATTCTCGTTTTGATTGCACATGATGAAAATGTATCATGTGATACATTTATTTGCGTTAAAAGCCCTTTTTTTCCGACAAAAAGTGTTTCCAATGTAGTTTTTGCGACATCTGAGGTATCGATATGGAATTTATGCGCTAAAGTTAAACGGAAAAATATTATGTCGACATGTACAACATTTTATCGATAATTAGCATTTCCATCAGCTAAAATTTGAAGCGCTAAATATTTTTTCGCAAAAACTCCTTGGATGGAAACTTGGTTATTGTCTTTGAGACACTCACAATATCTATGCACTTGTTAATACAGCCAGTGACTGATAATGCATACTCATCTAAGTTCTGATGGCCATAGGTGGCAGCTACTTTTAGGCATGCCCCAGTCTTTTTAATCAAAAAAGTCCTGCAGGGCTGGCCACACCCTGACCTGTTTATGCAGGCAAATGCATAATCGAAACATGATCAGAAAAAAAAAGAGATGTGGGCAGGGAACAGCTTTGTAAGCATTATGAATGGTTGCAAACACAAGGTTCATTTTATTAGATATGAAATACCTCCTTAATTTAACTCATTGCTGTAAACAAGTGCTATTAATAATAAAGAGTTGCCTTAATTACTGTCAGCAAGATTATTCAATTTATTGTGAATTTCAAAAATCTGTGTACCTATTTTTTTATTTTTTACTTGCACTGCTTGGTTCACCTAGGCACAAAGTCTTTGGAATGGAATTTATGAGAGCCTTACTATTAGCATTACTGTAAGAGAGGCACTGATGAATACATCTTTTGGATCCTATTTGTTGACCATGAATGCCAGGGGTCTATATTTTGATATCTTATGCACTTATGTGAATATAACTCACATATTTATACTGTACTGTAATGGGTTCAACATTATTAATTAGAGTGGTGATAAGATATGAGACTAAATCAGGTCAGGTCAGGCTGGGGAGCATGCACTGCTGCACCTACCACATGATGAAACAGCTCGGGATCCTCTTTGGCAACCACCAAGGCAAACAAGCAGCCCAGACAGACCCTCCAGAAAAGACCATCTATATGCCACAGCCAGGTGGTACATGGGTGTCCCCTTGGCCTGATCCAGCTGCTCGGGTTCTCAACAATAACTCTAAAGACTTGGACCGTCACCCTTTTGCAAAGATATTGGGTGTGCCACACATCCCTTTCCAGCGACTTCATGACCCCCATGCTCTCCCAATCCATCTACTCAATTCATAGGAAGAGTCACCACAGACATGAATGTTACTGCAAACGTAAGTAAAACTTTCAACAAGGTTGATACTATCTTTGCAAACAGACATACTATTGATGGCTGTGCCCAAGAGGTCATTAAAGATCAGGATCTTGGTTTGTATCCAGGACACTTGCAAGCCCAGACATTCAGAATCCTCGCTCAGTCTCTGAAGAGCCCTGATCAGAGTGTTATGCACATCCAAATCTGATTCTTGGAGAGTCGCAGTCAGGGCAGGTGATGGAACAGTCCTTATGGATGAAGCTGCAGTTGTGACCGGCTGGGCTTGCTACTTTGAGACTAAATCAAAAACAGATAAAACATGTTATTGAAGTGAGCTAGTCCAGTTGTACTAAACCTGTCAGGTTACAAATGCAGTCCAATTTCCATAAGTTTTGCTAACTCTACAACATTTCAACTAAATTAGCAAAATGAAATTGACAAGTAAATCTGTTTATAATGTCAAATTGATGAGGTTAAGCTAAATATACAAGAAATGTTAAAAGTGTGTTTTAAATCCATCCCAAACTCTCTAATAGAGACACAAAACCATTCTAAGAAATCAAGATTGCAAGCCTGTCTTAACAGATGGGTTGCAAGGAAATGGTATTCTTTATAGTTGGATGTCTCTTGCACAAAACTGAAAATGCTGTGCATTTACTCCCAAAAGAAGTGATACTGCAGCCCATGGACATGTTCATTGCCCCTGAAAAACTTGCTTAAATCTCTCAAAGAAACAATAAAGTTGGGATATTGGGCTTTGAAACGCTGTTATTTTGATACCACCACCATTATGAAAAATTAGAAGGTTGACCTCATGTAGGGTACGAAATTAGACAGATGTTCAGTATACCACAAGCCAAACGTTAACATGTATAAACACTGGCCATTCTAATCCCACCTCACTGATGCTAAAATGTGCCTGAATATGCCCCTCTCCTTTTACAAAAGATTAGCCATTGGCCATTCATAGGTTGTCCAAACTGATCTCGTTTGTTTTATTTTTTGATTGGGCAATGCCTGAAGACATATAATCCTACTTTAATGAAAACTACTGCTATCAGATGAGCATCTTAGTTTTCAGAAGTAGGTCTGCATATTCTGTAGTTTAAAAATATCCAAGGCTCACAGTGCCTGTTCTCTTCAAAGAAACTCTTTATCACAGATTGTTAAGTACCTTTTCTTGGATGTAGGAGCCAGTGTTAAGTGTGAAGCACAGATTTCAGCTTTGTAGGCTATCATCACCCATTTCTGCTTTGTCTGATTTACACTATTGTTTAAACAACCAATCAGGCAAACTCAATGTATACAGTAAAACAGAGCTTCAGAATTAGAAAATGATTTAATAAAGTTAAACCTGAAAACTTCTTCAGATAAATAATGAATTATGTACTGTAAGACATGGAGGAAATAAAGGGGGATGTATACTAATAATGGAATCCAAGAAGCACTACTACATAATCTGAAACATGCTACAAATTCATGATGCTTATATCAAGAACCTTATATATTGGGAGAAACTGGTGATTAACTAACCAAACAAGCTCTCAAACTAAACACTTACCTCTCATCTTCAAAAGTTCTTTTCTAAATATGCTTATCATATGGCAGTAACAAACTTCTCTGACAATGACCACTCTGAGAATGTTTAAATAGATTAAACGAGGTGTTTATTATACAAACAGAAATACTAAAATAGAATTACCAGCAAACACTGAAATGTTAATTGATTTGAGGAAAAAAACATGTTTTACTGTCTTATAATTGTTCGTAACAATTAAATTAAACCTAATCATATAATTAACATTTGTATACACATGGTCACCATTGCAGTGATACGATATTCTGAAAATATGGTAAATATACTGTTATACATGCAGAGAAAATTAACAACAACAGTGCTAATGAACTGAACCAGTTCTTGAGCAGGTTTAACTTTTTCTTGTCAGTCCACCGCTTCCCCAGCACTGCTAGTCTCTGTGTACAAGCTGAGAAGGTTCCAGAAGCCCAAATGCCATCTGCATCCTGCACAACCTTCTCCTACAATGACATAACACCTGTGGCCTCCCTTCCACTTCCTGTAGTGTTCGTCTCTTTCCTTATGAAGCGAGGATAGAGCTTAAAAAATGCTACGCAAAAAAAAAGCTCCAGGGATGGATGGATCAGCCCCAGAGAGCTGCAAACATGTGCCTTTCAATTGTATGGAGTCCTTCATCACCAGTTTTCAGAAAGCTCCCCAGCTGTGTCAGGTATCATGTTTTGTCCAAGTGCAAAAGAAAGGGCATTCCAGTGATCCCAAGAACTTCAGACCAGTTGCTTTAACTTCATACATCATGAAGACCTTTGAGAAGGTGGTCTTGAAACAATACCACATTTGGTTTCAAAAAATGCACATCCACTGCAGTTTGTCTATCAGACATATATAGCTCTGGAGGGCACTCTGATCTACATGCAACACAGATCATAATCCTACTTGGATGAAGCCATCACTAGAGTCAGGGTCATGTGCCTTGATTTTCCTGGTGCCTTTAACACCATTCTGGGGAAAAAGCTCAAAGCTTTGCTTCTGTACTCTTCTTCCCTTTGCATTTCCTGGACTATCAAATAAACATTTTTACAAAGGTTTTAATGAAAGAACAGTGCTTTAATTAAAGAATAAAACTGTTTAGAAAAAGATGTTGCTGTGAATGTGTAAAGATTGTCAAGTCCAAATATCGTTTTCAAACTGAGACATTTCCATGTATAAATGTGTTTGTGGTCGCAAAAAAAAAAATGAGACAGATTCAGTGTTATTCAAGAGGTTACTGGAGTATAACATAAAAACTTTCACAAATTGTATAGCAAAAATACCCATCCATCTATCCATTATCCAACCCGCTATATCCTAACTACAGGGTCATGGGGGTCTGCTGAAGCCAATCCCAGCCAACACAGGGCGCAAGGCAGGAAACAAACCCCAGGGAGGGTGCCAGCCCACCACACGGCGCGCACACACACACACCAAACACAATTTAGAAACGCCAGTGCACCTAACCTGCATGTCTTTGGACTGTGGGAGGACAACGGAGAACCCAGAGTAAACCCATGGAGAACATGCAAAGTCCACACAGGGAGGCTGCAGCGCTACCCACTGCGCCATTGTGCCGCCTATAGCAAAACTAGTGTGCTTGTATTCAAGAATAAAACTGAATAAAAAATTGTTCCAATGACATTGTTCTGTCCTCTACACAGACTACGTGTTTGACAGGCAGATAAACACCTTTCCTTATCCAAGACGTTGTTTCTTTATCCACAGGTTTATTGGAATTAAAAAGGGTGAAACTAAAACAGAGAAAAAAGGATACAAAACGCGAAGTGGCTTTATATTAACAACAAACATATCCTCTAAATGTATATTACTGTGCCTTATATATGTATTATTAATAAACTAGTAAAAGAGTTACTTTCATTGCAAATATATATATATATATATACAATGAAGGATAATATTAAAATAAAATAATACATACAGACGATGCTATCACAAGCACTGAAGATAAGCACAGATGACAGAGGATTTGACTAGTGCAGGGGTCCTCAATCCCAGTCCTGGAGAGCCGCAGTGGCTGCAGGTTTTTATTCTGACCTTGATGCTTATTTAGAAAGCAATTCTTGCCTATAAAGCACTAACAAGCTATCATTTTAAATTAACTCTGCTATGTCAGGTCATTCTCATATCCTAGATTTTCTTTCCCTTTCTATCATGCAAATGATTTGAAGGCTAAAATGGACGAGTAATTCTCAGTCCTTCACTTTTTTCTCTTCATTTTTCTTCCAAGTATTTAATTAAACCCAATAGTGCAGATAAATACACACAGGTGTAAATGTAAATAAGCTAAATGGAGAAATGCTGCTCTCTCTTGTCATTTGCATGTTATTGATAATAAGGAGCAATTCAAATAGCTGTTTAAGACAAAATTAAGCAATAAGGGCTCAAAATCACTAAAGTGAAGCAGAAGTGTTACTTTAGCAATAAGTGCTTTTTATTAAGCAACTGGGTTGGAGCAAAAACCTGCAGCCACTGCGGCTCTCCAGGACCGTGATTGAGGACCCCTGGACTAGTGCGTTTCCATGCACATGACAGCAGCCTTCCTGATTCTTAAATTAACTTCCTGATTACCTCACATGACAGAAAGCAAGGGAGGGGAGGAAAAATACCAGCTGCACCCACTAGATGGAGCTAAACTGCAAATCTTAATACAAAAACAGTTTTAAAAGGTTCTAACAGAACAGACATGTTGCTGGGAATGTGTACAGACTGTGAAGTCCAAATTTTGTTTTCAAATAAACGTTTAAATGCGTATATGCGTTTCACATTCAAGCAGTTATATTTCCATCCATCCATCCATTATCCAACCCACTATATCCTAACTACAGGGACACGGGAGTCTGCTGGAGCCAATCCCAGCCAACACCGGGCGTAAGGCAAGCAACAAACCCTGGGCAGGGTGCCACACACACACCAAGCACACTAGGGACAATTTAGAATCGCCAATGCACCTAACCAGCATGTCTTTGGACTGTGGGAGAAAACCCACGCAGACACGGGGACAACATGCAAACTCCATGCAGGGAGGATCTGGGTATCCTAACTGCGAGGCAGAAGCGCTACCACTGTGCCACCCTGCAGTCATATTTGATATAATGAATACATTTTATTTGAGTAACAGTCCATGTAAATGTGTTATTTGTAAACATTTCTGCTAAAGGACAAATTAGCCATGTGTGTGCCATTGTAATTACCTTGACGCCACATAAGCACTATTGTCACAAAAGTAACTGACATTCAAGCAACTAGATTTGATATAATAAACACATACATTTGATTTGTGTCTATAAGAAACAACATTTCTTATTCTTATTATGTATGGATTTTAAATAACAATATATCATTACCTATATAATTCCTTACAACTCGTTGCTAGATGAAATCTTCAATGCAGGCTCCAGATGAAAGTGAAAATTCTGGCTGGGAAATGATAGAGAGGGTTAGTGTAAGGAAGGGCATATGGCTGGCTGAGTGCGGGCTGAGTTCTAACAACACAGTGGCACTGTGCAAGAAGGGACAGAGCAGACTGTAATTCCTAAGGAAACTCATGTCCTTTGATGTTCACCTCAAGCTTCTAGAAATGTTCTATCAATCCATAGTAGCCAGCGTATTGTTCTATGCTGTGGACTGCTGGGGAAACAACTTGAGCTCATAAGATGGACAATGCCTGAAAAAACTTAATAGGAAAGTCTATTCCATCACACAGTTAGCCCTGGATGCACTGGAAGCTGTTGTGGAAAGGAGGATATTATCAAAATTTGATACTACCAGGAAAAATCCCCTTCAGGAGGAGCTGTGCTGGAACACTTTTTAGCTACAGGCTCATGGTGTGCTAAGAAGCAACTCTGTGGGTCTGTGGCTGATAGCCCACTGCTATCAGGCAACTGAATGCTTCCTTCTAACTTACCAAACTAAATGCTGATGCTCTTTAGGTTTATTTTGTAATTTCTGCACCGATACACATTGATTGATTGATTGTATTATTTTGTATTATTTGTTCTGTGAGTCTGTATCTTTATTTTTATGTTTCTGCTGTTGTATGCATCTCAATTTCCCATTGGGAAAAAGTTGATCTAATCTAATCTAATCTAAAATCTCCATTAAAATAGTGGATAACGTGTGGTGAATTATTTTAAATACTTAATCTATTAATTATTTGCTGTTCATTTTTCATAAAGAAGAAATAATTTCTACTGCCCAGTGGTATTCCATTCCAAAGATGGTTTCAAATATCAATAAACTTTTTTCTCTATTTGCAGAACAGCCTCTTTGAAAAGTTAGAGTACTGATACATTGTGCTATAGTGAGATGTAATCAATGCTGCATCATGTGTATATGTCAGTGAGTGTTATTTTTTTCCTACTATCTTTAATACAGAAATAGGGCAATAGAGGTGTCAATTTATGTTGTGTACATTTTGATGATAATAGAATAAAGAAGTAAAAAGAACACAATATGTATTCAAGAAATTCAAACACTAATGCAGATAAAAGATTACTATTTAGGAAGGTAAAATATTAGGTTGCTTACTCCTGCAAAATGTGTCTAAAGTAGTTAAAAATAAATAATAGTCAATAAGGCAGTACATTTAATTACTTAATGTTTAATGTAGTTAAAATATTATCTTAAGTTTTACTGATCCAATATTTCAAAATTTACAGTAAAATAACAAATCTCTAAAAGTTGTGTAAGAAAATGTAGTCTGCTTGATGAATACACTGCACATAATTGAAATAGGATTTAAATTGTACTTCCAAAATTTGCTAGGAAGAGCAGAAAATAAGGAAATGGTTCCTTAAAAACACCTTTGAATATTGTTCCGAAGCAACATTTTAAACTGACATTTGTGAAGGTTATCATGCTTTCTTACTAAATGCTTTGATCCTAATTCTTTTTAGATCTATGGAAGCTTTCTGCAGTCTGCATGTTAAATCTCGTTAACATGTATCATCTGGAGGTCAGCGTGCAGTTACTTTAATGATTTATAACATCTGTGTATGAATTAGAATAATTTTAAATCTGTAGCCTTTTCAGAATGCATGAGAAGAAAAAACAAACATATAGACCGGGTATAAAAAAACATTCAAAATAAATGTATACATTTCCTGCCATTGTCATTATATATGACAATTGAATAAAATGAATTAAATTGAATTTATCATCCTTTGAATGACAAGGTATTTTGGTAATGTGATTGTGTTATTTTCCTTGAAATATTTTAGCTATCCATATCTGGATGCTTTTTTTAACTACTTGATAAGCTGGAGGTCCCTGAAGAATTGTGTTAAAACTAATAGCATCTTGAATGTCCTCATAGACCCAAGCAATAACCAAGTAGTACTGAATAACAAATGGTTCATTCTATGCACTGTCAATTTTCCCAACTAGTCACACATTTTCTACATCCTTATTACCCAGCATCATCAATAGCTGGTAGTTACACCTTTCTTTATAATAACACCTCTGAAGTTTAATAAAGATTCACAATATTTACACAAGATTTATTTAGTTATCTGTTGCTGACATGTTTGTGCCTTCTGGTCTTTAGCATTTTCATGGTTCTGAAGAGAACTGAGACAGGACAAAGTGAAGAGTTGGGGTCTCACAGTGATCCTCATTTAATGGCTACAATGCTAAGGTGAAATTAAGCAAAAAAAAGAAGGAACCAGCATAGATTGTTTCATGTGGTCTCCAAATGGTAGTTCCTGCGGGCTAGTGAAGCTCCAGCAGATGCGTGTCTAATAATGAATGGCAACTTCTGGTCTTCTTATTTCTTATAGTGAAGTCAGTGCTCCTCAGTGGAATCCTCCTCCACTTTAGTGGTAACAGAGGAAGAAAGGTTACTAATTGCATTTTGTTCAAACCTGTCACCCATTTCACTTGTTGAGCAGAGCCTCTAACAAACTCCTGTAAGAGCCGTGTGTGAAGATCTAATGACCACTTTGGGCAATTACATTTTCCACTTCATTATTTCCCTGCGATTATGTGTTAATTGATGCCCAGTGTACTGTATATGTTGTGCTTTATTTCTCAAACTCAGTTTAAGTTTGTCCCAGAACTCACGTTCACTCTTGCATCATTAATTTATTTAGCTTCATGAGGCACCGTCCTCTTTTTTGGCCGGATGTTAAGATTTTACCAAGCCACGAGTCTCCTGTTTTTAGACTGATATCAAATCCCTATCGACACAAATGGCAGATATTATTCTGTCAGTTCACTATATAACTCCTTTTTGCATACTTAATCTATTCCTTTTTTGGCCGTTAATTTCAAACCATTGTTGCCAAGAATGACATCACTGTGGTGCAATGATTAGTACTGCTGTCTCAATACTGGCTCATATGCTGTTATTAAACTTGAATGTGTGTCTTTTCCCATGTCTACTTGGGTTTTTTTTTTCTTCTCCTTAAATTATTATTAAATATGTTTTCAAAATGGAATATTAACAATTCTTAACCTAAAGTAACAGCATTTTCAACCCAAATAACTCACTTTAATAATGTACTTTACTAAACATCTGAGGAAAATGAGTTTTTAAACATAATTAGTTGTAAGTGGAGAATGGGCATCCTGTCCAGGGAGAAGCATGGGTTATTACCTGGACGGGAAGCCCAAGAGGAATGATGGACAGATTGGCCAGCTAACCAGAAAGATAACTCTGTGTCTAGCCAGTATAAAATAATGTATGGACCAGCAGAAGACCGAACTTGGGTGTGGCTCCATCCCCCATGTGCTAGGTGGCAGTGGTTCTCATATGAGAACCCAATCGAGACACCCCCAGGGGTGCTAGGGAAATGGAGTCTGGAAGTGCAGCCTTGAAGGGGTCTGTAGAGGCTGTTGTAGTTCCCTACTTTCATTGTGGCCTGGAAGTGCATCCCAGAAGATGTGGCGTGCCCTGGAAGCATTCCGAGGTCTGCCATAAGAGAAACCCACTGTCACACATAGACAAGTCACAGTCGGGAGGCAACAGACAACACTCAGCAGATGAGAGAAGAAGAAAGAATTGGCAATTTACTGTATTCAATTATTGTATATTTATGGCACATTATTAGGAGGAGGTCCATGAAGGTGCATTGATGAATAAATAGTCTTTATTTTATTCTATTTAATGTGTGGTGCATTGCTGTGTCTGTGGTTTGGGGCTGTCTGGAGCCCCCTTGTGGTCACACAATGAATGTTTTTTTAAAACAGTTAAAACACCAACATGGGTAGAACCTATTTATATTTAACAGTTTGAAATAACCAGGAATTAATTCTGGGTGTAGAGGTAATTGAACTGCTAATGTCTAGAAACCATAATATAATACAGTTCTCAGTGTTGGCAGAACATGAATCGAAAAGCACTAAAGCTTTGGAATTTTGAACAGATGTGACAAAGTCTAAAAGGGATAAACTAGGATGAGCTTTTAAGTGTGAAGACAGCCAAGGAGCAGTGGAACAGGTTTTGAAATGCTTTACATTTGATGCAGAACAGATTCATCCCAAAATTTGGAATTAGCCAGAAAGTAAAAAAAAAACCTGCAGGGTAAATAAGGATATAAACAGAAGCTCTAAATGAAGCAACATCTGTATAAAGTGAATCTGACTAGTAATTCCAATGGTAATTGTTGGGCATATGAAAGCATGATAGAAAGAAGGACATTAGGGAAGCAAAAAGGAAGTTAGAGAGGAATATTGCCAAATTGGTGAAAGATGATCCAAATAAATTCTTTCTGTATTTTAAAAGTAGCCAGTCAAGGAGGAGGCAAAGCATATCAGGTACAGTAAAGGGAAATCAAAATACATAGTGAAATTGCAAATGCTCTGAACTTAAAATGTTCTGATGTTTTCACATGTGAGGAAGTGGATAACCTGCTAGCAGTGACAGGAACTACTAAGGAGGTAATGAGTAACATCCTGTGAAGTCAATATCTTTCAAGATGGTTGACCCCGAGCTACAGTGTGTTACAGAAGAACTAGAATCCTAAGAGATCTAGGTCCATTAGCTCCTTGCCAGATGAAAGAATTTTAAGAAATAGAAAGTTTGTCTTTTAGATTTCATTGGTTTCCAGGATTGAATTGACTACTTCAACTCTGTGCCACTCCTCTGAGCTGAGACAGCTTTATATTTAGCACCTACTCTAAACAATGGTAATAGAATCTAGAAACTTCTACAATGCAAGAAACTTCAGGACTGGTCATCACTACTCACAACCATTCAACCCTATTTGATCCACTGACAGTGGTGATGTGGTTGTCATAGGAGATTCAATCGTGCATCAGATAAATGTTCCTGGTCCACAAGTTAAAAATATGGAAAGAAGAGTCCTATCAGTCCTTGAGAAGAACAAGACCAGGTCTATTGGGACAACTGTATTCCATGCCAACATCAACAACATTGAACATCGACAGTTGGAACTCCAATATGTGGAGCTCTCATCCCTTATTCAGGCCATGAAAAAAGAGGACGCTGGCTTTAAGAATGATATCAGGTCCACTTCTCATGCTGTGAAGATCAGATGAATTCTACAAACCTGGACAAGAGCCTTCTGTGAGAAGAAAAACATCAACTTAAATCTTCTTTTGGGAGAGTGTTATACTAAGGTTGTTATAATATTAAGAATTGTGTCACTGTATCTGTTTTAGTTCTCTTTAAATGTATTTTTTCATTCTGTTTCTGTGAAACATGCCATGCAGAGCTAAGCCAGCTTTAGCACAGGGTGTCAACTTTCAGAAGTGCTGGGATAGGCAAAGCATAAAGATAGACAAGAACAGCTGTTGTCAGCCCTAAAAGGCCTAAGTGTTATATGATCTGACTATCTGCTGCTTAGCCTAAGTTTGTCTACCTTGTTTGGCATTGTACTGGGGGATGTGGTCGTGTGGACACAATATAAAAGAACGCTGAAACCTTGCCAAGCTTTGAAGACCTGTGGGAGTGGAAGCTCTAGACTTCAAGCCGCCTCCGTTGTGACAGAAAAAAGCCCTTTCTATACGACCTAATCCCCGGGTTTATAATGAAATATGACTGGTCTTCCCTGTCATTGTAAAGCAACGTAAGCCGCATGAAACAAGCTAAGTATATTCTGTCTTTTCTGTGACTTTGTCGCCGCCTATCGCCGAAAAGAGGGATATCGGCGTTATAATTTATACTTATTTAACTAAAGGGTTATTAAAACACCGCAATATAAAAGAACATATTTCCACGGAGCTAACACTCCCATCGGAAACAGAGAGACCGCTTTTCTTTAGACAAGATGGCCTGCATTTGAATAGATTTGGCACTTGGGTTCTCTCCAACAACTGTCAAAGATGATTTGTGATTCCTGACTATGTAGCTTTAGTCTTAATATTAACTATAAACCCATTTTAGGATATGATAATTCTGCAGAGTGTTCACCTGTTGATGTGTACTATTTTAGCACTACAATAATGGAGCATGGTTTAACTAAAAGGTATGGACAAATAAGTATAAATATGAATAACTTAATTACCATTTCAACACTCCAATACAGCTGTTCTCTTCCGAGACCTTAAATAGTAGTAACTATCCAACCCACGGCGTAGCATACGGCGCATAATTATTAACGTCTCAAGTCTATCTGTGTGTGTGTGTGTCTCTTGCACGCGCCTGTGTGTGTCTCGCTCGGGCCTGTGTGTGTGTCTCTCTCGCACGCCTCTGTGTGTGTGTGTGTCTCTCATGCGCCTGTGTGTGTGTGTTTTGATTAATGAAAACATTCTTGGCAAATGCTTTCGCTCTCACTCGAATTGTTGGTGGACGGGGCTCTGTCGTGCATATCCCATGGTCTGTCTTGCGTGCCATGGTCGGCCGCTTAGTGAATTGTTAGTGGGCGGGGCTCTGTGAGTTGGCGGGCATGGCTCCGTCTTGTGTGCGTCTTGCTTACCATGACTTACATGAGTCTTGCTTGCCATGGACTTAGTGAATTATATATACAGATAATAATAATAATACATTTTATTTATTTGTAGGTGCCTTTCTAAACACTCAAGGACACCATACAATAGGCAAAACACAGATTATAAACAAAAGTAAAATACAAAAGTTAAAATCAGACAGAGAAATTGTAATCAAAGAGAAAAAGCAGTCTTAAACAAATGAGTTTTAAGTTTAGATTTTAAAAGTAAAAATGATTCAATATTTCTAAGCTCAGGTGGTAGTGCGGCTCCAAAGCTGGGTTGCAGAGCATTCAGTTGTGGTAAGATGGACGAAGGGGACAGTCAAGTGGATGGAGGAAGAGGATCTAAAGGTATTATAGGGAATGGCAACATGGAGGAAGTCAGACAGATATGGAGGGGCAAGGATGTGGAGTGCCTTAAAAGTTAGTAGGAGAATTTTGAATTGAATTCAGAACTGAACTGGAAGCCAATGAAGCTGCTGTAAAACGGGAGTGATATGGTGAAAAGAGGGGGTTCAAGTAATGATGCAGGCAGCTGAATTCTAGACCAGTTGAAAATAAAGAGATAAAAAGATTTGCGAGAAAGACCAAAGAAAAGGGAATTGCAATAAATGACGAAAACCAGACTGGAACTGTTCATACAAATTATTTTGAGATAAATGAGAATGAAGTTGAATAGCCACTATTTTTTCAAGAATTTTGGAAATGAAGGGTAGATTAGAAATAGGACGAAAATTACTGAAATTAGTCAGATCGGCACCAGGTGTTTTCAGTATTGGGGTTATTGTAGCAGTTTAAAAAGATTAAAGAATAATATCAGTAGTGAGAGTAGAGTGAATTATAGCAGAGATAAGGGGGGCCAGAGGCAGGCTTTGACTGGAACTGTAGGGAGGGGGGTCGAGTTGACAGGTGGATGGCTTAGACTTACAGACAAAATCCGAGATTTCTGAGAAAGTAGGAAGATGAAGAGGAAAATGAGTGAGTTGGTAGGTAATATTCAAATGCAGTACTGGAGGAATTCGTACAGAGAGACTGATGAATCTTCTGGATATTTTCATTAAAAAAGGACATAAGGGAATTGCAAAATTCAGTTGAGTAAAGGTGAGAAGGTAAAGAATCCAGGGGTTGTGTGATATTGTTAAGTAGTGAAAACAATGACTTGGTGTTTCCTTCACTGGAAGAAATAATGAGAGTATAACAGTTAGATTTAGTTTGGGCAATACAGTCCTTGTAATAAAGTATATGGTTTTTGTACATCTCTTTGTGAACAAAGAGTGCAGTTTTTTTATATAACCATTCAAGTTACCGGCCTTTGGCTTTCAAAAGCCGAAGTTCAGGTATGAACCAGGGAGCAGAAAAGGAGAAAGAAACAGATCTAGTTTTTAATTAAGCGACAGAGGTAAGAATACCATTAAGTCCAGTGTTATAGTGTGAGACCAGTTCTTCAGGATTGGATAAATTATCAATGTCCATAAGGGAATCAATACTAGAGGAAAGAGAGTGTAAGTTAATATTCTTAATATTACGGAAAGACATCAGACGGGAAAGCTTAGTGTTGGAAAGTGCAAGTTTAACATTGAATGAAATAAGAAACTGACAAGTTATGGGGAGTTCTTCTGCAGTACAATCAAGCGAGGTAACTCCAGAACAGCAAATCAAGTCTAAGATATGTCCTTTGGAATAAGTGGGAACCTCAGTATGCTGCTGGAATCCAACTCTCAAGGCAGGATGTAAAGTCTCTAGTAATAGGGACATTGATATTATCCATATGTATAATGAAATCCCCCAGAAGTATTATGTTTGATGAAACAGTAGATACGTGTGTAAGGAAAACAGCAAAGTCGTTCAGATAGTCATTATTTGGTTTAGGGGGCTGGTAAACAGTTGCAATAATGTTAGGAATAGCTCCATTTAATTGACATACAAGAGATTCAAAAGAACTGACGGCAGGAACAGACAACTTCAAGACTTTCCATTTCTCACGATACATTAACGCGAGACCACCAAGACAGAGCCACGGAGTTGTGAGATGTAAACAAACCCCAGGGGAGTGGATTCGTTAAGTTGGGAAAATGCATGGGGTTGTTGCCATGTCTCAGTTAGACAGAAAAAGTCAAACTTACGATCAGTGAGGAGATCGTGGATGAGAGGCCCCTTGCTCGTGAGTGAGTGGATGTTCAGCAGACCGAAGTAAACAACGGCATTATTGCATTTAGCAATGGTCTTAGCTGACCTGGCTAGGCTGGCTAACACACTGTGGTGAGCAACTCTGCCTAAATTACGTCGAGGACTGGACCAGATGGAGTTTATTATTTTCGAACTGTCAGCTTGGATACTCGCGGTGGATTTATCTCAGAAAGGGGGAGGAATACGATGTCTGGGTGGAGACATAGGCCAGTCAGTAGAGGCACGGACAGATGAAAGCGGAGTTGGAGTAGCTCGGCAGCTGAGTACTGGAGCAGGCCCATCGCAGGTTGTATAGCGAGCGACTGGAGGGACCAAACAAACACGAACGAAATAAATATCCTACCGGTCCACAGGTTAAGCGAAGATGCAGACAACTCGGATGTCCAGAGAACAAAGCCAGGAAAGTCTCAAGACAGGGATAGGCCGAAAACTAGTCTATACACAGCCAAATCAAATCAGCAGTCAAGCTAGAAATCAGGCTAGTTTTAAATAATTGAAAAATAAAACTCAATAAATAAATCTGCCTGAAATGAAAATGAAAACATCTGCTTAGTTCATTATATTGTAAGTTAATCATAAAAAAGTTAAAAAAGAAAAAAAAAAAGTTAAAAAGTTACCGGAGAGCAGTAGCGATCAGTCATGCCAGAGTTCGCTCAACCGGAAGTATTAGACACCTCAGTTTATGAGAATGGTGCCCGCCCTGCTGGCTGCTGCCGAGAGTTGATTCTACAATAAAATAGAATAAAAATAAAAAGAGGAATAACCTTGAAGGTCAATCATCACACCGAAAGCAAATAATAGCGGGATCCTCACCAGAGACAGATTCTGCACTGTTATAGAGGACGTTAAACAGGCTAAAACAAAGCAGAAAAAAGAAAGTGTTGACTATCGTCGATTAAGAAAATATGATGTTATTGAAGTTGATGGAAAAGAAAAACTTATTGTGCCAGTAATAGGAGACAATAGCGTTATTTTATACTATGTGCATGCAGAAGAATTATTCGACATACTGCATGATACTCACTTAAAAATTGGACACGGAGGTCGAAAACGTACGGAAAAAGGAGCTGCAAACTAAGTACACAAATGTCACAAAAGAAGCCACCACATTGTATCTCCGGTTATGCCAGCCATTTCAGACAAAATTGTCTAATCCTAAGAAAGGTCTAGGTTCTAAACCTTTGATATTTAAAGAATTTAACTCGGGACGCCAGGTAGATCTTATAGACATGCAAAGTAACCCTAATGGCGAGTACGAGTTTATACTCAATTATCAGGATCATTAAACCAAGTTTATATTATTGCGACCTCTGAAAAGCAAAACAGCAGAAGAAGTTGCTTACTAGCTACTTGATATCTTCACCATTATAGGTGCACCAAGCGTGCTTCAATAAGATAACGGGAGAGAATTTGCAAACCAAGTTATAAATGAACTAAAGAACATGTGGCCTGAACAGAAACTGGTACACGGAAAACCGAGGCATAGCCAAAAACAAGGTTCCATCAAATGTTCCAACCAGGATGTTCAGAATATGATGATGACATGGAGGCAGACAAATGAATCAACACATTAGGCTGAGAGTCTCCAATTTATTCAATTCATGAAAAAAACATTCTTTTCACCAAGGCATTCAACAGTTGCCATATGAGGCCATGTTTGGGTGCAAAGCAAAAGTGGGTCTGAGTACCCACTCGATAACTTAGTTACAGAAGAAGACCTTGAGAACGTCAAACAAGAAATGGAGGATGCTATAAATGCAGGGACTTCCTCTGAAAATGAAACTGCTGCAGTGGCAGTGGAAGCATCAGAAAATCCAGACCGGTTGCCTAACAATAACAATGCGAAAGGATTCTGTGTAGTGTGTGAAAAAGAGTGTAGTTCATTCTTGTGGATCCTGTGGCAAAGATGTCCATGCAATTTGTGGAATGAGTAATGAAGTAGACAAAGGGAATGGAGGGAAAATTACTTGCAGGCTATGTCATAATAAACTAGAAATCAGGAAGAAGTAGTCAGCAGCTGTAATTAGTTTGCAAGCTCAAGGTGCGAAGATGCTTAAGAATTCAGATGCAAATTCCCACCAGCAAAAGTTGGAGATAATGTACACATCCGTATACCAGATGTTGGCAGATGTTGCGGTGATCCAAGAAGTGTTCTTGCAGTTGTCATGAATGTCCAGGGTGCTTTCTACAATCTGGGAACAGAACATGGTGTTCTCAAACAGCTTTATTCCAGAAATGAGTTTTCCATTCTGCACGAGAAACTGCTCACACTGGAATTCGTAGGCACAGGAGAAAAATCACTATGAACCGTCACGTCTTCCCAATCACTGACCAGCGGCCAAGGCTACACTCGATGCAACTGCACTACTACGTGCGCAACAAATTCCTGCAAATGTAGAAATAAGAAACTGTTGTACAATTCGAAATGTCATAAAAGTTCATCTTGTTGTAACAAGTGATGATGGATATTCATAAAGTAAAGAGATTGTATAAAGTATGAAATTATACATACCCTCCAAAATCTGCTCATGCCTTTTTTCTTCTGACTTTGGCCGATCACTCCATGCTATGTCACAAACTAGCTGACCAAATCGCCAAAATCAATGAAAGATCAGACATTGGCTGATCAATTTACAGCGACAAAAGCCATTTCCTGATTTAGCCGGACACTTCCCACTTTGGCCGTAACATATACACTCATCTAAAGGATTATTAGGAACACCTGTTCAATTTCTCATTAATGCAATTATCTAATCAACCAATAACATGGCAGTTGCTTCAATGCATTTAGGGGTGTGGTCCTGGTCAAGACAATCTCCTGAACTCCAAACTGAATGTCAGAATGGGAAAGAAAGGTGATTTAAGCAATTTTGAGCGTGGCATGCTTGTTGGAGCCAGACGGGCCGGTCTGAGTATTTCATAATCTGCTCAGTTACTGGGATTTTCACGCACAACCATTTCTAGGGTTTACAAAGAATGGTGTTAAAAGGGAAAAACATCCAGTATGCGGCAGTCCTGTGGGCGAAAATGCCTTGTTGATGCTAGAGGTCAGAGGAGAATGGGGCGACTGATTCAAGCTGATAGAAGAGCAACTTTGACTGAAATAACCACTCATTACAACCGAGGTATGCAGCAAAGCATTTGTGAAGCCACAACACGCACAACCTTGAGGCGGAAGGGCTACAACAGCAGAAGACCCCACCGGGTACCACTCATCTCCACAACAAATAGGAAAAAGAGGCTACAATTTGCACGAGCTCACCAAAATTGGACAGTTGAAGACTGGAAAAATGTTGCCTGGTCTGATGAGTCTTGATTTCTGTTGAGACATTCAAATGGTAGAGTCAGAATTTGGCGTAAACAGAATGAGGAAATTGATCCATTATCAATCAACATTTATTTATATAGCACATATTCATACAAAAATAATGTAGCTCAAAGTGCTTTACAAAATGAATAGAGAAATAGAAGACACAATAAAAGATAAACATAAGTCAACATTAATTAACATAGAATAAGAGTAAGGTCCGATGGCCAGGGTGGACAGAAAAACAAAAAAACTCCAAAGGCGGGAGAAAAAAATAAAATCTGTAGGGGTTCCAGACCAAGAGACTGCCCAGTCCCCTCTGGGCATTCTACCTAACATAAATCATCATATTTTCATGGAAGGACCTGATGATGATGGTCACGTAGACTTCTGGCTTTCAGTCCATCAATGTTGGAGCATCATGATGCTTTGAGTAGGTGGTGGTGGCGCAGGCCGCCACCACAAAGAAACCGGAAAAAGAAACAGAAGAGAGAGTAGGGGTCAGTACGGATTTTAGAGCCACCATGAATAGTTATTATGAAGAATTGAACATACAGAGTATCAGTATTAAGTTAAAGTGAAGTTATAAAAGGCCATGTTAAAGTAATGTGTTTTCAGCAGTGTTTTAAAGTGCTCCACTGTATTTGCCTGGCGAATTCCTATTGGCAGGCTATTCCAGATTTTAGGTGCATAGCAGCAGAAGGCCGCCTCACCACTTCTTTTAAGTTTAGCTTTTGGAATTATAAGGAGACACTCATTTGAAGATCTAAGGTTACGATTTGGAATACAACGAGTCAGGCATTCCGATATATAAGATGGAGCGAGATTATTTAAGGCTTTATAAACCATAAGCAGTATTTTAAAGTCAATCCTGAATGACACAGGCAACCAGTGTAGTGACATCAAAACTGGAGAAATGTGTTCGGATTTTCTTTTCCCAGTTAGGATTCTAGCAGCTGCATTCTGCACTCGTTGCAAATGATTTATGTCTTTTTTGGGTAGTCCTGAGAGGAGTGCGTTACAGTAATCTAGTCTACTGAAAACAAAAGCGTAAATTAATTTCTCAGCATCTTTCAATGATATAAGAGGTCTAACTTTAGCTATGTTTCTTAAATGAAAAAATGCTGTCCTAGTGGTCTGATGAATATGCGATTTAAAATTCAGATTACAGTCAACGGTTACCCCTAAATTTTTTACTTCCGTCTTAACTTTTAATCCTAGTGCATTAAGTTTATTTCTGATAACCTCGCTGAATCCATTATTGCCAATTACCAAAATTTCAGTTTTCTCTTTATTTAGTTTGAGAAAATTACTATTCATCCATTCAGAAATACCAGTAAGACATTGTGTTAGTGTATCGAAAGAGTCGGAGTCATCAGGTGCTATAGATAAGTACAGCTGTGTGTCATCAGCATAGCTGTGGTAGCTCAAAAGGGCTTGTTACCACTCTGCAGGCTGGTGGGGGGGTAATGGTGTGGGGGATGTTTTCTTGGCACACTTTAGGCCCCTTAGTGCCAATTGGGCATCGTTTAAATGCCACGAGCTACCTGAGCATTGTTTCTGACCATGTCCATCCCTTCATGACCACCATGTACCCATCCTCTGATGGCTGCTTCCAACAGGATAATGCACCATGTCACAAAGCTCGAATCATTTCAAATTGGTTTCTTGAACATGACAATGAGTTCACTGTACTAAAATGGCCCCCACAGTCACCAGATCTCAACCCAATAGAGCATCTTTGGGATGTGGTGGAACGGGAGCTTCGTGCCCTGGATGTGCATCCCACAAATCTCCATCAACTGCAAGATGTTATTCTATCAATATGGGCCAACATTTCTAAAGAATGCTTTCAGCACCTTGTTGAATCAATGCCACATAGAATTAAGGCAGTTCTGAAGGCGAAAGGGGGTCAAACACCGTATTAGTATAGTGTTCCTAATAATCCTTTAGGTGAGTGTATAAAGATTAACTGGTAAGATTTTTAAATCAAATATCTTATCAGTGATACTTTGGCTCAGCAGCAATTAATTGAAGCAGCACTTCAAAATTATAATTTTGTTTATTATGTTCAACAAAGCAATGAAGGTGGCAGTTTAGCAAGTATTTTCTCAAGATGATTAAACTGTAAAGATACCAGTTTTGGAACTTACGCTTCTTTTAAGTACCTTGCTCTCGTTATTCAAGGAGTGATGCAGTCACTTGTATTGACTGTTTATAGCTGTCCAAAATATAATGCATCTTTTACCAAGGAATTCTCTGACTTAATATCTATAATGATAACTAATTCTGAAAGTATCTTAACAGAATGTATTAACATACTGCACACATACTGTGGAAATTTTAAAAGAGCTGAACAGCAAATGGAGTATAAGAGGTGACATGACTGAAGTGATCAAAATTATGAAATGAATTAACACAGTGGATTGAAACTATACTAAAATCCAACAAGAATGCAGGGATCCAGTTGAAAACTTGTTAAGAGTAAACATCTTACAAAAAGTTTATCTTCACACATAGGACCATAGCCACATGGAATAAGTTACAAGATTTTAGGTTACTTCAAAGTTAGACTTAATGTTATTTTGGAAAAATTAAGTGGATAGGATTGACAAGCTTTGTTGGACTGAATGACCTGCTCTCATTAAAATTTTGGTAATGTTCCAAAAATACAAGGAAAAATGCCTGTAATCAGACTCTGAAAGAAAAAAGCAGACATGATACTTATATTATTAAGGTGATCACTCTAACCTGTTAATAAGTAATTATATCATACTAGCTATGGTCTATGTGTATATGTGGCCCAAAGGTGGCAGTACCACACAACCAGAACCCAAAGAATGTTAAAGAGACCAAAAACTTACAAACAAAAAAGTTCATTATAACAAAAGTGTAATAATACCGAAGTTTATAAGGTATTGGAGGTAAAGGGACAAAATGAAGGGAACAAATAGGAATAATCTTTTCACATTTCTATTCTTTCCACCTTTTTTCTTCCTTAGAATCACTTTCTTCCAACAGCAGGGTTTAAATGCCATATTGTCAGGATGGTCTTTTAAGTCCTTTCCTGGAACTGCTACCCAACTGCCACTTTTGAGGTCAATAAAGGTCTAAGGAATGCTTGGGCTCATCGTGAGAGAACTTTTTACCTTATCAACTACAAGCATCTCTTAATTGATGGTACCCAGCCTTATAAAAAATTTTCAGTTAGAGCGCTGGGCATTTATCTATCCTACTGGGAAGCACGGAAACATATATTAGATAAAATCTGTGTCTGCAGCCACTTAACAACACTGGAGACTTCAGTCATACTTCCCATTATCATCCCCCAGTGTCCAGGACTCACACTGGTGGTTAAGGAGTCATTTGCTCCAGGGCTCCGTATGCAGCATTGCCCTCTTTCATTTGTGACCTGTTGTCACTGGCAATAACATGATTATAACTACCAGCTGGAAATTTTACAAGCCTCATTTGTGTCATACAATACAGCAGTATCATTTTAATTGTAGTCCCAGTCAGCCCTCCATCTACAGGTACAAATTTCCAAGGACATAACAATCTGGGCACTTTAGAAACTGTTTCTGCAGTTTTCTATTTTTTTTGGATACACACATGAGTTACACTATCAAGTGTTTTGTTTTTTCACACTCTAACACTCAACACTAGTGAAGCAAGCCTCAGTGGTTGGCAATGAATTGAGTGGATCTTTAAATAATCTTGGCGCTAAAAGGCATAAATAACTATGACAGCTGTTCTGCTGTTTGTTCTGGGCACCAGAGTGGTACAATGCTATTTGAATCGGGCATCCAAATTGAAGAGAACAAGGAGAACAAGCCAAGACTAATAATTCCAAATCATTAGACATTCTCTTTGAATTACTGTACTGTATATGTGGTAAAATAATAGATGTAATTTTAATAATATTCATATCTGCAGCAAAATATACAGTACATGTATTTACAATTTCTAGGTCAGCAATAAATAAGCATCTTCATATTTAAGCACCGTGATTTTTATTGTATTATAAAAGTAGAATACACTTAAAGCCCCTAGATGCAGTAATTATCCTTTTGGTAGCTTCTATTTAAAAAGTGGGATAACAGAGTGATGCAGGGGTGATATCAGTTATTTCTAAATATGGATAATTCAGCAGCTTCCATTTTAAATGGGTGTGTTGTGAGCAGGGAAAAGAATAGCAGCAAAGTGTTTGGCAGAAAAGAGTTGCAGAAAAAGAGACCTTTGTATTTCTTCCCAAGTAGCTTTATTTTGTCTTGGTTTGCGGATATAAAATATATAAAATATAATTTTCCCCTTGCCAAATTACAGTCCATGTCCTCGCTGAGCATAGGGTAGCGGGGAATGATGTGCCCTACCTTGCTGCATTTGGAACAATTCAGAGGTTTCGTGTGCTTGTCCTTGGGCTTCGGTGTTTGATCCATATTGCAGTGAGTGGGCTGTTGAGTAGCAACATTCCCTTTTCGGGTTTGGCGAACATACAGTTCTTCTTTTTCGCTTTGTGAAGCCACCCTATGTCTCTCTATGATGTTGATTACAGGCTCCCTGTTTTTGAAACGTTGTTTCAGAACAGCCTGGGCGAGATACTTGGGAAGGGCATTTAATTAGAAATGACAGGTGACCTGTTCTACTTCCTGTGTCAAATATATCTCGTTTTAGACAGTGTCCTGCTCTGCCCCATAAGACAAATGCCTGGGAACGTGTTAGCGACTCTGGGTTAAAACTCTGCACATGGTACATCTTTGCTGGCTGGTCTGGAGAATTACCATATCTCTGTAGTATCTCTGCCTTTAGGTATCGGCATTCTCCTCTGAGAGATCATAATAAGCCCTTTGTGCATCCCCCTTTAGAAATGGCACTAATATTTTAGCCCATTCTGCACGCTCCCAGTGATGCCTAATGGCTATCCATACAAAAATAAAAAATAAGACTCTATATCATCATCCTCTTCTAAAGATAATACCTGGGACAGAGTTCACACCTTGTCCATATGAAGAGCAACACACACATCATACTCAGTGATTTGGGTGTGGTACTTTCCCACCCGGACCTTTAGTGACTGGCTATCACAATGACCCTTAGGTCCTGCTCCTGGCTCATGCTGGAGCAAAATCCTGCCGACTATGCCACTATGAATAAAACAGAAGAACACAGAAAAAAGGTTTGGGGTAGCCACCCTGAATACTTGAAGAATCTTATGAAATTAAGGCAAAAAAAAACAACAATATGTCTTTACTGATGTGAGCCCAAAACAAAATTGTCTTAATGGTAAAAAGATGGCATTTTTATATTCAGTTGAAGGAACTGATGTCACTTGGGCCGGAACTGGAAATTATGTCATTGTGGTGGAACTGGAAATTATGTTGACAGGCCCAAGGGACTTCCCTTGGGCTGCCTGCAGGAGAAAGCGAGAAAGAGTTAGTTCACACTGCAACCCCCTGGTCCAGTGTGGAATTGCCATTTTTTGAACCCTTTAGCTGCCTCCCATGCAAATGTGTGTGACAGAGGTTAAAATCCAATAAACAATAAACAATCTTTTATAAAAACATGAGCCCCAGTACCTCTTTCTCTCTTCTTTTGTCTCTCCCTCTTTCACTGTGAAGGCTCCCTTTTATGCACCGACCGGGCACAGGTGCTACAATTAGCTTCTCCAAGGTGTGAATGCACAATGAGCCAAATACCTCAACCAACTTTGAAGCAGTGCATGAACTCTGCAACATGCACCTGCACTCTCCTGGAGCTTACACACTCTGAGCCTCCCAATTATTTATTTAAATGTTTAGCACCACAAACCTCTCTCATCACAGAAGGTTTACACAAGTGCCCTTTTTTAACATGGGTTAGTGTTCCCCTTTCATTTGTATTATGTATATACTAGGTCTTCTAATGATTGTATGCTATATATACATTTAATTTATACTGTTACAAATATATTATCTTTCTAACAAATAAAACTAGCACTTAATTAGTTTATTAGCTGTACTCATTTCTGCTGTAAGCATTTGTCACTGCGCTCTATTCTTTGCACTGTTTTATTACACATGCATTTGTCATGCCACCCTGTCTTGGGCTTATCCTGCCTTGAGATCAGTGCTGATCATGTAGGCTTTAGCCTTCCTACAATCTTGAATTGGATTAAGCAGGTTTGAGAATGGCAGTGCATTTTATGTTATGATTTTATTTATTTAAGAGAAATTGTTTTAAGTTGGGACACAACTAGGGAACAAAATTTGCCTTCTTAACAAAAACAACTAGTTGGGACCAGTAGATCAGTAAATATATTTTGTGTATGTAGAAAACTCTGAGCACACTGTCTGTTGAATCATCATGCTTACAGGTTATGCATAAGCATGCGCTTGTGTCATTTCTGTATCTGATACGCAGAAAACACTGTACTTCGCCGCATTTCTTAAATTGTTTGTTGACTTTGTGTGCGTCTGTTTGATGTAAGTTATACACTTTGTTGTTAATTTTATTAGAAATATACAGTGATCCCTCACTATATCGCGCTTAGACTTTTGCGGCTTCACTCCATCGCGGATTTTAAATGTAAGCATATCTAAATATATATCACAGATTTTTCGTTGGTTTGCGGATTTCTGCGGACAATGGGTCTTTTAATTTATGGTACATGCTTCTTCAGTTTGTTTGCCCAGTTGATTTCATACAAGGGACGCTATTGGCGGATGGCTTAGAAGCTACCCAATTAGAGCATGTATTACGTATTAAATAAAATTCCTCAATGATATACGATATGCTTCCCACGCGGTGCTTGATTGTTTGCTTTTCTCTGTCTCTCTCTCTGACATTCTCTGCGCCTGACAGAGGGGGTGTGAGCAGAGGGGCTGTTTGCACAGAGGCTGTTTGCCTAGAGAATATGGACGCTCCTCTAAAAAATGCCGCTTTATCGCGGTGCTTCAGCATACTTAAAAGCCCAAAAGCACGTATTGATTTTTTGATTGTTTGCTTTTCTCTCGATTTCTCTCTCTGACATTCTCTGTTCCTGACATACATTCTTTGAAGAGGAAGATATGTTTGCATTCTTTTAATTGTGAGAAAGAACTGTCATCTCTGTCTTGTCATGGAGCACAGTTTAAACTTTTGACTAAAGGGTGTTATTTCATGTCTAGAGGGCTCTAATAATGTTAACAGTGTGGGAGAGTTTATAAGGGCTTAAAATATATAAAAATAACCATACAAACATATGGTTTCTACTTCGCGGATTTTCATCTATCGCGGGGGGTTCTGGAACGCAGCCCCCGCGATCGAGGAGGGATTACTGTAATAGTTTTTCTGTAAGTAATGATAAAGCTGTTAACGTTGTTTTACTAACATGTTCAGACAACCCTTTATGTCAAAGTGTGTTCTGTTTAACGTTTAAAACTGTATAAGTACATTCAGAAATTTGTTCTTTATTAATATACTAGACGTTAAGCCTGTTACAATAACGGGCGCTAGAACAGTAGTGCATAAACATTAGTAGAAACATTTTATATTAAATGGCAAGAGACCTTGTATGTGGCTGTAATATGCGTCACTGTATTGTTTGCCTTTAATTTTCTCTCTCAGTAATACTGGTTTGTATTTCCATAAAATGCCTGTAATTTTGTCTGACAGTAAAACAGTGGAACCGCGGTTCACGACCATAATTTGTTCCAAAACTCTGGTTGTGAACCGAAGTAATTTCCCCCATAGGATTGTATGTAAATACAATTAATCCGTTCCAGCCCATATGAACTGTATGTAGATATATGTTTTTTTAAGTTTTTAAGCACAAATATAGTTAATCATACCACTGAATGCACAGCGTAATAGTAAACTAAATGTAAAAACCTTGAACAACAGAGAAAACTAACACTGCAAGAGTTCGCGCTATAGCCTTACGATCCGCTCGTAATGAGTTAATGAGTTTTAAGCACATGGAAAAAATGAACATTTGAAAAATCTGTAATTTAATAAACAACCAAGAAAAGTAATATTGCAACAATGTACGCGTGCGCCTGTGTGTGTGTGTCTCTCTCGCGGGCCTGCGTATGTGTGTGTGTCTGTCTCTCGTGTGTGTGTGTGTCTCTTAAGCGCTCGCCTGTGTGGGTGTGTGTTTGTCTGTCTCTCACGTGTGTGTGTGTGTCTCTCTTGTGTGTGTTTGTGTGTCTGTCTGTCTGTCTCTCTCTCGCGTGCGCCTGTGTGTGTGTCTCTCTCGCGCGCACCTGTGTGTGTGTGTATGTGTCTGTCACATGCCTGTGTGTGTGTCAGTCACCCACATGCACCTGTGTGTGTGTGTGAGTCTGTCTCGTGCGCGCCTGTGTGTGTATGTCTGTCTCTCGTGTGCCTGTGTGTGTGTCTCTCATGCGCCTGTGTGTGTGTCTCTCTCGCACAAGCACCTGTGTGTGTGTGTCTTTCTCTCTGCCCACACAGGGAATGCACAGGAAGAGACTGAACACGTGTCGTGTTGCCCCTCGGATGCGTACTTCACCAGAAGACACACACACATGGACACTTGGACACACACAGGGGTTTTAATTAAAGAGGATAAGAGCTTCTAGAAAACACACTTGGCAATGGCTGTTTAAGTAGCGATTTGTTTAAGTCTGTACAACGCTTTTGGTAACTTTTGTTCACTGCCTTTGCCAACGAAGCCATGTACCGTGCTCTGTTAATTTCTGCCACCATCTACTGAATTTTTGGGTATTACCTCTATTTACCATTCTGTGAGCTTTATTTTTGTGATAGTTTATGTTATCGCATTTGTTCTGTTTCAGAAACCACACACACACATTTATCTGCAAATAAATATTTAGCTCTACAAAGCCTCTTTAAACAAATTCTTCCTTTACAATGTTCAGCAGTTAATTGAGTCTTTCTACATTAATTCTGGTCTGCTTCATCCTTCTTATTGGGGATTAAGACTTGGTGCCACATACCTACCAGTTTGATGCACGCACTGTTTAACAATGTAGATCACATGGTCTTTGCTCTACACTCTTGTTCAAGATTCACAATCTTTGATCTGAATTCGCTATTGATTATGATTATTACCTGACTTTAATATGCACATTAATGTGAGAACAGACACCCTCTGCAAATGTTTTCTAACCCTAATTTATTCCACAGAGTTCCTTCAAATCTGAAATAGTCCTACACATACATGAGAGTTAATTATAACCTGTGCTGTACGCATTAGTATGGTAAGTCTTTTGTTAATAAAATTGTTTTCAATTATTTTTAATTACAGTTGGTCTTGCCTTTCTTTTGCCATTAATTGCTTATGTTTCAGATGTACTGATTTTCTTTTAATTTTAATCCTGAACATGGAGACTAATAATAATTTTGAAAGGCTCCAAAATAAGCTGCCCTTGTGAGACTCTGTGCTACAGGACTGCAACACAAAAGGTATTTGAACAAGTTCATGAAAAACAGCATACACCAGGATGATAGAGAAGAACACAGACAACAGATATAGAAAAATACAAAAACTATTTATTTTAAATCATTCAGTTCAAAAAGCACCAATGAAATATATAAACAAAGCCTCCTTCTAAAATCTTCTAAAAATGAAACTTAAGACATATAAAGCCTCCAACCCCTTTTCCAGCAAGGTATATCTCGAAAAATGGCATCTTCTGAACATAATGTTAAAGTTCACTGGCTTGCAGTTCTCCACACTTGATTCCCTCCATCCTTAATGTAAACTGAAAGCCTCCTCTCCCAACACATCACCACCTTCTCTCTAACTAATGAATAAGAAGGCTGTTTCAGCTCTCTAGCTCACCTTACCGAGTCCACATCATACATCCCCTTGTTAGTTAAATTGGTGGTCTCCTTGGCTCCTAGCTGTGCACTACATTCTTAGTTTTATGGCAAATCAGAAGGCTTCACTGTGCAGGCTACCAAACTCAATGACTACAGAGCACCCCCTCACTAAGACTATTCAGCAGGAAACTGCTGCACAGACAGAAAAGCAAATCTGGAAGATACTCACATCCCAATGGACTTTCCATCAATCCCCACCAATGAAATGTACACATTGCCACACTCGTTGCATACCTCATACCACATACCTCATACAGACAAACACTCTTATTTTAAGTGATTCATCCATGCATGCAGGCACTCTGCATGCTTACATTTTCACACAGTCCTCCCATCCAGGTGCTTTCCTAAACTACAAAGAGGTATTCTTTGCTGCACTCTCCCTGGGCCCTCAACTTATACATAACTTTTTTCTCTTTCTGCTGGCAACTCACTTTCTCATTCCTTGCAGCTACATTTGTACCAAAGCAGCTAAGAGGAAACTATGCGGTGACAGCTTCCTCTGCCCTTGTGCACGCGTGAAGCTCAACAGCCACCTGAACTTCAGCACATGTGCATGCGCATCGCTTCTCATAGTGCAACATCATGAAGGCGCCCTGCCATCTCTTATGGGCATCCAACCTTGCACTGCTTCAAACAACCAGGTAAGTTATTGAAAACTGTTTAAACCAGTCACATTGTGAAAGAAAAAGTAACCGCTTGCAAGCTACGTAGGGTTAATAGCTGACAAAGCCATTTTTGCTATAACGGCAGGTTAATTATACAGGCGTCTGTCATAAGACAGGGTGCAGTAGGCTGACCCAGGGCAGCTTCTAGTTTCTTTAGGAACACTTCTGTTTGATACAGTAAAGATGACCTTTCCTTCTTTAGGGTCTATCTGACAAGTAAAAAAATAAGAACAGATGGCCCATTAGCATATTAAAAAAATGCTTAAGTAAACAACATTATGCTTTTTGATTAAATAAGGGGAAAGGGGAGGAAGAAGAAATTATAAAAAGCCAATCGAAAATAGAACTTTGCTCTTCTGCTTTGCAACATAGAATCCAGGTACTCATCTGTGACTGAATAAAAATCTAAATCTGTCTTCCTTGCAGGGGGTGGGTAGTTTCTTCCACAACATACATCTACAAACAGCTTCATAATAACCTACAATGAAACCCAGTAATATGGCCTTGTCACGGCCCTATCAAAACAAAGGTAATTAAGGAAGGGAAAACCATTGTTTAACAATGACACATTTTCTTCTTTAATGTTGAAAATCACAGCATAAATGAATATCTGAAAAGTTCCAGGATTACATGTCAATACAAAGTACACTGTAATTACTACTAGAGATTAATACTGTTCATGGAAATATTAACAATCCTTGAGTTGTATCTTTAACAGTAGCTAACCTTGCAAATAAGAAGCCAGAACTGATATAATATCTGATATAAATCCACTCAATATTAGTCACAATGGCTTTTTGAATTTAACAGTAAAAATATTCCTAAACAGAAGATGAGTGATTCAGCCATTTCACATTTTTGTTGACCCATACTCATAGTAACACTTAGCAACCCAAAATAAATGAAAGGACAGTATAGCCTTCTTCTTATTCATTAAATTAAATTCCATCTAGCTGGCTGAAAACCCTTACTTGTAGAATTTCCACAACCAATATAAGGCACAACAAATACATCTTTACTGTACTTTGAGTCCTTTAAACTAGCCTGTGCTTTTTTGGCATTTCTGATATTTTTTATGTAATTGTATATTATGTTTTGAATGCTGCTTTACTTATTAATTATATTATTATGTATGTAGTATGATTAATTTTGTATTAGAGGATTTAGTTATGTGTCCTGCCCCCTTTCTATAGAGTTTCACGTGAGTGGGACCACTGTGAAGTTTCAGGTCCAGGACTGCTCCCTGCCTGTATATTCCATGCAGATGGTCAGGTTATTAAAATATGCATTGAGTTTGGTATTGCAGTCTTTGTTTGTATGTTTTGGATATAATACCGGTTTTCTTGAATTTTTAATTTAATTTAACAGTTTACAAATTTGGTACATGGACTGTTTTTGTTTACCCTGGGTTGCCTTTTAGTCACACCATTTTGTTAATTTTTTGATTTGTTTTATTAATGACATTTCAAAATGTTTTTCTGCTGTTGGATTATAATTGGACCAGAGGTATTTAACAGTTTCCTCTCCTCCTTTGAAAATTTTACTTAAAGATTATTAAGGACAAGCTGTGCTACCTACCTAAGATGGCTGGAAACTTTTTTTCTTAATTTTATCTGAAGAAAATAACATTGTATGAAATCGAAAATTTCCTTATACAACAAATTAACTCATAGTCAAACTAGAAAAAAAATAACAAAAAAGACAAAAATTATAAGTGTTCTTTCCACCAATATGAATACTTATTCTAAAACTGTATTGATTAAATCTTGCCATATATTTAAAAAAGTTTTGAATGGATCCTCTAAGTGAAAGATTAGATTTTTTTCAAATTTCAAATGCCATCCATCCATTCATCCATGGCGGTCTGATCCTCGGCTACAGAAACTGGCTCTTGGGAAATTTCAAATACCGTAGAGCTCAATTGACAGGCTGATATAAGGTGGGTTGGGGTTTTTCCAGTTGAGTGTATGTGCCAGTAATGTAGTAAAAGCAATTACAATCAATTTGCCCTTCTCCACTTTAAACCTATCTGGGAGTACATCAAACACAGTTGTTAATGGGTTAGGAGTGATTGTGACACCAAAACCGTCTGATAAGCATTCAAAGATTTTTTGTCCAAAATGATGTTAATTTGGTACACACCCAAAACATGTGGCCCAGTGAGGCTGGATTTAGATGGAAACGTTTGCAGGTTGAATCTTGCGATTGGATACATTTTGGACAATTTTAAATGGCATAAATGTGATCAATGAAGGTTTTTAAGTTGAGTTATTGAATGCTTTGCACATATGGAGCTAGAGTGTATTCTATGTATGGTTGCCTTCCACTCCTTTTCTGAGATATTAATTTTAAGATCCTTTTCCAACCATACCTTAAGATTTTTAAAAGAAATATTCTTTGAAATGTTTTTATATACTAGATAGCCGATGCCCGCCGTAGCATACAGCGGTGTAAGAATAGGAACGGAAAACAGTGCATTGCCTTCGTCAACCATTTGTGTCAAGAAATAACCCACTGATAGGAACAGGCAGTTGCCAGATCCCGGATTAGAGATGACGTTGTACAAAAACCCATTGACAGAGAAGATACTGTTGTTCATTTTATAACAAAGGCTTAGGAAACAACCGTCGCAGCATAACGAAAATAGCAAGGTGTACAGGAGGCCACAGGCAGCGTGGGGAAGGGTTTGAAAGAGGACAAATAGGAATTGAGAAAAGCCGTGTCGGTTGCATGTGGGCGAGACCGGTTTTGAAGAGGAGAAGCAGGCAGCGTGGGGAAGGGTTTGGAATAGGACGAATAGGAATCGAGAAATCCTGTGTCGGCTGCGTGTGGGTGGGACCGGTTTTGAAGTGGAAGCAGGACGAACCAGAAGAGAAAAGATTGTTGAGGTGTTGCCAAAGTCTTCAAGACTGATCGGTGTTTCTTCTGATATAAAAATGAATAGGAACTATGGGAAAATGGGTAGGTTTCTTTCTACAAAATTTCTAATTTGAAAATAGTGGCAAAATTGTGTTGCTGGGAAGTAAAATTTGAGGCATAATTGTTCATAATACCCAAAATCATTATATCCAGGTCACAAAGTGTTTTAATCTTAAACATTTTACAAAGATTAAGTACTGTGCAAGTTTAAGAAGGTTGAAAAAGGTGAATATGATGTAGAGAAGCAAAAGATAAAACCTTGTTTGTGTTGAAGTGCATTCTGCATTGGTTCCATATTCTGGGTGATTGGTGGACAACTGAATTATAGGTGTATTGAAGAAAAAATGCATTTACTGGGGCACAAAGCAGAACACACAAAAAAGTACAGCAATACATTATTTCCATTGCTGACTAGGCTGGTATAAATTTATCAATTTGTTTCAGTTTCCAGTTTTTTGTAGCTTGTATAATTGGTGCCGTTATAAAATTGAATGTTAGGTGGTACTATGCTACCTTCTGCTTTAGGTCTTTATACATGGGTTAAAATATAAGTAATCAACATAGACCTTTGTGCTTTCATCATTAATGTTTGCACCATCTATTGAAATGAATTTCATAATGCATGAAATAATTAAATGCATTGCATGTATCATTCCAACATATGGTGCATCACAAACATTTGATGTAATAACATGAATTGCATTTTTTATTCCAATAGACGTATGACACACATTAGCACTATTTTTATTAATCCCGCACAACTTGGCATACAACAGAAGCAGCACACAGCAAACAGACGAAACACCTTTGTCCTTTTATTAAGATAGACTAGCTATGTTGCCTGTTGAAGACAGGTAATAGCATAAGTATAAATTTTATATTTGATATTTCTTGCCCTTCATGTCAGTATTCCTCATATGCTTTTCCTTGTTATTCTCATTTTGTCTGAATCTCTTTAACCCAGCGTTAAATCTTTAGAGCTTGTTCCCATAAAGACTGTTTCTCAGACTGTCATTTCAAGGTGACTTATTTGCCACTTTTATAATTCCCATCTTTGAAGGCAACTCTCAGGGTGTTTACTATATTTTTACTCTTCCTCATGTGTCTCAGCCTCTCTTCCACAGCACTTCTTCGTTTGATTATATAACCAACGCCAAACTGACCAATCAGATTGCTTGAAGGGACTAGACACCTCCATGCACACACACACACACACACACACACACACATATACAAACAGACCATTGTCTTTTATTATATAGATTGTTATTATTTATTATGTAGATTGTTTAGAGTCTTGGCTTTTCATCTTTTTGTGTCCCATTTTTGGATACTAAGCCTCAGAGTAGCCTGAGGCTTAATTTAAGAAGGTTTAAGCCATTTTGGAGTCAAAAAAATCACAGAATTGCCACATATAGAACTCTACTAAATACATTTAAATTTAGATATATTTCTTTTCTTGATAATTATACACTGCCAAAAACAAGAGCATGGTGTTATGAAAAGAGTAGTATAAAAGAACAACAGAAATTAGAATTAGGTTAACATTTGGCAAATTTTACTAAAGGATGAGACTTGTTAAACCTTTCTTAGTGATGTAAAACACAATATTTAAATTTCAGTCTGGTTTTTGCCTTCGTCAAAGTACAGAAACTATTTTAGATCATGCTGTGAATGATATTCCAATTAATGGCGAACCAGTAAATGACAACACTGTCAAAATTTGAGACCTAAGCACAGCTTTTCATACTATGGTCATAGCATTCTGCTACACTGACTTCAAAATGTATCTGTTCTGTTAGGCACTGTTTTTAGATTTTTTAGTTTATGCTTTTCAAATCATTTTCAAGATGTACAGAAATGTGCACAACCTTGAAGAACTACTCTTATTTTTTTTCTGGCAGGAGTAATGGAAAACTTCATATTAAGGAAGTTCAGATTGTTCAGTTACTACTCTACAATTCATTAAAACACTATAGTAGTAATCACAACTAAACAAGAAGTATAGCAAAATAAGTCTTCTTTCTAAATCATTATACTGGCTTCTCATTACTTTCGGAAAATATCTTCTTAGCCATTCAGTTGCTAATGATTTACACTCCTTACCTTGCAGCAGTTACTAATGTGTCTACTCCAGTCTGCACATTGTGATCTCAAAATAGTTGTCAGCTTAAGAATAAATAAAACTAGTGTAGGAGGTTGAGCCTTAAGGTATACTCTGGAACTACATACTTATGTTGTTGAAATGGAGATGTTTTAAATTAGCTTCTCACACCTTTTTAATTAACTATACTTATTATTTTGATTGAGCATTACTAAGTCTTTCCTGTTTTCTTTCTCTTCTTGGTGTTCATTTTTGCACTTTGCAGATGCATTATCACAAATAAAAAAATTGTTTTCAGAATTTTATGTTCAACTGAAATTGTCCACTTTTGCCTTCAGATTGGCCTAGCACAGTTGGAAGAGGGTTTTAAAAAACTTGTACTGTCACACATGCACACCACAGGATTGCACTCTGGGCTCACCTGAGATATGTGGTACCACCCTAGGATGAAAGGTGGCAGTCTTGCTAACAGTCCTGTCTCCTTTTCCCCCCACACACAGCCTTGAGAAACCTCCCCTTGAGGGCAAAATAAGCCCCACCCCTTCCATTCTGCTCAGCATGAAAGGGAGACACTCCCAGAAGGTGGTGTCTCATTTGGACCTGACCTCACTGGAGAGACAGTGTCATTGAGACTGTCATTTGATCAATTTGAAAGACAACTAGCCTGTCATTATAATCCTGTTGAGTGCATGTTTTAATTTGAAGTTTTTCTTTTGTTAGAACTAAACAGGGTTATGCCTGGTTGGCACCCCAATTATTCTTGGATTTGCCTTACCTCTTCATTCGCCCTGCTATAGTACATATCATGGAGACCAGGGACCTCATTTATAAACGGTGCTGTTATGGTGTATAAAATCTGTATATTTTGGTTTCCATTATATTTTGTTCGAGACAAGAAAACAGATGAACTAAGACAAATTAAAGCAGGTTTTCTTCCCTTACACCTTACTTTTATAACACTTGTTCATAGCTTAGTATTACTTTATGGATGGACATCTGGAACAACAGTTTGGTTTACAGCCTGGGAAAGAATGCTGAGCTGATAACTCAGGCTATTGATTACTTTATGGATGGACATCTGGAACAACAGTTTGGTTTACAGCCTGGGACAGGAAGAACTACTGACACCTCAGAGTACATCAAAGGTTTTGTTGTTTGGGAAAATGGACAGTGAATTAATTCATCAATCATTTTGACAGCCAGCCAATCAGGTTAATGTGTTGTGAAACCAAGGTATGACATTTCATAATAACTATACCTTGGTTTGAAAAGCAAGGAGAGAGAAGCAAAGAGAAGAGAAGAAGAAGAAGAGGAGGAACTGACGAAGACGGCACTGGTCGTCAGAACGGCATCATGAAACATCGATTGCTAAATCAAACACCTCCCTGGGACATTCATCCTTGTCATCTCTACCTTTTTTTTGTAAGCTTTTCCTGAAGACTATATATATTCAGACTTTCCTATCAGTACCTATTTTCTATTATTCTTTGTTCCAGTGGTATTATTATTATTCTTGTAATAAATACCATGCTGCTGTTAACTTTCTATGCTTTGTCTTAATGTCTAGAGTGATTGAAGTAATAAGTTAGATTTCTTTGGGCACCTGGTGACAGCCGGATTTTTACCATTATTTCTGTGCTACGAGGTTTATAAGGCTGAGAGTGAGAGCGCGACTTAATAGTTAGGGACAATACGATAAAGAAGGTTTTCTTAGCTGATAAATGGCCTATAGTCAAGAGGGCTGAGTCTTTGTATGTTTAAATGTATTCTTGTAGACCAAAAGTAATATTTAGGTCTGAGATATCACTAAAACATCATATGTTGTTTGTGCCAAAAATAAGTAAGTCTCTTGAAGTGCTGAATGACAGGCTGTTATTCCTATAGCACTTGTGTGATTTAAAGTGCTATGGGTTAATCAGTGTGTGTGTGTCATTCATAGGGCACTGTTGTGGTTAGGGTCTGTGTGTGTGTGTTTATCTATGTATGTGTGTGTTCATCTTAAAGTGCAGCAGTAGACCAACCCGATAACGAACTTGATGAGAACATTTACCCTTAAGAAAACAGGTAAAGGGTAAGTAGAGGGAAACACTACGATAATACAGGTGCGTACGCACAGAAATGTTGCGTAAGAAAGTTTCCACGTTCAAATCACGATGTATAAAACCTACACTTGGCGTAAAGCCACGCACTTTTCCACGGTACCTCATACCTTGTCGTACACAAGTTCTCCGCTAGGTTTTGCAGACTGGCAGCACCCAGCGTCAAAGCAGTGCCACTGTTCTTGTGTGGTTACCCTTTAGTTGTTAGAACCACATTCCTGATGCGGCTTTATAAACACACTGAAACTAACCGCATATTGTTTATTAATGTAATGCATCTAATTGTAATTAACCTGTAACAATATAATGGCCCAGGGAATAGCCATAGTATTCCAAATACCATAACTGCTTTAGCGTTGCAACTCTCACTGCACCTTTTTTTTCCTTCTTTCAGCTGCTCCCGTTAAGGGTTGCCACAACTGATCATCTTTTACCATTACTCGCACTGCATCACTCGGAGTATTTATATCACTGTATCTGAGTGGGGAATCACAGCAGTAGCTGATCGGAAAGAGAATTATTATCGGTATACAGCATCAAGCCCATTCTGCTTCAGCCACGGCAAAACGTTTCAAAGCCTTTCTTGTACGGACCTCTCGGTTCAGGAACAGTTTCATCCCAAGAACTATAAATGCACTCAATCAATTGCTCCTTGTAGAACTGTTTGTACTTATAAGTACAATACCCCACTGTAAATGTGCACTACAGTTATAATATTGCACATTCTGCGCCACTTTATACAGCACGTATTTACATATGATGATGATATCATTTTTAAGATGAAATGCAGCAAAATATGTTGATTATATTATACAGATACAACTTTAACTTCATTTAAATAATCTGTAATGTTAATATTTAAATGTGAGGACACTGTGCCGCAGCGCTAGCAAGTTCACGTATTGTTCCTGCCTCGCGCTGTATATTTGCTGTCGATGGCGTGACACTGGAAGGATAGACGGATAGAATAATTAAACACGTACTATGAAGATATTTCAATGTTCCTTAAAAGTTTTGAAGAATCGTCGTTGTAAGCTTACAGATGGCTTAACGTCTATTACAGAGCTGATTGTGTGGCGATTGGGTATTTGGAGAAAGAAAAGTATGGACAGGAATTGGAGGATAGTACGTTTGAAAGAGACAGTACTGCTACAGTAATTTCATCGAAGGTCGCGCACAATCACGCACTGTGTTTCCCTGTTTAATAACGTGCTTTAACTCCTATCATCATGAAAAAGATATCACGTATACATCTCAGTATTTTAATTATTCAGAGAGTTGTAATATCACAAATGTAATGGATTCTGTGTCCTGTCGGAGAAAGAGAAGATCAAATACAAAACAAAGCATTTAACGTGTTACTTTTGTTATGATGGGATTTGAGAAACTAGTAAATTAAACGATTTTAAGATGAAGTTTATGTTCTACTTTAATGACAAAATAAACTACGTGATTAAAGTGTATATTTCGAGATTAAAGTTAACATTTCATGTTTTTTTCCTACTCTGTGCCTTTTTTTCTCACTGTACTCTAATAAGCTTCCATATGACACTCGGATGGTGGGCTACGTCTCGCCTTTTCACGGCGACTTTGATATGTGACAACTACTTTTTTATGTCGGGCACTGTGCGACTTTGTGAACTTGAGCTTGTTTCTCGAACACGCTATGTTACTCGATCAACTTCCTTTTGTTGATTATACCACTGTATAAACCAACAAATTGTACATTTTTCTTTGCCTCCACTTGGTATTCGCTGAAATTCTTATATTTTCCCACTTGCTTTTGCCATTGCCTTTTCACAGAACACTGAGCATAAGGTCTATTTATATTGATTTGCAAATTCAAAGAGGCGTAATTCTGGGAAGAGACGGGGCAGAAGAGAAGGCGTGTGCACGTGCGTTAGTTTTCACACTGATCGGGATTTAAGGAGCGGAAGAACGCGGGAGCTGGAGTACGCACAGATTCCTGCATCTGGAATTTTCTGTGCGTAAGCACATTTCGGCTTTTGTGCTTACGTCATGTTATAGTGCGAATTCTACGCACTATACGTTATACATGAGGCCCCAGGTCAATTTTTTATAAATGCTGTTTATGTTTCAGCCTTATGGTTTTATTTTGTTACTTGTCTTTTTAGTCATGCAGTATTTGGATGTGCTGTACAGTGCACTTAAACAGAATGAATTTAACTAAATTGAATAATTACAAAGGCTATTCAATTTAAACTTAAAGTAATTAACTGAACACCGGCTTTGTACAACAGAATGGCACCTTGTGGAAGACCTGCTCCAGATATTTTGTAAATACTGATGTTGGGGAATACTCTATTCACCTGCATCATTTTAAATAATGTATAGTGCTTTCATCTGGTTCAAATTAAAATTATATGCTCTTAACAATACAATCTTTGGCATTTCTACAACAGTGGTGTTTCAGAAGTTGAGCAATCATTAATTTCAGTCCATTGCTTAATGTTTGGTTTTCATATAGCTGCTGGAATATATTACATATGCTTAAAGCTTGGCCTGGTTGCTTGTACTATTCCGCCTTCTCAAATTCAGCATTTGTATTATCGTGTCCTTTAAAAGTTATTCACATATTCTGTAAGAGATGTTTAAGTTCTTATCCAAGTTTTGTAATTGGATATATCAGACACACTCTACAGGTATCACATTCTTAGTATACAACCTTGTGTTCTTAGTCCACACAGATCTATTAATTTATCTGTTAACTTTTTAATTTTGTTTTTCTTTTTTATCAGCAGTAGATCAGCTAATGCTGATCTTGGCAACAGTGGGAGCAAGTCAGAAAACAAACATGCAAGGGAAACGATTCTAGCACAGAGTAACACACCCACACTGACTTCTCCAGATGAGAGCATCAAATTAATTAACAAGGACTTCTTTGTGACGTGGAGAAACATTATATGAGTTCCTACATACACAGGTTACAGCTATTTTTTTACGTAAACAGTAAATTAAGCAAAAAGCAAAACAGTTTTCAAAGGTAGCCTAAAGTCAGTAATTATAATTTTATTCATATATACAAATATATTTACGTTAATTAAACATTTAATTTTACATAATGTCTACAATATTTTGATGACTGAAGTTAAACTTGCAGTAAATGTGTAAAATGTACTATTTTTAACTTTAATCTGGAAAAGAAAAGCAAAATCTTACATAGTGGAAGATATTTAAACATCTATATAATATGTAATATATAGTTACATTAATAGTCCTAATGTATTAGTTGTCTGAAATTTTATTGAACTAACCTTTACATTTAATGAATTTCCTTTTGAGAAAAAGACAATAACTAAATATAAGCATAAAGTTCTTCTAGTTTTTGAAATGCCTGCTTTTTATACTTTCATTTTTGCTTGAAACCTAGATTATAGTGGTCCTTCCAATAAAAAAAAACTTTCTACTACAGTCTTTGCATTTTAATAGCAGTAAAATCAAGAAAGTATAATTGAAATAAATGTCAAGACCTCTTTATATTGTCAATGACACAGTAGATTTACGTTTCAACTAAAAATGTGTAATCCCTTTGGCAAATCAAGCGCTTCATATTACACCATCAAACAGGCACCAAATCCTCTGTGTAAACAGAACACTTTCATTTGATCTTTCGGTGTATGCTGACAAACAGAGACATGACATTGAGCTATGCTACCTAATTACAACTTAAATCTGTGCCAGCTAGTAGAAAAGTGGATTAATTCTAAAATATTTTCTAGAAAAGACTTGAATTTATGATAAAAGAAAATATGTATTAAAGAGGATTTAATTAGTTTTTTAGAATACTGGTAGCCCAATTTTCCTTGTATGAGACCTTTAATAATTGTGCTTCAGAATGATAATTTTGATAGTAGTGAAATTTTAATAATAGTAAACTCAATTAACATCAATTTAATTTTTCAAAAATATTTTTGGTTGGTTTGCAGCAATGTGCTGTAATCAGCGCATGCGCTCAGCCACCTCCTCCTCCTTTTTATTTTAAAGTAATTGGAATTTGTTGTTACCACACAGCAATCTATAAATCTATTAGCCAAATTATTTTAAATAACAGATGGTGAAATTATTCAAAAAATGCAATGTAATGCAAGTGTAACATAAAAATTACTAAGATCACAAGGAACAATGACATAAGAGTAATATTAAGGCATACTATACTGGTGTAGCACACAATTCATGCCACCAACTTAAAAAAAAAATGATTTAAACTTGCCTACTTCTCCAATAAAGTTAGAAACTATCCACATAAGTGATCTTTCTGCAACTGTGTTGTTCCTGGATAGTCTATTGCAATTTGGGGGGTAAACTACTGCTGTATTAATATTAATGAAACATTTTGAGTCTCCAGTGTTTTTATAGGTCTGGGACTGACAGGTTGCTTGGCATATCTTTATTAACAGGCATGTGGTAAGTGTGCAACCTCATAGTAATCAGTGGAGTCCTGTTGGTTGCATGCAGAAATCGTATCCTGGTACAATAAATTAAAAATGGAGAATGGCATGAGTTAGGATATGTAGTCTGCAAACAAAAAACAAGCCAGGATCAAGTGGAAAAGACACTTTTCATGAAATATACCACCTTAAACACTATATGTCAAACCTTGAACTACAGATTCACTTTGACTGTTTCATTTCTCACTGAAAGCTGAATGCCAACTGTCTTCAGACCCTGTTAACAGCTGTAAATTGATGTCCTCTAGGTAGCATTTCCATAGGATCATTCCAATAACAGGCTTATTCACTAAAAAAAACTACTATACTTACAACAATATTACATTCTAAAAGCCTAAAAAGGCCAATGATTTAACTATCCTATTTTGCGAGTGATAGGAAACTGATACAATTTAGGAATAAAATGTGACTAAGCTTATGCAGTTCTCAGCCCGAACACTTTTAATAGCACAGTATCAGCAATCACCATTACATTCTCGATAGCCTACTCTCAGACATTCTTCTTACTCTGTCCACATTGTAACGTACTTGCAGAGAGCTGTTTTTAAGTCCTGCCTGTAAAGAGCTTTCTGCAGTCTTTTACAATATTTTCTTGCAAACTCTGTAATGGGCACTCAGTAATTTATAGAATGTCACAAAATGTGACACATCCTTTTCTCAGTGTTTTGTTTATCTTAAAATGCATAAAATATTTATTTGTGTTTAAGGAAATTGAATATGTAGAAATGTGGAGGGGATGTCCCCTACACCAGGGTACTTAATTTAATTCAAGGATGTGGTAGACCAGAGCTTGTCCTGACACCCTCAGGTGGTAGGTACAAACCAGCCCTAGACAAGGTGAAGCTACTTAATCAAGTGCCATACCTTGAAATCGATAGATGCCATTTGGCTGAAACTTTAAGGTATGTTAGCTCCAAAGTTTTTTATATTTTGGTTTTCACTGTAGTGTTTTGGCCAATGCCTTGAAATCTGCTGGTAACGATTCTTGGCTACATTTGGTTTGATTTGATCTTTATTCACACATACACTGTGGAAGCGTAATGAAATTCTTATACCCTAATTTCAGGGAGGGTGGAGGTCTGGGAAGTATAAATAGGCAATAGGACAATAAGTTGATGTAAAATAAATAACTAAATATAATAAGAGTAGAAGAAGAATGGCCTGATATACATAGTGAAAACAAATCTGCACAGACATGTAGATTTTATTAAACCGTAGGGGGAAAAAGAAAAAGTGCAAATAATAGTATGTATGTAACATTCAACTGAATTAGACATAAACCAGCAGGTGGATACAGTACAAGGTAGGTAGGTTCTAGTAATTCTAGAATTCATTGCACATGGTTCTTCAAGTTTAAAAGTGCTATAAAGTGGTTAGCATTGGAGTTTCACAGGTGTTGTGGTCAGTGTTCAATTCCTGATCAAGTTTCACTCTTTCGGTTCAGGTTGTACATTCTCATGGTATTCCCATGAGTTTCTTACAGGTGATATAATTTTTGCCCATATTACTTCCCTGAAAATTGGTGTAATTTTCCAATATCTTCTTCTTCTTCTTGTGGGTGCTTCCATTAGGGATTTCCACAGCAGATCATCTTCTTCCATATCTTTCTGTCCTTTGCATTTTGTTCTGTTACACTCATCACCTGCGCATGTCCTCTCTCACCACATCCATAAACCTTCTCTTAGGCCTTCCTCTTTTCCTCTTACCTGGCAGCGCTATCCTTAACATTATTTTCCCAAAATACTCAGCACCTTTCCTCTGCACATGTCCAAACTAACGCAATCTCGCCTCTCTGACTTTATCTGTCAACGTGAGCTGACACTCTAATGTACTCATTTCTAATCTTATCCATGCTCGTCACACCCAGTGAAAATCTTAGCATCTTTAATTCTGCTACCTCCAGCTCTGTCTCCGGCTTTCTGGTCAGTGCCATCATCTCCAACCCATATAACATAGCTGGTCTCACTACCATCCTGTGGACCTTCCCTTTCACTTTTGTTGATATCCATCTGTCACAAATTACTCCTGCCACTCTTCTCCACCCTTTACACCCTGCCTGCACTCTCTTTTTCACCTCTCTTCCACAGTTCCCATTACTCTGTACTGTTGATCCCTAGTATTTAAATTCATCCACCTTCACCAACTGTACTTCCTGCATCCTCACCATTCCACTGACCTCCCTCTCATTCACACACATGTATTCTGTCTTGTTCCTACTAACCTTTATTCCTCTCCTCTCAAGAGCATATCTCCACCTCTCCAGGGTCTCCTCAACCTGCTCCCTACTATTACTACAGATCACAATGATATCAGCAAACATCATAGTCATATTGCAGCGTAATATTGACCAATGTTCATAAATAAGTGATTACCCAATATACCACCAATATAATGAGAGCCACCAATATCATTTCAAGCTTCCTGTGACTCTGTAAAGTGAATTCAGAAAATGGATGAAGGATTATATATACCTCATAAAAAAGACTGCAAAATGATTAAATATGATAACATATAATTCTCAAACCTGGTAAATCCCATTTAGAGTCACAGAAGCAGAAAACAACCCTGGACAGTGTGCCAGTCTGTCACAGTACCCACACACACATACACTCACAAAGGGCTAATTGGGAATTGCTGGTTAACCAATGTCACAGACAATCTCAGAGTGGCATTGACTTTTCCATGTGAAAACTGCCCCTGTAAGTTAGAATCAAACTTGACAAGAACCAGAAGTGCATTAGCTTCAGGGCTGTCTTCGATTAGAGGTGCACAGCAGGCTGTATGATGATCTATTTTGGCCTGCTGCCTCTGACTTGCTCTCCATAGTCTTAGTCTGTTGATTAGATCAGGTACCCTTTAAATGACTTTGGGTTGCCCAACCTATTGTGCCCTAGGAAATATGGAGTACTTTCTACCTGGAGACCACAATTTCTTTTTCTCTATGGTGTTCCCATGGGATTCTTATCACATTCTACAGTAATGTCCACATTAACATATAGAAGAAGTTTTGCATTGCGAAACTGTGTTTCCAGGGTCTGTCTCTTTCTGACAATTGTTGTGTTCTTTACTCTGCCAACCTGTCACTAACTATTGCCTTGGAAAACCTTTCTAGATAAACCATTCTGTACAACATCAATTTGTTATACCTCACAATTATTTTATTAGCATACTTTAACAGGGTGTATATAACTTGAGAAAATTTAAATCAAGTTGCAGACTTGTTCAAAAAGCCCTTTATGTTCGTAAGAAGATCATTTTGATTGGTATAATGATTAACCTGAATATTGTTTATTGTTGGAAGTGAAATTTCATTATTACTTTTATTTACATTAAAATAAAGGCTATGTAATTATCATGCTATGTATAATAATAATGGTTAGATATTCAGTTTCAGCCCATAATTTCTAAACAACAATATATATTTCTGATTACATCCATTATTTACTGAATAAATATTTTAGAATGCAAATTGAAATAATTACAGAATCCTAAACACATTATTGTAATTACCTTTTCTCACACATGCCACTCAGTTTACTAATATCTTCTTTATACTCAATAAAAGAAAATAGGTGTATAAAATTCTAAACCTTTGATAATATATTAAACGCATTATAGGAGCATTTATTTTAAATGATACAATTAACTGAAAAAAACATAAATCTACCATATGTATTTATTGATATCCCTGAAGCTTAATTGAGTTGTTGGTAGATTGTGATGATTAAGTGTTCTTTTAATTTTTTTCAGCAAATATTCTCTCATGTCACCTAAACTGATGTAATTTTGTGAAAGTGGTAAAAAAAGATTCTTAATACACAACCAATTACATTTTAAGTGTCTTCCAACAGAAAACAGATGCCATGTTGCAGTTTTTCATTATAGATGTTTCATTCTACTGATTTAACAATACACTTCTTTAGAACTTAGAAAGACAAATGTGAATGCATTGGCATTAGTTAAATGAATGTGTTAAGTTCAATTTCCTTTATTCACTCTGAGAATTAATACTGTGCCCTAAAAAAATAACACAACATTACATTACCAGTTCCTCACAGATATTTGAGTCTGTGTCCTGCTGAAACCCTTTTTAATAAACTAGCAGGTGGTATTCATTAAATGGGCTGCAGAGTTGGACAGGTAGTTAGCCTATATAGGAATTCAAACTGTGAGGATAAGTGTCAGTGTCAGTCTATGACACAGTCCCCTTTCAGCAGGACAGTTACACTTTATCCTTGTCAAGTGAAAATATAATCTTGATGTCTGACAGTTTTAAAATAGATACCAGAGAAAGGCGTTGTTTGTGCCCCATTCAAAATGTGGACGGTAGTGCATCGAACAACAGAGAACAGAGAGAAATACCCGGCAACTCAGTGCAGGAAGTGCAAACAACAAACATGTAATTGCTTGAATTCAACAGTGTTTGGAGCTTAGGTCTAAGAGCCAAATAAAGTGAATTATGACTGTAAGACCAACAAATCATGAACAATAGCAGTAATAATTAATACTTGTGATTTACATAACACCTTTCTTGCTCAAAGCACTTTTACATTTTGTGATTCATTTATTATAATATTAGAGTCATTTTGACAAGAACAGGCCATTCAGCCAAAGCAGTTTAACAATTCTATTCATCTAATTTCCAAAATGATGTTAAGTTAAATTTTGAGTGTTACTCTTTACCACATTGCTTGGTATCATATTCCATGTTACTATGGCTTTTTGTTAAAAAAGTTGGTGCAAAAATATAGCATTAATGAGTTCTCTACTGTGTTGTCATTTTCTTGTTAAATAATCTATTTTAAAGTAACACCCAGAATCCACCCTATTAATTTCCTTCAGAATTTCCTGTTGGCTCTTAATCTCTGTTTGCATAAACTAAAAAAAATGATCCTTTAATCTTTCCCTAAGGCAAATACCTTGTAGTCCTGGAGTCAGTTTAGCTATTTTTAAAATTATTTTTATTACTTTCTCTAACTAAAATATAGAGACCAAAACTGCACACAGTGCTCTAAACAAGGCCTCAGTGTGATATATATTTTAATCATATTTTTACATCATATTCACCTCGCTGATTGTATATTTATGTTGCTTCCTTATAAAACTCCAGCATATTAGTGAAACATGATCATCCCTCTCCATTCATGCTGACTGCTCACTAATACATGTTTCTTGCATATGACACTCGATCTTATATTAGTAATTGCTTTCTCTAATATACCTGTGATGCATGTTAAGTTTACTGGCCTATATTTAAAATACTTGGATCAGCCCGATCACATTTTTGGTATGATAGAATAATTTGGTAGCTTCCAGCCTTTAGGAGTTCTGACGGTGTGCATTGGCTGCACACTCCCTGGTTGCTTCCAGGAGCCACTTGAACCCTAAACTTTTGATAGTCATGAACCAAGATGAGCTGGACAAATGAGGACACACATATTCTGCAAGAAGTGGATACAAAAGTCTTCAGGGTTTTTATTAAAATTCAAACAAATATGCAAAAAAAAAACATATTCAATAAATAATAACAATAAAAAACAGGTGCCAAAAGTGGAGGTTTCAAATAAAAAATAATTACAATAAACAAGGTTAAAATCAGGGCAGGATCCTCTTCTAAAAAGAGACTCAGGCTGCAATAGCGCTCTCTAAAATCTGACCCAATGAATGGTGCAGTCTTCCATTAAACACGGGTTCGGGGTCCTACTGCAAATCTGTCAAGAGCAGTAGGACTCACCTCAGAACCTCATGCAGGTCTCCCTTAGCCAGCCCATCAATGTCCTTCAAGAGACACTGCATAACAGGACCACTCCTAACACATTCCACAGTTGCTTTAAGGAGTGCCTTACTCCAGCCCCACACTCGAGCACAGGCCTGCTGCTCACTCCCTCAGGGCATACTCCTGACGACTTGCCTTTTTTCTGGATGACATGGGCTCCTCACCATTTTGCCTCTGTTTCCTTCTATAAATGGCATCCTTTATTAGATCTGATCTTTTTGTTGTTTGATCTTTCTTTGGTCATGAAGTGGCCCAATTACTGCTCTAAAACAATTAAAGCACTAAAAACAAACCCTTCAATAAAACAAATCCCAATCCCCCTTCTAAAAAGAGGACCTGAAAATAATAAAAACTTTAATAAAAGACTATGAAACTAGCAATAAATTTGGTAAAACAGTCTGGCACCTATCCTATATGCTGTTGTCTGTTCTGCTTTTCGTTTCTTACTGCCACAGGCTCATCCCACCGCTGCCACTATTTGTGATGAACGCAGCTCATCTTGGCTCATGATTATCGATGGTTATCAGTTTCAGAGGCTCCTGGAAGCAGCAGGGAGCATGGAGCCAACCTGGACCATCACAGGAGTTTACCCATTGCATAGTAATTTCTGAAAAATATGGGTTATGGATTTCAGTTCTTCTCCCTGACCTTGTGTCTATAGCATTTGAACAATAAACTGGACATTTACCATCTGTTTTAAAGTTTTAAAACACCTTTGATAAATAATTTCTTTTTAGCTTTTCACTTTTTTTCTGAAACTCTTTTGATGAATCAATTACCATTTCAAAGCACTTTAACTGCTTTTATGTAAGAAATTGTGCTATATATACAGTATGCAAATGTTGTTTGCTTGTCAGTTGTTTAGGTTACTTTAAATGCTAAGTGAATGTTTCAGCCATTTTAACAATTTTGTTTTAAAATAGGAAAAAGTTGATAACTATTTATATAATAGCTTATTAGCTATATATCTATGAATGGTGATACAATGGGAAACAAATACATTTTTTTTTAAAAACCTCTTTGCTCGAGCAGCTGCTGGAGTGCTGCTACTACTGCCCTCACACATGTTCTGCAATTCACTCACCTACCGAAACACCCCCAAAGCACACCCCAAGGAGACTCTGCCGCTCCTCCGAAACCCCTCTTAAACAGTGATACATTTGGAAACAGGTAACAGGTGTTTTTTGCCTCCTCTGCTCGAGAAACTGAAGGCTTGCTGCTGTTGCATGCTGTGTGATCTGCATTTCGTGCAGAGCTTTAAACGTTTAAAACCCTGTACAGCACCTGAATGTTCAATCTCTTTTTGCTGTTATGTTATTTCCCCGAGTAATATTTTCAGATTGTTTGCGCTAATGCGATCTTTACTCTAATTTTTTTGAGACTTTCGAATTTTCCTACTTCCATTATCTAACCTTATCTATTATCTCTAACCTTATCTATTATCTCTAACCTGCTCTGCCTGTGTATCACGGAACTTGCGAGAAGTGAAAGTGTCTCTGCCTCTCTTCAAAAGATATATATATATTGTAATAAACAGACAACAAAAGCATAAAGGTTTGGGGTTTCTGGCTCCTTATACTGTACAGTTTGCAATAATTTTTCTCCAAGGTCAGTGATTAAGCATCAAGCATACAACAGACAGCGTGCATATGATGAGGGGGTACATTTATGGGGTGGGACCGGAAATTGATGAATATATTGCTGGGAAGAAACCAAGGTGCTGTATGGGAGCCATGACGTCATCTAAGGTGGACCGGGGAAATGGCGGAACACAGAAGTGGTGGCGCGTGGTTAGGGAATTCTATATAGACTAGAAAGAGAGGTTAGTACCTCACCTTTGTCCCCTGGCGCAAAATGTTACGCTGCTCATTTTGTCTTTACGCGGCTCCCTATGTGCTCATGCGTGACAAAAATATATATACTGCTCAAAAGAATTAAAGGAACACTTTTTAATCAGAGTATAGCATAAAGTCAATGAAACTTATGGGATATTAATCTGGTCAGTTAAGTAGCAGAGGGGGTTGTTAATCAGTTTCAGCTGCTGTGGTGTTAATGAAATTAACAACAGATGCACTAGAGGGGCAACAATGAGATGACCCCCAAAACAGGAATGGTTTAACAGGTGGAGGCCACTGACATTTTTCCCTCCTCATCTTTTCTGACTGTTTCTTCACTAGTTTTGCATTTGGCTACAGTCAGTGTCACTACTGGTAGCATGAGGCGATACCTGGACCCTACAGAGGTTGCACAGGTAGTCCAACTTCTCCAGGATGGCACATCAATACGTGTCATTGCCAGAAGGTTTGCTGTGTCTCCCTGCACAGTCTCAAGGGCATGGAGGAGATTCTAGGAGACAAGCAGTTACTCTAGGAGAGCTGGAGAGGGCCATAGAAGGTCCATAACCCATCAGCAGGACCAGTATCTGCTCCTTTGGGCAAGGAGGAACAGGATGAGCACTGCCAGAGCCCTACAAAATGACCTCCAGCAGGCCACTGGTGTGAATGTCTCTGACCAAACAACCAGAAAGACTTCATGAGGGTGACCCAAGGGCCCCATGTCCTCTAATTGGGCCCTGAGCTCACTGCCCAGCAGCATGCAGCTCGATTGGCATTCACCATAGAATAGCAGAATTGGCAGATGCACCACTGGTGCCCTGTGCTTTTTGCAGATGAGAGCAGGTTCACCCTGAGCACGTGACAGAAGTGAAAGGGTCTGGAGAAGCCATGGAGAACATTATGCTGCCTGTAACATCATTCAGCATGAGCAGTTTGGTGGTGGGTTAATGATTGTCTGGGGAGGCATATCCATGGAGGGTCACACAGACCGCTACAGGCTTGACAAAGGCACCTTGGCTGCCATTAGGTATCAGGATGAAATCCTTGGACCCATTGTCAGACCCTATGCTGGTACAGTGGCTCCTGGTGCACGACAATTCCTGGCCTCATGTGGTGAGAGTATGCAGGCAGTTCCTGGAGGATGAAGGAATTGATATCATTGACTGGCCACCACACTTTCCTGACCTAAATCCAATAGAACACCTCTGGGACATTATGTTTTGGTCCATCCAATGCCACCAGGTTGCACCTCAGACTGTCCAGGAGCTCAGTGATGCCCTGGTCCAGATCTGGGAGGAGATCCCCCACAACACCATCTGTCATCTCATTAGAAGCATGCACCGATGTTGTCAGGCATGTATACAAGAACACAGGGGCCATACAAAGTGCTGCGTACAATTTTGAGTTGCTGCAATTAAATTTTGGCAAAATGGACTAGCCTGCCACATAATTTTTTCACTCTGATTTTTGGGGCGTCTTTGAATTCAGGGCTCTGTAGGTTGATCATTTTCATTTCCATCAAACGATGTGGCATCCTTTCGTTCCTAACACATTACCCAGTCTATATCAGTATAGATATCTAGGAGGATTTCTTTTTCCCATTGAGATCTGATGTGTTTTCAAAGTGTTCCTTTAATTTTTTTGAGCAGTTTATATATATTGTGGTATATGGCCGGCCAGTCATCCCGGCCGATACCCCCAGGCCGCCAGATGGAGCTCTCCCTGAAGCATGGAAGTGCCCCGAAGACCAGCAGGGAATCCTGGACAATGGAGTTTTTATCCATAGCCCTGCTGGATACCGTGGGGGCCGCTAGAGGACGCTGCAGGGAGGACCGAAGAAGAAAGAAGAATATTTGCCCTACGCCCCGGAAGCACGTCATTCCTCTTGTCCATGTGACTCGGACGTACTTCCGGGGTAAAGAAAAAGGATTTTTATCTGACCCGGAAGTGTTCCTAGTCACGTGGATGAAACACTTCCGGGTCAAGGACTATAAAGGACTGTGGGAAATCCTCAGACGTTGCTGTGAGCTGAGCTGTGTAGAAGGGTGGCAACGCGTCTGGGAGTGAAGGATTATTGTTTATTAGTATTGTGTATTGTGATGTATGAATATAGTTGGGAGGAGAGTGCTTTGTGCACTGTGCAATAATAAAAAGTCAACTATTTGGAATTTTACCCATTGTCTGACGTCCTGGTCAAGGGGTCAACGGAGCGATAGCACCCCCTATCTGTCACAATATATATATGTCTCTTTTATTTGCCCATTGACTATTTTCAAAAGTAATTGTGAAAATGCACTAGCTAAACAGTCTCCCTTCAACTCAACTATCATATTAAACGTAAGAGCTTATATATAAAGGATGACTTTATGGATGCCCTCACCTCACTGGCTATGGTACCTCTTTCAATTACTCAATTTTCATGGTGTCTTATGTTCTTTAGCACTGTGTTCAGAGCTTCTATTTCCACTTTTTTTATTTACACTGATCCCAAATAATAACCACACAACCTTTTAAAAGTTAAACTAGAGGAGTCCCTTTCTTGACATTACACACAGGAGCTTCACTGTAAGTTAGGTTTAATGACAACTTAAAAGCTAAATGAGCAGTTTTCCCCCTCCAATAAATTGGCAGTAATGCCAGAGAATGCTACAGCTACTGAAATTCCATAATCTGATCTAATTTTAAATTAATTAAAAAGGTTTTAGCTGTTCCTCCTGGTGCATCCAGAAAGAATATTTTACCCTGATTCTTGTAGACACTTTCCAGAATTTCATTGTAAACTTTTTTTCTGATCGTTCACTAATGTAATGTATCCGAGCAAACAAAGAGCACAAGATTGAATGAGCCATGTGATGAACCTGGTGCCCTTATATAGCTTGGTTGTGGTGGAGGAATAGCGGGGCCAATGGGAGCATCGGCCCGTAATCCCACCACCTCTGTGAAGCGCTGAGAATGATTTTAATGAAAGTATACGACACAGGGAGTGCATTCAGTCCCAATGATCCCATTGGCCTCTGGTGTAGGCTAGCAGCAGCGGCCACAGTGTGTAGAGATGCAGACATTGACGTTATAAAGTGTGACAGATAGGGGGCGCTATCGCTCCCTTGATCCACTGTCCATTGAATCCAGACACCAGATAAAAGTCCAAAAGATGATTTTTTTTTAACATGCCACAGTGCAACAAAGCACCCTCTCCTCCACTATACTCATACAAATCACAATAATAAACACAATAATCCAATCCTCCAACTCCCAGACGCGTTGCCACCCTTCCACCCAGCTTAGCTCGCCGTCTGGGAGCTCTCCTAGTCCTTTTATATTCCCTGACCCGGAAGTGTTCCCAATCCCCAGTCCATTTTATCTTCATCATTTTGGGTCAAGTAAAAAGTCTTTTTCTTCACCCTGGAAGCACGTCGCTCTTCCTCTGTCGCATTTCTGGGTTATAGGGCACAAAGGAATCTTCGGTCCTCCCTGCAGTTCCCTCTTGCGGCCCCTGTGGAATCCAGCAGGGCTGAGGATAAAAACTACAAAGTCCATGACTCCCTGCTGGTCTTCGGGGCACCTCCATACTGCAGGGAGGGCTCCATCTGGCGGCCTGGGGAAATTGGCCAGGATGACAAGCCGGCCAAAGATCACAGTACTCCTCCTCCAGCGGAAAACCAGGGTTTTTCGCGGTTTGTCCCCTGAGGGACATTTCCCCCCAAGATGATCCAAAGACCGGGTCCCGGTGATGCAGTCGACACTCCCGTGCAAACCTAGGAGGAACAGTATAAGAATAAATATTTCGATTCCCTGCCCTCCTAGGACAACCTCTCCACTCGTGGCCAGGTCTGAGGCATTCATAACACAGCCGCAGTCCCCTTGGTAGTCTCTCTCGGCAGGACTTGAAGCACCTAGGTACCTCTGGCTCTATCTCTTTCTCCGCTGAGGAGAATTCTCCAGCTGCCTTTATATTCCTATGGCCCTTTTCTGACTTGTCAGGAGACCCCTGTTTTATTCTAGTAGTCTCCTGTTTCATCTGGGGCTTGTCCACAGTCTGGGTCTCTCTATTGGAAGAAGAGAGCCCTTTTACTGTCTGCACCCCTTTTGTTTTATAAATTACCGGCTGCGGTGTCTTTAGGGCCGCCTCGCTCCGGGAGTCAGCACTGTCTAGCTGCCCCGGATCGATCAGCCCTTCCCCCAACCACTTGGTTAACGAACTGGCCTCTCTTGTAGGGCATGCCGTGTATTGACACCCGCTATTCATTAGAAGCGGGCCCGGATTACACTGCGTCCCTATTAGTTACTTTACGGTACTGGCTTGACTCACCTGTACTGCCGCATCATGAAATATGGGAGGCTCTCCACCAAACCGCCACACATAGTCTCTCACCTTCTCCAACGGCGCTTTGGCTGCAGTTCCCAACTCCCTGACGATCTTCTCTGCAAGAAACTTAGTACGGGCTCGATCAGCTTTTCATGTTCCCATATGTTAACATTATTTTCTTCAGCCGGCAGAAGGTTCACTACCTCGTTTGTCTTACCTGCCGGCCGGGAGCCAATGAGCACGCCTGCTTCTGGCACGTGCTCTGACGGGTCTCGCGGAGGCAGATGGGATCTGGAGTTCTTTTTGGCTGAGGTTGAAGATCGGGTCGCTTCCTTCAGCGGACTGCGGTCTGTCTTATTTAATTTACCGACATCCCGAACAGCCATTTCCCAACCCTCCTTACCTTTTCCCGTGGTGAGCGGTACTTTGCTCGCCTCCCCCTTTCCCTTCGGAAAGTCCAAGTCCGTAACTTTGGGCTCAAAGGCAAAAACAGCGGGACGCGGACCTCCTCCTTCCCAGAAAGCACTGGGTTTGCTGCCGTGTCCCTCATCGGCTACCGTCATGCGGAAGTCATCTTCCATGTGCCCTGGCTCGAACAGGAGCGTGCTATCATCTTCGGGGCAGTCTTCTTTTCCCCACGGAGCCTCCAGGGGATCATCTCTGAGGTACATGCACGGTACAAAGTGTGTTATTATAAATAGGTTTTTGATAACGTTTCCGGCACGTACCTCAGAGCGATCGTTGGTCCCTGGAGGTTTCTCCGGACTTGTAAGGCCGCACCGTGACTCCTTCCGAGCGTCGGCCATTGCAAGCATGGCTCTTCCGCTGGCGTTGTCGCTCTGCTTGCCCTTCTTCTTCCCCATTCCGAACTTGGTGAAGGTAGAATCCAGTGTTTTTGTGGTGGGTCTGAATGCCAGCTTCTCGGGGTTCTCTGCCCACAGAAATTTTAAATACAGGTCCTCCGCAATAGACACTGGAGTATCCTGCTGACTACGCCACTGTGACAGATAGGGGGCGCCCTCGCTCCCTTGAACCCCTGTCCACGAATCCAGACACCAGATAAAAGTCCAAACGATGACTTTATTAACTTGCCACAGTGCAACAAAGCACCCTCTTCTCCACTATACTCATACAAATCACAATAATGAACACAATAATCCAAACCTCCAACTCCCAGACGCGTTGCCACCCTTCCACCCAACTCAGCTTGCCGTCTGGGAGCTCTCATAGTCCTTTTATATTCCCTGACCCGGAAGTGTTCCCAATCCCCAGTCCATGTGATCTTGTATCACTTCCGGGTCAGGTAAAGTCTTTTTCTTCACCCCGGAAGCACGTCGCTCTTCCTCTGATGCACTTCCGGGTTATAGGTCACAAAGGAATCTTCGGTCCTCCCTGCAGCTCCCTCTTGCGGCCCCTGTGGTATCCAGCAGGGCTGAGGATAAAAACTACAAAGTTCATGACTCCCTGCTGGTCTTTGGGGCACCTCCATACTGCAGGGAGGGCTTCATCTGGCGTCCTGGGGGTATTGGCCGGGATGACAAGCCGGCCAAAGATCACAACAGGCTTATTAATTAATACGTCTTATGAATAGCATTTTATTTGTACTTCATTATGTATTAATTTAAATATACGCACATACTATACTTGTGCCAAATTTCAAGTTTCTGACACTCTTGTAACTAAGGCTAGTGCAATGCCCCCCTATTCAGGGTTCCTAGGAGACTTATCATTAATTTTGGATTTTTCTCACCAAGGTGATAGCATTACACAGCTATGTGCTCATTTAGAGGTTGTTTTTCAAAACTGGACAAACAGACATACGTGCATACATTCAGCGTTATTAGTGTAGATTAATTAACTTATCTATTAGTTATTTTTAATAAGTATCTCTATGAACCATAAAAATATGCAGTCTCAGAAAAAAAAATGAAACATATTGTCTTACATTATTTATTGATTGTTTTTCTCAAAATATAATGAATTCATAGGAGCAGCTTTAAATCAACACTTGCAACATGAGAAGCCATCAATATTATACTATGTGTGAGTTTTGCACTATAAAAATAATTAAAACAAACACATGTCAGGTAGATTAGCTCTGCATGGGATGAATTGTATGGATTAATGATATTAAAAGAATAAATTTACAACTGCATTGCCAGACAAAGTCTCTGCATGGATTTACAAAGTCATGTGAAAAAAATAGCACTTGCAAAATCCATAAGCAAAAATATACATCATACATGACAATTCATTTATCATACAAAAGGAAAATGTTATCTTAATATGCCCTTTGCCTACGGTACGCTTGTATGAAATAATACATCTTATGACACATTACATTTTGCAGTGAATGTAAAGTTCACAGCCGATGAAAGATTTAGCTATGAAAGCCGCACATTTATGCTTCACCAAATATACAACTAAATAAAATATTTTATTTTAATTATACATTTTATAGGAAGAGAAAAATATAATTTCAGGCATACTACACAACGAATGTTCGGGAAAATCTTAAATATACTTGTACAATAATTAAAAAACATGCGAAAAGTTTCACAATGAAATAACATTCATGGATGTCTCATTTTTGAATCTTAAACAACATTTAAGTTAATGCAAAAAATTCAACAATTATCTCTTAAATGTCTTGATGAAATCATGCTGGTTTAAGCAAATGTTTAGTTCTTTAAATTATTATTTAAATGCTCTGTGTAAAGTCTAATTTACAACTTGCTTCTGTTGCATTATTGTATTTATTTAGAGCTTAATTGGTAATCAAGAAGAGAAAACATTTTACTTCTGAAAAAACCCAAGTGCTGTGAAATGAAATAAAACTTTTTATTATTTTTCTAACTGATTCCTGTGTAACTAAAATGATTTTACTGAACTCAGCTTTGGTCAGAATACCTTTCTGCAAGCAAGAGCACTTATAACACTCTGCCCTTCAAGCTGAATTCTGACACCTTAGGTTTTCTTTTTTAACTGTTATTTCATTGTTTATATTTATGTACTGACCCTTATCTGAGAGAACATTTGTAATAAAATGATGTATAAAGTATCTGTCTGTCTGTCTGTCTAGCAACATTGTTTTAGTTTAAGGGTGAATCACATATCTGAGGACACCAGTGCAAACTGGAAAGTGCGAAAGTGTAAATTTAGAAAGGGAAAGTCAATTTAAGACTGAAGCCAGGAAACACTTCTATACGCAAAGAGTTTTGGAACTCTGGAACAAACTACTGAGACATGTAGCTGATGTACAAACTTTGACAACCTTTAAGAAGAATTTGGAAAAGATATTGGGACAGCTAGCAATTAGCTAAACAAACAGGCTTGCTGGACAGAATAGTCTCCTCTTGTTTGTCAAATTTCTTATGCTTTTAAAAAAATCTATCAAATAGCAAGGTGTGTGTTTTCAGCCTCCGTAGCATTCAACACTAACGTATTTATGATCTCGCTACCTGTCTTTCTCTTTCAGCTGCATGTGGAAATTTTGTGAGCTAATATATCTCTCTTGCTGTCAGCTTCACTATATGGAAACCAGAAGAAGCCACACACTTTACAAAACATTCTCTTGATTTTCTAGATTGGTGTGAAGTTTGTCTTACCTTCCATGGGCAGACAGAACGTGACCATGGGCCATGCAATGTCCAGGTCTGTTATATATGCACAATTTGTATCCAGGTGCCTGCATTAATATGAAAAAAATTAACCTTTTTAAATAAAGGTTAGATACAAGTAAACCTGAGATATATTTCTATCTAGTACCCATCTCCACATTCTTAGTATGTAATGAAGCAATTCTTCTCTCACAATTTGATATCAAAGCAAGGTCATATTTGGCTGTTGTTCAATTGTATTCACATTTATTCATGATAATTCTTTGTCCATCCAAAATTATTAATTGATTGTAGTTTTATACCACCTTTAATTGATTCTGAATTTCTATACAGTTATATTATGACAAGCCTCTGGTGCTGTGAACTCCAGCTGAGTATGCTCCTGCACTCTTAGCACTCCTCTTCCTACATTTGTCCATCAGTTACTATTATTGATTGAATGTTTATTCTTGTACAAATGTATTAAAACAACATATTCTATTTAACTGATGCAGTTCAAGTTGCCATTTCAACAATTTTTGAATGTAACAATAAGAACTCCCTGTACATATATATACAATAAATATTCTTTTGAGGCTGGAAAATTAAACTGGATGGATGGATAGATGGATGGAAGGAAGTTTTACTCTTGTAAGAAACGCAAAATAACAAACCTATTTTGTAAATAACAAGCCTATTTTTTATCATGAAACACAAAAAAGTATAAATAGTAAATATAGTGTAGATGCCACGTGGGCTGGACAGGCATTCCGGCCAGGAAGGAAACAGGAAGCAAACCCTGCAGGAATAGATGGATGGACAGCCCCTGTAAAAGAAGAGAGTTTTTATTCCCCCAGCACGCTAGATGGCAGCAGTCCCGGAGATCCATGCCCTGTGGGAAGCTAGCAAAGTAGCCAAACTGAGGTCTCAAGGTGCCACGAGAGGGTGCTGCAGGGAAGCAATCCCATTTCTCTGATAATGGACTTCCATGTGACCTGGAAGTGCTTTGATCGGGCAATCACCCTGGCACCAGAAGTACTCCCAGGTCCGTAATTAAAGGGACTACACTACTTTATCCAGGCGAGTCGGAGTTTAAGCTATACCATTCATTTTTTTAAATTCCTTTGTGTTAATTCTAATTAATTTCTGCAATACAATGTATATTCACTTCATGATTTAAATACTTATTTAAGTACGGGCATGTTTCGTCCCACTTCCTCTCAACTCTGGCTCCCCGAATGGAATGCGGTGTCTCATTTTATGTTACACCTGGGAGTGCTTCAGATGGCTCATCAGGGTTAACTGGAATTACTCCTTGGTGTGATGGAAACCCAATATAGCAGGGCTTTGCCGTCTCTGCACCACCCTCTAGTAACCACCCCCCCCACGGAACCCAACAGTGCTCCATCAAACTCCAATTCCCAGCGTGCCCTGCAGGAATCCATGGTGCCACAGTCACCCAAGAGGGCTGCCCTCTAACATGCCGGGGAAGGTAGTGTTTTGTGGATGTTGGCTCCCCTGGTCCTTCCATCTAGCTGGCATCTCAGCCGTGTATTTGCCATCCGTCACAATATATATATACAGTATATATATATATATATATATATATATATATATATATATATATATATATATATATAAATATATATATATATATATATATATATATATATATTTTTTTGCTCACATATAAGTCAGGTCTTGAAACCCAAAAAATCGATCATAAAATCATATCCTGACTTTTTTTTTTTTACATCTTCTTGCCTCCTCCAATCTCGCATCAGTTTCTCAGATGCATCGATTTTTGTTGCAGCAGCGCAGTTACCAATTTATTTTGCTACTTCAACGACATTTAATTTAAAATTAGCTTCAAATTTTCTTCTGATCGAACGCTCCATCGTAGATAAGGGATGCTCATACCATAAAGGTGTATGATGGTGTGAGATACAAAAAACACAAATCAGTGCAAATGTAGCTTTGGAATAGTTTGGGTATTACCGTGTGGTCACGTAGGCACAATAGAGAGCGAGTGAGAGCGACAGAGAGAACGTGAGAGAGAGAGAATGCAAGCGAGAGAGAGAGAGAGAGAGGTTAGGAGTACACGCTGATACAGCGCATTGCCGCACCCACATAGAAAAAAAGGCAGTGTGCTCTATGGTTACTCTCTCAGGTCGATGTTAGCATATCATAATCCCTTGTACCAAGAGCATGAGTTTTCTGCATTCAACATTATAAAATACCAGAAATTATACTGTAAAATCAAGTCCCGACTTATCCACGGGTGAACTTATCCATCAGTATGTATGGTATATATATATATATATATATATATATATATATATATATATATATATATTTATATATATATACAGTGGAACCTCGGTTTACGAGTGTTTTGCAAGACGAGCAAAAATTTTTAATACATTTTGACTTGATAAACGAGCAATGTCTTGCAATACGAGTAGTATGGATACACTTTGTCTGCTGAGCGTTATGTGATCACAACTGAGCTGATGGTTCTTCTCTCTCTCTCTCCTTATCTTGCTCGCTCGCCCAGCGCGTCTCTCTCTCTCTCTCTCATCTCGCTCGCCCAGCGCGTCTCTCTCTCTCTCTCTCTCTCTCTCTCCTTATCTCGCTCGCTTGCTCGCCCAGCGCGTCTCTCTCTCCTTATCTATCTCGCTCGCCCGCATAGCGCGTCTTTCTCTCTCTCTCTCTGGCAATCGTCTCCTATTCTCCGTCTGTGTGCCTTACTCATATAGTCAACATCTGTTTACTACAGCATTGTGACTGTGTGTGTGTGTGTATGCTGTGAAGTGCGAGTCCCCATCTTGCTCCCCAAAACACGAAGCTGAGTCTCAGTACTTTAACACCAGCTTTATTCAGCTTGAAACAGCAACAGCGCTGTTATTTATTGTACCGGGATCTTTATAATGTTCCTTGTATGACCCATTGACGACAGGCGCTTATAGCTTGTCTGCGATCTTTTTGGATGCGCTTATACGGCAAACTGCTAAAGCGCTGGGAGACTGCGATTGCTTTGGGACGCTCTTCCGCATGTTGTCCCGTTGGGTGGAATCCCACATGAGTTTAGAAACTCACACCAGCCATGATTCTTTATAAAGGTAAAGTGCAGGTTAATTTGTATTATGTATTTTACTATATATTTTGTATTAATCATCTTTATATGAATAGTTTTGGGTTGTGGAACGAATCATCTGAGTTTCCATTATTTCTTATGAGGAAATTCGCTTTGATATACGAGTGCTTTGGATTGCGAGCACGTTTCCGGAACGAATTATGCTCGCAAACCGAGGTTCCACTATATATATATATATATATATATATATATATATACACACAGCAATACTTAAAAATATCATGAATCTTTTGGATCAGAGGAGCAAAGCTGGACAATTAGTCAATTACAGGTGAGGCCTGGGAGTGGGAAGCTGAGAAGATGTATCCTAAACACGTCTGAAGCAAGCTGAGTAAATTCCCGAAATCATTAATCAATTAACAGGCACACAATTTCTTAAACAAGTATTGGAGCAGTAGATTAACATAATATTCTGAAACCAGTTTAATCTAATGTTGGTTGGTGGGCGGCAAGGTTATTATAGTTTTGCCTTTTTATATTAGTTTTTATTTCTATATTTTTTCTGACCTTACTTGAAAATTCAGTTTAGTTTTAGTTTTCCTTCATCGTGTATTTTTAGTTTTAGTTTAGTTTTTATTTTGCAAAAACATTTCTATATTGTTTTTATATCTATTAGTTTCAGTTTTAGTTTTAGTAATTATGGCATGCAGCGCCTACGGAGTTAGTTTTGTGTCACAATCAGACAGAACTGTACACTTAACAGATTTGGATACAAGTTTAATGTTAGTGGAAGCTTACTATACTGCCTGGTTTACTATCTGGTTTTGTTTTTGTCTGATAAAAACAAACATAATCAAAACTAGACACTGAATATGAACAATTTTATAACATTTTTTTAATTTTTTAAATATTTTCTCATGAAAATCACAGGGACTTAGGAAGAACAGGGCTCTTAAACTTGAATCAGTGTGCAGACCCCACTTAGTTGAATTGAGGGAAACAAAGAACAACAAGCATGTAGTGTCAAGGTTAGGGGTGGTGAGTCTTGAATAGCCCACCATAAGAACAGTAAACACATAATGATAATGAGCAGGGCAAGAGCAGGTAATAACAACAAAAACAACATTTATTTATATAGCACATTTTCATACAAATAATGTAGCTCAAAGTGCTTTACATGATGAAGAAAGAGAAAAAAGACAAAGTAAGAATTAAAATAAGAGACTACTAATTAACATAGAATAAAAGTAAGGACCGATGGCCAGAGAGGACAGAAAAAAACAACAAAACTCCAGATGGCTGGAGAAAAAATAAAATCTGCAGGGCTTCCAGGCCATGAGACTGCCCAGTCCCCTCTGGGCATTCTACCTAACATAAATAACCTCAATCAGTCCTCATTGTATTCAGGGTTCTCTTGGAAGGACTTGATGATGACGGTCACGTGGTCTTTTGGCCTTTAACCCATCAATGTAGGAACATCATGGTGCTTTGATTAGGTGGTGGTGGAGCAGGTCACCACCACAGAAAACCGGGAGAAGAAACAGAAGAGAATAGGGGTTAGTACAGATTTTGGAGCCACCATGAATAGTTATGATAATTAATTGAATATACAGAGCATCAGGATTAAACTAAAATGAAGTTATGAGAAAGTCATGTTAAAGTAATGTGTTTTCAACAGTGTTTTAAAGTGCTCCACCGTATCAGCCTGGCGAATTCCTATTGGTAGGATATTCCAGATTTTAGGAGCATAACAGCAGAAGGCTGAATAAGAGTATGAACAGGCACAAAACAACAGAGACAGTGTCTGAGATTAAGAACAGCATATACATTATCTAAGCCTGTTTATCCAGAGTAGGATTGCAGGAAACCTGGAGCCTACCGCAGCAGGTTTGGATGCAAGGCAGGAAAAATGCCTGGTATGTATGATAAGGCTGATGTTAACAACAAAAAGAATATGATATTTCAACTATCTATTTTGAGAGAGAGAGAGAAAAAAACATTGAAAAAAGGGAGACAAATGTTTTAAAATATAATTCTGCTAATGGATTACTTTCACAATATCAGGTATTTTGAGTTGTGAATATGAACTAAAAAAGATAAATTAATAAATATGGAATAAATACAAAAACCCATTAGTAGTTTTTCATCATTTGTCAGACTCTCTACCTTTGTTTGTATCGCTTTGTTGTTAAACAATGTTTTTAAAGCAAAAGTGATTGGTCAGTAACATTATGCTGATCTTGTATGATGACCTTGTCAGTATGTGTTCAGGTAAAGTACCACTTCCGGGTGATGGATTTGGCACAAAAGTTAATACAGATCTACAATTGTTGTGTAACAACCACATGCCGAATTTCATCCATCTATCTATTTGCGTTTTTGAGTTATCGTGTTTATATACACACACACAGAGACACGCACGCGCGTACACACACAATTCCAAAAAACATGATTGTTGGAGTCTGGGAGGTCTATGATGTCAAGATTCATGAAAATATCGAGGTCGAATTTTTTCATGATTACTATACTTTCTCTATACTTCATATATGAGAAAGTAAAAATGATTTCTCCTGTGCGAAGTGGCAGGTGAATTGCTGTCAACAAAAGGCACACACCTGAGAAATAAACTGAAACGTTACTCACTTGTGATTTTTCTGTCCATATGGTAAATGTTTTGTTGACCAGCACATTCTGATTTCAGCCGTTTGAATTACATCTTGATATACAACAAGCACAAAGAAAGGTGGCACACAAATCGCTTTCTATTTCTCACGCTTTATGCATCTGCACTCAGCTTGCTTTGTCACCTCAAATGCTGTGTGAACAACCGCCGTTCACTGGATGAATATGTGCGGGCGGCTCGTGGTGGATGACTTTCTGTTTTAGAGTTAAAACTTACAAGGGTTAAAGACTAATGGCAAGAATATTCATTCAAAAACGAAAACTAAAAATATTTCAGTAAATTGTTATTTTATTTCAGTCTTTCCAGCTACTTTAATTGTTTTGTTTAGTTTTAGTTTTTCATTTCGGTTTTGTTAATTATTTTATTTAAGTTTACGAAAATGATTTTTTAATAATAGTTTCAGTTTTGATTTTAGTTTTCGTTAACTATAATAACCTTGGTGGGTGGTGGGGTTGGGAGTTCGAATGAGTCTACTGCAGTAGCACTGGGTACAAGGCAGAAACTAACCCTAATTGGAGCACTAATCCATTTCCAGGAAACTGAAAATAAACTTTCATCTGCTTGCCTCTACAATATTAATTTAGCACACGCACACTGTACATTGAAATGTTTTGAAGAGTAAGTGCTGTGATGTGTTCACAATAACTTTTACTGCCTTGGTACCATGAGAGCATATTGTTCCCTGAAGGCAGTGGGCAGAAATGATTTGGTTACAAGATAGTAATCACCTAGACAAATATGAAATAATATAGCCGCACCGATAAGAAAACAGAAAAATGGTTTTCAGCACAAAAAATAATAAAATGATGATTGTTCCAAAATACAATAGTGAAATTTTTCTGAAAGCATAATGTTGATTCACTAAAATTCATGACAGATCCCAATGTATCTGACATATCTTAAAAAAAACTCTGGAGCATTTGGTGGTATGTAGTGATGATAGTAAGCTTGTTCTGATATGGGGCAGAATAATCCACTTGAATGGCTTGAGTCTTGGGACACACACTTCTAAATTAGTCACTAAATAAATGAAGATTTTTCATACTGTTTTTCAGGAAAAAATATAATTTATGGTATGGAGCAGCTTTAACTTTAAAATACTCTGTGCTTATGAGTCATAATGTGTTCCATTCTGAAGTACTTTTATATTTGATTCTGTGTTATTGCACATTAGTCTTTATGTTTACAGGCATGTTTTGTTCAGTGCTCTTGTTTGAAGAGTTTTTTTTTTCTTGGCACTACAGTGTTTTAACAATCTCTTTCAACTAGCTAAACTGAAAAGTGTACACACTGACTGTGTTAGAGATGGTGTGAAGCAGGCTCTTGTGATGTCTAAGTAGTATTGCCTTTGATTTCCATTTTGGGTTTGGTACCACATATTGCTCTTCCATTTCCTTTGGGTTGCAATTGCTGCCAACACCCAGGTGACTCAGCTGCATACGTAAAAGCATTTTTATATACATTTTTCGAGTGCCAGCTGTTAGTGTCAAAAAGCTGACCATCAAGAGCATTCTAGAGAGATCTTATTTATTATAGGGCTGAATTGCTTGTAGTCCTCAATCAATGGATTTATAGGACAGGTGAAAGATGTAAGAATTATCATAAATTATTTGGCTGCTAATGCTTCAGCTTTGTCACTTGCACAACATGCAGCAACAGCTTTCTGAACAATTGCTTACCCATGTCATTCTAGTGGTCATTCTCACTGTTATAGGTCTTTATTGATTAGGTTTTGTTCTATAAACATCCTCTTTTCCGACTCATTGGGAACAATTTTTTGTTTCTCCATGACCATTCAACTGGGCAACAAAACATTTGGGCAGCTATCACTCCTGCATGAAATCTTTGGAGGGTTTTTATGCAAGCCTCTTTCTTATTAAGATGTCAGCTTTTAAGATTGGGACAGGGATGTCGGTCTGGATCAGTATATTATTAATCTTTAAAATTTTGGTGGCTGAGACTATCTGTAAAAACGTAATGTCCAACTATTATGCGGGTGATTCATTCGAGGTGTTCTTTTTTTCAATATGTATTAAAGCTACAGTTGTGCTTGAAAGTTTGTGAACCCTTTAGAATTTTCTATATTTCTGGATAAATATGACCTAAAACATCATCAGATTTTCACTCAAGTCCTAAAAGTAGATAAAGAGAAACCAGTTAAACAAATGAGACAAAGATATTATAATTGGTCATTTATTTATTAAGGAAAATGATCAAATATTACATATTTGTGAGTGGCAAAAGTATGTGAACCTTTGCTTTCAGTATCTGGTGTGACCCGTCCCTTTGCAGCAATAACTGCAACTTTTATTTTTTTTATTTTTTTTTTCTCCGGCCGTCTGGAGTTTTTTTTTTTTTTTTTTCTGTCCCCCCTGGCCATTGGACCTTACTCTTATTCTATGTTTATTAATGTTGACTTATTTTATTTTCTTACTGTGTCTCTTATTTTTCTATTCTTCATTATGTAAAGCACTTTGAGCTACATATTTTTGTATGAAAATGTGCTATATAAATAAATGTTGTTGTTGTTGTTAAACGTTTCCGGTAACTTTTTATTTTATTTTTTTATTTTTATTCATTTTATTACAATCCATGCAAAGCAATCCAGTTTTTACAAAAAGAAAAATTAAGTTAAGAACAGATCGATCCCCACCCCTGAGAGAGAGAGCTTTTGATCATTCCTGCACACCGGCTTGGAGGAATTTTAGCCCATTCCTCCATACAGAACAGCTTCAACTCTGGGATGTTTTGTTTTGTGGACGGATGAGACCAAAATAGAACCTTTTGGTTTAAATGAAAAGTGTTATTTCTGGAAAAAGGAAAACACTGCATTCCAGCATAAGAACCTTATCCCATCTGTGAAACATGGCGGTGGTAATATCATGGTTTGGGCCTGTTTTGCTGCATCTGGGCCAGGACGGCTTGCCTTCATTGATGGAACAATGAATTCTGAATTTTATCAGAGAATTCTAAAGGAAGATGTCTGGACATTTGTCCATGAACTGAATCTCAAGAGAAGGTGGGTCATGCAGCAAGACAACGACCCTAAGCACACAAGTCGTTCTACCAAAGAATGCTTAAAGAAGAATAAAGTTAATGTTTTGGAATGGCCAAGTCAAAGTCCTGACCTTAATCCAATCGAAATGTTGTGGAAGGACCTGAAGTGAGCAGTTAATGTGAGGAAACCCACCAACATCCCAGAGTTGAAGCTGTTCTGTATGGATGAATGGGCTAAAATTCCTCCAAGCCGGTGTGCAGGAATGATCAAAAGCTGCCGGAAACGTTTAGTTGCAGTTATTGCTGCAAAGGGGGTTTACACCAAATACTGAAAGCAAAGGTTCACATACTTTTGCCACTCACAAATATGTAATATTCGATAATTTTCCTTAATAAATAAATGACCAAGTATAATATTTTTGTCTCATTTGTTTAACTGGTTTCTCTTTATCTACTTTTAGGACTTGAGTGAAAATCTGATGATGTTTTAGGTCATATTTATGAAGAGATATAGAAAATTTTAAAGGGCTCAAAAACTTTCAAGCACAACTGTAGGTGTTTGAATTTCACAAAGGTAAGGAGCTGAAAACACATGCAGGTACTAACCTCTAGTAAGTCTGAAGAAGATGTTCCCAAACATTTGAGAAATTAAAAATATATTTAGGGCTTCTAAACCAGGAGTAACATGCATGAAAAGTATACTTGTCCATTTCTATTGATTGGGTGTTGATTTTTATTTTTTTATTTCATTTGAAGAAAATAATATTCCATACAATCAATTCTAACTTAACAAAACAGAATTCAACCCCAACCCGAGAGAGAGAAGATCCAACAGCAAGAGCAAATCTATAAAAACAACAAAGATTGAAGAATGTCCTTTCCCCAGGTCGTAAATGCTTTTTCTAAAATGTTACTAATTAAATCTTGCCATATTTTTAAAAAGGTTTTGAACAGATCCTCTAAGAGAGAATTGGATCTTTTCCATTTTCAAATAGTATGTAACACCACTTACCCAATGACTTATAACAGGGGGGCTTGGATTCTTCCAGTTAAGCAAGATATGTCTACATGCTAGTAGTGTGGCATAGACAATATTAATCAAACCAATTTCAGCCCATCTGGAAGTAGACCAAACACAGCTGTTAATGGGTTAGGTGTGATTATGACACCAAGACCGTCTGAAATGCATACAAAGATTTTTGTCTTAAATGATGTTAATTTCCAAAACATGTTGCCAGTGAGGCTGGAGCTAAATTGCAACGTTCACTTGACCTGGAATATTGGCCTGAATACATTTTGGACATTTTTAAATGAGATAAATGTGATTGATGAAAGATTTTAAGTTGAATGATGGAATACTTTGCACATATGGAGCTAAAGTGTATTCAATGCATGGCTGCATGCCACTCCTTTTCTGAGATATTAAGTGAAAGATCCTTTCCCCACCTTACCCTAGTATCTTTGAAAGGAAGAGACTAATTTAATATATTTTTATATATTATTGAGATGCTGTCTGAGCCTTCAAGACTGACCAGTATTTCTTCTGGAATAGAAATTGGTGGGACATATTGAAAATGCAGGTATGTTCCTTTTAGTAAAGTTTCTGATTTGAAAGTAGTATTAATGGGAAGTTAGAAGTGTAATTGTTCATAAGATGCAAAGACATTATCTGTATACAGTTCTCTAGGTGTTTTAATTCCACATGTTTTCAAAGTATTAAATACTGTGTAGGCCTGAGAGGTAAAAAAAGGTTATTGTAACGTATAGATACAATAGATAAAACCTTCTCTGCCTTAAAGTGCTTTCTGCATTGATTTAATAATCTGTGTGATTGATGGAGAATTGGTATATTGATATTCCAATTATATATTAATATATCAATATATATTCGTGTATATTAACAATAATTTACATTTACTGGGTCACAAAGCAGGGCATATAAAGAAGTACAACAGGATTTTATTTCTATTGTAGGCCAGGCTTGTATATATTCATTAATGTGTGTCATTTCACGATGTATAAAAACTAAACATAGCATAAAGCCACAAAGCAGTGCTACTGTTTTTGTGTCTTTTCCCTTTCGTTTTTAGATTCACATCAATGATGTGGGCTTTATCAAAAAGACACCAAATAGAGAAAGGGTGCTGTCACTGATTACCTTTCCTTCTCCACCTGCAGATTTGAGATTGTTAACAAATTTAACACACTTGATTGTAATTATTCTGTAACAATATAATGGTGCACAGAATGGACAAACTATTCCAAATACCATAGCTGCTTTAGCATTGTTACTGTCAGTGCACAACTGAGAGTATTTTAACCCATTGTATGTGTGTGTGGTTTGACAGATGAACGGTAATTGATCGGAAAGCTCTGCAGTGGGTTGTGTCAAGAGCACAGAGGATTATTGGGATATAGCGACCAGCCCTGGAGGACATTCATAGCATATGCTGCCTCAGGAAAGCCACCAGCATCTGCATGGATTCCACTCACCCATGCCACCATCTATTTGAACTTCTTCCATCCAGCAATCGCTTCAGAGCCTTTCCTGCACATTTCTTGAGGCTTAGAAACAGTTTAACCCCAAGACACTTAATCAATCCTTTTATAGGGCACCTGTAGGGCACATCAGACCCCTCACTTTAGTGGGTCTTTCCCTCACATTCTACCATAACCAGTCCATCCTTCAAGTTTCAGACCAATATAATGCATTTATCTTATTTATTTTAATGACCAGCAGTGTACGTCCCTTAATTTTTTTTTCCATGAAACAGGCTAAAGTGTCAAATAGCTTAAGGTGTTATGAGAAATTAAATGCCGTAAAAACTAAAAACAAAAAAAATAATGTAGGACCTTTGCGTTCTTCCAGATTCTTTGGTATCAATCAAATATCCATCCATCCATCCATTCATTATCCAACCCGCGATATCCTAACTACAGGGTCATGTAGGTCTGCTGGAGCCAATCCCAGCCAACATAGGGCACAAGGCAGGAAACAAACCTTGGGCAGGGCGCCAGCCCACCACAGGTCAATCAAGTACGACAAATGAAAAGAATTTTTTTTGTCTTGGTATTATGCATACAGGAGAGACTGCTTTGAATTTCACAGCAAGCGCAGAAAATCCTGTCCGCTGGATGTGTGCATTTTACGGGAAGCCACTATCCTTTTCAGAACAGACTGAGACCATTCTGAGATCCACAGAATCAAACACAAAATTTGGATCTGCCTGTTTCAACACACTACTGTCCTCAGTGTACATATAGAAATATATTTTTTAATGCTTTTATAACTGTAATTCTTTGCCCTCAATCTACAAAACAATTGTCCCAGTAATAAAAATTCATTTTTAGCACAAATCATTCAGGTTCTGTCATCCAATTTCTGATCTTTTCAGAACATAAAGAAAACACTCATTTTTCACATGCCTCAAAGACAACACATGAGGTTCAGGTTAGCAGGTACTTTTAGACAAGTATGCGGAGACTGGGGGTTTTAAAATGACTTTTCAATTTAATGAAACTTTTTTTGTTAACTGTAATATCTCATGCTAAAAATTAATACAATTCAGTCCATACTAACTTAAAAAGTTAAATTTAAAACCATTGGCAAAATACTTTTATAAAGCACTAGGGATATCCAGGTTAGAGTGCTTTTGGAGCATGAAAAAAGAATGCTTAGGAAAGATGCAGCACTTCAAACCTTTCTAATTCAGGCAACTCTGCTGACTTCTTTGAACCACAGAGAATGACTTTTTGATGAGAGAATGAATACTGTTCTTTTCCAGCATAGGACAACACCCAGTGTAAGAATCCATTATTGCAACTTTAATAACCTGTATCCCTTTTGTGATACATTACTGTCATTACTGTCATTACTGTCATTGATAGGAATATTAAGCCACTGCACTCCTACCTGTCTGGCATGGGTAAAGATTTTTCATCCTTGAAGTCTCTTTTTCACATGATTGTATTTCCCTCTGTTATACTTGTTTGGGATATGCCTGGACCACTGTAGAATATAATTCAATTTGTACTGGTCACATCCACAGCACTCAGCAGATTACCTCCAATAATACAGACATCACTGGCACATAATTTCAACTATATCTTCTAACGCTGCATATACAATCATGTTCATCTTAGTTATTAAAAAGCAAAATGGATTTCAGCTCTCAAATTTCCAATTTTGATGAGAAAAAAGTGTCCAGTGGAACTGTCACTTTAGGTGACATTGAAGTTAGAGTACAATTATTTTTTTTAACTATTCTCGATTCACTATAAGCGGTTTATTCTTTATACATCTACCAGTTGCGTTCCACAGCAGAAAAACCTCTGTGACAGAATGCCGATTAGCAAATAACAAGTTGCAGAGTTCAGTGGGAATTTGTTTGCCATCCAGATGCAGAGATAGAAAAACTGATGCTATTATGTTTAAATTTCAAGGGTTTTTTGTGTAAAGTCACTGCTAAAAACTGTGTCATTGACAGACCCTAGTAATGAAGGGTAGAATGAGTAATTTAGGTAGCTGGTCCAAAAATAGTTTTTATGGTTGCAGACTCTGCTAAAGACTTTCATTGAAACTTGGTCTAGGATGCATTTGGAATTGCTGGTCAACAGTTCTTCTGCATGACCAAGTCTAACAGCTACACTAACCTGACCTTTTTCATGTAGAGTGCCGTTTGTAGCCTGTGAAGACTGAAAACATCACAGTTGGTCATTAAGCAGAATTCATCTTTATTCAAATCATTGTATTTTAATTCCATCCTGTTGTGTAAACTTTTATCTGTGAATATGAATGTGACTACTGATGATGGTATTTATTTCCTCCATGTTTTTGAAATATTGCTTGCTTGCCTTCATTCTTCTCTAGGTGACAAAAAGACATAGTTGATTTTCCTTTGAAAGGCTTTGCAAAGGATTGTTGAGGAACAATCAGTCCTAGTCTGTCTGCTTTTTTAGGCCATTGAAGAAGGCTTGACAGCATTTGGTCACCTCTTTGGTGGCTTTGCTTTTTAAGTGCACTGAGAGGAATGAATTTTTGATAATGGGAAAGAATTCGTTTATAACCACACAGGCCTGTTATAGATCCAGTGTAACGTCTTCTTTTCCATCCACAAACTTACACCCTTTAGTCTTTCCAGACACTTTTAAAACTAGTTGTTGAATTTAGCCTTTGCATCCTCTTCCTGCATAACTATTTTTTTTTCACCATCTTTACTTTTAATCCTACCATCTACACTCACACATACTCAAAATGCAGGACTGCCAGTTGCCAGCAAAAAAAAAAAAAAATTGATTGGTCAAAAAATGGCACGTTTTTCAGTTTATCTTGGTCTAGATTTGGGGCAACCGTCAATTTAAAACCTTCCTATTTGACTTCCTGTGTCTTTATGCAGATCTTTTAAAATCTTATCAAAGGTGATCTTTCCAGGCCCTAATTATATGTTTGGGAAGGAGACTCTTTGTGTTGAAGTAAGCAGTTATCTGAATCTTTACACTGGATTTTAGAGTTTAGTTTGTTGAAATGTTGGGCTTTATATGTTGCTGTATCCAGATTATAGGCAGGTGTCCATGCTGTCTAATAAGCTCACATGAGCTTTATGTAATACTCCTGTTAGCTACAATTTTTTAAGGCAATTGAGAGGTCCTCATAGGGTTTTGCACCACATATTCTTCCTCAATTTTATTTGCCTGTCTGTTTCTGTCACATTTTCTTCTTGTCTGTACAGCTGACTGATGTTCAAGCCATGTGTTTGCTGTCTTGTCCTGTGCAGCTGATTAACTCACAAACAAGAAACAGTTGATTTGTATTTGTTGTGTTTATCAGCTGTGCTCTCTTTTTGAAGGATGGTCCCAGCAAACAAATTAATGTTACCATTATGTTATCTGAATTTTACCTGTAGTTTAGCATAATGAGTAATGTCATAGTAACATTAATATGTAAATTTCTCTGTTGGGAACTTGTAGTATGTGGTGTGAGATTCTGTCAGGTGTTAGGATTCCGGAGATGGCTCATTCCTTGTACCTAGTGCTCTAGAAATGAACTCTAAAACTCCACAAGTCTGTTTTATACGGGGTTGAATAGGAATCCCTTGTTAAATGAAAAAGAGAACTCCTAATACACACAGAATACTCCTAACATCCACATTGTTAGAGATACCTGCTAGAAAACTGCTGACTACAGCTGCCTTGGTGTTCTTTGAGGATCAGAGACCTTAGTAGTAGCCCCTTAACACTCTTACCACCTCATTTTTCTTTATGATCCTAATCTAACCTTAACCTGCAGCTCCGTCAAGGGCTTGTAGTTGATGTAGATTATTCCTGAAGAAGCTGCACTTCTAACACTTCTCCAGTGAAAGACTGCACTTTGATTCAAGGTACCATTTCAAGCTTTCATTGGTATTTTCCAGCTAACATTATATATCTGAAACATAATGATAGAGGTCTTGCAGGGACTTTAGCTTGAAAGAAACAGTAGTTTAAGCATGACCTATTCCAACCTGTTGCTTACTTTTTTGAAATGGTGTTTCTCATCAGTCAATGTGGTGTATGTTTCCCTTTGTTCCCATATTACGGTCCAACCTTCCTAAGGGGGCACAGTTAAGCTGTCAAGAACCAGGGCCTGGAAGACAGCTGAGGCCTAGTGCTCCCTGAAACCTGATAACCATGTAGCCTGAAAAGTAGTATATGATCAGGAAATTATTGTTTTATTGCCCTGACGGTGAAAACAAGGTAGATCTTCAAACAGGCAGAGCCCTTATGCTGGCTCAAGGTATAGTTTGTTGAGCAGGTTCTAGCATGTCCTACTGCATCTCACAATGATGGTTCAGTTATTGTCCTCTTGAGCAGTCTGCATGCATTGCAACTGTACCCTTCTTCCTCTATGCGGCAGTTAAAACCAACCTCTAGCATCAATGCTTGTTGCACTGCTGTCCTTTGTAAGCTGGGCTCACATGATCTGTTAGAATTCTAAAAAAACATTCCTATCATGGGAGACATATACACTCGTGAACCTAATTAGCTCACAGACCAAGAAGTATAAGCAAATGGCAATGTTGAAAGACTTTGAAAAAGGTAGGATGAACTCCTACAGCAAATATGCATATTACATATTTTGGTAGGAAAAACAAAATCAGCATCACGTGTCTCCTGCACTGGTTTTTGAATCTCCTCATTTTAATGGTAAAATGATAAAAATTAGCGATTATTTTAGAAAGAAAAAAGTTAGTGGACACTGTGCTGTTTATTTTCTGTTCTGGTTGTAGGGAATATCTACTTTATTGGTTCTGGAACTGGAACATGAGTTCCTCAAACTGGTCATATAGGGACATGAGCATGGGCACCAGAATTTCCACAACCGCATTCTGCAAGCAATCATCTGTGATCTCCACTGGACATTTTTTTATCATCTCTCTGCCCAGGTTGATTCCCACCGTCTCCTCCCTTTTGTTTTGCCCTTGTATAGGACACAAGAAGATGGAAGTACTCCAGGGAGGAAGGCAAGACAGAGAACTAGATGGTTTGAAGCCACTGGAAGTGGGAATATTTGGGTTGAGACAGTAAAAATTTCTGCCATACCCTTTCAGTGGTCCCTTTTCAGGCAGAGTGGGTACAAGTCCTCCTTTCAGTAATGTTGTTTACTGTCTCTGCTGTGTAGGTTCTCTTTTTTGCTAGGGGAATCTTTGCAGATGTTGCTTGACAGTACACAGTGATTCCAGGCCTTCATCTTGTGGGAATTCTTGGTCTCATGTCCTTTCACTTGGAAGATCATATAGCATGACTCTTTGCAATCATCCTACATGTGACCCAACTGTCCTGAATTTGTGTTAGCTGGTCTTTCAGTCTTATTTAACACGCATTACATTTTCTTTTGGTCATGGTGATTGTATCTCAATAATCCATGATATTTTACATGGGATACCACAAGGATCTACAGTATTCTGGGCCCAATATTATTTTCAATTTACATGATCCCATTAGGCCAGATTATCTCAAAACACAAAATGAGCTACCAGAGTTATGCAGATGACACACAGATTTACTTATCTATAGCACCTGATGACCTGTGCCATATTCAATATCTGTCTTGTATTACTGAATGGATGAATAGTGATTTTCTCAAGCTATATAAGGAAAAAACAGAAAGTTTAGATGTTGGAAAAAATGGAAATAGTGAGGGTCTTAGAAATAAAAGTCAGGGTGGAGGTGGGATTATGGACTGTGATCTAAACTTTAAATCACACATTAACTATATTATAAGGACTGCATTTTTTCACTTAAGAAATATTGCAAAGTTAGAACTTTTATAGCATTGCAAGATGCTGAACAATAATTCATGCTTATTTTTGTTTTTAGTTAGCAAAAGAAAATCTGAGCACGTACCAGTATTAGTGTCATTACATTGGTTAACTGTGTCCTTTAGAATAGATTTTCAATTACTTCAAATTGCATATAAAGCTCTGAATAATCCCTTGTATATTTTGGAGTACCTGTCCCCTTAGGTTCCCAATTGTGACCTCTGATTGTCTAACACTGGTTTGCTTATTATACCAACAGCTAAGCATAAAAGAAGGCTGAGGCTTCCTTTAGCTCTTATGCACCAACAATCTGGTATACTTTACCAATAGAGATACACCAGACTAATACCATTGACCAGTTTATAAACTCACTTTTTTTAATTTGGCATTCTCTTAACTGCATTTCTGTTCTACTTCTAATAGGTTATACTGTATATGCATTGCAAAATCATACACTTCATTGATGTGTTATCATGATTATTCCCTACTTTTCTCCGTTTTCCTTTCAGGGCTGCTTGTGACAGTGAATGAAAGTAGATACTGTACTCCAAATGTCTGTGAGGTTCACTGCATCGAATGGCTAAAATTAAGATTAAAAATAAGTTTAATTTAAGCACCATTATGTTATTTAGAATGCCCATTGGGGGCTGGGTGGTCTTTTGGAATGGAACCCCTGCATATTTTGTTTTGTTTTGTTTTTTTTCCCTTATCTTCATGGACCTAAAAAAACTTATCTTAAAATTAGGATTCTCCTAATTATATATCATATAATAATAATTATATATCATACATATATTAGATATGTATCTGTATTATGTATGCACATATTGATTCTATATAAATTATTTTTTATATATTACAGTATTTCACTCTATTATATAAAAATATCTTGGGACAAGACAAGACTTTTTGCAACAGACTTTGGCCATGAGATTTTTTCAAGTGCACACGGTACTCTCACCTCTCATTTGTGTGAATGCTTTTGACAGACACAGTTCCTGCACTCTCAGCTCTTATAAATTGTAATGTTTTCCTCACTTTAAGTTCCCCATTTAAGAAAGAAGACATATTATGTCCAAATCTTATTGAAGAACTAGCAAAATACCCGTGCTTCGCAAATTAAACCTTTTTAAACTGAGGAAAATATACCAATAATTATTTGTTAAGGATCTCTTTGTATACCACATTGTGAGTTCGGCCCTCCGGTTGTAATATGACCAAGCTGTGCACTGAGCTTACTCTTGAGCATGCAACATACAGTTGGCCATGTGAACAGTAATCTCGTTTCAAATCTCACAGCTAGGATTGCTGCTGTCATAATCTGTTTGAGCTTCATGATTTGTTTCAATTATGACAGTATTTGTAGGACTTGTGTTGAAGAGACATTAAGTATCTGTCAAGCATTGTAAGTATACAACCGGTTTCATCGATAACTTCACATCCAGTTTTTGAGAGTTTAAACATTCATAAACATCAAAGTGTCCACTACTGAAATCGTCACCTGTGAATCTAAGATGTTTAAGAGTCATTGGCAGTTGTTGAAAGGTGTAAAATATTTGGCCATTTCGCTACACATGAAAGCGACAACCGAATAATTCAGCGGCAGCCATCAACTCACATGCAGATCCGTAGCTGAAGGGCTTAAGCATTTCACTCTTCTAGTGCTCCTGTGTAGTATAATTAACTCCTGTACCGTCATCAGTCCACACCTTGAACCTGTTCCAGTCATTCAATACATAAGACACAATGTTCCTCCGGATATCAAGAGTGATATGGCCTTGCAATATGTAACAAAAAGAATGGAAAAGGTAGGTGCCATCTCTGGGCATAGAAACCACTTGGTAAGTGACAGTTCTTTGATCGATGGTGATCACCTCGATAGACATGTTAATGGGGGTACGGTTGGAATGATAAAGGAAATGGGTACCTGAACAATGTAAAGTAAGTCTAAAATACCTACACAATAACTATAATCGTAATAAATGAACAATAAAACAGCGGAGAAGCCGTGGATTAAATAAAAAGGCTGTAGTTATCAGCAGGGAGACGTGAATCCCATGGTGTAGCAAGGAAGGAAATGCAGAGACTGGAGCGTCAGACAGCCTTATATAGGCAGGCAGCCAACAACGTGGGAGGCTTTAAGATGGGGGACCCAACGTTGCCACACACGGTGACCGAGCTGCAGGCTATGGACGTATATATGTACGGAACTAGGATTCAGTTAGCGTTGGGAACCCGCGTACCAAATTTCTTGAAGATGGGCCCATAAGTAACAAAGACCGTTGAAAAGTTCAATATGGCGGCTGACAGTGGCATCATACCACTGAAATAAGTACGTACATTAGTTTTGGTTAGCGCAGGGAAGCCGCCTACCAAATTTCGTGAAGATGGGGCCATAACTAAGAAAGATCAACATGGCGGACGTTGTCGACTGTTATGACCATTACGCGTAGAATTCCAAAATGAAAAATGCTTAACTTTTGTAAGTAAGCTGTAAGGAATGAGCCTGCCAAATTTCTACCTTCTATTTCTAACTTCTACCTACACGGGAAGTTGGAGAATTAGTGATGAGTGAGTGGGTGAGTGAGTGAGTCAGTGAGGGCTTTGCCTTTTATTAGTATAGATTTCATCACAAAGGGTTATCAATAGAAAAAATGAGTACACGGGCAATCCTAGCACAGAGAAACAATGAAGTCAAATGAATTGATGCCAAAAATGACAATAGGTTACATGGCAATTTGGGTACATACTGTACATATCAATAGACTATGCTGAAACAATTGGTGGCGATCGTGCGGAAGATGAAAACATCAACTTACAATATTCTGAAGAATATTTACATCCGTTAACACCTTATGGTCTTCCACCGCACAAATTACTGTAGAACGAAAGATGTACTGTATCCAAGAAAGGTAATGTAGTACATCTTCCGCAGATAACATTAGACAACAAAGGAGCTCTTGATATGCCATTTGTATTAAAGCGTTAACAGTTTCCCATTAGAATAGCTTTTGCAAAGACAATTAACAAATCTCAGACATTCAAAAAAGTCATTTTATTTAATAGAGAGAAAGAAATGAAATTCAATCACGGGCAGTTATTTGTTGCATTGTCGTGATGGAAGTCCAAGTACAGAATCAAAATTGAATGTGATATTGATGAAAATGTAATTATAAAATAGTTTTTACTGACGTTTTACAGTAAAAGTGTAAGTTTAAAAAGTATTTGTATGTTATTTTCAAAGCCAAACAGAACACAAATGTATTACACAATGAATAACTCTAATGCAACATGAAACATAATTTACTTTCAAATTTTTTTTCAAAGTTTTACTGTTTTTTTAATATGGTTAATTACTTTGCTGTAATGTAAATTGTTAGTGCTATTATGCATATGAAACAATTCCCATTAAAAAAGCAATCTGTTTAAATTGTACATCTGCATCCCCATATGCGAGCGGCAGAACCGCAAAGAGGCTTGTGCGTCGTGCGTGTCCGGGGACTGGTGAGCCCCCTAGTATTTAGTTTTATTACTACCCATTTTTGACTTGCTGTTCTGTTTTTATCTTATAAGTCTTCTTTTCTATTGCTTAAAGCACTTTGAGATACATTCCTTGTATGAAAATGTGCTATAGAAATGAAAATGTTGTTGTTGTGGAGTACAGAAGTCATGTTTTGTGGGATTACAAACATTTCCTGAACTACTTTATCTTACAAATACAAACCAGTTATCTTTCCAGACACAATTAATGTCCAGAACGTGAGTACAATATTTCACCACAGTGCTGGGACACTCTGGAAAGGTGCTTTTGACATTGCATGTTTGTATTTATCTGAGGTTGTGGTGAAGAAAAAAGTTAAGTTTTTTGGCACATGTCTATTTTGTGAGAGTTCTCCTTTTTAATGAATTTTGTGGTACAACTTTTTGACTTCAAATTAGGGTTTGCTTTGCTTTTGTCATTCATCTTGATGTCTTCTTGGTTGTGAAAATTGCCTGTCCCTTGGTTACCATCTTATCTCCTGGTTATTTTCTAAAATAAATAATTCAGTTCAAGTAAAATTGCACCAACAAAATGAGTGGGCGATCAGCCTACCTCCATATTGATCTTAGCCAAAAGATTGCCAAGAAGTGATTGTTTGTCAAACTTAATCCAAAAAGGAGACAATAGTTAAAACTGTGAAAATTGTGAAACATTGCAGACTATGGGAAAGATTTTTAAATATGCTTCCAAGGTGATGGCATCTAAAGGGCCATCCGGCTAAATCTTCCTGTCAGCCTAAACTAAGGCACTATTGTGTATCTATCTATCTATCTATCTATCTATCTATCTATCTATCTATCTATCTATCTATCTATCTATCTATCTATCTATCTATCTATCTATCTATCTATCTATCTATCTATTGCATACATTGCTCTTTTCACATTAACAGTCAGTCTCTGAGTTGCCTTTCTGAGATCTCCCATTGTGGCACTCCTTTTGTGATTTTGTGCTATACAAAAAATAAATTGTTGTTGTTGTTGACAGGGTGTATCACCCACAGAACTTCAAATGATTTGATTAGTTTATTGATCCCATCCATCAAATGTACTTTAGAATACAGACCTTACAGCCACACAGAAAAGTATATAATGTGTAAGCTGTGTTTGTCAGAAACATTTGTTGTGACACAGTGAACAATGTCTTGCGAATAAGTCATGTCTGACAGAGAAATGCATTGTGACTACATAAAAAAAGTATTGTGACTTAGTTGAGCCAGACCAGAAATGTACTGCAGACAGTGAATTGGTTTAGCAAGATGGAAATATGACTTTCCCTGCCTAGTATGGTAAATCACTCTTTGAAAAAGCATTCAACATTTACATTGCATGCTATCAGTTTGAATCATTTAACTCATAGCCAAGAAAAGCATTCCAGTAAAATTATTTTGATTTCTATTTAAATCTCTTTCCATAAATGTAATTGATGCATCACATCACATAAGACTGATGGTAGGAAAAATGCAGTTTCAATTAATTTTCCATTTAAAATGGAACATTTATAAACAGATCAACATAAGGAATTGTGTGAAAAGATGCATCTCCTGATAACACCAATGCTATTCAATCAGATGGTTTTCAAATCTTTTTTGTATTTCATACAAAGCAATTCAGATATTAATGTAGAAGTTTTGCTGCAACCCTCATTTAAAGTTTGTAAACCTTTTAAAATGTCAAATTGAATTTGTTGTGAGCAGAGTTTAGTTAAGTAATACAATACTGGAAATGTAGATTTTAGGAATAATAAGAACTTAAGTTTTAGGATTATTGTTGAAGTAATTTAAATATATTTCAAGCTGTTTATATCTTTTTCTTAGTTTATTATTGTCATTTTGTCTAACTTTAAGGAAGTAGTATCTCCATAAGCTGAGGCAATCAGAAAGCTATCTGAAGGTTAGCAGTCCATTAGCAGAAATAATAATAATAATACATTTTATTTATACAGGGCACCTTTTCAAGAACTCAAGGACACCGATCAAACAATAAATAAAAAAAACACACAACTTAAAACATCAGAAAATACAGAAAGTATAAAAATTAAAACCAAACAAAGCCACTGTAATCATAGAGAAAATGCCATTTTAAACAGATGGGTTTTAAGTTCACATTTGAAGGTTGACAATGATTGGATATTTCTAAGCTCAGTAGGTAGTGAGTTCCAGAGCTGAATTGTTCTGCTCCCCATGGTGGTTAAACAGGCAAAAGGGATGGTCAGATGGATGGAGGAAGAAGCTATAAGTTTATGGGAGGGAATTGCAACATAAAGAAGGTTGGACAGATATGAATGGCCTTAAATGTTAATAGCAGAATTCAAATTCAGCCAATGAAGCTGCTGAAAGACCGGAGTAATATGGTGAATAGATTGGGTTTGAGTAAGAATGCGAGCTGCAGAATTCTGGACTAGCTGAAGCTTATGCAGAGATTTATTTTAGAGACCAGAGAGGAGTGAATTGCAATAGTCCAGACGAGAAGTAACAAGACTGTGAACAAGAATGGCAGTGGTATGGGGAGTGAGGGAGGGGCGGATGTGATTAATATTACGTAGGTGGAAGTTATCAGACGTGATGTTATTAATATGAGATTGGAAAGATAGAGTACTGTCAAGGATGACATCCAGATTCTTGACCTGAGATGATGGGGAAACAAAGGAGTTATCAATAGCAAGTAAAAGATTATCGGCTTTGGATAATGATGATCTTATACCAATGAGGAGATCCTCAGTTTTGTCACTGTTAATTACACTTACTTATGTTGCATGAAAATAAATATCTTCCAATTTTCCAGAATAAAATGCATACGTATATTGGGATATCTCCAGCTTATAAACAAGGTAGTTGTTGAAATAATAAAATCTTAAAGGCTTAGGAGCTCAGAATGGCAATTCCAATACCTGCAGTGTGAATAATAATAATCAGGGGCCAAGATTTCTTGGTGGACTGGAGTCACTTCTGTCCCAGTTGAGCTGCAGTGCACACACTTTCAAATTCTCATAAATAAATGCACAAATATTTAGTAAATCCATTATAAGATGGCCACACCCCAAGTGGTATAACCTTGTTTTGCATGCAGGTACCCACATAAAGAAGGGAACCCTTTTCCAAGTGGTACAACCCCATGCTTTTGAAATTGAAACAATAAAATCTCTATTCTTAACCTGTCATCTCATTTAACCATTTTACAATGAGAAAGAGAGGGGTTGGGAGTGTGCGCTGATAGCGCGTTGCCTTACCCACCACAGAATGAATCACCCAGATTGGGGGCCGAGTGCAGTGGCTGACACCTCAACACCACACCCGAACAGTGTGAGGTTTTTTATGGTGGCTGGAGTGCCAATCCTGCCACCAACCCCCAATTTTTCCCTGTAAGTTGGAGGACCTGCATGCAGGGCTGGATGCAGATTAATGTCATACCCAGGACAAAGCAATTATAAGTCAGTGCTGTGGTGGCAATCCAATAAACAAAGTGACTCTACTCTGTTGGGCCCTTGAGTAAGGCCTGTAACCTGCAATTGAGAAAAGAGAAATAATGCAAATTAGGCATTGAGTTTTTATATCAAAAGAACAGCTACCTTAGGAATATGAGCGCATTTGTTAAAATTCTGCTTGCCCAAAAATGTCAACACAAGCGGCTTTATTTGCTTATCTGCACTTGCTACCTAGAAACAAGGAGAGAAATATGGAGACAAATACACTGGTTATATTAAACAGCCGCATATAAAAGTTTGCTATTAAAATACCTTAGTTTCAAATCTCAAATCACACATTCATTTATTTTGACTCCTGCTTAATCCAATTTGGTGGCAATGTCAGCCTTCACCCCTGATATATTATGCCAATCACATCTTTTTTTCAGTTTGCTTGAATATTTTTTATGTAATTTTAACCCTCACCCCTTTCTTTTTCACATCATACAAGGGTAAATCCAAAACTAAAGACAATTTAAAAACTGTGCTGTAACCACAACAGATAGAAGCTGACACAATACAACATGTTACAATGGACAGGAGAAAATAAAGAAATAAAGGAGAAAGATACTGCTAAGAAAAAAAGAATAAATAACAGCTCTGGATAAGGATACAGTATAATGTACAAAGATACCAGCTTTATTTAGAACAGGTAAGTAAAGCTGTCATCCATTAAGCCAGCTAGCTACAGTAGCAAATGTGTTTGGCCCTCCAGTCTGTCATATTGTCTGAGTTTCTGTCGTTAGTAGCACACTGTGTCTTGCTGACATTTAAGTGAGGTGTTTCACGTGCAAACACTGTTAACATCAGCTCACTAAATAACTTTGCAGACAACATGTGTAATTGTAACTTAGAGCAACTATTTAGCTTTTGTAGTTAGCTTTAGGCTTTAGAATGTAGGCCATGTATAACCTATTTAGAAAGGGAAAATGTTTAGTGAATATACAATGCATTGCTGAGCAGCTGAAACACAACCTGCTATGGATGGCCATTGAGAACAAAATGCTGCCTGTGTTTCACAGTTCTACTCCAACTGCAGTTGTGCTCATAAGTTTATATACCCTGGCAGAATTTGTAAAATATTGGCAATTGTTTGGAAAATAGAGATAATCAAGCAGAAAGCAATAAAAGTAAATGAAATGTATTTTGCCTGATAAGTCATCTTTTCTTGTAAGTGTGGTGCATATCGTACAAATTCTGCCAGAGTGTGTAAACTTATGAGCACAACTGTGTATGGTCTTTTGCAGTGAAGTGATGCTGATGAGGCAGCGTCAGGAAGTCATAAAGAATGGGCAGCAACAGGTATCTGCAACATTGTGGTGTTGTGGTGTTGTGGTGTGATAATATGATAGAGATTATATAAGCAGTGTGAAATATTATTGTGCTTTCAGGATATAAAGAAGAAAAGAAGAAATTATCTTTGGAAGGATGAGCAATAGACAGCTTGTTGAGGAGATGTATGTCTCTTGTTGGCAGTTAGCATGGCAACCTAGTAATAATAAAGTAGTGGTGGGCTGGTCTCTATCATGCCACTCAAGACTTGTAAGACAAGCTCACTCTGCCGTTGATGATAATAATGATAATAATAATAACTAAAATGCTTATGAACAAGATAGAATTAGTGCAGTAATTATGAATAAATTGCATGCTACCTAGATATGAGCTTTAGTAGATTGAAATCATAATATCAGACTTATACTTTTTTAGATTATACTGTAACAGCTGGGAATCAACAGGTGACAGTGCTGTTACACTGGCTGTTTGCTGGAGTGGCAATCATTTCTGTATGCAATATAACTAAAACTGTTTTTTTGTCCAAAGTAGATGATGATGAAGAAAGAGAGATGCTTAAAATTCATTATAGGAGTCTGAGAAGGAAATGAATACAGACAAGGCAGGCTCTAGGCTAGGGGAGCAATGACTTTGGGGGCACCATTACCAACCTAAATGTCTGCCCCCCAGATATACATCAAGGGAAATTCATTCATTAATTTCACATGTGGTCACAAACATGCTGATCTCCAAGGGGGCAATGCCCCCTATCCCGCTCTTTGAATTTACTTAGAGTTGCGAGGGTGCTGATCTCCAAGGGGAAGCACTGCTCCCCACTTCTTGATTTAATTTGCTTGCTAATCTTCCAGGGTCAGCTCTTTGATTTCACAGGCGGTTGCAAGTTCGACAGTCTCCTAGTAGACATGCTCTTCAATATGAAGGAGTCCATTTTATTCTTTTGGCTAATCAACTAGACCTATGAACTGACAGCATGAATTGATTTCTTACCCAATACTTGTATTTTAAAGCTTATTCCATGCCTGAAATATGTTAATATAAAATTAGATGGTCCTACGTCTAATATGTTAAATATAACTGTTTTTCCTATAGATAACCTTAAATATTATGTAGCATTCAAACAAAAGTGACACAAGGTCCTAAAAATGTAAGTGTTTACGTTTTTGTTAAAATTCCAGCATAATGACGTAGGTGCAGAAGTGAATGAATTTAGCACTTCAATCCATATTTACAGTAATGACTCTGCCATTTCTGCTGCTTATTTGATTATATGAATTATGTAAGTTTGTATGTATGTATGTATTTATTTATTTGATTTATTGCTTTTTGTATTTCATTTTATTTATTTATCCTTTATAATTTTGCTTCTATAACTTCATGTAAAGGACTAAGAAATATATGTCATATATAAAGTGTTATAGATATAAATGTTTTTGGATGTTCAGTGCACATATTGAAAATGTGATAAGTTGTGCATTCTAAAATATCTCCTTCAATAATATTATTATATTTATCTGTTAGTTGATTAATCTTTCCTCTGGTCTTAGTCTGCATTAACATCTGCTTCTATTTCTCCTCTTTGGCAATGTCCAGTTTGTGATCTCAAGACCAGATGTTTTATTAGTGGTGCCTGACTCTTGAAACACCTGTTAAACCTACAAGAGAGTTGCGGTTCCTAAAACGAAAAGCCATCCTGAAACATCTGGTAGGGACCGCCATATTTTATACAAAGCAATTAACATATTTAGCCTTGTCCATTCTCTCAGTCTCTCTCTAAAATGCATATAAAACCTGCCTTCTTGAGCAACTGGTGTTCTTTCACCAATAATTGCAGCACATAAAGCAAAGCTGGAAAAATTTATGAGAATTGTCATGTGGATATGTGTAGTTTCACAGTAAAAAAGATACAGTTTAAAGAAAGCATTGGTGTAAAGGCACTTTGTGATGAAAAACAGGATAAAATGGTGATAAAGATGAAGAATAACTTACAGAAGAGTTGCTCAATGACCGGAATACAGGAATGAGACCAAAAATGAGACCGGCAAAGATGTAAATTAAAGATGACATTAGAAAAGAACAGATGGATATGGGCATGAGTAAGGTATAATTTAAACCTACAACATAGCCATCCTTTGGGAAACAAATATACAATCTGTTGAATATATTAAACTTACAGGACCTAAAAACCTGACACCAGATGTGTCCATGTGCGGGACAGGACAGTCAGGGTAAGCAGTCAAAAAGGTGGATTACAGAGAGTGAATAAAAGAAGTCTTCATTACCTAACTGAAAGCAGTCAGTCAGTAGTCTTATTGTAAAGGCAACACAACATACAAGGTCTATTTAACAATCTTTGAGTGTGCAAGTATTATTTTCATATTTGAAACTCCTAGTTGCCAGAGTCTTTTAGAATATTTTCTGTACCTCTCAAATCAAACAGATTAACGAACAATCTATTGTGCTAATATACTACACTGACTCATTTTTCTGAAATGGAAGTATTTTCACTCATTCTCAAAATGTAGCATCATTTCATTACTACATCTTTAAGGTCTATATTGGCACTCTTTGCTAAAATATTGTTGAACAAACACTTCCAAAAAATGAGAATAGTGCACAATCCTGAAGAGCATTCAAAACAGGATCTAGCTTTTGAATTGATCAACCAAATCTCACCCTCATTCGTGGGTAAAAAGTCCTGTGTTCAGTTCAAAAGATACACTTTTTTTTTGGCCATCATTACAAACAACATGGGGTAAGTAACAGAAAAAATATATATATAATTTTTGCATTTTAATCTAAAGGGAATGTTTTAATGAAACAGAGGCCAAGAGCCTGAGGCAAGGTTAAAAAGTATTTTATTATCCAGAATTAAAAAATAAAAATCCAAAACACATGCATAATGTCAAATACCTCCAGACTGTAGTAATACAGGCAGAGTTATTTAAAAACAGAATTTGAATTATTAGAAAACTTTAGTGACACCAACAGAATAATAAAATAATGTAGATTTTCATTTTAAGGATCAGTAAATCACTTAAAAATAATTGTGTGTAAGAGACTTAAGAAGTGTTTAAGTAACTAAACTATATAATCAAGAAAATAACGTATTACAGCAAAACGAAATAGGTCTTATCCAAAGGTTTCTTGAGTCCAGTTCATGGCTTCCCATTCCAGATCAACTCCCAAAAGAAAAAAATACAGTAGATTGCTAAAAACAATTTAATTTATATCAAGGTCCATCTTTAAACCCACTGGGTGTTTTAACCAAAAGAAAGTTTCTTTTTTCTTAATTGGATGATTCTTCTCAATCCAGACGTACCTTCCACAAAAGCAAATCCTTTTAGTAGCCTTCAGATTCTTTTCCATTTTTTGTCTTGCCGTGATCTTCCTCCCCTCAAATACCATTCCCCAAGAATTCTGAATTCTGTCCATTTTATGAGCATATTAAAACAAATTTCTGTTTTGTTCATCTTCTCGCATACAAAATGGCCCAGTGACATCACATACTAGCTGAAACTGACACAGCACACTGTAGTGCCACGTGAGCCAAAATTAGAAAGGTCTTTGTTAATAACAAAAGAAAATACGGATATCCAAAATAAAGAGAGAAAAAAGGTGTGTAAACTTACTCACTCAAAAGCCTTCTGATATAACCTTAGACTTAAACAGTTTCTGACAAATGTAGTAAAGCACATTGCCAGAACACAGTCCATGAAGTTGAAACCCTACCACTGGTGATTGCTGAACGGATATTCTGCACACAGATGGATTTTGTTGGTGAGCAAAAACAGGAGTTAAAGCCTTGGCCTATATGTCCATCGGAGGTTTTGCAGATTTCCACTTAACTTATCAGAAAATCTGGATGCTAGAGAGCCTCATTAATAATTTGGAAGATATCAGTTGGTAGCTTTATAGGCTACAATAAAATCATGTTTTTCATATTTATTACTCATAGGAAGAGGTATGAGGTCCCAGGTGTATACCCAGTACAAATATAAAAGAAGCAACAAGCATATACAATACTAATATGCATTTGGGAATAAATATTTAACATTTTCAATCTTTTGGATAAAATTTGTTTTTAAGGTGGGTTTTGCAGTTTTGCAGTAATACTGGCTTCATCAAGGGGCGTGTTGCTAGTGCCTTATGTATTTTTTGCATTTAAACCCTAGCATGTTAAAACCTCAATTACTATATATCAAAATTAAAACATAAAAAAGTCAGGTGTACACACGTGCTTAATTTTTGCGTTTATATGATTCATTGAGTTATCTTGTTTTTACCATGATTCTTGTATTCATATTCTTTGTCCTTACGTTGTAAGCTATAAGAAACCAGACAGATAATTCTTCAAATTCGTATTATTTATCACACTGATTAAGAAAGAAGATGCAGTGCAGGTAGTATCCGACAGTCCAAGTTTTGCAGCGGTTTGTTGTTGTAAACAATCTGTCTGCAGTTTTTACATTAAAAAAAGATTATTTTCATTTTGAACCATTTATTTTTATGTTCTAGTTGAAAGAATATGTCAGTATGTGTACTTTCCAAGAGCTGAATTATTCTGTTACTGGCTGTATGTCTCAGGAATTCCCACTGTGGTGTTATGGCTAAATGCTGCCTGCCAATCACAAACCTGGAACCATCCAGTTTCAAAGGCTCTGTTCCATCTCAGTGAGCTATAAAGGGAGGAATCTCCCTGCTGAGTGAATGGAACAACTTTTAAAGTGCAGTGGCATGCTTCCGTGTGAGTGTTTCACTCTTACATGTGTCTAGATTGTTACACTGTATAGCACCTAATGTCATCATCATGTCCATCTTTCTGCCTGTCCACATGAAACAACTTTGTTGCCTGTTACGTCTGTGTAACTGTGATGCCCCGTGTACTGGCACCTTTACACACTTCTAAAATCTGGATATCTGTAATGTACCTGAAATGATCAATGGTAGAAAAATGAAAGCACAGATTCAAAGAAAATTGTTAAAACAAAAACATTTTTATTAAAGTGCCAGCAAACTCAAAAACTCCAGGAGCCAAGCACTTCAAATTTAAAGCAGTCCTCTGAAATTAATGAATATACAGTATGCAACAATAAACAAAATAGCTGATGGTGAATATGTACAGTATTATATTGGCTTTGATAAATGTGATGAGAAATAGCAAAAAAAAAACCAAAAACAATCAGGTAACTCTTTTTCTTCCTTCTCCTCACAAAACAAAAATCAAGGACATCTTTTCAAGAATTACTTATTCCTGAAAGAACCACACACATTTTTCAATGACTGTTCCATCATTAAAAATACAAAATGTCCTCTGGCAGTAAAGTGAAAGTTAAAAAAAAAATCACAAACCTAATATAAAACTAAATGAAAAAAATAAATGTAATATTATAAAGTGCTAAAGTAACAGAAAACTTGTATTTGATACAGGCAAAACTCAAAAGCATGACTTGCACTTCGGATTCATCAACAATGATATTGAACTTGGCTACATCAGTGTATTCACCAAGGCGATCTAGGGGAAGAAAGTAGGACTACAGATCAGACAAATTACTCTTGTTAACAGCATCAGCAATTTTGAAAATTTCTTTATGAGATTGATTGCCCATATCATAAAAAGATCTTGCTAAGATTACAAAATCCTCCAAAGGACTATCCATACAGCTTTTTAAATCATTGGGGCTGAACTTCCACAGCTTCATACCATCTTTTCCACCAGATGTTTGAGGAGAGTTGAACATCTATAATGCCAATGTTACTCGATCCTCACCATTTGCTCCACCCAATTTAAGGACAGCTTCTTCCCACAGGCCTTAAGGTCACTGAACTCTTGGTGACTCATTCTTTCATGCCCTGCACTGTACTCACCTGATGGTTTAGGTCTAATTCTACTGTATGGACATGCATACTGGCATCTATATTTTTTTCTACTGTTCAGTTTCAATCAATATCTCTGTACAGTGTTGTTTTACACTAAGTGCATTAGGTCATTCTTTTACTACCCTTATTTGCTATATTTATTTATCTTTTTCCTATCTTTTTGTACTAGGCATCAAGTTATACAAGAGAGTGTAGCTGTCAAGGTGTTGCACAGTTGACCTTCGGAATGTTAAACTTGCCTAAGAAAGGCTAAAAAGGTGACTTCCTAGTGATTTAGAATTTCTGCATATGGCATCACATAATATGGCGTATTGCAGGGGTCAAACAGCTGTCAGAAATGTTGTGAAGGTAGCCAGGCTCCCGTCCAGGAGCAGTATCAGTCTCAACACACGAAAAAGGTTTGGGGTAGCCACCCATAAATTATCCCTGACTGCAAAAGGGGTATTGAATAAAGCGCTGACGTGCACTGATTGAGTTCCAAAGCTGAACTGACTGATTGGTGAAAAGACGGCGGAAAAATCGGAAGTGATGTCATCTACGGCCAGAACCGGAAGTGACACCGGTCTTGCTGCCAAAACTGGAAGTGATGTTGGCAGTGTTGAATCAGATAGGATTTCCTGTATTTGGCCATCAGAGATAACAGAAGTAGGTTTAGAGCACCCTGCCACCCCCTGGCCTGGTGGGTAATTACCTTCACTTGGTCCACTCAGCTTCCTCCTAATCGCACTTGTCTGATACCAGCCATGGTTAATTTTCCAAAAGGTAGTGTAGTAATTCCTGTTGTTGAAAGACATTGGTTCAAGAGTCCTTGAAAAGAGAGGTTCTTCAGCCATAGTTTCCAGCGCTCCAACCAGTTCAAATTACAAGACAGGTGGTAGACTGATATGCCAAGCATTCATTTTTACTATGAGGTAAGCTTCTAATAGGTAGTTATTTGAAGACATTTTTGCAGTTCTGCTCTCAACTAGTTATTGAAAAATGGGTATGTAGAGTCTTCAAGAGCAAGTCAAATAAAATTAATTCAAAACAAATTAATTAGGAGCACAAATGGGTTACTAATTAAGAAAAGGGTTAAAATAAAACCTGCTGTCACTGTGGCCCTCCAGGACAGGAGTATATATATAGTTGCTGTTTGGATACGCTAGTTGAATGTAGTCAAAAGTATATGTCTTTACCATGCCCATTCAAAAGAGTTTTTGATTTTAAGCTTGTTTTTTCACTGTGTAAGAGCCAATGTTAGAAAGTAATGTTAATGTTAAATTCACTTAAGTGTTTGCTTAATTTCAGTAGAATATCAGTTTCTCATAACTATTTAGAATATGGTATAGTCTTTTACCCCCTGTAAGTTAACACAAAATAGAATTTTCCTAACTATATCAGTATAGCACAGTGATAATTACGCCAGTTAGGAAATAGTCTCTCTGCTAGCATGAAATGTTAGACGATTGTGTAGAGTATGCATTTTGCAAAAAGGATATTAACATACATTTTTCTGATCCTTATTAATATGAATGTTCTACACGTAATACGACTGTATGACCAAACTTAGAGAGACATGAAACAAGATAAGTAAGCCTTAAACAGTACTTTTCTTAAACAACTGAGTCACTTGCATGATTTTTTTCAAACAGAAGAATGATGAGGCTGAAAATTAACATTAAGAACATTTTATTAAGCAACTTATTTTACATAAAAAGGCTCCCTGCAATGGACTGGGGCCCTGTTCCAGGATTGTTCCTACTTTGCACCCAGGGCTTGCTGGGATAGGATCCAGCTTTTCCGTCACCCTGTCCTAGATTAGCAGGATAAATAAATAGATGGTTAGATGAATGGATGGATTGCTGGATCTCAAAGCTGACCCATATATAATCCACACTGCAGGATGGAAACTGGAATAGAGTTATCACACTCTTTACCTCACATATATTGTACCAAATCTGATATGACTACCAAGGTTTCTATTCTTAACTTTATATACTAGTTTGCACTCCATCATTTTTACTTGTAAAGTGTTTGGTTTATTTGGTGAAATACTATAACGTTTTAAGAACACTACGAATGTGTATTATTTCACCATTGTTTATCAGTATCCTGCAGTAAGCTTTGTGAAGCTATAATAGTTGTTGTAGAGCTTGTCAAACACATCCTGTAAGACGTACTTTGTAGCCAGCAAAAGGAAAAAACAACAACTAAATCAAAAACTTTATTTGAAAAGACTTAATTTTCCAGCAACATTCTTAAACATGGCTGGCACGGTAGTGCAGTGGTAGCGCTGCTTCCTTGCAGTTAGGAGACACAGGTTCACTTCCCGGGTCCTCCCTGTGTGGAGTTTGTATGTTCTTCCCGTGTCTGTGTGGGTTTCCTCTCAGTGCTCCAGTTACCTCCCACAGTCCAAAGACATGCAGGTTAGATGCATTGGTGATCCTAAATTGTCCCTAGTGTGAGCTTGATGTATGGGTGTGTGTGTGCCCTGTGGTGGGCTGGCACCCTGCCTGGGGTTTGTTCCTGTGTTGGCTGGGATTGGCTCCAGCAGACACCTGTGTTAGGATATAGCGGGTTGGATAATGGATATTTTTAAATATGATTTTCTTGGACTTAACAGGTATTTCAAAAAGACATACAGTATGGTAACCTATAATCTGAGAAAAATATGCTAAATTTAAAATTTTCACTGGCCACCTGACATGCAATAATATTGGTGCAGAGAAAGATGTCATTGAATACTGTTGTGCTATGTGCTGAATATAGTACTTGTTAGTTGACACACCCAGATCAAATCTTAAAATGTGGGCCCAGCTTCAGCATTCAAGAGCAAATGATATTTCATCTGCATCCGGTCATCTGCACAATTCTGCTGATGGAATTATCCATAAAAGCTATAGTTCTTTAGGAGTAAAAATGCTGCTACTGATTATAATGTTTATTTCCCATGACAAAGCCTTCAACTTTTTTGAAACATCCTTTATTTGGTTTGTTCATCCATTTCTGAGATGTATCTGAAGGGTTCAGCAGTGTAATAGTTATGTGATGGAACAGAATTTCCCACCTCCCAATCCCTGCTTAGTGTGATTGTTTTGACTGTGTGTATAAGTGAGGGAAGATATGGCGTTGCTGGCTAACAGACTAGGGGAAGAATTGCTCAAAAAAGGTTGCATGACAGATGTCCTACTCTGATGTTTCCACTTAAAATTCTTTCGAAAATTCAGCAGTGTCCTTTTCTGACCCATTCTGAGCATTTAAGTCCCACTTACTGCTAACTGTACATGATGTGCTTGTAAACAGCTAAAAACATCTGTATGCAGTATACACTGCCAGAGTTTGAAGTTCAATGTTTGTAGTTCTTTGGAATAAAAGGTGTGTCTGATTTCATTTTCCATTAAGTCTTTTAGGTTATATTTAAGCATAGAATGTTGCAGGCATTATAAGATAAACAGTAAAGTCCATTTTCAAAAATTTCCATTAATTTTCAGCATCTGAGGTTGACCAGGTCAATACATTCATTGTACACTATTTCACACTCATCCAAGGACGCAACAAATAAGCCTGCTTACAGTTAAAATGGAAAATAAGCTGGGCGCTCAATGCCACAATTAAGCCAAACTACACATATATCAGTACATTTATGTATCTGCTGTCACACACGTGCAATTAGGAGCGAGCTGAGTTGACCAAGTGGAGATAAGACCAGGGGGTGTGAGGGTGCTCTAAACCTACTTCTGTTATCTTTACAGGCCAAATATGGGAAAACCTGCCTGATTTAACATCACTTCCAGTTCTGGCACCCAGACTGACTCCACTTCCGGTTCCAGCCAGACAACATCACTTCCGCTTCATGACATCTTCTGAAACCTCATCAGTTCAGTTCTGGATCTCAGCCTGACAACAGAAACTTGTTTTGTTTGAAACTTAGGAAGTTAGGGACAATATACGCGTGGCTGCCCCAAACCTTTCTAGTGTGCTGAGACTCAATAAATAAATAAAATAATGAAAAAACATAAGGTAAAAAAATGGAAAAAAAACTATATAAAAGGCCTTTATAGTATATGTGATATTAAATTGTATATAAATGCTGCAGAACCGTACAAAGAAATAGCAATAATTGAACAAACAAACAAACTAAATTACAACATCTATATTGATTGGTGTCATTCTACACTGAATATGAAATATGCACAGACATTACTGGGAAATTTTTATTATATGCATCACTTTTAATTTTAAATGAAAATTGATACTTATAAATCTTAGATTTTACATTTTTACTCATGTAAAAATTGCACTTAATTAAGAGTATAATGACAAAACTATTTAAAAAAAACTGAAATTATGTACTGAAAGTTTGAGCTACATTTTATTGTATGAAAAAAAACTTCATATATTATTACTACTTCAAAATGATACAATATTCTACTAATACTGCTGCTTTAGAAAGAACAGCAAAAGTAATCCACAACATGGAAGCAAGTAGTTACAATGATAAAGCAGATAATATCTCCAGTAGTTAAACTGAAACCAATCCAGTCCACCTTTTGAAATCAGATGGTATTAGTGAATCTGAAAAGGAACTGCAGAAAGGGGAACAGATAAAATCAAAGTAGGTCATTTCGAAATAAAAAAGTCTATTGTCAGCATTCTCTAATGGGCATTGATAATGCCTATTCTGTACTTAGACACAGAATTATTGATTATATGACTGAATGGGAAATAGTAGTTTTGATTAGATTAGATAAGGAGAAAATACTTTAACCAGTAGGTGATTCCAGTGTTACAAGTACTGTCTACTTAAACACACATATACAGTATATATATATATAGAGTTGTTATAATAATGGATTTGTTACCTATTGAGGCCTCATCTGGAGTACTGTTTACAGTTTTAGTCTACAGTTTACATAAAATATATAGAAGTGCTAGAATAAGTCCAGAGAAAAGTACCTTGGTTGATTCCAGAACTGAGCTGTTTCAGTTTTTAGCAAAAGCAGATTAAGAGGCGACATGATTGAAGTATTTAAACTTTTAAAGGGAATTAGTACAGTGGATCGACACTGTTATTTTAAAATGAGTTCATTAAGAACATGGAGGCACAGTTGGAAGCTTGAAAATTTCTCACAAACATTAGGATATTTTTTTTCTTTGCACACAGAACCATAGGCACTTGGAATAAGTTATCAAGTAGTATGTTAGACAGTAGGACCTTAGGGACATTCAGAACTAGACTTGGTGTTTTTTTAGAAGAAATAAGTGGATAGGACTGGTAAGCTTTGTTGGACTGAATGGCCTATTCCAATCCAGATTGTTCTAATGTTCTGATGTTCAAAGAGATGCTTAACCCTATTTTCTTGAGCTAATACAGTACACCTTGGAGAAGTTAGATATGGTTTGGGGTATGTCATTTAAAAACATATTTATAACAATTAATAGTAAGATACAGGGTGGTCTACAGATCTAATTATGCAGATCCAGATCGTCTGGATGACTGATTTATGTGGGCACAATTCCAGTTCGGCGTGAAGACGATTCTTCATGTCGTCAGTTCGCACACTTCTCGAGGGTCCGGATTTTTTTTGGTGATTTTCTATGTAATAAACTTAATAAGTTACAGCGTAATGAAAATTGCATAATTAGATCTGGACCACCCTATAATGGTACACATGAGATCATGGATGGCATGTTTGAAAATGTATGCCAAAAACAAAGCACTATTTCTGTTATTTTTACCTGAGTAAAATAATAATAATAATAATAATAACAATAACTACTTTTAATTTGCTTCAGTATGAGGGGATTTAATACAGTGCCCCTTATATTAGATGGATGATAAAAAAAAACAGACTCAAGAAAGAATTTTACACAGAAAAAAACAACTTTTTTAAGGGATAGAAACTGGGAGAGAAAATATTTTTGATAGTTTAAAATTTATAACCTTTCTTACAAATTGCATGGAATATGTACAAACATTGGCATGTAAACATTAGTAAATGGCAAGCAGCATTTCACCTGATCACAAAACAGTTTGGTCAGATTGTAGTAGTGCTTTCTGAACATCTCCCCACACAAAACTGGTGACTATTTATTGTCATACACATGAAAACATTGTGAGCATGGCACCTTCCAATATCCTCTCTGCGCCATCTCACACCTTTCCCTTTCTCCAGCTGATAATTGATACTGGCATGAATGTTAGGAAGTCTCTGCATGGAGCTCTGGCTTCCACCCAGATGCCTGACTTGATTTATACTAAGGATCAGATTTAGACTCTGGCTTAGAATCAATGATGTGTCAGTCTGTAGTTCAAAGTAAATGTCTGACTCCTCCCCACATCATACTGTAGTTAGTGTAGTCCATGTTTGGCAACATCTTCAAAGCCTGCTTGCACTTGTTTACTTAAAGTTGTGTACAAAACATAATGATGCTGTTTCAACTTAATTTATATAATTGGAGGACTAAATGTTTTTCACATTTGTCTGTGAGTGTCTTCTTCACACATAATGAAACAATCTAATTGATTTTAAGAAGACTTTTTCATTGAGTATAGTACAGTTGACCCTTGATATACGACCGGCCTGACATGTGAACAACTTGATTTACGACCAAAATTTTTGTTTTGATTTACGACCAACATCTTGCGTTACGACCCAAATGTCGTCACGTTTATCCGCTTGTGCGATTGTAAACAAACAGCCGAGACCGTTCGTAACCGTCAGTCGGAGCCCAGATACATGTGTTTGTGGATGTAATTTCGGTCAGTGCAGTGACTTATCTATATATATAATTCACTAAGACCATGGCAAGCAAGACGCATAATTGCAAAGGAAGAAAGAGAAGGTAACAAAGGTAAAGAAAGTGATTGTTAAGGGATGTTAGCTAGCGGGCTGGTGCGGCACATGATGATGTCATCAGGCTGAGTCAGCACCGGCTTGCTTTGGAGTATATTATTACAGCAGTTCACAACATGACCAGCTTTGAACTGAGTGCTCGACTACTGTCATTATTAACTTGAGAAACAGCGATCACAATCAAAACGAAGAAGGAAATTGTGTGAAAATATGAGAGTAGTGTTCGTGTGACTGATCTCGCTAATATGTACAGCATGTCGAAATCCACCATCTCAACAATTTTACAAAGAAAAGATTTGCATAAGGAGGCTCCTTCTAAACAATAACCACCTTCGGTTTCATTCTCCTCCTCCTCCCTTCCTGCAGCCCAAAGATGTCAAATTAAATGGTGAATACAGTGTGAGATTGTTGTTTCTAGTAGGCTAGGCCCTTCTTATAACATTTTGGTTAGTACATTAGAAAAATTATTGGTGTTTTGGTAAATTATGCACATTATACAACCCTTTTTTATTATGAAAAAGTTAAGTAAGTGTTGCTGTGGGAGGTTCGGAGCACATTATGGGTATTTCCATTATTTCTTATGGGAAAAATAGCCTTGACTTACAACCAACTTGAGTTACAACCAGTCCTCGCAAACGAATTGAGTTCGTAAGGCAAGGGTCCACTGTATAGCTGTTTGGAGCAGACAGACAGCAATTTACCAATGGGTAGCAACCATCATTATCATCAGTAATGGTAGCAGGAGAAGCGTTGTTGAAGTAGAAAAGTACAGTCAGTTGTGAATCAACCCACTTCACAGCTGCGTACCTTTGTTCAATAGTGTTGGTTGCGGAGATAATAAGGTGGGAGGTGTCTTTTATGTTAAAATAATAATAATAATAGCTTCAATCTCTTTTTCTAAACAGAATTTTTGAGTTATTGCAACTCAATGATTTGAAGTACGGTATTTAAAAAACATTAAGAAAGTACAGGAGAATAATTCAGTGATTAAAAATGTTTAAAAATAAACCAGGCAATAGCATGGGAAACAGCACATCTACTGTTAAGTTAAGGAATACTTCTGTAAGTGTGTGAATGAATGGTGTGACTTATAATGATGGTAATGTTTTAATAGAATGAGTTGGATAAAACAAGATTTAAATATATACACATGAGACCATCTCAGAATGTCATTGCCCCCAGTGGTAGGCCCAAAATAATGTCTGCATTACCTGAGCTAAACAGAACCAGAGAGTTGTATAAAAATGAATGCACCTTTTGCCTAACAATACCATGTGACCTAAATGTGTATGAACTATGCAATATTATATTACGGCCAAGTCTCATCTGAGTTTTCCCACAGATCCATATCAAGCTGTGAACTTTCAGAAATCAGATAATCACTGTAGGAAAAAAAAATCATTAAGTTGAGAAGGCTGATCATAAAGCAAAGAGGAATTTATTTTAATAATAAATTAACTGTACTATAACTATTATTTTTACATTAGACATCTACAAGGGATGTTTAAAAAGTTTGCACACTTTTTTAACTCTGTTTATTAAGAATTTCAAAAACATTGTCAACAACATTGTCACCTTCGATTGCGATGCAGTTTCCTCAGCATTGTAGCAACTTTTTAATGCCCAATTACTACTGTTCTCCCACCTTTACCATTTTCAACGAAAATATAAAAGTGCGGAAACGTTTTGAGCGTTATTTGAAAAGATGCGATCTGAGTTCCTCAGTTTAAAACAGAGTCAGGACGTGTGTAAGATATAAATGCCACACTTTGTAACTAGTTATATCATATTAACCGAACTCTCCACTAACATGAAAAATTGATGCCTTCTTAATACATTTTTTTCAAAATGTCAAAAATGTTGTTCATTCATCCAAACAATATCATCGAAAACTTTTTTTCCCATTTTTGTTCACTCTTATTTAATTATGTTTTATCGGCTGTATCACCTATGGGGCTCTGTATAGGCTTACTCCATGTCCTGTATTGTGCATTTTCCCACCCAAACCTCATCACTAGCAACAGCCACACAATGCTTTGGCATGTTTGAGCATCTTTTTTTATCATCCTTATTTTTGTGTCATGTAAGCCCATACCGTTTTAAGCCTTACAGTAACCAAAATCTACACAAAACTGGCTCTATCCTCTGAGATATAATATTTAAAAATACATGCACACATTCAAATTATTTAGGAAAATTACCAGAAAAATATAAATGTATAAAAATATATTGTTAAATATATAATGTAAAATATATTTATAGATAGAAAGATAGATGCCCCTTCAGTCTCAGCTTTCAAATCCTGCTGAAGACTCACTACTTCAGTTTAGCATATCCTGACTAGAGCTGCTGTTTAACTGTACAGACTGCATCTCTGTTGTTAGTCATTAGCACTAAAACATAAGTAACATCATAGTAATAATTTGTTACTAACCCTCATCTATTCTGTTTCTCTTTTCAGCACTCAAATGTGGCACTTGGTGCCACGGCTCACCTGTCAAGTTGTTTTGCCTGCCTAAGGTAAAGTCATCTCTGATGAAGGATAGCAGGAATCATCAGGTAGATGGGTCCTTTCATCAGATTGGCTGGCCCAGTGCTGTCTTAGCTGTGGAATGGCCAATTGGGGAGGCAGCTTGGTGGCTGAGGTCTCCAGGACTCTAAACAAATCCAAATCATATTATGTGATATCATCTACTGTAAATTCTACTCTGTACTTGTAATAATTTTATTTTTATACTGTATTGAGGATTTGTTCTGCTCTGTGTATTGTATTGTATTGACCCCATTCTTTTTGACACCCACTGCACGCCCAGCCTACCTGGAAAGGGGTCTCTTTTTGAACTGCCTTCCCCAAGGTTTTTTCCATTTTTTACCCTACAATGGTTTTTTTGGGAGTTTTTCTTTGTCTTCTTAGAGCAGGGGTGCCCAATGCGTCAATCACGATCGACTGGTAGATCGGAACGGGAGTGCAGGTAGATCGCGTTGCATTCAAAAAAATTTTTTTTCTTAATGTTAGTGTATCATATATTCCCCTTATGGCATTTGCCACTTTATTGACATACAGGGTGGCCAGTCTGAGATCTCTTTTCTTCTAACACACTGGTCATCCCGCATGCACGATCAAATGCGTGAGCTACTGCAAAACTCCGGCTATCTAAGTGATCTAGTTAGCCTTCCAATTTATATCGACTAAAGAAGGGATTTAAAAAAAAAAAATTGTTTTTGGGTTGGATGTGGAATTGGAAAAGGATTTTTTCTCTCACAATGTCACAATAGAAGTGCGTTTGTCTGATCTGTCAATCTATCATTGCTATTCCAAAGAAGGAAAATGTGGAAAGGTACTTTCGAACTGTTCATAAAAACTATGAAACTGACTTCCTTCTGAAAAGCGATCTGAGAAAGAGAAAGGAGAGGGAACTAAAATCGCAGTTAATCTGACAGCCGTCATTTTTCACTTGGCTGAATTCAAAAGCAAAGGCAGACACACCGAAGCATCGTTCCAGGTGAGTCACTCGATCATTAAGCATAAGAAGTTCTTCCAAGATGGAGAGATAATAAAAGATGCCTTCGTTGAGGCAGATGGCTAGGGAGAAATTCCTGCTGTGATTTCGAGACCCCTGGCCAGAGATAAAGGAGTTTCTCCTTGTCATTAAACATGCAGAATTTAATAAGGATCAATGGCCGGTAGACTTGGCATTTTTTTTCCGATCTGACCAACATGTTGAATGAGCTTAATTTACAGCTGCAAGGAAAAGAGAAAACCATGGTCAATATGATTAGCTCAGTTAATGCTTTCAAATGAAAAATGCAACACTTGTCCTCAAAGCTGCAGCGCCTTGATTTGGGGAACATCCAAAACCTCACATCAGAGCTGGAGACACAATGGAAGGCGTGTGTGCAAATTGACAGCATACGCTACAAAGCAGATTGAAAATTGTCTGTCAGACTTTATCTAATGGAAAAAAAGTAATGATTCGAGTGTTGCCCAATGTAGTGGGGTAAGAGTAGTGTTTCTTCTTCACAAATATACTCAAGTAAAAGTAAAGTAAAAATTATGGTGCAGTAAAACTACTATTAGAAGTACAATTCTTTTTAAAAAGTTACTCAAGTAAATGTAACAGAGTAAATGTAACTCGTTACTGCCCAGCTGTGATACTTAGGATATATATATATATATATATATATATATATATATATATATATATATATATATATATATATATATATATTAGGGCTGTATCGCTCCCTTGAACCCCTGTCCAAGACTCCAGACACCAGATAAAAGTCCAAATGATGACTTTATTAATTCGCCACAGTGCACAAAGCACCCTCTCCTCCACTATACTCATATAAATAATCAATCACAATAATACAATAACAATAAACCAACCCTCCGACTCCCAGATGCATTGCCACCCTTCCACCCAGCTCAGCTCGCCGTCTGGGAGCTCCCACAATCCTTTTATCCTTGCTGACCCGGAAGTGTTTTCAATCCCCAGTCCACATGATTCTTTATCACTTCCAGGTCAGGTACAAGTCCTTCTTCTCACCCCGGAAGCACGTCGCTCTTCCTTTGACGCACTTCCGGGTTATAGGGCACAAATGAGTCTTCTGTCCTCCCTGCAGCTCCCTCTTGCGGCCCCTGTGATATCCAGCAGGATCATGTATAAAAACTACATAGTCCATGACTCTCTGCTGGTCTTCAGGACACCTCCATACTGCAGGGAGGGCTCCAACTGGCGGCCTGGGGGTATTGGTCGGGATAACAAGCCGACCAAAGACCACAATATATATATATATATATATATAGTGGCAGATAGGGGTTGCTGTTGAACCCTCAGACAATACATTCAGACACCAGCTAAAATATCAGAAATCATTTTAATTCTTCCATTAAAGTGCACAAAGCACCTCCACCTCCACAATTCACACAAATCTACTATAATAATCTCAATAATAATCACACAATAAACAATCCTCCACTCCACCCAGCAGCTCCATCACACTCCCACGCAACTTGGCTCCATCTGCTGGGTTTCCCACAGTCCTTTAAATAGTCCTTGACCCGGAAGTGCTTCTGTTCCTCAGTCCATGTAATTCCATAGCACTTCCGGATCAGATTAAAACTCCTTTTTCTTTAGCCCGGAAGTACTTAATTTCTTCCATCCCTGTGACTAGGGAGTACTTCCGGGCTATATGGAAAATACAAATCCCTATGCCTCCCTGCAGCGTCCCCTGGTGGCCCCCATGGTATCCAGCAGGGCTGTGAAGTAAAACTCCAATGTCCATGATGCCCTGCTGGAATTCGGGGCCCCTCCAGGGAGGGACGACTCCATCTAGCAGTGTGGGGGTATTGGCCGGGAGAAACTACCGGCCATATATCACAATATACAGTATATATAGCGTTTTTAATGTAGGGAGATCATTTTGACCTGGTCGTTTTAAAAGTAGCTCACAAGCCGAAAAGGTTCTTAGAGAGTCAAGGCTCTGGGGCTCTCAAGAGGCAGGACCTGTTAAAGTCCATTGCGGCACTTCTTCTGTGATTTTAGGCTATACAAAAATAAATTGTATTGTATTGTATGGATAGCATTTTTTTTTACAAAAGTTCAATAAACAAATACATGTATTATGACAAAAAACCGCAACCACTAGAGTGAGTAACTAGTGGTTAATTAACTGCACAAAATAATTCATAACCTTAATAATAAAAGTCTTTTGGGTACAATACTATTAACAATGAGAAAAAAGAGGAAAAATGTTAACTACAATAATAATAATGTGTCATTTTCTTTATTTCTTATATTTTTATTGTTGAAAGTCAGAGGTTTTTTGTGTTGATCCTGTTGACATTATGCCTTATTTTTCTACCTTCTTTTTTTGTTGGCTTGTTTATTTGGCACTAGAGGTTAATTGGTTTGATTGCTTTTCATTTTTACCTTACTTAATCGCAATTAACTGGATATTAATGGAATATTCAACATTGAATGCCTAATTAGAATAATGAGTTTGCTTACCCTTTAACAGTGTGGCTTCAATATCACTGGTCTGCCAAAACAATAATTTAACATATTTCATACATAGTGATATTTATTTATTTACCTCTTTATTTTTGCTGACTACTTTTCTGCCCTATTCTGGTGTACAAGTTGATTGTCATGATGAAACGTTAGATAGTGATAGTGGCTTTGTGGTCACCAACTGTGTGCTGAAAGCACATGCCTAGTTGAGCGCTATATCCATGTGCTTGTGTGTGTCGCTATGTCTGCAGTTGTCTTCAACAAAAATAGGAACACTGAGTAAACTACATGCTTTTCTGATCTTCAAAGTTAGTCAACAGCTCTTACATTTCCCTTACTGTTTAATTGGCAACTTGTATTCTTTTTTCACCTTTGAAGAGTTTAAACATATGCAAACTATTAATCAACAATTTAGTGTCTGCATATCTTTACCAATCAGAGTCCTGTCTCACATGTTTCACCATGGTAAAATTTCATAATTGATCTGATGGACCACTCTTATCTGGTCCTCTTTTTTGCTCAGTAGCTGAATTTTATGCTTCTTTGCTATGGCTCATTTTGTACTTGATATTCTTCTATTTATATGTATTATGATGTTTTCTGCGATCTCCTTAGCAGCTAGTTAAGTAAGCAGACATTTCATGTTGACCATTTATGTTAGGTAGAATGCCCAGAGGGGACTGGGCGGTCTCTTGGTCTGGAACCCCTACAGATTTTATTTTTTTCTCCAGCCTTTGGAGTTTTTTTGTTTTTTCTGTCCACCCTGGCCATCGGACCTTACTCTTATTCTATGTTAATTAATGTTGACTTATGTTTATCTTTTATTGTGTCTTCTATTTCTCTATTCATTTTGTAAAGCACTTTGAGCTACATTTTTGTTTGTATGAATATGTGCTATATAAATAAATGTTGATTGATTGATTGATTGACCATATAGGATAAAGTAAATGAAGTAAGTTCTTGCAGGCTCTTAACTTTTCTTTTAGTTTCACAATGTTTGTATTAAGTGCTCCTTTGAGATGTCTCCTTGTCTTTAAATTGCTAGTCAACTCAGCAGCTCACTTTGTGCTGTCAGGTATATTTTTTCCTTCTTTTTTGCCAAATGAGTTGCAATATACATGCAGAGATACATATAGTTGAATGTGTTTCATGTGTTCTACATTATGTATTTAATGCCTTTGAATGCACTTCTTGTTTTGTTTTTTCATAAGCTTTGTCAGTTGTAAATGGTTGACTTTAAATATCTTGTAAATCAATTTAATAAATACATTTAAAATATTCTAAAGAACATTTGCTTTTCCTAATCTTTTCAAAATATCAGTCGTTTTCTAATCCTCTTAGTCCTGAATAGGGATGTGCAGGGTGTGATGAAACCTATCCCAGCTAGCATAGAGAATAAAGCAGGAACAAACTCTGGATAGGGTGCAAACTACACACTATGGCTAATTTGGTATCACTAATCCACTTAACCCTGTAAGTCTTTGGTCTGTGGGAGGAAACCCGAGCACCTGGAAGAAACCCATGCAGACATGGGGAGCACATGCAAAGTTCAAGCAGGGAAGACCTGAGACACAACCCTGGTCTCTTTACTGCCAGACAGCAGCACTACCACTGAACCCATTTACAAAATGTGGTGCACTTTATATTTTACCGTATACAAGCCACATACCCAATAAGCTCACTAATATTAAATTCAAATGTGAATGGCACTAATTTAAAATGAGGACTTTAATGCTTCAACAACTGATACTGCAATCAAATCTCTCTATTATAAAAAAAAATCTTGGGGAGGCAGACTAGGGAGACGAGACGTGATCTTTTCGGAAGACAATTTGAAGTCCCACGAGAGACAATTTAACTTCCTCCTAGCTCTTAAAACAATGGCAAGCGACAAGCAAAACACGCAGCTCACCAGCAGTAGAAAGCCAGCAGATGAACCGACCACTTCTCCTTGCGTGCATTCAGCCACCTTAACCCCCTCTTCACAACGCGAGCAGCAGAGACACAAAGTGGCAAAAAGGACAGCGGCTGTACAGGCTTTAAAATGATCAACAGGCAGCGCGACAGCAGCAGCAGCAGAAAGACAGCAGATGATCCGACAGCATCTCCTTAATGTGTGTTCAGCCGCCCCCCTTCACAACGCGAGCAACGTTATACGTCCTTCGAGAAAGAGATGTAACCATGCCCGGGGCTGGAAATAAAGGACAAGTATTGTTTTTACAAAAGTTTTTAAAGTAAAAGTGAAAATAATGCATATTGTAAGATATGGCCGGCCATGTACCCCGGCCAATACCCCCAAGCCGCCAGGTGGAGCCCTCCTTGCAGCATGGAGGTCCCCAGAAGACCAGCAGGGCATTATGGACCATGTAGTTTTTGTGCACCACCCTGCTGGATGCCATGGGGGCCACGAGAGGGAGCTGCAGGGAGGACCGAAGAATTCTTCATGCCCTATGACCCGGAAGTTCGTCATAGGAAGAGCGACGGGCTTCCGGGGTGAGAAACATTATTTACCCTGACCCGGAAGGAATAAGGACTTGTGGACTGTTGGGAAGGAACACCTCCGGGTCAGGGAACATAAAAGGACTATGGGAGCTCCCAGACGATGAGCTGAGTTGGGAGGCAGGGTGGCTAAGCGTCTGGGAGTGGAGGATTGTTTATTGTTATTGTGAATTGTGGAGAGGAGCGTGCTTTGTGCACTTATTATTATAATAAATATCATCTTTGGACTTTTACCTGGTGTCTGACGTATAGTCTGAGGGTACAAGGGTGCGAGAAGCATCTTAATCTGTTACAATTGGCGTAGCTCCGGCAGGATTCTCTGGCCGTCAGTTGGCAGAGGACCTGAATTTAAAAAATTTATTGTGGACAGAATATCCCGGAAGACAGCGCCACGACACACACAGAAAAATCGCCAGAAACCTCATCTTTATCAAGTCCGTCATGGGGAAGAAGAAGACAAAGCAGAGCGCCAGCAACAGCGGAGGTCTAGCGCCGGCATTGCCTGCGCTCAAGAGGAGCTATGGAGCGGCTACGCATTTCGGGAGAGATTTCCGGAGGAGGACGTCACCGACGAGGTATGTACGGGGAATGTACTGAATAATCTTTTAAATTAACACATGATGTCCCATGTACATACCTCCCAGATGTCCATCCTAAGGCTCTGCGGGAGGCAGAAGACCGACCCGAAGGCGATGGCGCGCTCTCATTCAGGCAAACGAGTAACCCGAAGCACTTCCGCATTACGGGTGCCGGCGAGGGACACGTGACCTACCACAAGGGATTCCAGGAAGGTGACGTTCCGTATCCAGCTGTTTGTGGCTTCGCCCAAGAAAAGACGGACTTGAGTTTTTCGAAGGGGAAAGGGGAGGCGATCGAAGTACCGCTCTCCCTACAAAAAGGTAAGGAGGTCCGGGAAATGATTGATCGGTCCGTCGATAAATTGATACAGACGGATCACAGTCAGCCAAAAGCGGCACCGCGGTCCTCCGAAAAGAACTCCAAATCCCAGGCTCCCTTGCGGGACCTGTCTGAGCACGTGCCAGGAGCGGCCGTGTTTATTGGCTCCCACCCGGAGGGTAAGGCTAATGATGGCTCGAGCATGCCTCCGGGTGAATTAAGTAACTTTTTGGACGTGCACGAGCTGGAAAAGTTGCTTCAGCCCGTGCACAAATTTTTACAGGTGGTGGAGACAATAAAGAAGATCACTGGGGATCTGGGAGCAGCGGCCGAAGCGCCTTTAAGGAGGGTGGATGAATTCCTACGGCGATTTGGTCAGGAGTCTCCCATTATGATTGATTTGGCGGTACAGGTGAGTTTTACCGGTACCGTACAGAATAAGGGACACAGAGTGACGCGGGCCCGCGGTTAATTAGTAGCGGGTGCCAAGTCACTACGAGCCCTACAAACGAGTGTGGTGTGATGACAGAAGGGGCGGTGGAAGCACTGATCGTACCAGAGCAGCTGAAAAGTGCTGTCTCGGAGCGATGCGGTGCTGAAGACGCCGCTCTGGTTTCTTTAAAGTCAACGGGCATGCAAACAGCAAAGAGGCTCTCTTTCTAATAGAGAGACTCAAGCTGTGCGCCGACCCCAGAGTAAGCAGGAGATCCCCGAAATACACCGTGGGTCTCCTGACAAGGTGGGAAAAAGGGCGGAGAGCAGCGAGGCGGCCAGAAAACCCTCCTTGGCGGGGGAAAGGGTGGAGCTGACCGAGTTCCCGAGATGTTTCAGGTCTCGGGAAAAGAGCCAACCAGGAGGACTTCGTCGGTGCTACAATTGCCAGCGACCGGGTCACGAGTGGCGCCAATGTCCCCGGGAGACAGGAGGTACACCGTTCCCCCAAGGTTTGCTCGAGGACAGGGACAACGCAGTCAGAGCCCGGATGACGCGTCCTCTTGGAGGAAGACTTCCCTCTCGGGGCAGGCCGCTCCGAATCTTTATAATTCGTCGCTGGGGGGGGAGTACTGTAAGATATGGCCGGCCATGGACCCCGGCCAATACCCCAAGCCGCCAGGGGGAGCCCTCCTTGCAGCATGGAGGTCCCCAGAAGACCAGCAGGGCATTATGGACCATGTAGTTTTTGTGCACCACCCTGCTGGATGCCATGGGGGCCACGAGAGGGAGCTGCAGGGAGGACCGAAGAATTCTTCATGCCCTATGACCCGGAAGTTCGTCATAGGAAGAGCGACGGGCTTCCGGGGTGAGAAACATTATTTACCCTGACCCGGAAGGAATAAGGACTTGTGGACTGTTGGGAAGGAACACCTCCGGGTCAGGGAACATAAAAGGACTATGGGAGCTCCCAGACGATGAGCTGAGTTGGGAGGCAGGGTGGCTAAGCGTCTGGGAGTGGAGGATTGTTTATTGTTATTGTGAATTGTGGAGAGGAGCGTGCTTTGTGCACTTATTATTATAATAAATATCATCTTTGGACTTTTACCTGGTGTCTGACGTATAGTCTGAGGGTACAAGGGTGCGAGAAGCATCTTAATCTGTTACAATATGTAACAATTCCCATGAAAATAACAATCTCTTTAAATTGTATATCCGGTAAACTAAACACGGGGGTGGGCAAGCGAAGCGAGCAGGGGGCGGAGATCCCTAGTGCTTCCTTAAATTTTACTTTTTGAACTGAATTACTGTAAATTACCTCATCAAGTATTTATCAATAAATCAATAACTCAGTCATGTGGAATGACAGCATCTTCAGAAAGTGTCATTAAGTTACCTCTTCTAGTATTTACTGTATAAGTTGAACACCAAGAGTGTTATAGTAAATTACATGCAGAATTAATGCTTATATACTGTATATATTCAACTAGCATAGTATAACTGTCATAGGTCAGCCAACCCTAATGAAAACACTCTACAGTAAAACAAAAAACTAAAGTATAATCAGTATCTGTTCTACCTAGAAAGTCAGATGATGATTTTTAATGCTTTATGGAATTATTAAAGACGATTCTGTTCATTATGCACCTGATAAAAATTAAACAATGTGAGATGTGTGTGACTTGTAAGACTGAAAATGAATACATAGCAGAGTACAGAAAAAAGTCAACAATAAATGACTAAAAAGACTGAAGAAAAGAGCAATCAGAAGGATATAGACAGATATGTATAATATTAGATAGGGGCTGATGCAAAAACTGACAGGTTTTGCTACAAAACTAGCCCAGCATGAAGGAGAACCTTTTTCAAAATCCTTTTACTAACAAAAGCTTTAAAATAAAGTAATGTAGTCTTCTATAGTCAAGAGTCACTTATGTTGGTATTGACCAAGAAACCAGTGATGCAAAAATATAAAAGGTGACAGGACCTGCAGCAGTTTTCATAAAATGAAAACTACAGAAATGACAAATGAAGTCACTTATTTCAAAGTTTTTCTATAAAATATTACAAAGACAAAAAGAACATCTTGTGAAAAACCTTTTAGTCTTTGTTTTATGTAGAAGGTATTAAGGTTTTCTGTTTTCAGACACTTTAAATAAAAATACATGTATAAAGTTTTATGTGTCAATGCAGTAAAAGATACTCAGTTGTGTACAGCAATTACCCTTGTAAAATGTTATCAGTCTTACACAGCTAATGACTTGATCCTGTAAAATATGCATTATTCATTTAGCCCCTAAAACGTACTATGAAAAATATCAAAACCAGTTTTGATGATCCTCTTTTATTTGCTAGTTGTATTTTCAGTTACATAACTAAAATCAAAATTCAGTACCTTAATAGACCTGCACAAAAGTCTGAGCACTCTGCCTGTTGCATCATCATGCTCACAGGTTATGCATGGGCATGCACACGTGTTATTTCTGTATCTACACAGAAACACTATACAGGAGTCTGCACATTGCCGCATTTGTTCAATTATATGTTGACTTTGTGTGTTTCTGTTTGATACAAGTTATACAGTATGCTTTGTTGTTAACTTTACTACAAATATAACAATTTTTCTGTAAGTATGATAAAGTTCTTAATGATGTTTTACTAACTTGTTCATGCAACCCTTTATGTCAAAGTGTGTTCAGTTTAACGCTTAAAACTGTATTAAATACGTGCAGAAATGTTTCTTTATTAATATATGAGCTTCTAGAAAACAGACTTGGTAATTGCTGTTTAAGTAGCGATTTGTTTTAGTTTGTACACTGCTAACGCATTTGGTAACTTTTATTCAGTGCCTTTGCCAAAGACAGCACGTCATAGTGCTCTGTTAATTTCTGCCACCATCTACTGACTTTTTTGGGTATTACCTGTTTTTATTATTCTGTGGGCTTTTACTTTTGTGATAGTTATTGTATATTATTGTATTTGTTCTGTTTCTGAAACTACACACACATTTATCTGCTGTGACAAAAGGTGCCATATGGGCGCCTGACCCAACACAGATGGACACGGAGGCACATATAAAATAAACACACTTTTATTTTTCTTCACCTGTGGGGCACGTCTCCCCTGTAATCCCCACAGGCACAACGCTGTCCCAAGTGTACAATAAGCACTACCAAAACACACCACACTCTTCTTTCTTCCTCCACCACTCCTCCCAGGCAACCTCGTCCTCCTCCTCCTAATTCTGGCCCCTTTGTGGTGGCTGCTGGCCCTTTTTATAGTTCACCCATAGATTCTTGATTGCCAGGTTCCTTTGCACTTCCAGGTGTGGTGAAAACACTGCCCACAAGGGCTCAGGAGTTCCAGCTGCAGCCCCCCCTGGCAGCACATGCAGGACCCAACAGGGCTGCCCCCAACTCCAATTCCCATGGAGCCCTGCGGGAAACCGAGGCACCCAGGTTGGTGGCCATCTATTGTCCAGGGGCAGGTATTGCACCGTCCATGGCTGCTCCCCCTGAGCATATAAAGAAGAGGCATCCCGGCCGGGCATGGACCCCAGTCGTACCCCACACTGCAAATAAATATTTAGCTCTACAAAGCCATTGCAATGAATCCTTCCTTTACAATGTTCAGCAGTTAATTGAGTCATTCTACATTAATTCTGGTCTGCTTCATCCTTCTTATCGGGGATTAGGCTTTCCTGGCACATACACACCAGTTTAAATAATGCATTGTTTAACAATACCTTTACTGTTGGGAGGAGTAGGTGTCTATATGTTGTCACTGGATCACTTTCTGGGTTTATTTGGGATAAGGGATACCACCCCAGAGTAAGAGGGGGTGCCTTTGCTAACATTGTCATCTCTTTTTTTACCCATAGTGGTGAGAAGACTTCCTGTGAGGGCAAATGAGTCTGCCACTTCCAGTCCTATAAAAGACCAGATGCACCAGAGAGAAGCATCTCAAAACCTGAACTGCAATCAGAATGGAGCTCCCAAAAAAGAACTACTCAACCAAGCTACTAGTACTGTACTAATACTAGTAGTGAAGACTAAAGCTTATTATTGTTTGTCTACCATATTGTGACATGGAGTGCTTGATTTCTTTACTTCATTTCTTGAGTTAGGATTAAATGGGGTGACCCTGCTGGCACCACAACATTTTATTGAAGTCCCTGAATTTCCATCCATCCATCCACAATGTGCTCATAACTTCAGCAGGTCAGGTAAGGTTGGGGAGCATGCTCTGCTACAGCTAATTGCCGCACCCACCATACAACGAAACAGCTTAAGAATCTGGTTGGCAATTCCCGAGGCAGACACGCGGTCCAGTCCCACCCTCCGGAAATGACCATTTATCTGCAGCAGCTAGGTGTTTCGTGGGTGTCCCCTTGGCCTGGTCCAGCTATTCAGGTCCTCAACGATGAGTATCCTGTGAGCCAGATCACCCTCGGGTAATTGCACTATATGGCTGTAGTGCCGTAACTGACGCTCCCTCACAATGCAGGTAATGTGCCTCATTCAGGACTCCGTGATCAACTGCTCATTCAACACAAAGTCAAACCAGTGATACCCAAGGATTCCCTGAAGGGACACATTATTAAAGGAGTCCAGTCTTGGTCTCAGGTCACTGGATAGCGTCTATGTCTCGCAACCTTATTGCAATACAGGAAGCACCAGGACTCTAAAAGACTTGGTCCTTCTTCCATTTGTAAAGATATCAGAAGTGCCACACACCCCTTTCCAGTGACCTCATGAAGGAAGTGGTCACCAGAGACATGAATGTCACTGCCAAGGTAAATAAACCTTTTAACAAAGTTGACACTCTCTCCACTGACAGACACACTGCTGATGGCTGTGCCTAAGAGGTCATTAAAGGCCTGGATCTTGGTTTTTATACGGGGAACTCACAAGTCCAGAGACTCAGACTCCTTGTTCAGTCTCTCGCCCCAATCAGAGCCTCCATTGTATCTGCAAAAAAAAAAAAAAATCTCAAACATTTTTTCATTTTGTCTTCTCCACCTTTATGATAGGAGACATTTTTTTCTCTGTCTTCCACCTGATTAAATAGTAATTGAGGGTTTAAAGAAAAACCTTAGCTAGAAGTAACTTCAAAATTCCATAATTATTTTAAATCATTTGGAAATAGAGCTTGCTATTGGCTCTGGGACACTTCATACCCCAACACTGTATAAATATAGTGTATAGCACCTACACCTGAGCTATATACCATCTACTAAAGGGTTCAGTGACCCATAAGTTTTTTTTGTACAAAGCTGCCACCCACTACCAACAGTCACGGATTGTTAACAGTGACACAGAAAATGCATCGATGGCAGGCAAACAAATGAGGTTAGTGACTAGCACACAAAATATATGCTGCCCCACTCCTGACACAAACCAAAAAAATAATCCTAGTAATAATAATAATAATAACACTGTTTAATGAACCACCAGCATCAACACAGGTTACTGGAAGATTTCTTGACATTTAATTTGGGAGCTAGCCCATACAGTCTTTAAAAATTAAATTATATTCAGTAAGATCTACTGTCAGGTCCATAAATATTTAAACAGTAACACAATTTTCATAATTTTGATTTTGTACACCACCAGAATGGGTTTACACCAAAGCAATCAAGATGTGTTTGAAGTATAGACTTTCAGCTTTAATTCAAGGGGTTTTACAAAAATATTGTATGAGCTGTTTACAAAAGATAGAAGTTTTTATACATGGCCCCAATATTCTTTGGCACTCAAAAGTATTTGGACAAACATAATCATAAATGTAATGATCATTTTCAAAATTTGGTTGGAAATCCTCTACAGTCAATGCCTGAAGTCTAGAACCCATGCCCATCTCCAAGTGCTGAATTTCCACCCTCGTGATGCTTTACCAGTCCTTTACTGCTGCTGTCTTCAGTTGTTTCTTGATCATTGGACTTTCTGACATCAGTTTTATCTTCAGAAAGTGAAATGCTTGTCAAATTGGGTTGAGGTCAGTTGACTGACTTGGTCATTGAAGAATATTCCACTCTTTTGCTTTGAAAAACACTTGATTTGCTTTCGCAGTATGTTTTGGCTCATTGTCCATCTGTACGGTGAAGTGTTGTCCTATCTGTTTTGCAGCATTTGGCTGAATCTGAGCAGACAGTATAGCCATATGCACTTCAGAATTCATCCTGCTACTTCTGCCAGCAGTCATATCATCAATAAACACTAATGACTGACTTCCATTCTCAGCCATGCATGGCCATGCTATAAAACTGTCTCCACTATATTTCACAGATGATGTGGTATTCATCAGATCATGGTACATTTCTGCTCTTCTTCATACTTTTAGGTTTGAATTCTGAAACAGTCGCCATATGGATAATGTTTTGGTGCTTTGAGCTTTCTCAGTGTATTTTGGTTTTGTCCTGCATCAAAACGATGGCCGTGTTAGGCACTGGCATGCACAACATGGGGCAGGAGGGGCAATTGCCCCTGCCTTTTTAGTTGAATGTAAGCACATGTTCTTATGTGAAAATATTTATTTATATTTTACTGCTTAACTGCACTGCTTTTATTTTCAATTTTGCATCAGAAGTAAATTCGCTACATCTGTCAACTTTGTAAAACAAAGGATGTTGGCAAATGCTACACAGCTAAATCAATAATATGTTGAGTGCTGCTAGAATGGGACTGTTTCTGCCAAATTGTACTAAATTTGATTTGAATGTGCAGGTAATATGTGCAATATGACAACACTGAATGTAACCAACTGGATAAATAGTACTCATTGAAATATTAACAGAGTCCAAATTTGAACGAGTACAAGTTACTTGCATTGTTTATTTGAATTATTCATGTGTTTCTAGAGCAAAAGTTAATTATCTACTTTAAATAACCTATTCTTGGCAAACTGTGGTGGGCTGGCAACCTGCCTGGGGTATGTTCCTGCCTTGTGCCCTGTGCTGGTAGGGATTGGCTCCAGCAGACCCCCGTGACCCTGTGTTAGGATATACAGTGGAACCTCGGTTCACGACCATAATTCGTTCCAGAACTTTGGTCGTAAACCGAGTTGGTCGTGAACCGAAGCAGTTTCCCCCATAGGATTGTATGTAAATACAATTAATCCATTCCAGACCGTACAAACTGTATGTAAATATGTAAAAATATGTAAAGATTAAGCACAAATATAGTTAATTACACCATAGAATCCACAGTGTAATAGTAAACTAATGTAAAAACATTGAATAACACTGACACAAAACACCCAGGCTCCCTGATCAGCTACAGGAGCTGGCTCGCTCGCGCTCTCTCTCTGTAGCACACACACCACCAAAGCCCCTCCCTCCCTACCTGCCTCCCTTCCTACCTCAGCTACAGGAGCAGGCTGGCTCACGCGCTCTCTCTCTGTGTATCGCGAGCGCGCACACACACACACACACACACACACACCTATCCTCCCCCCATCCCTTTCCTGTCAGCTGCCCGTGCTTGCTCGCTAGTGCTCTCTAATCTCTCTGTAGCACGTGCTCGCGCAGCATTTTTTTAAAAATGAGTTTTAAGCACAGCAGAAAAAAAAGGAACAAATCCAAAGCGCTTGCAAAAACCAACTCACAAGCAAACAAAAAAGTCAGATTGCAGGAGATCACGCTAGTAAACCTAAAGCCTGATCGCTGTAAACAATGTTGTTTAAATGAGTTTTAAGCACAGCAGAAAAAAACATCGCACAAATCCGAACTTCATTTAAAACCAACTCAAGCAACCAAAAAAGTAACATTGCAACAAATCACACGATGAAGTCCTCCATGTAAACAATTTTTAATGAGTTTTAAGCACAAGGAAAAAGCGAACATTTGAAAAAGAGAAATGTAACATCGCACCTAATCGCGCTATGAAAAAATCCATCTGCAAACCTTTCATGAGTTTTAAGCACAAGGAAAAAAGCGAACATTTGAAAAAAGAGAAAAATAACATTGCAACAAATCACATTATGAACTAAAAAAGCTACTTTTGAAAAATCCGTAATACAAAAACCACCAAGAAAACTAACCTTGCATGAGTCGAGTTCTGGCATGAAGTGTTTTCCTTCAGGTGTTTTCTCTCTTGTGATTTCTTGGGTTTCTGGTGCTTTTAGCTGTTTAGCTGGTGGGAGTGAAAGCTTCATGCAGCCATTCCAAAAAGAACGTTCTTGTGACCCTCCACATTACTGGCAGTCTGGCTTTGTTTACATTATGCTGCTTGAAAGCACGAGGGTTCTTCGATTGGTAAATGAGTAAACTGGTAAACATTTTTTCCACCTTTTGTAATTTCTTTCTTTACTTCGATTTCAATTTTCTTCAAAACTTTCTTCTGACCACTCTCCACTTGCTTAGAAGCCATAGTTAACTGCAAAAGCACACGAAATACTGTAGAGCACAAAGAGAGTGCACGTCTTATTGAAAACAATGAACAAGGAGCGGCTTTGCTTAAATGAAAAGGCATGGCAGCTCTCTTTCTCTCTCAGGCTGCCTGTGGGGGGAGGGGGAGCTTGCACTACAGCCTACAGATAGGCAGGCAAACACGTGCAGCAATCTCCTCCTCCCCCTTCCCAGCAGGCACGTGCTCGCTCGCTCTTTCTTTCTCTCTCTTTCTCTCTCTCTCTTTCAGCTCAGCTTGCAGGCAGGCAAGGGAACCTGGCTTGTTCATATACCTAGTGTGTGTTTGTGAACCGAGGCAAAAGCTTGGCGATCTTTTTGGTCGTGAACCGAGTTGTACGTGAACCGGGACGTTCGTGAACCGAGGTTCCACTGTAGCAGGTTGGACAATGACCGACTGTCTGACTGATTCTTGGCAAATATATTCCTTACTATTATCAACAATTTTACATGTATTTAGATAAACATAATAAGTTACTGTAAATAACCCAAAATTGATTGCTTTATTAGGGTCTTATACTTCTCGTAAATCTTGTAAAAGTAGTGAAAAAAGTTAAAAATAGAACAAACACCAAGTGAACAGCTCTTTGTACGGTATGTTAAACTTCTGGAAGTCTATGAACCTGCTGCTAATGTTTTCTAGGCTGATAGCATGAATAGACTTCATTAATTGTGGCTAACAAGTATAACTCATTACCACTTTCTCGCCAAATTCTTACTTGTGCTTCATGTATAAAACATAAATACACTTGCACAGATGGTCATAAAATCCAGGTTAAAAGAAAAATAAAGAAAGAAAAAGTCTGCATGAATTCAGTGATTCTCAACTGTGGTGCTCACAACAGGATACCTAGGAAGGAAATAAAAAAAAAGACTTCCAAAAGGCAGCCCAAGAACTTCTTCATTAACTAACTGGCTCCAGTGTACCCAGAGCAAGTCAAGAAATGAAAGATGTGATAAAGGTAAGATTTCAAATCAAATGCAGAAAGTAGTCCATTATATTACAAATAGATGTCAAAACTGTTTAATGTAGTCTCAGAGGACTAACTAAGGAGACAGCTAAGTTGTCTTGGCCTTCAGCTTCAAATATACTTAACTTTATAGTGGTGGCTTCTTGCTTCAAAGAAAAAAACAATGCCAGTTGCAGCTTGTAGTTCACACCAGGAACAAATGTGTAGAAGTCAGGGTCACATTGTTAGTTCTCTTGCAGCCACACCAACCACTTTTACTGTGTTTTACAACAGTTTATTGTCCTTTTGTCTCAAATTAGTATCAGCAAAATTCATCCCCCCCACTCTGCCTCAGAGTCTCTTTCCTTCATTAACTGGACAGTTTAGTCCAAATCCCCACCCAATTAAATAGTGTAAACAATACAAAAAAGAAGAAATTGCTCAATTAACCAAGTGATCAACAGAAAGTAAAACCTCACAACACCACAAACCGCAAATCTGCAAAATCAAAGTAAATAAACACATTTTAAAAATAAAATATCCTCTAGGCAGCATAATAACTGTAACACTCACTTACTGTGTTTTCAAACTGGACCAAGCAAACACATCAGGAAGTTATCTAGATGATCAAAAGAGGTAAATGAGGGTCAACTGCTGACTGAGCTCCGAAAGCTGAGATTGTTTCACTCTTCATTTGTCTTAACCAAGAGTAATGGACAAACCCTGCTGACAATCTTAATATAAAATGAGGCTGAAACTGTCTTTCCATGTTTGAGTGAACTCCTCAAAATTTTTGCCACATTACCTGTCATAACAGCCTCAGCACTCACTTTTATAGTGGAAACCAGTCAAATTAAAACTACGCAATAGCTGTGGTGAGGTGAGGCTTTCTGACCTTCTTCTCCTATCTACTGAAAAAGACATTGTCATAGACCAATCTAAAGTTCTACTCATACTCAAACTAATGTCTACGAGGAGAATTTTGTTAGAAATCCAGTTACAGATTAAAGAATGAACAGAAAAGTAAAAGAAATGTTATTTCATTTGCATACTGTTATGTAGGGTATGTAACAATTTCCTTCACATTTTAGTTAGACAAGCTTTTAGGTTTTCAAAAAAAGTTTCCTTTTGATGCCTTGAAAGGTAAGAATAAACAATTTAATATCAAGATTTTTGCATTAGGTCATTAACATTCTATTCCAAAGACTGCTAACTACAACGATCAGAAAGACCAGATATGAGTATAATTATGTTATAGTTCAAGAAATTGTTTTTGCATAGAATTTATTTAAATGTACAGAATGTGCCTACACTGAAAAAAATGGCATGCCAGATTAAAATTTAAAAATATATACATCAGTTGCACATAATAAAATTGTTTTTATCAAAAATAATTTAAGTATGCTTAATGCACTAAATTAATATATGCTGAAAAAACATATTTTTATATAAAATGAACAAAAGTTTTTCATTCTCTGTTAAATTAATAATGTTATGTTAAATGAACAATAAAGCATACTGTCAATAAAGCATAATATTTTAACAATTGTTTTATAAACTTTTTTAAAAAATGCCCCTCACTGAGTTACTTAGCTAGAACCTTTTCAGGTTGTCAATTATACTTATTCCAGTATCATTTTAAAGTTCATGTTCAAAGTTATTAATAAGAAATAAATAAGTTTTCTCATACCATAACTAGTTTTATTTGGTAAAAACAATACAAACCAACAAAAATACAAAAGATAAGTATTCAAAAGCTGACATTTAAAGCAGTTGTACAAGAACACTGCTTCTTTGGCTATGCCAGAATGCAATGATCAATGTATAACTTGATAGGAACAGAAAATGCACCTTGGATAGAGTGTTATATTATAAAATACATTTATTTATATTTATGTAACTGTATATATTATAGAATTAATGTTAAATATTAGTAAAATCCATCCATCCATCCTGCTATATCCTAACTACAGGTTCACAGGGGTCTGCTGGAGCCAATGCCAGCCAACACAGGGTGCAAAGCAGGAAACCAACCCTGGGTAGGGTGTCAGCCCACCGCAGGGCACACGTTCACACACACACACACACACACACACACACACCAAGCACACATTTAGGATCACCAATGCACCTAACTTGCATGTCTTTGGACTGTGGGAGGAAACCAGAGCACCCGGAGAAAACCCATGCAGACACAGGGAGAACATGCAAACTCCACGCAGGGAGGACCTATTAGTAAAATATAAAGTGCAAAAATTTCTGCTTGGCACCTTCTTTCACAAAATATTTTGTTTTTATTTTTTATTTTCAATCTAGCAAATTTGGCAACTGCATTGTATTGGATTCAGGTGTATCATTTATTTGTCTGTATTAATAGTATTTATCTGGTTGAACAATATTACTAATTAACAGCAATGCTGAAAGTAGTTGACCCGTAATGAAGTCAGAACTTTTTTTTTTTTTAGGTACTTAAAGGTACCCGTACAGAGTTACCCCCAATGCTTCCCTAGTTCTTGCAACCTAATGGTAAAATAAGCAGGTTCAAAAAATAAATATAATAAAGTAGGGTGACATGGTAACCCACTAGTTAATACTGCTGCCTCCCAAGTCCAGCAACCAGGCTACAAACCCTGGAATCATAGTGTCTGGGTAAAGTTTGCACATTATCCCTACATTTTCTATAAGTACTGTAATTTACTTAGTCAGCCTAAAAATGTTTATTTTAACTCAACTATTTATATAAAGTTGGACTGGTATGAGAGTAAGCAGGACATATCATGAGCTTGTATTCCATTTTGTTAGTGCCTTTCCTGGGCAAAATGTTTTTGAAAAGAGATAAGGTTTCTTGTAACCATGTCATGAATAAAGAAAATTCTGAAGTTAAATGGATTTATTTATGAAACAGTCCAAAGTTCCTGAGAATCCCTACTCCTTTAACAGCTCTTCTTAGGTTACTGGTCAAGGACAACAACAACAATAACAACTTTATTTTTTATAGCATATTTTCATACAAATAATGTTGCTCAAAGTGCTTTACATGATGAAGAAACAGAAAAAAGTAAGAATTAAAATCAGAGAACACTAATTAACATAGAATAAAAGTAAGTTCCGATGGCCAAGGAGGACAGAAAAAACAAAAAAATCTCCAGACGGCTGGAGAAAAAATAAAATCTGCAGGGGTTCCAGGCCATGAGACCGCCCAGCCCCCTCTAGGCATTCGACCTAACATAAATGAGCGCCGCAGGGGACTGTAGTTTCTCTGGTCCTGTTCAGCCTATATACATTGGACTTACAATACAACTCGGAGTCCTGCCACGTGCAAATATTTGCTGATGACACTGCTATCGTGGGCTGCATCAGGAGTGGGCAGGAGGAGTATAAGAAACTAATCAAGGACTTTGTTAAATGGTGCAACTCAAACCACCTACAACTGAACTCCAACAAAACCAAGGAGCTGGTGGTGGATTTTAGGAGGCCCAGGCCCCTCATGGACCCCGTGATCATTGGTGATTGTGTGCAGAGGGTGCAGACCTATAAATACCTGGAGTGCAGCTGTATGATAAATTGGACTGGACTGCCAATACTGATGCTCTGTGTAAGAAAGGACAGAGCCGACTATACTTCCTTAGAAGGCTGGTGTCCTTCAACATCTGCAATAAGATGCTGCAGATGTTCTATCAGACGGTTGTGGTGAGCGCCCTCTTCTACGCGGTGGTGTGCTGGGGAGGCAGAATAAAGAAGAGGGATGCCTTACGCCTGGACAAACTGGTGAGGAAGGCTGGCTCTATTGTAGGCACGGAGCTGGACAGTTTGACATCCGTGGCAGAGTGACGGGTGCTGAGCAGGCTACTGTCAATCATGGAAAATCCACTGCATCCATTGAACAGTATCATCTCCGGACAGAGGAGCAGCTTCAGCGACAGACTGCTGTCACTGTCCTGCTCCACTGACAGACTGAGGAGATCGTTTCTCCCCCACACTATGCGACTCTTCAATTCCACCCGGGGGGTTAAACGTTAACATTATACAAAGTTATTGTCTGTCTGTTATACTTTCACTGTTATCACTCTTCAATTTAATATTGTTCTTTATCAATATGCTGCTGCTGGAGTATGTGATATCTATCTATCTATCTATCTATCTAGTAGACAGCAAGCACCCTCTTATCTTGCTTAACTGGAAAAATCCTAAAACAATGAAAAAAATGATATTGAATTTTACTTTTAACATACAAAAAAATGCTTTAGGAAAAATATTTGAAAAACTCCATTTGTTAATTTATTAATACATTGCAATATACTTAGTATGTTTTTTGAATACTTCATATTAAATCCTGTTTCTTTGTTTGAACCATAAATGAATGGTGGGGATTATCCAGTCTGATTTCAGATACTATTGTATATCATTCTGATTTGCTATTTATTTATTGAAATAATCTTTCTAAAATATTTTTAGGAAAGAATTAATGGCTTTAGTGAATAGTGCGATATATTCAGCATTACTTTGGACTCTAAATTTGTATCCTGTTGTGGCAACATTTTAACTAAACCTCATGCTTACCATAGCATTATTGTGTGAGTCAATTTTTGTCATTACTATTTATGTTGCTTACTTTACTTTTTTTACATTACATTTGTAGCAAACGCTGAATTATTAAGGTGTTGGGACATAACACTAGATTAACGTAACCTGCCTGACAAAGATCATTCTAATAAAGCAACTGGCTAACATCAAGTTATGCAATTCAATTAAGTTAGTAACAGTTTTATAAAGAAAAAAATATATGTTGTGAGACCTGCCTGAACACCATCAGACAGACACCACATCTTTATAAAAATGCACATTTTATTTTCTTCCATTTAACACAGTCCCAGACAGAACACTGGGCTATTCGCCCCAATCACCTTTCCTCCAGGCTTTTGTCTTTAATGGCCTCGGACCGCCTTTCCTCTCTCCAAGGGAGCTTCATCCCGCTCCCACTCCCAACTCTAGCTCCCAGACTATAGGAAGGCGGGCCCTTTTATTCTCACCCGGATGTGCTCCAGGTGCTCCCTCTGACGACACTTCCTGGTGTGACGGAAGTAGATCATTCCCGGGCCCTCTGAAACTCAGGGTACACTCTGGTGGTGGCCACAGGCCCCTACAGGGTTGAGCCTCCACGCTTTTCTCCCGTGGTCCTCCTCTGATCCAGGGCGGTTGCCCCCTCGTGGCCCGGAGGATGTACACCCCACCTCCCTGTCCTTCCAGGCGTCCCGGCCGGGTCGCAGCCCCAGCGATTCGCTACAATGTACTTTCAGTGCCTTTTGTCTATATTCACGTGTTCTCTTCAACTTTCTCAAGTGTATTCCTGTAAAACTTCTTCTCAGACTCTGCCATTACTTTCGAGGCGCTTTTGTCACCACTTGTCCAGTTTTATATTTTTTGTCTTTGGAGGCGACTCTCTCAGTGTGTACCTTTATTCCTCCTCTTGTGACTCACATTTACACTTTCTCTGTCTTCATGTTGCCAAAACCAAACTGAACAATCTAATTATTTTGTGGAAATGGAAACACAAACTTTAGTGTTTTACTATATAGTAGATTAAATGCAGCAGAAGTATATAACATATCACAGTACATCAAAAAATGTATAATAAGCACATTACAGCTACTAATGACAACATCTAGATAAATATGAATATCTATACAGTGAAGTCTAAATAAAATTGTCATATAATGACCAAAATGAATGCACAATCATATTAATTGTCCAAACAGGATGTTGGATTGTTGCATACTGGAGAACAGTTTCCCCAAAGGAACATGCAGGCATCCTATGGATTATGAGTCTACAATGTCACTGCAATCAAGAGTAATCTGGGTCTTTGGAAGGGGACTTTCCTTTCTTTAGGTATCAAATGCTTCAAAAATGTTTATCTGTTCAACTCATTCTTTACCAGCAGTTGTCTGATTCTTTAACTGTCAGGTGTAATGTTTTCCAGGTACCTGCTTAGCAGAATTTTAAATTTTGTTTGTATCCGGTCACCTCAAACCCACCTACTTTCAGGTAAAAGGACAAATGGCAATTGATAACTGGTGTAAGTAATGGAACTACTGTGAAAGGACCATTCAGTTATAACGTGGACAAAATGCTAATCTGTTTAAAGTCGCTGCCCAATGTTTTGTATAATAAGGAAAAACTTCATAGACATTAATTAAAAGTGACATTCAATAAACAGATAATACAGATCATAAATATCACTATAATCAAAAGATATTATTAGTCAGCAATAAAAGAGAAATTGACTAAAATTTTTTATGCCTTAGATATTAACATCTATTCCAGAGTTAAAAGGGAAAAATGTTTTAAAAACAATTTATATTTTGTTTTCCCTGAATGCATAAGGCAACCAAATACAAAAGCAATTAGCATAAAGTCAGAAGAAATTGGTTTTAATTACTTCTGAGACAAACAGATGAAAATTTTTGAAAGACATGCTGTGAAGAAAATATTCACTTTCACAAAGAAAAAATAGGCTTTATATTTACAGCTTGTTTTGTTTCCCTAAATTAATACTGTCAATTAACCTCGAAGTGTCAATGCGTGCCCTTGCTAGTTGTACTAAGGTTTTTATTTCACAATTTATGCTGAAACTGCATTTACTTAATCTAATTAAATGCCTAATGTTACACATTGGGTGGTCATGAACTAGATACCCTGCTGAGTAAAACAAGAAATTTCTAAAGAGCATTCTCATTCCTAACATTTATTGAAATCAAGAAGTGAAAGGAAAGCACCACTTTGTAGGACTATACTGAGCCTTCTGAAAGAGGAAGACACATAAAGAAAACATATAGTTGTTCTCCAATCTGTTGGTTACTTCTATATCTCTGTAGATAAGCAATACATTTTTTAATACTATACTGTAATTTAAATCAGGCAAATGTTTTTCATTTTATAATGCAAATTATATTTTGATCTCATTGTACTCTTACAACAGGTGTCACTTCTTAATTCTCTTTGTAAACTATCATAATTTAAGCAATAATGGATTTTAATATGTATTTATAGAATTTTGACAGATATCAAATTATTTATATTACTATTATTCTTATTGTTTATTAGTAGAATAACATTTATGCTATAAATGGAGAAACCCTCAAATTTGATTTTACTTAAGATTTCTGTTTACTTTGATTGCCCTTCATAATATACATTATTTTGTAATTATACAAATCAGCAAGACATTCAGTCTTCCATGATACACCAGTTGGGTAAGTGGTAGCATGATAGCAAAAAATTGTATACAAATGGAAAACTATTACAATTACTGTTTTGTAGGGACCCCAAGGTGGTCTATGCAGAAATGAAATGTTTTTGCAATATCGGCACCAGTAACCATATTGGCAAGAATGGGACTACAGAGGGTGGGTATGCATGCTGATTTAAACTGAACAAGCTGCTATGAAAATCTTTTCTCTGCCTGTAGCGTCCTACTGCCCGCCACAGCACAAAAGCATCCAGATCTCAGTTCCTCCACAGTGTCTTACCAAGTGGGCCTTGCAGTTTGAGATCTATGAGAAATGACTTATTTATGCACCACAATGTACCAAGAAAGACTGAAGTCTTGAAATATGGCCAGTTGAGCATGCATACTAGGTGAATTATGGGGATGTCAATAATGACAATTGGGAAAGTTCGGGGAGGATTCTGGTAAAATTACTACTGTAAGACAGGTGCTATATTTGTTTTACATGATATTAAAAGAATATTTTGTTGCATTTAGTCCGCAGTGTAACAAATTATGAGCTGCCATGAAATGTAAAAAAAAAATACATGATTGTCATGTTTTGCATTTGGGTTGAAATGTTAGATAATATGTGTTGATAATGTTTTACTTTTGGTTTAATGTTATAAAAGACATGTTAATGTCATGACAATATTCTGTAATTAACAGAGTTGTTAAATGGTTGATACATTGCAACAACTGAGGCTGAAGAAGGGTATGTTAGTACACTCCTGTCTGACATTTACAATGATGCCCCTACCCATACATACATTTAGCTAATAGTTTCAAAGTTAATTTATTAGAGGACGAACCACCACATATAATGGGAAAGAGGGCACCAGACTACATACTGGGTGTCTTATAGTTCAGGTCCAATCACAAACAGAATGAGAGATGTTTGATAGGGAGACACAGACACAAAAAGGTTTAGTTTCAAAAACACAAAAAAGTGGGTTTTTATTTACAGGTCCACATCAAATAGTGTCATGCAGGCTTTTTATACAGTCCACAATGCAAATGACACCGCGAATGATATAAAGAATCAATATCTCAAAAATAGCAAAATTATACAATATTTACAGTGAGTGTTGCACGTCCCAAAAGAAAAACAAACAATAAAAATAAATAAAACACGATTAACAGGCAGCCTTCCTCAGTGAAAATGCCGGTAAGAAGATACTCCACAACAAAACGATCAATGATTGTGTACAATCCACAAAAATATTAATACAAAAGTAGGCACAAGCTGTTATGCTGGATGTACTTTAAGAACTAAGTGACACCACACACACACTGTGACTCGGTCGAAAGAAGACCCTTGCTGGGAGGAAATTAATTTTATACTCAGTGCTGTTTTGCCAACCAATCATGGAACTCTACATTACTCTTCAACCTATCAAAGGAGACACGAGCCTTGCGGGTCATGCATGAGCACTTATGGGCATTAGCAAAGTGCAACGTGTGCTGTGTGTTTTGAAGAAATTATCCATTAGCAGAAATTTTAAATTATCTATGCCACAAAAAATGAACACTTATAAAAATACATTAAATAAAACGACAGATACAATGAAAAAGAACAAAAGAATTAAAATACACCAAATGACAATCAACAAATTTCAAAAAGAAAAACCTCAATTATCCTTCAGGAGTCAAGGGCAAGGCTGTGATGGATAAGAGAAAAGACGGATAACAGAACAGCTACTTTAAAAATGATATACAGTAGATTAGTTTAGTGAATAGTCAAATTTATTTACAAAAAAATCTATTTTAACAAAATATAATTTAGTATTAAAAAAATTGCAGTGGGCTGGCACCCTGCCTGGGGTTTGTTTCCTGAATTGTGCCCTGTGTTGGCTGGGATTGGCTCCAGCAGACCCCCGTGACCCTGTAGTTAGGATATAGCGGGTTGGCTAATGGCTATTAACAAAATTAATTAATCAATATACTGTATTTAACAGGCATGGCATTTAGGTTTATGTTTTTAAATGACCTAGGCTTTTCCGATTTTGCTGTGACAAGCAATGGAAATTTATGGCTATCGCTTGCGTTAACACACACTATTACAGTAACGTGATCTTTTTGCAGCTTAAATACAGGTGCTGATTTTTCACTCATCAAGGACAAAGTCTTTTGTGGAAGTGGCTACCAATTAAGACCAGTCTTGTCACAGCTATACACTTGGTTTCTAACCAGACCTTGTTTAGCAATTTTCTTGAGTAGTTTCTCGCAGTAATCAGTGATCATAGTACTATATGCAATCAGCTTTTCTCCCACAATGTCTAATTGTTGAATACCATAGTGGAACTTACATTTTTCCAATCATCCAGTGCTTACTTATGAATAATCCCCATCAGGTTTTTTATTCTTCTCAATAGCTTTTGCAATTATAGGTTCCGATAGTGGAATTGCTTAGCTTCGTTTTTGCACAAACGATTGATACATGACAATATCCAATTGTTCATTTTTAGCATGTTTCATTGTTTTGCAGTTTTTAGCATTACTGTCAGTGGTTTCCATTTTCAACATATGTTTTTCAATTTTGTTGGCATCACAATTTATATCATTCACTGTTGTTCTTCCTATTCCATAAACTGAAGCAATACTTGAAGGACTTTCATCGTCTAACTAATGTTTAATAATTTAAATTTTTTATGACAATTTCAACAACACACATTTAAGTTTTATAGCCATAACAATGTATAGTACATTAATTATAACAGAAGAGAAAAGCTACAAAATGTTATTAAAACTGAAGGTATGTAACTGACAATGTGATTTCAAACATGTGGTCTGGGAACACGTGGTACTTGAGAAGAACACTCCACTGTATAGCTCGTAGTGTACTGCATGGCAGTAGTTGTATAGTAATAGGTCGATGCTGCAGTGTGCAATTTTTTTTTTGGCCCAGACAGAGACTGATGGTGAATCAAGTGATGAATAATACTTGTTTTATATTGTGATATATGGCCAGCCATTCGTCCCGGGCAATACCCCCAGGCCACCAAATGGAGCCCTTGCTACAGCATGGAGGTGCCACGAATTCCAGCAGGGCATCATGGACATTGGAGTTTTCCCATACAGCCCTGCTGGATAATGTCAGGGCCGCCAGGGGACGCTGCAGGGAGGCCCAGAGACTTGTATTTTCCCTACAGCCCGGAAGTACGTCCCAGTCACATGGACAGAGGAAATGACATGCTTCCGGGTTGAAGAAGAGGAGTTTTTACCTGACCCGGAAGTGCTGGATAATCACATGGAATGAGGGCTCAGAAGCACTTCTGGGTCAAGGACTACAAAAGACTGTGGGAGATCCCAGACGTGCGAGCTGAGTTGGGAGGAAGGGAACAACACGTCTGGGAGAAGAGGATTGATTATTGTGTATGGTTTATTGTTTATTGATTTATGAATATAGTGGAGTGGAGGGTGCTTTGTGCACATTATTATTATAATAAATTTAATAATTGGACTTTTATCTGGTGTCTGGCGTCTGATTTGAGGATGCAAGGGGACGACAGCGCCCCCTGTCACAACATATACAAAAGTTATCATATACAAAAAAGATATTTTAGATTACCTGCATAATCTCCATGACAAGGTGCCCAACTCTGATTCTAGAGGGCCACATTAGCTGCATGTTTTTATTCTAACCATTTTTTTAATTAGTAACCAAATCTGGTGCTCATTAACTTCATTTAATTCATTTGCTATTTAAGACTCAGAACCTTTAAATCAGGGCAAACGATGTCATCCCTGGAGGGTTTCAGTGGCTGCAAGTGTTTATTCCAACCCAATTACTTCATAAGAAGTCATTTATTGCTGGTGAAGCACTTATTGGTCACATTATATTTTTCTGCTTCATTTTACTTCTCTCACTTGTTAAGATCGTAACAGCTTAAACAGCTGCATTCACTGTTTTAATTGCTCCTTTTAGCAATAAAATGCAAATAACAAAGGAACCAGCAGGTCTCCATCTGACTTGTTTCTATTTAGACCTGTGTGTGTTCATCGTGCACATGATCTTGTGCGCTCAGTTTCAAAGTGCAGCTAGACACTCTTGAATGCAGGTGGCAGGATCTTGATATATCAGGTGGTATGGAATATATTAGGTAATATATAATAATCTTTTACAATTTATTACAAGTATATACAGTATATTGTGAAAGCTGGCCCTGGCACAGACAGACGGACAGCATATTTTCACCCACACACTGTTTATTTACAATACTATTATTTACAGTTTTTGCTCACGTGCACCCCCAGTGCCTTCTTGCACCGATTTCCCCAATGTCCAGGCCCACAGTCTCTGTGCCTTCCTGGCCGCCTCCCGTCCTCTCTCTCCAGCTCTGTCTGCTTCCTCCCGACATCCACCACTGACTGGAGGGAGGCGGCCCCTTATATAATGCTCCCGGATGAGCCCCAGGTGTGTCGGCTGTCCTCCTGGCAACTCTCTGGGCGCCACATAAAGTCTTCCAGGCTCCAGGGACAATTAGGCACTGGGGCGCCGCCTGGCGGTGGCCACAGGTCCCTACAGGGTAGGGCTTCCATGCCCTCGACCCGTGGCCCCCAACAGAACCAGGACGGATGCCCCCTCGCGGTCTGGAGGAGGCACAAGCCCTCCTCACGTCCTCCTGCCCCGGCCCGGCTCCAGCCCCGGCCAGGGACCACTACTATATATATATATATATATATATATATATATATATATATATATATATATATATATATATATATATATATATATATGAAGCTATAGCAGAATGAAGTATTAAACATAATGAAAAGGATTGAATGTACTGAAACTCATGAAGCACATGAAGTCTCTGTCGTGTCTTAGAGAAGTCAACAGCATAAATTTCCAAAGTTAGAATGAGGTAAATGAGTAACAAACACCCCTCCAGATAGTGGAGATAAACTGTTGAGAAAGCTCATACACCCCTCATATATCTGTAAAGCTAGGATCTATAGGACACCCCTCTTAAACAAAGTGTTGTTCAGAATAAGAGAGAATTGACAGAAATAACTGGTGGCCTTAGATGATTGGAGGAGCTATAAAGTTCTGAATATTAAGCGTCAGATAATTTGATGTATTAGATAAGGTGATGTAATTAGAAAAAAGTATAAAAGCAGGTGAATTGTTTAACTCAAGACTCACTTAATTGACTCAGACATTTCTGCACAACTCTGTGCAAATTAAGATAGATTGTGTATTCTCATCTGGACTCCATAACTGCCTTGTTTGAAGATAGAGGAATTTCTTTTCCACAACATGCACTATTTGATTTAATAAAACAATCAAAAGAAGAGAACGTGAAGAACTGAAACTTACTCAGTTGTTTTAGGCTTCAAATCATTTAGATAACATCATTAGAAAGGAATAAAAAATCTGCGATTTAAGTATGAACTGACATTGCAGAGTTAAAACACTAACAAGCCATGAAATTAAGTAAGACCTTGTTTTGGCAAGAATTGTTTTCTAATTAAGCAAATGGGTTGGAAATAAAACACACAGCCACTGTGGCCGTCCTGGATTGTTCTTTACATTCTACCTGTACAGAGCTGAACATCATAATAACAGTAAAATGTGCACAATAATAAGTATAAACACAATATTTTACACAACAAATTACATAAAACACTCTTTATAACTATGTACAAAAGTTAAAATGCAGCAAAAGCGCCATTGAAGCTAAAACTATATTTATTTATGCATTATTTAATAATAATTTGGACATTAGTTTCTGTGGGAACATTAATGCAGCATATAATAAAATAGTATTGTGAAGTGCTGTGAGAGGGGCTGCGAAGAATTACTCAGCACTGTATGCTAAAACAGAAGCAAAACATGAATGACTAGTATAATCTCTGTAGGAATAACTGAAACTGTGTTTTCCTAGTTGTTTTTTTAAAGCATTGGTGTTAGTTTTGTTACATCTTGTAATTTTCGTATGGCAGTATATTTGAAGGGATACCCACAGAATATTTGCTTTTCATTTCTTTGACTGAAATGCATCTCTAGTTGTCTTTTGTAATAAGCAACCAGCAAAGCAGAAGCAAGTTGTCCATCATTTTCTTCACAATTGCCCCACTGAAACCAAACATGAACAAGACGAAATGAAAGGTTAAGTCGCCACAACAGGTATAGTGCATATAGAAGTACTCACACAGCATGTGAACACAGTGTGAAGTCGCTGTCATGTCTGAGGAATCAGCTAGAGATAATGCATGTGTTTTGGCATGATACATTATCCTGCTGTTAGCATCCATCTGAAAAATGGTGCACTGTGGCCATAAAGGGACTATGACAAATCATGCTCAAATGGCATTAAGAGGCATAATGTGTGTCAAGGAAATTCATATGAATGAAATCACAATTGTATTTAACTTTTTTTTTATATGAAGAAAAGAGGGCTTTGAGAGGGTGTTAATTTAAGCAATACTAACTCCTGCTAAATAGATGACCATCTATCAACATCTTTTTTGATAGTTTCCCCTCATATTGCAATAATTAAATTTAAGTAGGTCTTCAATCTTTCTAATAAGTATGTCCTATTTATTTGAATTGTTCAGGGGCAATCAACAGAAAGTGATCTAGTTTAGTATTACATGTAAGATAATTGCTTTTTATTTAACCCAAGTGTGAATTCAAGCATTCATAAAATTTGTCCCGTGTATTTAATGAGAGTAGCAATGATACTGAGGACTGTGTTATCAGTACAAAGGGATACTTTTGGTTCAACTGAGAGAGCATTATGGGTCCAAGAGATCGTGAACCTTCACAAAATATAAAATTACTGTGGTAGCTATACGAGGGATATTCAAAAAGTTTCCACGCTTTTTTTTAACTCTATTTATTAAGAATTTCAAAAACAAATTACATCACTTTTCTCCATAGTCACCTTTGTTTGCGAGCGTCGTACCAACTTTTTAATGCCCAATTACTACTTACTTTCACCGTTTCCAATGAAAATATGTTCCTCGTAGATATTGCAGTTACAACTGTTGATAGCTTATCTAAATCAGGATTTAATACAGAATTAAATATAACAAACATTTAAAAGCTATATTATTTGTACACATACATAATTTAAAAGGATAGGCAGCATAAGTAGAAGAGTTTTATTCTTCTGAAACAGATTTATTATGAATACGCATACTTAATATGACTTACTTGAACATTTACAAAAATGTATAAGCTATTTATTCCAGTAATTTTTGCAACACTCAATTTTAAGCAAGTTAATTGAAAGGAGACAAAAAAGTGAATTTATGAGATGCTTTACATAGACCAGTGGCATGTGCTACCATGGTTAATTTATATTAATGATACAAATTCTGATTTTTATATTCTTTATGCACAAATAAATATATTTTTTATTTCTTTCACACAGATTGTTAGTGTAATGTTTCACAGGTAGAGATCAATCACCTAAGTGCAAGGAAAATCAAAGTTAAAATGACAGGATTAAATTACAACCAGAAAGACAATCATTACAAATACATTTTCTTTGGGAAGCAAGTGAAAATTTGAGTACATGTTCAAGCTTACCAGATGTCAAAACACCACACAGAGCAGAGTTACAATCAGAGCCAACAAGGATCAAATCAGAATTCAAGAAATGTTTCTGTGGCCTGAATTTAGGGCTTTACGAAAAAGTAACTATCATCGTCAAGAACCAGTAATTACACACACAAAAAAAAGATAGCTATCACTAGGCCAGGTTGATGCACTATAAAAACAAACAGCCATGGAAGTGAAACGACAGACAGGACCAACAATGTACTGCTGCTTACTGGTAAAGAGTTAGCAAGATCTGAAGATGAACAGCACTGAGAACTTGAATGGACTTTGGATGCTTATCCAGACACAACTGGTCATTTGAAGTGTGTGTCCAGCATGGGATTATCCCGGGATGATGTTGACTTAACTTGTATATATGGTAATGACAATCTTTCAGTTTTAGTGATGTTGCAAGGTGAACCTCAACTGCTTACTAACAGCAGATTAAGATTAGTTGAACCCATAAATCCAAGCATATATGCTAAACTTTTCTTCTGATAAACTTCTACTCAATCCAAGGTCACAGTCCCTACACTAAAACTAAAACTAAAGAAATGTCTTTCTTTTTTTATTTTATTTTTTCAATGAACAAAAACAGCAAAGCATCAATAACATGGTCCATTTGCATATAAATGCTTAGCAATGCATTCTTTGGTTATGAAAAAATACAAGCAAAACAAAGACAATAACGTAAACAACTTCTGCTTATACAAAAAAGAACAACACAGAAAACAAATGGAAAAAATGTGGCCAATTTGAGCAAAATTATGGAATGATAGCACATGCTAAGGAAATGGTTTAAAAAAGAAATCTCTGAAAATCACAGAACAATATTACATGCAGGTACGATTGAAAGATTCAAGTGCAAGAAACACTGATCTTCAGTAAAAGAAAAAGTGTTGTGGCTTGGAAATTGTTTCTTTACCATTGAATTTGATGTTTGTTGAGTTCTATTCATTTGTTTTGTTTTAAGCTTGGTGCAAGTCCATGTTAGATTAAAAATGTTAAATTGAACAATAAATGGCACACGTAATGTTGATACACCATGGGCATTAGGAGCCTCATCTATAAAGCACGCATAGCAATGAAAGGGGCTCAAAATTTGTGTATGGGACTTCTCAGGCAAACATCAGGATTTAAAAAATAGAAAACTTTACACAAAAGTTTGCATATATTTATGGCAACTCTGACCCATGTATGTGCAAAATTTTGGAGTAACTTGGAAATGACGACACCCTTGATCAAACAGGGAAATGTAGCCAGACCAGCTAAATGACAACTCACGCATATAATTAATATCAGCAAATTATTATTATAGAGTGTGTTGATGTGACAAACATATCATACTTCAAATTCTTTCAGATTCAATTTTAGTTCCAAATTTAGAGGGCCAATACTACATATTTGCACTGAAGTACTTTTTTGGCTTTTCATCAGGTTATATAGATTACCTGCTGTCACCAACAGGTCAGGAATATCTTAGCCAATCTTCACTCCATCATTCCTGCTGTGCTAGAAGCCATTAACTGACAGAGAGGTGTATATCCAGTTTTTGTATGGTGTGGATGTACATAAATAAAACATAACATATTTTTGCTAACAAAAAAGGCAATTTGAAGCAGTATCCTGTTCTCCTAATTAATTCAAATCACTGTACTGGACTCATATTGCAATAAGGGCATCAGGTGAGAATGTGTGGTATGGCAGATCCGCGGCTTCAAAATAAAAAAAGCCCAGTTTTAAATAAATCCAGAAAGCCGTGTCAGTCTCAATTTGCATGACTGCATGACCGCGGGGAGATAATGACGTAATTGGGGCGAGTCGGATGCTAGTGTTCTAGGTTTAAGGTGCTGCCCCCCTTGGAGCCGTATAAGTACTGGCCGGCAGAGGGGAAAAAGAATCGAGAGAAAAGAGAGGTTAAAAGAAGTGAAGAGCAGTCTTGGGAGGATGATCTGGCCACCTGGAAGGTGAAGGCAGCACGAGCTGGGGCTCCGCGAAGGAGCATAGACTGTGGTGCTCTAGGGGCTGGTTCGCCCCACTGAATATTTGTGTGGAGTGGGACGAGCAGGACGGATGACCTCCCTATGAATCCAAGGTACGACTGCGTGAGCATGAAGGAAGATAGGAGGAGAGTCGACCTCGGATGGTCTGGCTGTGAGGTTTGGAGGCAGCCAAAATGGGAGTCGGATGAATGATGTTCATGGTTGCTGAGTCTCAGCTTGCCACACTAGTAATGGGTGAGCAGGAGAGACAAAGAAGGAGGTGTGCTGAGATTGGAAGGAGCTAATGACTGCATTTTAACCTCTGGTTTTATTGGATTTATTTATTATGTTTTTTATGCCCCACTTTTCATTTGGTTTTTATGGATTTATTTATTTACTGTTTTTAGAACACTGCACAGGGGACACTTTTGTTTTTGTTTTTGACTGTTTTTAATAAAAGCACCTGAGCACTTTCCACCATCCCCTTGCCCCATGTGAGTTTTGTCCTCATTTGTCAGCTGATCTCGGTCATAACTATCGACAATTTTGGGTTCTAGAGGCTCTCATATGTGAAGAGGGAGTCTGGAGGGGACCCGCAGAATGAAGCAGATTTTCTTAACCATAAGCTGTTACATTACATTAATGCACACCATGAAACTGACAAATATCATGCATCTGTGATCTAGGCATACCCGTGATTCATTCATTTTGAGCCAAACTATCTTTGGCACATGTGACAGTACTGTATGTTGTGGCTGGATTGTTGGTAAAATAACAGGCTGAGCCTACAGTATTTTATATGTTTTACACTATTCATTATAACAGCAATCATGTCATTACATGTTCCAAGTGATAGTGGCAACCTGACGCTTTTCCCATCCTCACAGAACGTAAAGAAGGGGCCCTATAATGCATAATGTTGCAAGGCTGTGGTGCACAGCCAGAGGTTCTTGAATGCAGGTGGTAGGATCTTGACACACCAAGAGGGAGGCTGCTGTACTAGCCAATGAATCTGCAGTATATGTATGTGGTTGAATGGCATCAGAGCACTGTCACAAACCCACATTTACAAGGTGATTGTGATTCATGAAGGTACAATTACACAGTAATGTGCATATGACCGGTTTATTAAATGTTTTTTGGCATATACATTTTCACATTTTTTGGTGTGGGCCTGTTTTTATGATCAAATCCACACAAAGCCCCAGGTACCATATCCATATACTGAATTAACTTTATGAGAATTTTGTAGATCTAATCTTCATATAGCCTTTCATGTTAAGAATGAATATTTTATGATAGAACTTCCATATAATTTCTTTGCAATCTGAAGCATCTATTTATTTATACTACTTTATATGAGTATTTTATTGTTTAATTTATTACTTGCAACACTGAAAATTTATTCTACCCATGTAAATCACTTGTTAAAAACAGACAATGACTTGTCAAAAACAGAGCAGCATATCTTTTGAGACATACACTTGTTATCATCATGTAATTCTGAAAAAAAAGCTATGAAGAAAAAAATCACAAGAGTTATTTCTGCTCAAACAATCTGCTAGAGGGGCTGTGAAACAGATTATCACATACTGTCAATATTTACATTGGCTGAGAAAAGGATTCATGGTTTTAACAATTACACAGTGTTTTCAGGAAGTAGGATTCTTCTCATATTTTACTTGCCATTAAATAATGAATGTCTTAACTAGTCAAATCAGGAATTAAATATTTAGATTTACATTGTGCTTGTATATGCCCTATAATTGTGTATATATACTGTATATATTAGGGGGAACAAAGGGATAGGACACAGGAAAGTGTTGGGGTCTCCCTGGAAATGTCCTGTTTATTAGCAGCAGGGCTACTAAAATAAAATAAAAGCTGAAAATCTAGTGGGACATCACATTTGTTCTGAGTTATTAAATATAAGCATTGTGCTTCAGCAGACTAATGTTACTCCAGCAGTTGCAGATGCAGAATGAATGCCCTGTTCTGGTCTTTAATATACATGAAAAATATATGAAAAAATGAAACTGAAATGGACAGGCAAGGTTTGTCTGAGCCTTCCTCCATTTGCAGGCTGGAAAAGGAAAAGAGGTTAGTTCACATGCATTATCATAACCTGTCCCCATTGAAGTATAGCTTGTTAGACTCCTGAATGGGACAACTTAACCTGCTTGTATCTTTATTATTTTACATTTGTGCCAGCTGGTTCTTGTCCTTTAGTAAATCTTTACCTAAGTGGGTAGGACTGTGTTAAATGAGTTGTGGGTGTGAATGAGAAATGAAAGAGAGTTACGGTAGAAGGAATTTGCAGGATGACCTTTTAAGAGAAAGACAAGATTCAAGCTGCATTAGTTGGTGGGAGTGTGTTAGGTGTCCCAAACATTGACAAATGGGTCTAAGGCCTCCTAAAATGATCACAAAGGCCTTACTCACCCAAAATCTATCTTAGCCTCTTCCAGCCTAGCTGACTTCAAACAAAGTCAAAAAATAATAAGAAATGTCCCAAAATGTAGGAAAAGCCACACAAGTGGAAGGATAACCATAATCCATCAGTGTATGCACAATAGTATCTTTATAAATGAAGAAGATAATTAATGAAATAGAAAAATAGTTAAAAGAATAAGAACGTGCAAAAAAGACACAGCCCTACAGTGAAACAAGTCCAAATCCACAACCCAGAAGACAAAACCAGAAGTAGAAGCAAAATAATTCAAGAAAATTAGAAAATCCAAAGAAAATGACAATACAGTACCTCAAAACTCCCTTACAAGCAACGTTCTCCCACCACTGAGCCTGCTCTGCTCTGGGTAAATAACTAAAGGGAGGGTTCAGTGGTTGTTCAGTGGTCCACCTGCTTAGGCCCCACCCACAAAGCACAAGGGAAAAGTTAGAATTAGTGTAAGTCACCCTAATTTGGAGTGTTCATAGGAAATGTAAAGATTTACTTCAACAGGTAGAAAGCTTGACGTCCTACTTAAACAGACATCAAGACACTTTACAAAGTGATTTTAAAGTGTTCATAAGTATTTTTATGGACACAGGATCAGGACATTTAAAAGAATGGTGCATGATTATAAAAATCAAAGAAAATGCTTAAATATAATAATTAAGCTTGTCAAACTCACAGATTATAAAAAAAATTCAAGAAATGGCAAACATTGAGCAGGTAGTAAAAAAAATTCAAGAAGACTTTGATTAGCTTCAGAACTGGGCAAACACTTGAACATTTTTGAAATGGAGCAAAGACTGCAAAGACTGAGTTGGGGCTACTGTATGTAGAGCTGGAGCCATGCTTGAACAGTTAGCCACTTTTATGTGATTATGTGCTTCATGGTACTGAAAATTAACAAGCTACTACTAGATACAAGTCTGCTTTTTGCCTTCATTTAAACTGAAGAAATGCAATACATAACTGAAATTGAGAGAGGGTCTAGATTCATGAGGTTTTTATTATAATATTGATACAAGTGATCCAGGTAATTTCCCTTTGCATGATGTTATTACATGTTAATATGCACACTGAATGTTATTTTTTTTTATCAAAGTTCTTCTTTGGGGGTCACGGTGGCGCAGTGGTAGCGCTGCTGCCTCGCAGTTAGGAGACCTGGGTTTGCTTCCCAGGTCCTCCCTGCGTGGAGTTTGCATGTTCTCTCCATGTCTGCATGGGTTTCCTCCCACAGTCCAAAGACATGCAGGTTAGGTGGATTGGCGATTCTAAACTGGCCCTGGTGTGTGGGTGTGTCCTGCGATGGGTTGGCACTCTACCCAGGATTGGTTTCTGCCTTGTGCCCTGTGTTGGCTGGGATTGGCTCCAGCAGATCCCCATGACACAGTGTTTGGATTCAGTGGGTTGGAAAATGGATGGATGGATGGATGGAGAGTTCTTCTTTAGAATTCACTTGTAAAGAATATGCTGAGTTGTGGTGAATGTGGGGACTTGTTTTGTTTAAGCATCTGTCTCAGTAGCTACTGGATGTTTGGATTTTAAATAAGGAAGTACTGATTTGTTAATATATGGGTGTGCTTATTCTAGCAGATTTTTATATTGTTATATACAGTGTAAATGAAATAAAGTACATTTGTCTTCAGTGGCTTCATTTATAAAACTTTGCATGATTAGAGCATGAAATGTACGTGCCCATCTTCTCTTTTCAGCCACTCCCGTTAGTGTATGCCACAGCAGATTATCTGCATCCATATCTTTCTGTCCTCTGCATCTTTTTCTGTTATACCTACCACCTGCATGTCCTCTCTCACCACATCCATAAACCTCCTCTAAGGACTTCTTTTCCTCTTGTCTGGCAACTCCATCCATAGCATCCTTCTCCCAATATACCCAGCATCTCTCCTCTGCACATTCCAAACCAATGCAATCTCGCCTTTCTGGATTGCCCCCAAACTGCCTATCCTGAGCTGACCCTCTAATCTACTCATTCCTAATCCTGTCCAATAAGCAGATAAAAAATATGCACAAGCAAATAAAACAGGATAATTTGTATGCAAAAAAAAATTTGATTTTATAAAACCTGGTGTATGCACATTTCTACTCAATTTACCCTTTATAAATCATAATCACTTTGTAAATGTGAATATGTAAAAGAGCCTCCAATGCTGCCCTGAAACATCCATATATTGTGGCAAATGCCCTCTTCTATGCGGTGGTGTGCCGGGGAGGCAGCATAAAGAAGAGGGATGACTCACGCCTGGACAAACTGGTGAGGAAGGCTGGCTCTATTGTAGGCACGGGGCTGGACAATTTGACATCTGTGGCAGAGTGACGGGCGCTGAGCAGGCTCCTGTCAATCATGGAGAATCCACTGCATCCACTGAACAGTATCATCTCCAGACAGAGGAGCAGCTTCAGGGACGGACTGCTGTCACTGTCCTGCTCCACTGACAGACTGAGGAGAACATTTCTCCCCCACATCATGCAAAGATAGAAGATAAGAGCTCAGTACCTCATAGTAGTTGCTCAGTTGCTATTCTTTTGTTGATGAGTTCTGGAGCAAGTGTCCTCAGATGGTAGTTTCCAGTTCCAAGCTTTTGGATGGCAGTTTTCTGACGAACAATTGTAGCTACGTTTAGCCAAAATTACCAAGGTTCTTCAGGTTTAGTTTGCTTCATGGGATTCTGGCAATAGCTTAACATGTTGAAATGATTCCACAGACAAAATATCTTCGTTTTTAAAAGCTTTAGTAAAAATTCAAGGTAAAACGGTTCACCAAAAAATAGAGATACAGATGGTATTGTAAAGTAAAGAAAATGAAACACTCGATTTAATTCTGCCAACAGAATATTAGTCATCAGAGATCATTCACAACCTTCACAATGGAAATATGTTACGTCTGCCCAAAATCCGTCAGATCAAGCATCCAGAGGATTAACCATAGAAAGCTTCACAGGGTCAAAGTTTTTTACTGAAGCCATAATGTGAGTGGGAAAAAGACCAGATCAACTGAATGATTTACTTTCTGAAAATGATCCAGAAATAAAAATCTGTGCAGTTAACATGACAAGAATAGAAGAGGTTACCGAGCCCCTCAATAAACTAATTACCTACTGGTAATGGCAACGCTTGAAGAAAACAGTGCTTTGGCTCCTCAACTTTAAAGACATACCGCTGCACTTAAATATGTAAGAACAATATTTTAAAAAAAGTCAGTCAATCTGGAAGTAATCCAGAATAACAAAAACACTCATTCACAGAGCACACAAAGATGTACAAACTGACTTTAAAACCAAGCCTGATTTCTCCACAAGACTTAGCTAAAGCTGAAAAAGAGCTTATCCAACTCAGTCAAGTACAAGAATTTCTAGAAGTAAAAGCTTTAAAGAAAAATGTTTGTGCAAAAAAGAATAGTCAAATCTTCAAATGACCCAGTCATACAAGATGGAATACTGAGAGTTGGAGGAAGACTCAACAAAGCTGCAATGCCAGATGAAGCTAAGTATCCTGCAATTCTTCACACTTATTCAATATAAGCTTCTCTTATATTGCAGCACATTCTTAAAAAAATTGAACATTGCGTGTGCAAGTATTTGCTTGTACAGTTTTGAAACAGATATTAGATACCTCAATCAAATTCAACTATCAGAAAAATCATTTCAAAGTGCACAACATGCAGAAGATACAATGCAAAAGCAGGAAAACAAAAAATGGCAGATTTGCTAGAAGATCGTTTAGTATGTGACCAATCACCGTTCTCCAGTGTTGGAGTTGATTATTTTGGTTCCCTTCAAGTCTGAAGAGGGCAAAGTTTGGTCAAGAGGTACAAGGTAATTTTCAATTACCTAACATTCAGACCTGTACACATAGAGATTGCACACAGCTTATACACTGGCTCTTGTATCAATGGCAAACTCCAATTCATTTGCAGAAGAAGATAAGTTAAAGTCAAGGGCTCAGATAATTGAACAAACTTTGTTGGAGCTGAAAGAGAGCTACGTGAAGCAATTAAATATCTTGACCACGAAAAAATCAGCAACACTATGATGAAAAAAGAAATCAAATGGATTTTCAATCCACAATCAGCCTCTTATTAAGGTGGAGTATGGGAGAGTGTGACGAGACGGGTTTGCTGCTTGCTCCCTTTCAACCTCTGGGAGCCCTTGAACCCGACACCGTCGGTAATGTCACAGATGAGCTAGGCAGTGAGGCACAACATAGCAAGGGGATGGTGCAAAAATGCAAAGTGCTTTTATTGAAAACAATAATCAAAACAATGTTCACTGCTTCAAAGTCATTAAATAAAAAAATCCATTAAAACAGAAGTGAAGTGGAGGTTAAAAAATAATAAATCCTTTAAAACTACGAGGTTAAAACAATGGCATGAAGCAGTCTCTTTTAAAATATCCAAAGCACGGTGTCTTCATACACCCTTTTCTACTTGGCGGCTCCCCTGCTTCTCCCATAGGGCTTCACAATAAGAGAGTCACCTACCTGCAGGAACAGCTACCTTTCACTCTGATCCGGTAGCCCTCCAATCCCAGGCTATGTCGGGCTCCAAACCGGACTGAGACTTGGGTTATTTCCCCAAGGCGGTCACGCTGGGGCTAAACCAGCCCAAAGCCTCCTCGACTCCCACTATCTTCCACGGCCAGTCATCGGCCTCGCCAGTCACTCCAGCTCCTTGATCGCTCAGCTGGAGCGACCGCTTCCTTCAGCCCCACCTAGTGTTGGCCTAACACTCTTTCACGAGGCTCTCCTTCCAGCTGTCTCTGCTACATCGAGCCTGCACTTGCTCGCTCACTTGCTCTCCTTCTCCCTTACACCAACTTTCTCTCCTCACTGCTTCTTGCCTCCTTCTACCACCTTCCGTTCTTTCCTGTTCTCTTTCTTTTTTTTCCCCTTTAGCTGACTCGCACTTCTTATTTATGAAGCGAATGTGGTAGTCGTGGCATTCAGCAGCTCCTGGGAACAATTACGGATGCGGACCGTTTCTCACCTGTGCACTTGGCTGAGAAACGTCCATATCACGAACTCCCCAGGAATCGTTTCGGTCACACACCACCATGCCCCCTCACTAAGCTGCGAGTGCGGTGATTATTTATTTAAAAGTCTCCCTTTTTCACCTGAGCTGTGGACACGCTATACCACAGAGAAAAAATTTAGAAGCATGTACTTACCCAACAAACACTTAACGATGAATGTCTCCAAACAGTGAAATGTGAAGTTGAATCAATCATCAATAACAGACCCCTCACAAAGACATCAAATGACCCAAATGATTTGTGGCACTCACACTAAATCACCTGCTGTTACTGTAGACACAACCCAACATGCCTCCTGGACTCTTTTTTAAAAATGACTAGTATACACTCGAAGCCGCTGGAAGCAAGTTGAATATATGACTTATTTGTTTTGGAACAGACGGTCTAAAAAGTATATGCCAATACTTCAAGAACGTCAAAAATGGCTAACACCAAGAAGAAACTTTGAACCAGGAGACATTGTTTTAATTGTAGATGATGCTGCATCCCTCAATTCCTGGGTAATGGGTTGAGTCATCAAGACAATGCCAGATGCCAAAGGTTCAGTCAGAAAAGTTTGTGTGTAAACCAAATACCAGCACAGTGGATAGACCTGTGAATAAACTGTGCTGCTTCAAGAAACAGCCAATGTTTGAAATAAAAAAAACTTTGTTTGTTTGTGGTTTTATTGCTAGTGATTTGAAAACAATAGTTGGTGTAAAAGTAAAGTTTGTGAATTATTGAAGATAATTATTGAAGTAAAATATATTAATTATCTCTGCTCCTGCTACTGAAAGAGCTGAAAGTATTTCATTTAGCATGAAGGATAGTACCCAATCAATGCAGAATATATTCAGAGCATGAATCTAATTTAATGTTTCCAGCACTGGCTCAACTGCCAAAAATCTATTTCAAATTGTCTGTATCTACAACAACAGTTGAATAAAGTTTTTCCAAACTCAGTTTAGAAACCAACAGTATGTGGACAAGAATTGCACTGTGATTTTCTGTTGATAGATAAAGATATCCCTATTAACACAGGTGATGTCACCACAATCTAGCTGAACAAGCAATCCAAAGGGAACATTTTGCTAAAAAATCAAAAGGCTGACATAATCTTGAAAGCAAAATTGTATTTATATTATTTTTGTTTTATTTGTGTTACTTATTGATCTCAACATATACAGTATAGTATACATAGTATATAAAATAATCTGACATTGAATATCAGGATTCTGTATCATAAATCATTTTAGATGTGTTATCTTAGAAAAATAAATATATGTACAGTAGAGGGGAGCAGAATCTTTTCTTATAATCAAAAATTTTTTGCCAAGGTGTGAACATTATAACACTCCTGAACTTAAATCCAAATTTCCAGTAAAACTAAAATAAAAGTACATACTAGTTTGTGTCCAGGATTAAAATGTAACATCATATCCCATAAAGTGCCCCTTCTTTCTTAATGATACCTTGCCCACAAAAATGTCTCTGCGCATATCAGAGGGCACAGTACTGTAGACGGTGGGGACTGGAAGAAAAAGTTTCCAGTGTTTTTTATGAGGGGCCGTTCAGGAAAAAAAGATTGGTTTGTAAATATATACATTGGTTCAGATATTTATATCGGTTCAGATACATTGGTTTGAATATATACATTGGTTTTAATACATCCATTCAGATATATATTTCGGTTCAAATATATACATTGGTTGGGATGTATTGGTTGAGATATATACATCGGTTTGAATACATCCGTTCAGATATATACATTGGTTTAGATACATTGGTTGAAATATATATAAATTGGTTTGCATAGATCCGTTCTGATATATTGTCAGGGATGCCAGGGGCCATGACCCGGCCGGGACGCCAGGAGGGACCGGAAGAGGGTCAGAGCCCTGCCTGGACCACGTGGGGTTTGCCTTCCGGGTTGCTTTGGGGGCCACGGGTCGAGGGCATGGAAGCCCTTCCCTGTAGGGGCCCGTGGTCACCGCCAGGAGGCGCCCCAATGCCTTGGGGACTTGTTTCCCCAGCACTTCCGCCACACCAGGAAGTGCTGGGGGGAAGATTTATGACGGCGCCCGGAGAGCAGCCGGGAGGACAGCCGGCACTTCCGCCACACTTGGGCGTGGCCAGAAGAAGATTGCCGGGAACACCTGGGGCTCATCCGGGTCCTCCATAAAAGGGGCCGTCTCCATTCATTCGGAGCTGGAGTCGGGTGGAAGAAGGACGAGGCAAGAGGAGTTGTGGAGGCGGCCCGAGAAGAAGGCATTGTGGCCAGGACTGAGTGACTGTTTTGGGGTTTGTGCACGTGACTGGGTCTGTGTGACCAATGAACTGGGGTCTTGTGACCAAATTATTGTAAATAATTTGTATAATAAACGTGTGGTGGTTGGACAACAACATGTCCGCCTGTCTGTGCCCGGGTGCCGTTCACATCTGGCGTAGTCAGCAGGATGCTCCGCCTGTTCCAAGGCGGGGACCTGTTATCAAAAAATTTGTTGTGGACGGCCCGGCGCAGCAGGGGACCCCACCCACGTACCGCGGGGGCTGCGTGCACACAGCCCCGCGGGGTAAAGGAACCCCACGGACCGCCAGGGGTCCGCAGGAGGGCCGTTGTTCCCTGATGCGGGCGGGCGGGCGTGCATTGGAGGAGTGCAGCGGGCTCCCACGATCGTGCCATTGCTGGAGGCGCCGGGGCGGCATGGCGCCCAGAGAGGCCACGCCGAGGACGTTTCCTCGGTTAGACGGGACCTGGGAGGTGAGTTCCCTGCGCCTATCAGCAGCGCGGCCCTTGGGGCCGGGCGTGTGTTTTTGGTTTTTCAGGCAGGGACCTCCCGGATCGCGTCAGTGGCGGGCGATGCTGGTTTGCGCGGCTCCGTAGGGCGGCGGCAGCCGCGAGGGCTGCGGAGGAAGAGACGCTGCAGCTCGAAAGGTGCTGGCAACAACAAGGCTGCCGGCAAGCACGTCGCCCGCAGAAGGGGAGCCAAGATGGCGCGGACCAGAAGTCCCTCCCCTGACAGGCACGCGATTGGACGGTGTGTCTTGTGTGCCCGCCGATGACTGCAGAGAGGGGACCAAGGAATGTCCATCACGGGCAGGGGAGACCCGATTGGGCCGGAGGAGAAGGCCCACAGGAAGTGGCCGGCGTTGGAGGCTGACAGACAGGTAGGCTCCGCGTCGGTTAACTTCCTGTCTTTGCCGGCTGCTCTGGCGGAGCTGGAGGCGTCCCTTCAGCCCGTGGAGCAGCGTGTATTACAGATGCTACGTGCTCTCCGGGCTGAGGTGCTGGAACTGGAGAGGAAGGCGCTCGCGGCGCTGCAAACGCTTCGATCGACAACGGGGGCGCGGACGCTGGAATCTCCAGCCGGAGAGGTACGCGGAGACGGTGAGTACAGCCGACTCCGTACAGCATGCGGGAGGGTCTGTTGAAAAGGCTGTGATGATAACGATCAGTTCCGAGTAAGCAGCCCTCCGACAGGAGGGTGCGGCGCCTGCTATGCGCTTGCGAGGGGAGTCCGAGAGGACGCTGAATGGACACGGGCTGCTAAGTGCCGGGTCCTAGCGCCCCGCCCGAGTGCTGCGGTCTTGCGCCGCACTATAGGGACGCAGACGGGACAGAGCGCCTTTTATTCCATAAGGAGTCTCAAACCGTCATGGCGTCCCAGAGTGAACGGAGGAATAAAGGGCTGGGTGCCGATTCCTCCGATATGATGGGGACGCAGACGGGACAGGGGCTCGTGTTGGTTAATACGGAGTCGCATACCGTCAAGGCGTCCAAGAGTGAAGGGAGGATTAAGCGGCTGGGTGCCGCTTCCTCCAATATGGTGAGACGCGTTGCTGGGTGCACGCAGGCGGCTGGCTGCCCTCTGGGAGAGCAGAGGGAATCCCTGAGGCCGGCGGAGAGAGCAGGCGGGGCCGGACGGCTCCATCATCGAGAGGACACGGAAGCCCGGAGGAAGCCGATCAGGCAAGGGTGCCGATCAGGCAATTGAGGGGGAACGCGCTGCCCGTGCGTGGCACGAGCTGGGCGCTTTGGCAGCGGTTCTGCCCCTGTGTTCTCTTTTGTAGGGACGGACCCCGGGCGAGCTGAAGGAGCCCCTTCGTGGAGGAACAGCCCTCTGATGTCGGGCCGTCTGTGGAATGATCTCTGCCGGTGTGCAGGTGCGCTCACAGCTGGAGGAGCCTACGGGGGAACGAGTGGCTCGGAACAAAGGGCGTGGAGGTCTCGGAGGGGGTGCCGACCGAGGAGGCCCCGGGGTGCCGGTAAAAGGGGGGAGCACAACCTGTGCGAGGCACAGGGATGCACCATGGGTTGGTGCTCAGATTGTGTCTCCGCCCCTGTCCCTGCTAGGAGTGCGGGCCGGACCCGGCTATCCTCGAGTGGGACCCGTTTCGGGGCTCTGCTGCCCTCGCGGGACGGGTCGCTCTTACCCACGAGTGGTCTTCGCTGGCTGTGGGGCACTGTCAGGGATGCCAGGGGCCATGACCCGGCCGGGACGCCAGGAGGGACCGGAAGAGGGTCAGAGCCCTGCCTGGACCACGTGGGGTTTGCCTTCCGGGTTGCTTTGGGGCCACGGGTCGAGGGCATGGAAGCCCTTCCCTGTAGGGGCCGTGGTCACCGCCAGGAGGCGCCCCAATGCCTTGGGGACTTGTTTCCCCAGCACTCCCGCCACACCAGGAAGTGCTGGGGGGGAGATTTATGACGGCGCCCGGAGAGCAGCGGGAGGACAGCGGCACTTCCGCCACACTTGGGCGTGGCCAGAAGAAGATTGCCGGGAACACCTGGGGCTCATCCGGGTCCTCCATAAAAGGGGCCGTCTCCATTCATTCGGAGCTGGAGTCGGGTGGAAGAAGGACGAGGCAAGAGGAGTTGTGGAGGCGGCCCGAGAAGAAGGCATTGTGGCCAGGACTGAGTGACTGTTTTGGGGTTTGTGCACGTGACTGGGTCTGTGTGACCAATGAACTGGGGTCTTTGTGACCAAATTATTGTAAATAATTTGTATAATAAACGTGTGGTGGTTGGACAACAACATGTCCGCCTGTCTGTGCCCGGGTGCCGTTCACAATATATACATTGGTTGAGATACATCCGTTCAGATTTATACATTGGTTTGAATACATCCGTTCAAATATATACATTGGTTGAGATATATATATTGGTTGATATACATTGGTTTAAATATATATATTGGTTAAAATAGATTGGTTTAGATATATACATCGGTTCAGATACATCCGTTCTGATATATATATTGGTTCAGATAGATCGGTTCAGATATATACATTGGTTGGGATTTATGGGCAGGCACAACGCGGTCACCCATGTTTAGCATCTCCCTTTCGCTTCATCATTGCTTCAACACTGTTGTAATTATTGTGAACATTTTATACAAGCAGCATACGCTTGTCTGTCGCGTTTTGTTTCGTAAGCCCTCTTGGTTGGGGGTCCTTGATTTCAAAGCACTTTTTTTCCTTTCATTATTTAAAACACTCGCACAGATACCCGCCTCTTCGCCTCGCTCCGTCCCGCCCCGGCTCATTGTACCCGCCTCACTCGCTCCCTCTTGTCCCTCCCATGACAGATTCTTCTCAAAAGCAGAGTTACTAGAAAGCATTAATCGCAACCGCAGTACCTCCCATTTTTCACCTCATGAGACGCTGGTTTATCATTGGTGGAAAGCCGCCGGTGATATCTGTTATTCCGTATTGGCAGCATTTCATTAAAGAACGATCTGCTTCAGCAAGGAACTTAGTCCTGTTTGCTGAAAGAATGTTATGGAGGAAAACACTGGATTGCTCTCTTTCTTTAAATGTTGATCAGGGATCAAAATGACCAGAATATTCCCGCTTCACAAATAACTGATGTTTAACTGATGTTTTATAGTAAAACGAACAAAACCACACACACTCACAAACTCACAAATCATGGGTCGCACGCATACTACTAATTAAGCGTATCTGTCAAGGGCGATTATTTTTCACCCATAAAACAGATTCTTCTCAAAAGCTGATTACCAGGAAGCATTGATCGCAACCGCAGTACCTCCCATTTTTTTCACCTCAACAGACGCTGGTTTATCATTGACGAAAGCCGCCCGGTGATTTCTGTTATTCCGTATTGGCAGCATTTCATTAAAGGGCGATCTGGTTCAGCAAGGAACTTAGTCCTGTTTGCTGAAAGGATGTTATGGATGTAAACACTGGAATAGCACTGTTTCTTCTGAATGTTTATCAGTGATCAGGGACCAGATTGATCAGAATATTCCTGCTTCACAAATAACTAATGTCTATTTTATTGTAAAACTGAGAAAACCAAACACACGCGCGTACACAACACAAATACTCAAACTCACACATCGTGGGTCGCACATACTGCTGATTAAGTGTATCTGTCACGGACGATCATTTTTTTTACCCAATAAAACTTTAGTTCGTCAAATTTAGAAAGCAGCGAGGTGATTTCTATTATTCCTTATTGGCAGCATTTAATTTAAAGATGATTCACGTCAACAAGGTGAAAGAGTCTCTTATTTTGACAGGGCGATCTTTTTAAGGCTTAAGCATTTTGATTGACTTACAAAAGAAAATAGCTATTACTTACCCTCTTTGCTTCAAATTGGCTTTTAAAAAACTTTTGATGTAATTTGTTTATGACAGTATAAAATAAAAAAGTAGTGCTCAAAATTATAATGCGCGTATCTAACAGGAAGAGGTGGTGGTAAGATTGCTGACTCGCAGTTAAATGATCACTGGTTTGTGTCCGGGGGGCTTCCTTTCTGTTATTTTATTTATTTACCTATTTATTTTTACAAATTGCTTTGAGTAGTAAGAAAGGCGCTATAAAAACGTAAGGAATTAATAACAATTGTATTATTATTATTATTATTATTATACGTGTGAATGCATGATCAAATTCAGCCGCTGCAGTGGGGTAAGAATAGGGACAATACCACGAGTTCATTGAAATAATTACACAGCAAGGTGCACACGCAATGCAAACATAATGTGTATATTATTGAAGTAAAGGTTCATATAAATTAATTATATACAACTTTTTAACAAGTTGAGAGATGTCAACTGGTTAAAATGCACGAAATTATACATGTATTGCTTTACAGTCACACATAGTGTATGTATATTGTTAAAATAATGATATAAAATCCTATAAAATGGTATAGAATCTGCGTCGTAGACTTATTTTGTGTCAAATTTCTTCAAAGAAGTTTTTAATTATTTGCTTTAAAAAATCTTACGGCAAACATGTGAACCGTTGAAAATCGCTGATCTTAATCAATTTGTTTTAACGCATGCTCCGTGCAAAATGCTGTCATATCTGTTAGTAAACATGCACGCGCAGCGATGTCCTGATGTCTGCGTTCTAAGGCTGCAGGTAAATTAAACGCTATTGACGTTTTACCTGGGTGCTTTGTGATTGAGGGCGGACAATAAACTTTGTTAAAATGATATCGAAAAATACCAGTCGTCAGTTGTGTTTTCAGTCGTTTTGGCGTGTTTACTGTTCTGTTACCAAAAATTCTTCAACGGGGATCATCAACAAAGAAACGTGGATAGTAAGATTTAGTAAAATATCAGTAATAATAATACATTGCTCAACACCTAGTAACACTTTACAAAGACATTTAAAAGACAGCTCGTTAAAATAAATGTAGCAGTCCATTGTCATGCTATAAGTGACAGCTTGCTCTTAAACATTTACACAGGTGTTTTTTCCTGGGAATAAAAAAGGGGGAAAAAATCCACGGGAAATGTTTTGTTTTGAACTCAAATTTCACCTCAAGCCATGTGAGTCATTAAAACTATTGGAATGAAAACGCATGTCTCATCCACTGGTCGATACGCTCGTTTTCCATGGCTGCTGTAGAGCTGTAAAATGTGTGCCCTTTGACTGCTGATTATACAAAATGAACACCGGATAGTTAAAAATATGTAAAATTGATTTTAAAAGGTTGTAGATATAGTTTTCTATATAATCTTCTCCACTATGTGTCTGCATCCTATTCCCTACAGGCAACACTCATTTCCATGGCTGGAGCAGATCCATGGGCTTGTGTGCACCCTGTCTGCTGCTTTCAAAATGAACCCTGGATAACTAATATTGTCTGAAATCCATGGTAAAAGATTGTTGAAAGTCATCTATATCACTTTCAAGTCTACTGTGTCCCATTATCCTCTCCACTCAAAGGGACACTCACTTCTACAGCTGAGCTTTTGCGTCAGAGTTGTGAGCTTCAACTGTTGCTTGCAGAATGAACATTAGACTATTTTTATTGGATTGGCTGTTTTTTCATTATATTAATATTAATTTATTTATTCATTCAGCCTCTGTTAAAAAAAGAAGCACATTTTCCCTTAGAGTACAAGTTCTATCTATCTATCTATCTATCTATCTATCTATCTATCTATCTATCTATCTATCTATCTATCTATCTATCTATCTATATGAAATACATGAGACTTGGAAAAATTCATATTATTTGTCAAATGAAGTACCAAATATCCACATTTGTAGGACAAGTCAATTAAAGAGTCCGACAAACAGCAACTGAGATATTAAAACATTTTATTGAATCTGTTCTGACAATTATAGACTTTTAATTAAAATAATGATTATAATTATCAGAAAACGTAGCCATTTCAATGTCAGCATAAAACCAGGCCAGTAACATTTTTTTGAAATAATTTCAGCAGTTTTATAAATTCCAGAATGTACACCAATAGCACTGGCATGAACTTCCTTACAAGTATCCTTTGTCTCCTAAACTCAACAAATAACTTTCATATTCCTCCTGTTGCTCTGCTTGTCTTTTTTGACAATAGTAAAGGTCATCCTCTTGAAAAAATTATATTCACGCAGCAATTAAAAATATGGTTATAATGTAAAACACTTCAAACAAGCCTGTAAAATGTACATTTTCTTTGTTTAAGTTGACTTCTTCAATGGATCTAACACTTACACCATGGGGCACTACAACACACATACACAAATATCTTTTAGTATTGTTTTAATATAGCCTTGAAAATTGTTGGTATCTGTCCTCTATCCAAGCCACCCATTTACAAAAGAGATTTACAGGCTTGGGCCACAGGACAAAAAATGAGACAGAAAGAAATGCCAAACTAGTGCTTGCCACACTGACGCTTGCTCATACTACTACTGTTTAAAAGTGCCACCCAACCTGATGCCAACTCTTTCAGATGGGTAGTGAAACCCAGAAAATGTATCAATGGACACAGGAAAAAGTTAAAAGACTTATTCTGACAGTGACCATGTTGGGGATTGTTGATCTGTGAAGTGGCAGTAAAAATAAAAAATTTAAAACCTGATTACAAAATATATTAAGAAAACTCAAAAGGTTTGATTAATTTATGAAAACTCCATAGAATACTTTCTAATACATGTTTTTCCTTCAACAGTCATGCTAATGTCAGAATTTGTGTGTTTTATCACCTATACTTTGTGCACATATTGATGCTGTTTTATGGAAAACGCAAGCACACGAGTAAATAATTATCAGCGGTTACAATTTAAATGTATATTTGCAGTATATACTGTACTGTATCCTGAAATGCCAAATTAGAAATGAGAAGATGATGAAAAGTTATATTTTGTTTAATATACTTTAAACAAACTGATCACAAAATGCCTAATCAGTTTGACTTTGTTGGTACCCTAGAGTGGCACATATCCTGGAAGAAGTCCTATCAGGTTTATTTGGATTTAAAAAACCAAAATAATAATAATAATAATATATTACATTTATATAGCATTTTTCTGGCTACTCACAGCGATTTTCATAGACATACTTAAAAAAAGACAGTGTAAGCACTTGATTTTTTTTTTTAATTAGTGGATGAGTAAGGACATAGTAAACAAAAAAGTGATATAGAAGACTTCCTTCAATCTCTTTAAATAAACTATGGACAGTTTTGTAATTCCAGTGTTAATTTACAAGCAGAAGACGGGGCCACGCATTTCTACAGCATAGACCAAGCTGTGGAAATAAGTGTCTCCTCTGCTAGAAGGGATTAAGAGACACACTCGATATGAAAACGTTATAAAAGACTGTCTAATAGACTTATTAAAGAAACTGTGCACAATTGTAACTGCCTGGTGTTCATTTTGTAATGGACCACAGCAGATAAGGAATGCCACAGGCTGCTAAAAGTTTTTTAAATACATTTGATGAGTTTTAATCTCCCATGAAAAACGGTGCAGAGAACTCCTATGTGTTTTATAGGATAATTGCACCTGCTGTGAAAATGAGAATCCTCTCCAATGTACAGGAGGTGAAAGGGTGGGTGTGATAGGAAATTTATTTATTTATTTATATAGAACTACTGTATATTTCATTCCAATAGTTTTAATGGCTCACATGGCGGAGGTGAAATTTGAGTTCAACAACAAAACCTACATTTATTTTAACGAGCTCATCATTTTACCAAAGTTTACTGTCCGCCCTCAATCAAAGAGCACCCCAGTAAAACGTCAATAGCGTTTAATTTACCTGCAGCCTTAGAACGCAGACATCAGGACATCGCTGTGCGTGCATGTTTATTAACAGATATGACAGCATTTTGCACGGAGCATGCGCTAAAACAAATTAAGATCAGCGATTTTCAACGGTTCACATGTTTGCCGTAAGATTTTTTTAAAGCAAACTAATTAAAAACTTCTTTGAAGAAATTTGACACAAAATAAGTCTACAACGCAGATTCTATACCATTTTATAGGAATTTTACATCATTATTTTAATAATATACATACACTATGTGTGGACTATAAAGCAATACATGTATAATTTCGTGCATTTTAACCAGTTGACATCTCTCAACTTGTTAAAAAGTTGAATATAATTAATTTATATGAACCTTTACTTCAATAATATACACATTATGTTTGCATTGCGTGTGCACCTTGCTGTGTAATTATTTCAATGAACTCGTGGTATTGTCCTTATTCATACCCCACTACGCAGCGGCTGAATTTGATCATGCATTCACACGTATAATAATAATAATAATAATAATCAAATTAATAATAATAACAATAATAATAATAATAATACTATTATTATTATTGTTATTAATTCCTTACATTTCTTACTACTCAAAGCAATTTGTAAAAATAAATAAGTAAATAAATAAAATAACAGAAAGGAAGCCCCCCGGACACAAACCAGTGATCATTTAACTGCGAGTCAGCAATCTTACCACCACCTCTTTCTTTTAGATACGCGCATTATAATTTTGAGCACTACGGGTAAGTAATAGCTATTTTCTTTTGTAAGTCAATCAAAAATGCTTAAGCCTAAAAAAAGATCGCCCTATCAAAATAAAGAGACTCTTTCACCTTGTTGAAGTGAATCATCTTTAAATTAAATGCTGCCAATAAGGAATAATAGAAATCATCGCGCTGCTTTCTAACTTTGACGAACTAAAGTTTTATTGGGTGAAAAAAAAATGATCGTCCGTAACAGATACACTTAATCAGCAGTATGTGCGACCCACGATGTGTGAGTTTGAGTATTTGTGTTGTGTACGCGCGTGTGTTTGGTTTTCTCAGTTTTACAATAAAAACAGACCTCAGTTATTTGTGAAGCAGGAATATTCTGATCATTCTGGTCCCTGATCACTGATAAACATTCAGAAGAAACAGCGCTATTCCAGTGTTTTCCTCCATAACATCCTTTCAGCAAACAGGACTAAGTTCCTTGCTGAACCAGATCGCCCTTTAATGAAATGCTGCCAATACGGAATAACAGAAATCACCGGGCGGCTTTCGGTCAATGATAAACCAGCGTCTGTTGAGGTGAAAACATGGGAGGTACTGCGGTTGCATTCAATGCTTCCTGGTAACTCAGCTTTTGAGAAGAATCTGTTTTATGGGGTGAAAAAATAATCGTCCTTGACAGATACGCTTAATCAGTAGTACGTGCGACCCACGATTTGTGAGTGTGAGTGTGTGTGTGCGTATGCGTGCTTGTGTGTGGTTTTGTTAGTTTTACTATAAAAATAGTTAAACATCAGTTATTTGTGAAGCGGGAATATTCTGGTCATTTTGATCCCTGATGAACATTTAAAGAAACAGAGCAACTCCAGTGTTTTCCTTCATAAAATCCTTTCAGCAAACAGGACTAAGTTCCTTGCTGAAGCAGATCGCCCTTTAATGAAATGCTACCAATACGGAATAACAGATATCACCGGGCGGCTTTCCACCAATGATAAACCAGCGTCTGATGAGGTGAAAAATGGGACGTACTGTGGTTGCGATTAATGCTTTCTGGTAACTCTGCTTTTGAGAAGAATCTGTCATGGGTGGGACAAGAGGGAGCGAGTGAGGCGGGTACAATGAGCTGGGGCGGGACGGAGCGAGGCAAAGAGGCGGGTATCTGTGCGAGTGTTTTAAATAATGAAAGGAAAAAAAGTGCTTTGAAATCGAGGACCCCAACAAATAGGGCTTACTGAAACAAAAGCGCGACAGACAAGCGTATGCTGCTTGTATAAAATGTTCACAATAATTACAACAGTGTTGAAGCAATGATGAAGCAAAAGGGAGATGCTAAACATGGGTGACCGCGTTGTGCCTGCCCATAAATCCCAACCAATGTATATATCTGAACCGATCTATCTGAACCAATATATATATCAGAACGGATGTATCTGAACCGATGTATATATCTAAACCAATCTATTTTAACCAATATATATATTTAAACCAATGTATATCAACCAATATATATATCTCAACCAATGTATATATTTGAACGGATGTATTCAAACCAATGTATAAATCTGAACGGATGTATTCAAACCGATGTATATATCTCAACCAATACATCCCAACCAATGTATATATTTGAACCGAAATATATATCTGAATGGATGTATTAAAACCAATGTATATATTCAAACCAATGTATCTGAACTGATATAAATATCTGAACCAATGTATATATTTACAAACCAATCTTTTTTTCCTGAACGGCCCCTAATAGTTTTTTGTTATTTTTTGCTATTTGTTCATTGCTTACAAATATGATATTTGTCAATTTCCTCCCTTACATTATGCTAAAACTTTAGATATGGTTGGAACATGTGGATACACTGAAGATCCTCCTAATATCTGTCAATACATTGATGTTTTGACTTGTATTAATTTTTAGGATTATTCATTAATGTTTAAGTTGGATACTATGTTATAATGCTGCGGTAGGCTGGCACCCTGCCTGGGATTTGTTCCTGCCTTGCACCCTGTGCTGGCTGGAATTGGTTCCAGCAGACCCCCATGGCACTGTGTTAGAATATAACGGGTTGGAAAATGACCGAATATGTTATAATGTGTCACAACCGGATGGAGGTGGTACCCAGCCAGGACGCCTGAGAAGACAGGAGGAGGGCTGGTGCCTTCTCCAGACCTCGAGGGGGCGACTGCCCTGGAGGCCTCGGGTAAAGAGCTGGGAAGCTCGACCCTGTAGGGGCCCGGGGTTACTGCCAGGGGGACCCCAATACCAGGAAGACCCTAGACCTCAGCACTTCTGCCACACCCGGAAGTGCTGGGGGGAGAAAAAACGGTGGACACCAGGAGTGCTTCTGGGGAGACAGCCGGCACTTCCGCCACACTGGGGCGTGTCACTGGGAGATTGCCGGGAACACACCTGGAGCACATTATTTAAAGGGGCCGCCTCCCTGCAGAAGGGACAAGAGTCGGGTGGAAGATTGGACAAGGTCTGGAGAAGGCAGGAGGCGGCCTGGAGTAGAGAAGAAGAGAGAGAAAAGGCATTGGATTGGCCTGGACTGAGGGGTATTGGGGATTGGTGAGCACAGAACTGTAAAAAGAAATGAAAAATAAACGTGTGTTTGGTGACATGAGTGTGTCAGCCTGTCTGTGTCCGGGGCAACGTTCACAAATGTTATTTGATCTGTTAAGCACCTTGCATTGGTACCAGCTGTGAATGGCACTATAAAATATAGATAATTTTATGTGAAATGCTACTGTAAATCCTTTCTCCAATATATATATTCAGATTAGGTCAGATGTCCAGTTGCACTTGTAGGAAAGTTCAGGTAGAGTTGTAATAGAAGTTAGTGCTCCATGAATAGCAGTTATCAAGACACAGATGCAAACAGTCCTTGCTAAAATTTAATTGCTTTTTTGTCAGACACCTTTGATTTAATCATGCTTTGAATGTAGAAATCAATGTTCCATGCAAAAAGAAAAGGAATGAAAGATAATAAGAAATTGGATTTCAGCATTAATAAATGCATATATAATGTATTATAGGTCAAGCAGGTATAAAGAGACTTTCTGCATAGTGATTAGTTTTCAGCTACCTGTTTTGTCAAGCATTCTTATTAAATAATGCAAATACAAATTAAACAAATTCATTATTGTACAGAGTTACTTCTATTTTTCCTATGTTTTTACTTCTTTATTGTCATTATAATATTATTTTCTTATTTTTGTACACAAATAGCATGTAGAAAACTTGATATCAGCAGGTGCTAATTAATCAAATAATCTTTATTTTAAATGTTTTATTTTAATAAAATACCGTGTGTCTCTAAGTGGTGGCATTCCAGCCCAATTGAGCAGGCTGAGTGGCTTTCTTGCAACTCTTTTGTTTCTGCCTGTATTATTTCACCTGTCGCAAACATCAGTGAACAAAGCCTACCACCTTTGTACTTTGAACTTTATTAAAAGAAAATGTAGTTGCTAGACATTTCTCTTATGGCATTACAATAATTCACAGATATAACAAATAAGTACAAGTAACAGCACAGTACACAACACATGACAGAATAATAACATTATATACAGCAGCAGTGAATGACAATACAGTATATTGCACAAGAATGCATGCTAAAATCAGCTTGACAATTGCACATATGCTCAGCAATATAGGGAGCAAGTCCTTTATAAAATAGACATCATTTAGGTTGGATGAAGTCATTTGAAAATCAGGAAGGGACATAGTTGAATCAAAGACTGTGTTTAACCAGCATGATTGCAGTCGTAAAGAAACTACATGGTGAATGCTCCTTGCTTTTGGTGACCAGTAGCATTTATGGAATGGTAATAACTGAAAGAGATTATGTTTGCAGCCAATCAGCCTATCAACAACTACCTGGAACTATTTGTCTGTGCAGAAGGTCTGGCACTTCAAGGACTGCCTTGAGGGTTTTTTTTTTCTATGTAATTGCTCCTGCCTCTGGATTTTATTCAGTCAGTTGCACAGAAAACAACTATTGAAAACTGGATTTGACACTTTTGCACTTGATTAGAAATGTGGCTGTTTCCTAAGTAAGACACACTCATTTTTCTCTGGATTTTCTATTCATGTGTGCTTGCAAATGATACAGAGTTCTGGTTGGCTCTTCTCGGTAATAAACCTGGCTTTAGTTTCTAACTAAGATTTCATCCAAAGCTTAGGTGCTAGACCTCTGTTTTTTTTTAAATAATTTAAGCAATTTAACTGGCTAAAGCAAAATATTTTTCTAACAAAATTGTTTTCCTTATTTTACTAGTCTTTACTCATCTAGAAGGTGACAATCCAGGTAGGTCCAGACTTATTGCTTTTCTTAGGACAGCAGTGCATGTTTTTTAAGCACGTCCAAGACATGACCATCATAATTTTGGTTAACGTAACAGAAAAGACAAAGAAACATAATGATATCTTCTCGGCTTCATTTTAATCTGTGTATTTCCTATACCTGTTCTAATGATTTGCTGTTTTGTCAGGCTGCTTCACTGGTCATATCACATATTTTCAGGTTTAGTATAAAAAAAAAATCAAAATGAGTCGATAGGCCTGCTGGACTTTGGTGAGGGGTCAACCTCCACGAAAAAACTGGAAAGGGGAAAGAAAAGAAGAGAAATGAAAACTCATTCTGAAACACAAATCCTGAGTTATCACTTACCTCTCTTTCTTGGTGGCTGCTGTGGACACATCTTATCTTTCTCATGATTATTGTTCTTTAATCTGTCATTGTTAATCTGCCATCATGTGACCTGTGAATGGATATTCTCAAAGGCTGGAGATATGTTAAAAAAAAAAATCATCTCAGCCCTAATAAAATTGATAAACTGTTTATAATGTTAAGTTTCTAAACTTGTTTGGGACTCTCCCCCAACGGGAAGACACGCCGAAGAGCATTCCAAAGAGTGTTCGCTAAGTCTATGAAAGATAGTTAATCGGTTGCTGGGGCAACTGCGGGCTCCCAATGCAGAAGCAGCTCACAGCTAAAGCAGATCCGAGTCGATCGCGATCGAGCTATAAGTGCCTGCTGTCAATGGGTGTTTCATGGAACATTATAAATACAGGAAACAGTATTACTTAACTACTAACCTGGTCACGACCCTGCCTGATTGCTATGTCTATGTATAGAAGAGCGGTAGATCCCGCTACAATAAATAACCGTGCTGTTTGTGTTTCATGCTGAATAAAGCTGGTTTTGCTAAAGTACTATGACTCAGCCTCATGTTTTGTGGTGCAAGACAGGGACTCATATCACAATAAACAAATATGAATAAATTCTTCTCTCAACACTATTTGTTTCACAGGATGTTCATTACCCATGAGATATGCTCAGTTAATGCATTTCCACATTTCATTGTGAGCCTAAACATACTGACCCTTCAGTAAAAAAAAAAACAAAACACAGAACAACGAAACAAAATTCATATGCATTTGGTGTATTATTCATAAAGTGATTGTGTTTACAGTAATATATTAAAGATACACTGCTCAGTAAAGAACACACACAAAGATTTTCACTTCTTTGTAATTTCAACAAAGTTTAATTTAAATGTCTGGCAATAAATGCCAAATTACTGAGATGGCTTATAGTAGGGGTACTCAAACGGTGGACCGCAGTCCACAATCCGGGCCGCAAAGATGTTTTTGGCGGACCGCGACTGTCTTCTGCATAAGTCAAAAGTCCGAATATAAAAGCACCAAAATTATTGTTGTTTTATTATTTAATCTGTAGCAGGGTTGCCAACTGGCATTTTTTATGCCAAATAACTGATATCTGGCATTTTTGAAAGCTGTTTGTCATATTAAATTTGCGTTCTGGCATTTTTTGGTCTTTTTTACAAGCCGTTTGGTTTATAAAATTGCCAGAAAACGGTAAGTGTGATTAAAAGCGGCAATGTAAAACGACATTTTGAGACGAAACACGACAAGTACTACAATGCGAATTATCTACCAAAGTCAGAGCTCCGTTCACATAAGATCGACGCCCTTAAGTCGTCGTTGGTAGCGAGTTCATCGCTGATGATGAAAGCGACCACCACACAATCAAATGTTACAGAAGCTTCGCTACGCATTGGTTGGGTTCTTGGCAGACATAAGAAAGCATTTACTGATGCAGAGGTTGTTAAAGAATGCATGATGTGTGCTTCTTCGGTTCTGTTTGGTGACAAAAAGTGTGTTGAACTGATTCAGCAGATACCATTATCAGACAGTACTGCTAGTCGTCGTGCAGATGACCTTTCTGACAATGTCGGTGGTCACTTAATATCAGATCTTAAATGGGCTGAATTGTTTGCTCTTGCGTGCGATGAATCCACTGATGAAACTGACATGTCTCAACTCTGTGTGGTCACAAGATTTTTTGATGGCCATAATTTTGTTGAAGACTTTCTGACATTACTACCGCTAGCAAAACAGACCCGTGGTGAGGACGTGTTTTCAGCATTATCACAATTTATGCACGCAGCTGGATTGGATGTAACAAAAATGGTTTCCGTTACAACAGATGGGGAACCAGCAATGACTGGTAAAGATTGAGGACTTGTCACTTGTATGAAGGCACTTCAGCCCAACCTTGTTGCTTATCACTGCATCTTTCATCAGTCGGCCCTCTGTTCAAAACTTTTTGACGAACTGGTGGAAGTGAAATGTGAAATTAGTGAATTTTTCTATGATGTAATTCGTCTCTGCAGCATCGTCTGTTTCGTGAACAGATGTTTGCAGAATTTGGAGATTTGCTGCTTCACAATGACGTCAGATGGTTAAGCAAGGGCCGTGTGTTGGAAAGGTTCTGGAATCTCCGTAAAGATGTAGCTGACTTCCTGCAGTCCTTGAATACAAAGAAAGCTGCAGAATTTTTAACATTTACTCAAGACAGTGACAAGGTCGCACTGCTGGCATTTCTTGTTGACATTATGAGACATATACTGTAAATACACTGAATTTGTCACTCCAGGGTGCAGACAAAACCGTTGTTGAATTGCAAGAATAATGTTGTGCCTTTCAAACAAAACTGAATATTTTCATCAATGACTTAGAAGGTGGCAAGATGCTGCATTTCCCAAACCTGAAGAGCTGCATGACAGCTGATCAACAGGCATGTTTTCAGTTGATTTCCACATTTTTACATCATTTGAAGGTCGAGTTTAATGAATGTTTTAAGGATTTCAGAAAAGTGAAGCCTGTGTTTTGTTTGTTGCTGATCCTTTCATTGTCCAGCCTGACGGTGAATGGATATCTGTGGCTGCCTCAATTTTTCCGAACTCAAACCCGTCACTGTTGCAAATAGAAGCAGCTGATTTGCAAGCTTCGCAGGTTTTGAAAGCAAAATTGAATGAAGTCGGCATAACAATTTTTTGGTCAAAGTTTGTTCCAGATTCTCAGTATCCTGCTGCAAAGAAACTGGCAATTTCCGTGCTCACTATGATTGGTTCAACATATTCTTGTGAGTGTGCGTTCTCCTCTATGAACACTATCAAGACAAAACATCGAAGTGTAATTACCGACCAGAACCTCAGGAATGCAATGAGAATTGCACTGAATTGGTTACTAACTGAACTGTGATGCCATTATGAAATCGAAACAACAGTGTTACACTTCACACTGAGTGACAATCATTTACGTACCAACTGTTGTAATTGGTGTGTTAATTGCAAGTAGTCATGTGACTTTTTTGAATTGTTTTCCATGTTTTGTGCATGTCTTGGTCTTCTGTAAAAATTTTATCATTTGCATTGAATCTGTTACTAGCCTCCTACAGACCTACACGGTAAACCTGGCTATAGCGGACCCCAATGGTTGGTGGCGAACTGAATGTGGACCGGCATTCAAAAACTTTGAGTTTATAGTATTGTTGCCTGTTCCACTTGTAGTCAAAAGATGATGTTTCGTTTACATGAAACATCAAAAAATGAACCTTTCCTTGAACCACTTTGCCAGAATTGTTTAGTGCTTTGTGAAATTTCATGTTACCATCACTGAAATTTGGCCAGACAGCTACTGTGCTCCAGTCTGTTGTCTTGTGCCTGGCTGACCATCTAACATGACAGTAACTGCCCTGTTTTTCTGGTTTTTTTTTTTTTTCAGCAGGCTGTATTGCTTGTAAAACAGTCCACAGCTAAAGAATCTGCCTTGTTCCTTTATTATCTGCACAGCCTGCCATCCCACAATCTATCTGGTGACATCCAGTCAGTCCAGGTAGTGGACTAGTTAACTTCTCTGTTTTTTGGCTAGTTTTTTTTTTTTCTTTTTCTTTTTGGTATCCTGCAAGATAGGTTTACTTGTCTGGTAAAGAGATTTTTGATTCTGAGGACATTACTGTCTCACTAGTTTAAACCTTAGTCGAAAACCAACTTGAGTTTTAGTGCAAATTACTGATTGTGATGACTGGATCACACCCCTTCAACTTAATCACACACTATATGTTTCTTTCCTTAAAAATAGCTATCACTCCTAACATGATTTTGTCAAACAACTAAGTACATAACTTCTAACAATCAAAGGTTAAATCAGTGGTTCAGCAGGCCAGTGACTTTTTTTTAGTCTTTTATCCATCTAGTTTGATCACGTAAACAGTTCTAGAGTTTTTTGTTTGTAGCTGATACTTGTGGGCAAACTGCTTTTCCCTGATGTCGCGGATTTCATTTATCAAATTGGAGACAAATGCAATTGTCAGAAGTGTGGCTGAACCAGTACGTTCAAACACATCAAGTAATGAATACTATATTTCAATTAAGAAGTCTAATATGAAAATTAGGAAAGAAATCTAGAAGATACTATACATATTAAAAATGTAGACAATGCATTTTTAATAGCAAAATTAAGGTATAAAAGAGAGCTTACAATGTAAGTATTAGCTATTACTTATGCACTGTACTCAATACTGATAGTGTTCAGTTATTTAGAAGTCACAAGGCAACAGACTGTTTATTACTAAGGGATTATGCCATATAAATTTTAAAATAGATTAGCACCTAAAAAGGTGGCATGTATTGTGCTGCATAAATACAGGTACCATATTACTGTACATTTTGCCTCTTTGGGCTTCCACAGGGGCCTCCTCCTATCACAACAGGTAGTACTACTGCTACTGTGTATCTCTTACTTTTCACTTGATGTTATTCATCTAGTATCTGAAATATGTGATTACTTGCCAAAACTTGGACCATTTTCCCATTTCTCATAGTATGTGTCGCATACATATTTTACCAGGACTAGTTTGATGGGAACACAAGGGTGAACTTAAAAGTTGCAATGCCTTTTATCACAGTATTAGTTTCCCTCTCTTGAATGGAGGAATATTAGCACACTGTAAAGCAAAATGCTATAGTAATGTGTACCTTTAAATTAAATTGAATATTGTATTAGAGGTTCCTGATACAGTTCAAAGAATGTTGTATTCTGTGACTCATTTCAGTAATTAATCCAATTATGAGAGGTTATCCAAGATGTCACTTAACAGGGATATCTGTAAACATTATTACAAAATAACAATATTGAGATTTATGTATGAGGATTAAGTATAGGGGTGGCACAGTGGCGCAGTGGTAGCGCTGCTGCCTCGCAGTTAGGAGACCCGGGTTCGCTTCCCAGGTCCTCCCTGCGTGGAGTTTGCATGTTCTCCCCGTGTCTGCGTGGGGGTGCTCCAGTTTCCTCCCACAATCCAAAGACATGCAGGTTCGGTGGATTGGCAATTCTAAATTGGCCCTAGTGTGTTTGTGTGTAGAAGTAAAAAGAACAGGAAACATTTTAATAATAACGTAACATGATTGACAATGTAATTGTTTTGTGATTGTCATGAGTGTTGCTGGCATATATATATATATATATATATATATATATATATATATATATATATATATATATATATATATATACACACATATACATACATGTGTACATATATACAAACACACATACTTTGGGGTGCCAAACAGGCAAATAAATCCATTTTGTGAATATATAAAGTCGGCGTCAGAATATATAAAGTCAAAACTTGAATATATAAAGTCACTGTCGGAATACATAAAGTCAAAACTTGAATATATAAAGTCACTGTCGGAATACATAAAGTCAAAACTTGAACATATAAAGTCAGCGTCAGAATATATAAAGTCAGCGCTGGAATATATAAAGTCAAAACCTGAATATATAAAGTCGCATCGGAATTTATAAAGTCATTCCTGATTATATAAAGTCAACATCGGAGTATATAAACTCACTTCTGAATATATAAAGTGAAAGTCAAAATCTATTGAGTGAAACGACTCTGAACTGAACTAAGTTAACAAAAACGTATTCAGAAAAATAAATTAAAAAAATACTGTTTGGTTAATGTTTTGAAAATGATGCATATGCCCTGCCCAGGATTGGTTCCTGCCTTGCGCCCAGTGTTGGCTGGGATTGTCTCCAGCAGACCCCCGTGACCCTGTGGTCGGATTCAACGTGTTGGGAAATGGATGGATATTCCAGCGCTGACTTTGAATATTCCGACGCTGACTTTATATATTGAAGTTTTGACTTTATATATTGCAGCGCTTACTTTATAACCTGTATTCCGACGCTGACTTTATATATTCAAGATTTGACTTTATAGATTCCAGCGCTGACTTTATATATTCCGAAATATTCCAACGCCGTCTTTATATACTCAGGTTTTGACTTTATATATTCCGACAGTGACTTTATATAATCAAGTTTTGACTTTATATATTCGCGAATGACTTTATATATACAAGTTTTGACTTTATATAGTTAAATGTAGTCATCATTGCATAACTCTTTCTTTACCATAGAAATTTAAAGACTAAATTCAACTTCCATTCCTAACAAAGATATTTCTGGCGACTAAATAGAAGCTGCTTATATCCAAATTTGAGCTATTGAGCTGTTGCCTGCCTGCCTGAATAAGTCACCCTCGCTTCGCTCTTACTTTTTTACCGTTCATTTAATCATGGCTAGTGGCGGAAAAATTATAAAATGGAAGGAGGATTACACTGAGTATGGCTTTACCAAAACAATTATTGATGGCGAATCGATTATTCATAAAGCTTCAATTGGTGATCTGTTTTTCTGTGTTAACCTCATATTTTTTCATACTTCTTCTCAAACCAAAGGGGTGCGAGGCTAAAATGAATCGGGAAGCGCTGATCATATAATCTTTGTACCAGGAAATCATGCATTGACAGAAGTTCCCCTTTGCTTGTGATTAAATGCGTGATTTTTAACGCGTTATGGAGCACATGCATCAAAGCTTTTCAGCTGTGCTTGTGCTAAGAAAAGTAAACATTTTTAAAATAACATAACACGATTGTCAATGTAACCTTTTGTAAGTAGTGCTTGGAGGATTCAGAGTGTGGAGAAACTCTAGATACAGCGTGTGTATTAACTTGTGGATTTTTCTGTGAGTATTTGGTGGCAGCGTCACAAAGTCGTAACACTGCGTTAGCTGCAGAGCGCAGCTCAGAGCGAAATGAGGTGAATGGGAGGGGAGATGATGACGTGACTCCCCCACCCGTCTTAACTGTCAATCCCCCACAAACACAGTCTCTCGGAATTTGCATGAGCACAGCCCCTCACCTGCAATTTTAACTTAGTTACAAAGTGATCAAATCTCTTGTTTATATCCTGTGTCCTCTCGTTAAACTTGTATCCCGCATTACCCGTGGGCTTGACAAACGCCAGCGGCAGCCTGTCTATGAACTTAATTTAAAGTTTAGGTTTACACCGTGCTTTGTTTCCGAAGTAGCAGCACTCATGAATATGGTAGTATATGTCACTCACTCGCTTCTTATTGTTTCGCTGCCTTCTGAATTATATAATGCATGTTTTCTTCAGCACTTTTTGGAGCTCTTCCTGGTTTTCTACGTACTGTGTTGACAGTCAGTTCACGTGATTACGTGGAAGGCGTGATGATGTCACACGAAACTCCGCCCCCACGGCTTTCGAGCGCAACTCCATTACAGTATATGTAGAAAAATAGCTTCCAGTTATGACCATTGCGCGTAGAATTTCGAAATGAAACCTGCCCAACTTTTGTAAGTAAGCTATTAGGAATGAGCCTGCCAAATTTAAGCCTTCTACCTACATGGGAAGTTGGAGAATTAGTGATGAGTCAGTGAGTGAGTGAGTAAGTGAGTGAAGGCTTTGCCTTTTATTAGTATAGATATACTATATCTATATATATATATATATATATATATCTATACTAATAAAAGGCAAAGCCCTCACTGACTGACTGATTCACTGACTCACTCACTCACCGACTGACTGACTGACTCATCACTAATCCTTACAGCTTACTTACAAAAGTTGGGCAGGTTTCATTTCGAAATTCTACGCGTAATGGTCATAACTGGAAGCTATTTTTCTCCATTTACTGTAATGGAGTTGAGCTGGATGGCTGTGGGGAGCGGAGTTTCGTGTGACATCATCACGCCTCCCACGTAATTCCAGTAAGGCTCTGCTTCGCGATGACAATTAATAAGTCTCAGGGACACACCCTACAAAAGGTTGCCATTGATTTGCGGCAACATTGCTTTACTCCTGGACAAAACTATATGTTGCATTCTCAAAAGTAATATATATATATATATATATATATATATATATATATATATATATATATATATATATATATATATATATATATATATATAAATATATACACACCCGATCTACATACTGACAAATAAACGAACCACACCCCCTAGCGCAACATGAGAGGCTTCGCCTTTAGCGCTAACGTCTGAGGTTCGATTCGCGAGAGTGGGTGCAGTGAGTCTGTACTGCCTGATGGATTTAGTCTTTAAATTTCTATGGTGAAGAAAAATTTATGCAATGATGATTATATTTAACTTTCATTCCTACTAAACATATTTCTGTCGACCAAATAAAAATTACTTATATTTAAAATTTAAATAGAACTTGAACAAATACGATAGTTTATAATACCCATGCAGCACTAAGTGCACATAAGATTAGGAGTCATCCGTTTTAACAAGCAGCGTATTGCACTGATACGAAAATGCCTGCCCATTTAATTATTTAGGAATGGATATATAAATTAAGATTTTGTACAAATAATGTTTTTAATTTTTCTTCCTCAATGGATTCTGGCACCCCCAGCAACAGCTGCTTGCACCCCAAAGGATATATATATATATATATACATAAATACTGTATATATATATATAGATAGATATAGATATATAGATAGATATATATATAAATATATATATATATATATATATATATATATATATATATAGATGCAGATATAGATATACATATATAGATAGATGGATATATACACATAGATAGATATATAGATAGATAGATAGATAGATAGATATAAGTGTATGTAAATGTGTGTCTGTATATACCTGTATATGTATATATACAGTATATATATATGTATATGTATATATGTATGTATATATATATATATATACATATATATATATATATATATATATATATATATATATATATATGCCAGCAACACTCATGACAATGACAAAACAATTACATTGTCAATCATGTTACGTTATTATTAAAATGTTTCTTTTTCTTTTTCATTACTTCTTTAACCCACTACTTCTCCGCTGCAAAGCGCGGGTATTTTGCTGTATATATATATGTATATATGTGTATATATATATATGTATATGTATATATATGCATATATATGTATATATATATATGTGTGTGTGTGTGTGTGTATGTGTGTGTGTCTGTGTCTATATATATGACAGCAACACTCATATCAGTGACAAAACAATTACATTAACAATCATCTTACGTTATTTTTAAAATGTTTCCTTTTCTTTTTCATAACTTCTTTAACACACTACTTCTCCATGCGAAACGCAGGTATATGGCTAGTATATATATATATATATATATATATATATAACTTTTGTAATAAAGGCTTACAAAGATTATATATACAGTATATATATACTTACATATATATTTATATATATATATATACAGTATATATAGGAAGGCTAATTATTTTTGTATCATACTGACTGACAACTGAGTCACCATTTAAGATTTAACATAAATTTACTTTGTAGAAAAAGTAAAGACTCTTTGAGCATTTTATTGATTCACATAAACACATACAATGTGCACAAGAGGTTAAAAAGCTAAAGTCTGAAGAGATTTCACAAATAGTTTTATTTGTTGTGTCTTCCAGACACAGTCTATTTGTGGGAGCTTTTTGCTTCATTCCTTTACTTTGCTTTTTGATTGTGTTTTTCCAATCAAAGGGGAAAATGGATTTCTTGGGAAATAGTTCTTCAGAATTCAGCCTTACTTGATTGAAAAATCTTGGATTAACTGCAACAATACAAAAATGATGATAAACTGTAAAAAGAAGAAAAGCGGCAAACAGTTTGTGTGCAGAAACCTGCTTCACGTGAGAGTTCCATTAATACCAGCCATTTTGTGATCAGAGTTTTAGGTGTATGTGCCATCAAAACCATCCATGTCCCCGCCATGTTAAATAAAAATGACACTGATCAGTTGTACTCAGAGCAGGTCCAGGTGAAGGCAAAGCTTGCATGCAGTAACTAAAAATATTAATTTGTTTATACTCTGTAAATAATGCCCTTCTAAACGTAAAGTGGATTTCTCTTTTTTGGAAACTTGGACAGATTAACTTGTGCAACTTCACTCTGCCCACTGCCAACGTGAAAGAGCCCTTGTCCGTTGAAACTACCAACCAGGAACACTTTCTTAGAGGAGATTCTCCTTCAGCGTGTCGAGTGGTATGAAGATCGAGTAAAACCCTGTTCCTGAGTTCCCTTTGTCCTTAGTTTATAGCAGGGAGTGACAAAAAAGGCTTGAATGCTCCAAAAACTTAACTTTTTATTGTCACCTTAAAAGGTGTGTCTATTAGCTTAACAGAAAACAAAACAAGCATCCAAATCAACTAACAAATGATTTATAGATTGAGCTCTCCACCCTTCAAATAGTGATATCTTCACCCACACCCCACATTCAGAATGATTTGGATGTTCGGCTGCTGATTTACACTTTCATCCCAACACTAGTGAATAAACTGAAGGTATAGCTAAAAGAAGTGGGTACTCCAGAACTTTGGATTTTTAACAATTTGGGTTAAGAGGAATGCATGAAACATACACTCTTGAACAGAAACGGCCAGTGTTTTGCAGAACATGGGGAAGAAAGTAATCTTCTTACCCACAGTCTGGACAGAAAAACATATTTTAACAAATCTGGTTGAAATGCCAACAGGACAGGAGCTGTCCTAAAGTAAAATTCAATTTCAGAGTAAGTAGGCTGAAATGAATATACAGTAAGTGAATAAAACTAAAACAATAACATTTTGTGGGTGTGAATAGCACAAGAATGACAGTTGCCTTAAATAAAAGGTTCATAGGCAAAATAGTTTAATTATGCCAGATAAGTCCCAAGGTGTACTACTGCATTTTGTAGTATGTATTTTTAGGTTCTTTGTACAATGATATCTGTCCTCTGGGAATTTTGCCCTATAAATTACACAGGTAATGCAGATACATCATCCATGTTTGTTCACTTGCGCACTTCAGAACTCTACCTGAATGAAAGCAGCAGGTCTCATGGACTTATCTTGTACTTGCATTGCCTTATTCCCCAGATGGCTATGTGTCAACCTAAAGAACATATCCATAACTTACAGACATATATGTTGTTATACTGTAGATATTATTTTAATTTATATATCTTAAACAGCAGGCAAGGGAGTTTATCATTGATTTTCTAAGCAATTGTGACAATCCTTCTTTGCTCTGCTGTATGTATGAAGCCATTGACCATTGAGGCAGTCAAAAACCTGAGCCACTTGTGTGTGGGTAGCCTGCTTTGACTTTCCATCGGCTTTTGTATAATAAAATCAGTACTCCTTCACCTCCCACAAAAAAAAAACATGATAAAAGGTCAGTGTTACTGTAACAACCATAAACAACCATACAGCAGGTCGTAATTACTAGAAATGTACCAGAATCTAAATTTGTATTTTCGAAGAAGAAACTAAATTAAGGAACCTGAAGCATAAAAATATCATAAGTTGTAAAGGAAACACAAGTATGTCAGAAAAATGAGTTGGGGCTGCAATCTAGAGACCACGTTTAATTTTCAAAGGCAAGCTGTCAATGTAAGGAAATATTGCAATGTCCCACAAATGGTACGCAAAAAAAAAAAAATTAAAAGAATGAAAAACATAGCCACATGGCCTATTCTTCCTGATGTCTGCTGATCAAATTCTAAGTGTGGAAGTGGTGGGCTGTCTAGAAGGGATAGAGGAAAAGGTGGAGCAGAAGTGATGCCAGTCTTCGTCTAGGTGGTGTTCCTTCATTCTACTGAGGATGGAATGAATTGTGAGTGAGTAACTGTTCAACACCCTATACTATTACCCCACAGTATCTTTAAAGGGGTCCCCACAAGGGACTCACCATGGTCCCATGTGTGATAGTGTGTTGATTGGGATTTGAATTAATATGGAAAAACTGAACTTCAAATAAAATATATTAAAAGGAAATATTTAAGGCTGTTGCTATAAAAAAGTTTATAAACTAAAAAAGACATTAATTGTTAAGCGTAGGATAAGACTTTGACAAACAGGTAAAAGTAGAAGAAGAGCAAAGAAATGAAATCATAGTCAAGATATATGTATCAACACCAGTACATGACAGAATGAGATAGATGCGAACTATCAAGAAAGTGCAACATTTAGCTCATTCAAAGTCAATGAATAACTGGAGTGGACTGTTCTCAAAACCGGCCTGGGCATCCTTCAACGAGTGAGGTGACGAGGTCAACCCACTTGGCCCATTATTCATTGTAATTTTCTTAAAATTTGTGATGAGTATGCGGCTTGCTACTTGCTATGAGTCTATGATATGAACTCAATCTAAACTGTTGCCAAACTTAATCTGTACACTGTTGTTTAGACAAAACTTAAAATTTGACGACATGCTTTGAAATAAATTTGAATAAAGAATAAAAATTTAGTAACATGGCTTACAGGTTATTAGAGTACATGTCAAATGTCAATGTCATGTCCAAGTGCTAGTAACCTAGTAGGCTAGTAGCTGCTCATTTACAATGGAATAAATTATAACTGAGGTTATAATGAAAACCTCACATGATTGAAATGTTCCATTAACTTAACGATAAACTATAAATGTTCCGTCCTAATATGAAAAATTCCAATCTTGTGCTTTATAACTTTATTTCATCAAAGTAATAATTGCAGCTGAAAACCACTAATTATCGCTCACGTCGACAACCAGAGAACAATAAAATGTATAATACATAATCTAAACTAATTATTAGAACCGAAGGATTTAAATACAAGATATGAGATAAAAACCTATTTGATTTTATTTGAGCAAGCCATAAAAAACTTGAAGTGAGTCACTGGGCATGTCACATTAGGCTTCATGGGAGTATGCCGCCAAGTGCCACTGCCTAAAATTATGTAAATAAATGCTATGACTGAAAATCGCTGAAAAAGTCACCTAATATAAGACAGGCTTTTGAAAGCAAAAAGGACAAAAAATTAAAACCTAGGCCAGCTGTGCAGGAGAATGCCTAAATACCTTTAAATGAAAAAAAATTTAACACTAGAATCCCTGAAGCCTACGAAAAAACGTGTAATCCCGGGCCACCTTAAACTCCTTCGCACCTCTCTTCATCAGCGTCTTTTGTTTTGCAAATGTAGCAACATGCAAATTGAATTTTTTTCTTTGCTTATATTCTTGAATAAAAGCACGTGTTTATTTAACATTTGAACTAAAGTCTTCACATATTATAGTTAGTATAACATGGAAAAAGTTTCTGTTTTAGTTATGTGTTTAGAATTTCCTGCCTTGCATTTCCTGTCATCCTGTATTTACCCAGATTTTTGTAGACATGAAACACACATGAAATATATGTATTCCAAATAACGACATATTATTTACCCTGTACAACTTCATGCGCCTCTCACCCAGATAAACAGACTTGAGCTTTGAGAATTTTGTGACTGACTTCAGTTCTGTAGGGGGTTGGGGATGAGACAGCATGCTGCTTCCAGCCTGTGCTGATCGACACATTTATAAAACAAAAGATGCTGATGGAGAGTTGCGAAGAAATTTAAGGTGGCCTGGGATTACAAGTTTTTTTGTAGGCTTCAGTGATTCATTCTACTGTTAAAGCTGGCCAGCTGTGCAAACAAAATAATCAATTTAATATTACATACTGTATAATACTCAAAGTCCACTGAAAAAGAGGTTCTTTAAATATTGTCACAAATGATAAACTTCACTGAAATTATAATATTAAAGCCATTTTTGATAGAGGAAACATTTATAATACCCGGCATTTAAACTGGAACCTAATTTTAGTTGGATGAGGAATTACAGTGTACAAAAGACGCCATCCTTCCTCAGTTTGCTGTTGTCTGGTGTTGCTGTTTGATGAGTTTTACATCGATTATCCCCAAGATAATAACTGAAACAAGAGTGACTTTAAGTGAGGCGAATCAGTCAGTTCTCTTGGTGTTTGTCATTATTCTCCACTTTTACTACATGTTAAGTGCCATTTTGGCTCATGTTTCCATCTGATAAAAATATATTGTTTCTCCCTTTTTGAACATTAGTGTTGTAATGGTTGTTGTACTCAGTATTAAATAACTGTGTAAATGGGAAAAAGGTGACCTATTTTTAAACTGCTTCCTTGTACTATGATAATTGCACATGATAGCAAAAATTGCATTATAGTAAGAAGATCAAGGCAAGGAAATTGACTGATTACTTTTCAGACAGTTTCGTCACATCAAACAGACTACATATTTGACAGCATAGTGATTCAAGATAAATCTCAGCTTTATTATGTCTCAGTTGTAAGGGAGATAACTACTGGGAAGTGTGAAACAGTAAAAATATTTGTAAATATACTGTACATACTGTACATTTTTTGGCACTTTAGCAGGTAGTCAGGCTCAATGCCTGGTGATTCTTTCTCAGGTGTGCATAAACAACCAAGTTGTATTAATTGTACATTCTTTTTATAGCCATGCATAATACACACTATTAATATATATTAAAATAAATGCTGTCAGCCCTTTGATTTTAATTGTTAATAATACAGTATCATGATGATTAACAGATTACTTTAAAACACATACATTTTGAACCCAATTGCTAGCTTGAATTGCTTTGCTACATTTGATTTCTGTATACAGATTGATTACCTTAAAAACAAAGCTGTAAGAAACACCTGCTGACAAAAGTAGCATACCCACAAGAAGGTTAAAACCGACACTTTTTGATGTCATAATGCATGACTGTTGCCTGCTTGAAACATATGGTTAGTAAATCTTAAAATCATACAAAAAAGAGCAACCACTTTTAGCAGTTTTGTTTAATTTCCAAAATGTAAATGTAATTGTTATTAAATCTGCAAAAAGCATGACACTACTGTAACTAACAGTTACAGTTTGAATGTGTCAGTTTGAACTGACTCATATAAAATTTTAATGTTAACTTTTAAGATTATTACATTTACTAACTTCCGCTTTCTCCAGCAATCTTACAATATTTTGGAATATTCTAATAATGTACAGTAATGAAATAAATAAATCAGTGATAAAAATGGGCAGACAGTTTTTAGCACCAAAACAAACACATTTTTTCAATTAATTAATTACTGTTTAAATAGCATTATTTAGGATGGCAATAATAGTAATACACGTTAAATCCTGTTATCGAAAATACTGAAGTAATGAAATTTTCAGAATGATGAATATTTTTTGTGGGCCCGGACAAACAAATTTCATTTTAAAGAAATGTAAATCTTATTATAATTAACTTTTTTTCAACCAAAAATGACAACAAAATATAATGCGATGCAAAAAATACTTAATGCCTCTCCTACACTTTCTGAGCCAAGTCTCGGGAACCTTGTAACAGGTTGTGTTAAATAGTGAGACAGTCTGTTGCAATACCGATCTCGGGTATGTAGGCGTGACATTATACACAGAGCTGAATTCTGAGTCAGTACTCCACCGAGTGTGCGCATGGGCAGCTGTGTTGTGCACGGATACCGTGCTGTTCAAGTTTCATGGCTATTCTTAAAGTTTTCTTTGAGATGAACAAAAAAAAAGTGAAAAATGGCGTCAGTTTACGCACCTTCATCTACATCTAATGATTTGTTTCATTCTGTATTTTCATACCTGCATTTCTGTTTAAAAAAAAAAGTTACATCTAACATCTCATTTTCAAATAAAATTTATTGCACTTTAAGAAGTGCTGATTTTTTATACAGATATTGTCAGGCTTGGGGCACTAGGTTGCACAAGAGACAGGAAGGTGAATCTAGATTTTCAAAGAAAATACAGGTACTTCATTACTGTATAGAGAAGGGAGGTACAGTCTCAAGGCTTTACATTTTCTTTCCATTCAGAATAGGAGCCATTAGGAGCTGCGGCATGGGTGATCGTCCTGCTTTAGCTCCCATCTTCAGATTATAAAAACACCAGCGGCTCAGCATCACCGCAGTGGCAGACGTGGTCTGGAGAAGACAGATCAGGAGAGTGTGAGGAAGAGCAGATCAAAGCCTTGTGCTCAATGTTAAACATTATGTGACAAGCACGGTAGAATGTAACACTGATCCTGCAGGGTTCAACCAACTGCTCTGCCTTTGGTTTACTGTTTAACAGAAGCTGTCCTTGTGCCACTGCCATTAGACATGATGAACTTCCGGTAGCCCTGGTCACAATACTTTACTTTCCCCATATTCATTATAATTAAATTTCCAATATAACAATTTCATTATAATGGGATTTCACCTGTATATAGTATATAGTATATATATACTAGCAAAATACCCACATTTCGCAGCGGCGAAGTACTGCCTTAAAATTTTTATTAAGAAGAAAATTAAACCTTTTTAAACTGAAAGAAAATATACCAATAATTATTTGTTAAGGATCTCTTTGTATACCACATTGTGAGTTCGGCCCTCCGGTTGTAATATGACCAAGCTGTGCGCTGAGCTTACTCTTGAGCATGCAACGTACAGTTGGCCATGTGAACAGCAATCTTGTTTCAAATCTCACAGCTTGGATTTCTGCTGTCATAATCGGTTTGAGTTTCATGGTCTGTTTCAATTACGACAGTATTTGTAGGACTTGTGTTGAAGAGACATTCGGCATCTGTCAAGTGTTGTAAGTATACAACCAGTTTCATTGATAACTTCACATCCAGCTTTTGAGAGTTTAAACATTCATTAACATCAAAGTGTCCACTACTGAAATCATCACCTGTCAATCTAAGATGTTTAAGAGGCATTGGCGGTTGTTGAAAGGTGTAAAATATTTGGCCATTTCGGTACACTTGAAAGTGACAACCAAACAATTCAGCGGCATCCATCAACTCACATGCAGATCCATAGGTGAAGGGCTTAAGCATTTCACTCTTATAGTTCTCCTGTGTAGTATAATTATCTCCTTTACCGTCATCAGTCCATACCTTGAACCTGTCCCAGTCATTTAATACATAAGACACAATGTTCCTCCGGATATCAAGAGTGACCCTGATATGGCCGTGCAGTATGTAAGAAAGAGAATGGAAAAGGTAGGTGCCATCTCCAGGCATGGAAACCACTTGGTAAGTGACAGTTTTTTGATCGATGGTGATCACCTCGATAGACATGTTAATGGGGGTATGGTTGCAATGATAAAGGAAATGGGTACCTGAACAATGTAAAGTAAATCTAAAATACCTACACAATAACTATAATCGTAATAAATGAACAATAAAACTGCGGAGAAGCCGTGGATTAGATAAAAAGGCTGTAGTTATCAGCAGGGAGACGTGAATCCCATGGCGAAGCTAGGAAGGGAATGTAGAGACTGGAGTGATGGACGGCCTTATATAGGCAGCCAGCCAACAACATGGGAGGTGTTGGGATGGGGGACACAACGCCGCCTCACACGGTGACCGAGCTGCAGGCTATGGACGTATATATGTACGTAAGTAGGATTCAGTTAGCGCTGGGAACCCGCGTACCAAATTTCTTGAAGATGGACCCAAAAATAAAGTTCAACATGGCGAACGTTGTCAACCGTTATGACTGTTACGTGTAGAATTTCAGAGTGAAACCTGCTTAACTTTTGTAAGTAAGCTGTAAGGAATGAGCCTGCCAAATTTCAGCCTTCTACCTACACGGGAAGTTGGAGAATTAGTGACATTGGAAACTTCAATATGGCGGCCGACAGTGGCATCATACCATTGAAATAAGTGTGTACATCGATTTTGGTTAGTGCAGGGAAGCCACCTACCAAATTTCGTGAAGATGGGGCCAATAAATAAAGTTCCACATGGCGAACGTTGTCAACCATTATGACCGTTACGTGTAGAATTTCGAAATGAAACCTGCTTAACTTTTGTAAGTAATTTATTCTACAATTGTAAATGAAAATATGAAATAGCTGAATAATTCTCGGGTCTCCAATGGAGAAATTTTAACTTTTATAGACCCTGCTGACCTTGCCTAACTCTTTCACCATTTTTACTCTTCTTCATTTCCTATAGTAATTTATCAGCCAAGACGTCTGCTAGAATTTACAGGTGATCTTCTGCTGCTTACCTTTTTTGCAGATGAAGAATGGTGATAAATAAAGGTCAATATGACCTTGTTCCGTATGTAAATAGTAAGCAAGTACACATTTTCTAAACATTATGAAGGCACTATAAAATTTCAATGTTTAGGCATGCAAGATTTGGACTTTAATAGATTTTAATCTGTCCACTTTTGTCAATTGATTCCATATAAAATGATACATCAAAGACAGTTAATGAAGAAAGTAGCCTTGATTGGATGGATAACAGAAACATGCCTTGTAAAAAGACCCAGAGCAAGCTATTTTTTCTGAGAAGGCTCACATGCTTTAACGTGTGAAACGCTACTGTATATGTTCCATCAGTGCACAGAGGTGAGTGTACCATTATAAGCTATGATTTGCTGAGAAAGTATCCTCAGGTGAAGGAATAGCTACTGCTTTAATAAAATAATCCTGAGGACCAGCTGCATTAGAGGCCTGACATAATAATAATAATAATAATAATAATAATAATAATAATAATAATAATAATAATAATAATAATATTTGACACACTCATAGCTCAGATTGCCCATTTTCTTCATGATATTTTGTTGTGGAGCATTTTTACTTACCAGCTCATTCCATTATAGTGTGCTAAGAAGTGCTATTGGGTTTTGTATTTGCCCCCAGTCAACAGACTATATATTATGTTCTTTCTCCCATCTTTTCTAAACACATTGGGATAGTCAGAATAACTATTTTATAATTTCATTATTATGTTTTTTATGTAGTTCTGAGTTTTGCATTTATGTAATAGTATGCATTTTCTTTACTGTTCTGCAGTCTTTAATCTGTAAATCGTACAATTCAGAAAGCATTGAAACACACATTTAAGAGGATTGGAAGTTTCCGAAAGGTAAACAGGTATGCATAACCTAGATTAGGATACACTTCAGCCCTGCAAGTTGGGTTGGTAATACCTTTATTTCCCTAACTATTGAGCTTTTCATGAACACAGGACTGGTGACCTGACCAGACTTTATGTGGCAACCAATTTAAAAAATGCTAGGGACCAATGTTTTTTTAATGGACAAATTACTTCTTAAAACTATAAATGAAACTTATTGTAATGGAAGGTTTTCATTTTTTATTCATAGGATGCATTAATAATGTGCTATTGCATATTGATCAAATTAATGTTTAATAAGTAAAACGTGTCTTATGTCAAACATTAGTGCTTCTAAGAGTGTAAAATTATACCAATACATTACTGCAGAATTCAGTGAGCGTAAGATCAAAGTCACCTCTAAATTAAATTACTAGCTCAGCTCAGTATCTATGTAAACTAAGACATGGTTAATTTAGTTGCATCCCCTTATGGTTTATAAAGTATTTGCTTTGTTTAATTTCAGAGTGCTTTCTGGTCACTGAGCATAAAACAAATGATCATACATGCGAAATAGGTACCATACGCCATTATTATTTAAATTCTTCCAAAATATCTGTCAGGATATTTTAAAGTGAGATGCACCTTTGTATTGTGAAGATCTATTATTGCATTAATTTGTTGTAATTTGAACAAATAACTCATTGAAAACATTAAAACTCGATGATGAATTAAAACATCTAAAAAGAGAAAATGCTAATGTTTGTTCATAAATATTTGTATTAGATTATTTTAAAAAATAGAGAATATGAGGGTTTTAATTCAGGCAGGTCAGTTTTCAAAAGATAAAGTTAAAACTGAGACACCAATTTATTCAATATAATTAAAGAATTTAAACTGCTACATGGATTTACCCTAAACCATGTGCTCAGTTTTAGCTCTTTTATGAATTAGTTTATACCTTTTAATTGAAGGCAACTTAAATGACTAATGTAAAAACTGGCTTTAAAAATGTATTATTGCTTTATATTTAATTATTTCTGAGATGAGGTGATATTTACCACTATTTGTTTTAATGATGAATTCAAAAGTTCATATTATTAGGTTAGTTACTGTAGGACTTTTTGACTTGCATTACAGATTAGATGGGTTTACAGTGAAGAGTTTTCTATCTCAAATAAGGATTCTTATACTAAAAAAAAATCTTTTTCTTTCCTGTTTACTAATTGCTCACTCATTCAGGACTAATTTACAGTCAACAAACAACCTAACCTGTATGTGTTTGGGATATGGCAAAACCTACATGGAAATGGAGAACATCGTACAAATTTCACATAAGCAGTTAAAGACCAGGATATAACCAATAACAGTTTTAGCATGGTACAGCACTGCCACCCAATTCAATTCAATTATGCAAAAAAGTGGCTAATCTCTTTATTCTGGTTTGTTTAACAGAACACACTGCAATGATTCAATCACACTACCATTAGGAGTAGTTTCCTACTCGTGCCTGCATCTGCTAGGTTTGGTTAAAAAATTTATTTTGTAACCCACTTCTTCATAAATGGGGGGTTGCTGGAGCCTATCCCACAAGACAGGAACAAACCCTGGACAGGGTGCCAGTCTGTCACAGGGCATACACAAACACACACTCATCCTAACCAAACAGTAGGGCCAATTTAGTATTGCCAATCTACCTAACCAGCAAGTCTTTGGAGTGTCGGAGGAAATGCTCCAGAGCATCTGGGGCCTCATGTATAAACGGTGCGTACGCACAGAAATGTTGCGTAAGAACTTTTCCACGTTCAAATCACGATGTATAAAACCTACACTTGGCGTAAAGCCACGCAGTTTTCCACGGTACCTCATACCTTGTCGTACGCAAGTTCTCCGCTCGGTTTTGCAGACTGGCGACACCCAGCGTCAAACCAGTGCTACTGTTCCTGTGTGGTTACACCTTATTTTCCTGACGCGGCTTTATAAATACACCAAAACTAACCGCATATTGTTTATTAGTGTAATGCATCTGATTGTAATTAACTTGTAACAATATAATGGTAGAGGGAACAGCCATAGTATTCCAAATACCATAACTGCTTTAGCGTTGTTACTCTCACTTCTTCTTCTTTTTCTTCTTCTTCTTCTTCTTCTTCTTCTTCTTCTTCTTCTTCTTCTTTCAGCTCCTCTTGTTAGGATTTGCCACAGCGGATCATCTTTTTCAATATTTCTCTCACTGCACCACTCAGAGTATTTATATCACTGTATCTGAGTGTGAATCACAGCAGCAGCTGATCGGAAAGGGAATTATCGGTATACAGCTTCAAGGACACACTGTCTCAGCCACTGCAAAATGTTTTAAAGCCTTTCCTGTACGGACCTCGCGATTCAGAAACAGAAACGATATCATTTATAAGGTGAAATTCAGCAAAATATGTTTATTAAATTATACAGATAAAACTTTAACTTCATTTAAATAATCTATATTCTTCACTGGGAGTGTCGTGAAGGATAGAATAATTAAACATGTACTACGAAGATATTTCAATGTTCTTTAAAAATTTTGAAGAATGGGCGCTAAGCTTACAGATGGCTTAACGTCTATTACAGAGCTGATTGTATGGCGATCGGTTACTTGGGGAAAGAAACGCACTGACTGCAGTGATGGCTACGCCAATATATATTGAATATAAAACAGAAAGAGAAAATAACAACACAGCTAAAAACACAGCAACAAATTTTGGCAAAAGTTAAATGCTTGTGTCATGAGCACGAGGCGGCTATGCAGTGTCCGCAACGGACGTAGCCATCCATTGTGCATAAGCTACCTTACTGATGGGCGGGCGAAGGAGCCACCGATTCTTCCTCTGCCCACTGCCACCACAAGCCTAGAGCTGCCCCTGAGTACTGCTGCAATAAATTATTTCATTGAAGTGAAACACATGTTTAATAACGTGCTTTAACTCCTATCATCATGAAAATGACATCACGTATACATCTCAGTATTTTAGTTATTCAGAGAGCTGTAATATCACGAATGTAATGGATTCTGTGTCCAGTTGGAGGAAGAGAGCCGGTTTAAAAAGCAAGTAGTGATTCACACACATAGATCACATACGAGTAGAAGATCAAATACAAAACAAAGCATTTAACGTGCTAATTTAATTACGATGTGATTTGAGAAACTGGTTAATTAAACGATTTTAAGATGAAGTTTATGATGTTCTACTTTAATGACAAAATAAACTACGTGATTAAAGAGGAAATGTCGAGATTGAAGTGGACATTTCGTGCTTTTTCCTCACTGTGTGCCTTTTTTCTCTGTACCCTAATAAGCTTTCATATGACACTCAGACAGTGGGCTTACAACTCGGCTTTTCACAGCGACTTTGATATGTGACTTCTTTTTTATTTCCGGCACTGTGCGATTTGTGAATGTGAGCTTTCAAGTTTCTCCAACACGCTATGTCACTCGATCAACTTCCTTTTGTTGATTATACCACGGTTTATTTGAACAAATAGTATGTTTTTCATTTGCCTCCACTTGGTATTCGCTGAAATTCTTATATTTTCACCCGTGCTTTTCCCATTGTCTTTTCACAGAAGGCTGCGCTTAAGGGCGATTTATATTGATTTGCATATTCAAATAGGTGTAATTCTGGGAGGATTTGGGGCGTTACATAATGCGCGTGCACAGGCGTTAGTTTTCACGCTGATCAGGATTTATGTAGCGGAAGAACGTGGAAGTTGGAGTACGCACAGATTCCTGCATCTGGATTTTTCTGTGCGTAAACACATTTCGGCTTTTGTGCTTACGCCATGTTATAGTGCGAGTTTTACGCACGGCGTTATACATGAGGCCCCTGGAGAATACCCACACAGACACAGGACGAACTTGCTAAATCCACACAGGGAGGAGAACCCAGGACATGAACCCTGGTCTCCTTACTGTGAGGCAGCAGCACTACCACTGTGCTACTTACCATCCTGGTTAAAAAATAGATAATATAAAATCCTTTTTTAAAATCCTGAACTTTAATCTTGAGTGTGTCTTACCAATGGTTACAGTGATGGAAAGTAGTCTCACAAAGCCAGACGCATAATACATATGTCTGGAGACAACAATGAGAGAATGTTGCTTAGAAATGAGTGGGAACAATTAGGCAGCTCAGTGAGTGACACATTTCTGAACCAATCTAATGCTTCATTAAGGCAGCACTCAAAGTAGAGGTGGTGATCCTGAACTGTAAAGAGCAATGGTACGACAAAGAACAAACTTTTGATTACGATAAACTGTCTAAAGCTTAAAAAATTCTCCTAAAACCCAATTAAATATATAAATGTGTGTCGCATGTACAGCTAGCACATAGCGTGTGCTAAAAATAAAAATAACCTGATGCAAGGTGTGATGGATGGGCCAGCAGCTCAACCCGGCCAGGACGCCCAAAGAATGGAAGGATGGGGGAAGGCAGTTACTTTGCAACACTGCATCCCCCAGGACACTAGATGGTGATTTTCCTGAAGCATAGCAGTGCCCCGGATTCCCACAGGGCACAATGGGATCTGGAGTTCGGCTTCATAGCCCTGCTGGGTACCGTGGGTGCTGCCAGGAGATGCTGCAGGAAGATCAGGGGATGGAAGCCATAAAGTACTTCTGGGCAGAAGAAAACTTAAGCACTCCATCTGACCCAGAAGTTCTGGCAAGTCATGTGAGAGAGGAACGGAAGCACTTCTGGGTCAAGGACTAGATAAAGGACTGTTGGGAACCCAGCAAGCGAGCCGCAGTTGGGAGGTAGATGACAGAGCCTGCTGGGAGGTGCGGAGGAGAGAATTGTGAATAATTATTGTATATGTTACTATTATTACTTGTCTGTGTATGGTGGATGGGGTGCTTAGAGGCACTATTATAGAAAAATGAAGAATTAAAATACCCTTTTGTTCTTGTACCTGGTGTCCTGGATGTTTGTCTGTCGGGTTAGAGAGACAGCACCCTCTAGTGTCACAAAAGGAAAAACCTTTACGTAAAATCAGATTATACTGTAGATTGATATTTGAGGATGACATCAATGGACTAGTGGTAAAAGTGAATTAATTGTTGCAGGTGCTTTGTATTTTCTATTGTTCACAGTTACAACGACAGTGTTTGAGTCGATGTAAGGTTGAAAGGATTAAAAGCTACTTTCATGAAAATATGAACTGCAAAATATGCATTTGAAATAAGCAAATATGTCACACCCCCTCAAAATTTGGTGAAAAGGACAGTCATTAAGGGAGTTGATAATGAAGAACCACAGGAGATGCAGAGTTCAAGACTCAAAACAAACGAATCAGTAAATGTGCCTAAAGACAGTTACACCACTCCAGCAGAATCATGCACGTTGTACATTTTCCCAGGTCTGTGAAGGTTTTCTTATGGGCAGTCGAATCTTTCTCCTACATCCCAAAGATGTGCATGTTTGGTTAGCCAACAGTTCTAAATTAGCAATACGTGAATGTGCATGAGTGGATCTTGTTATGAACTAGTATCCAGTCTATGGTTAGCTCTTACCTTTTGCAATATTCTAATGGAATAAGCTCTAGTTCCCCATGACCCTGAAACAGGTTAAGGGAGAGGTTTTCAGTAATGTTATAATTTTGAAATACCTTGAGCTGCATGACTGAGTTTACTTTAAACAAACATGTGAGTGCTCATAGCCTAGGTCTATTGAAAATATGGACAATTCCAGAAGAAAAAACTGTGCAAAAAAATTGTTGCAGAGCGGGTATAGAAAATGGATGGATGGGTGGATGAATTCCACTCATCTTGGTCACCTTAAGCTTTACAAACTCTCATGTCAGAAACCAGTCTCTTTGATCTAAAACCATCCAGCACCTAAAATATTCTTTTCTGGAGCTATTCTATTACTCATTGAGCCCACAAAGTTACTGCTGCCTAATGTGATTTATAATAAATAATAATAATAAGAAAAATAAGATTAATAAACAGTACAATAGAACTTTAGTACTTTTTAAGGTAATTCCTTCACATTGCCTTTATCTAAAGCATCTTAAGTCTCTACTGTATGTTAAAGATTTTGCAAAGAATATTATCTATGTCTGAACAAGATTTGTATGATATTTATGTGGAATGCAAGTTACTATAAAATTTAAATATCACTGTCTGTCACAATGAAACAATTTTCTCAAGTCTGTGTACTTCACAAAATAAAGCTATGTTATGATTAAAGTATATTTTTTAACTCATTGGTAGGAACTTATTTAGGATTGTTCTGGTGGAGTTTAGATATGTTTTTTAATATCTTTCATTAATTGTATATTTTTCCTGTTACATTTGTAATTCCACTGCATTGCCATTATGCTGTGTGTGTCTTTTTTCAATAATCATTACCATTTTCTGCATTGTTTTCATGAGCATTACTATACTGATGCCTAATAAGAACCTAACACATGGCACTACTATTACACAACACCTGATTTTCTGTCTGAATGTTGAATGGAAGACAATAAAAAAACATAGAGTTACTTAAGGTCTATAGTATATAAAATACCATCTAGGGCTGTGTTTAATAAAATAACTTTATTGGAATAATGACTTGCAACTTGGTTTGCGTCTTGGTTTTTTGTAGTTTGTTTATTGATTTTTTTTTTATACGCTGAGATGTCTGCATATTTTTGACTACTCTTCTGATATTGCTTTAAAAAAACAACTCTTGGCCAAATAACCCTAATCAAAACATCATCCATGCATCCATTATCCAACCCGCTATATCCAAATTACAGGGTCACAGGGGTCTGCTGGAGCCAATCCCAGCCAACACAGGGCGCAAGGCAGGAAACAAACCCCGGACAATCAAAACATCAGCAATAGTCAAATTAAAGTTTCTTTCTTTCTAAATGTTCTGTTGCAACACTGCATAAAGCATGTTTTTAAAGAAAAAGCTTGTTAAAAATACAGAGTATATTATGACATTTTTTCACCTATTAGCATCCCAAACATCAGAATATAAGTGGATTTAATAGATAGACCGATAAATAAAACTTAATTTGTCCCAACATTGAAATGTGGCTTTTTACAGAAGCTCTTTAAATAAATAAATACATAGATAGATAAATAAGTATACACACACACACTATAGTCTGAACATACATTAGAATGACTCAAAAAAGAAGAAAACTACAAAGAAAGAAAATGTCTAACTTGGCAGTCTCAGTCTCAGTGAGCAATTATACAAACAAATTATACAAACAATAGCCCCAGTGGCATTTCTTAAAATACTGCTGCTGAATAAAGCGTTGGCTAAAAGTACTTAGTATTAGAATGTCAGAGACAGAATGTGCAGCATTGTTCATAATGTGAGTCCGTTTTGTTTTAATTTGGTCTTTGCTACTACTTCTAGGGGGTTCAGAGTGTCACCCATAATTTATCCTTGTAATTAGCGTGTTGATTCGGTGGTCCTCTCTTGAAGTGATGTTACCAGCCCAGCACACCGCAGCGCACAAAATCACTCTGGTCATCATAGAATTATAGAAGATGTGAAGGATGTCACTACCCATATTAAAGGAATGCAGTGTCCTTTGAACTTTATTAGATAATTCCTCTGTTTTACTAGACCATTCCAACCTGTCATTAATGTGGACCCCCCAAGTACTAGTAGGAGTGGACCACCTGTACATCCACTCCCTACATAGGAGCTCTTTGGTTCTGCGAAAAATGATAACCAGTTCATTGCTTTTGCTGATGTTTAGTTGTGGATGATTCTTTCTGCACCAAGAAACAAGGTTCTCCATCTGACTCCTGTACTCTGTCTCATCCCGTTTACCATTACACCCCATAAGTGCACAATCATTTGAGAATTTCTGCAAATGACATGACCTGGTGTTATATTTATAATTGGAGGTGTACACAGTGAAGAGAAAAAGAAACAGGACTGTTCCTTTGGTACTCCAGTGTTGCTTACATCCTTGAGTCTCACGAACTGCAGTCTGCCCTACAGATAGTCCATTATCCAGGATTCTTGGATAATGCTACCATTTTAACAGTTAAGGTGTCACATTACAGTATGTAGTAAATATTTTAAACTAGACTGAAGCCAAAGTGTTATTTGTCATAAGTTTTTAACTAAACTCTTAAATGGAGGCAATAGTTGTCCCTCATTAATCAGCCAGAATAAAACAGAAATGCATTACTAGATATATTGTCTAGGAATAATTGAAATTTCTTGGTTATTTATGTACTTGGCAAACAATGCCACAGACCAAGAAAAAAATAAATAAACATATGTCAATGAGGCTTAAAGACTGGCCTAGAAAGTTGCAAGTAGGTTTGACTAGAGTCAGATATTAAAACATGAATATTATTAGCCACTTCATTTTAGCTTTCATATTTACAATGTGCAAAATATGAACTTTAAAGTCAAACAGCTTTATAACGCATAACCATAAGATCGGTTCCAAGTGTTCAGTTCACGGCTGATTAAATTTTAAATTCACTTACATTTTCACAAAATGCAAACTTCCATTTCATACAGTTTAATGTGAGGATTTTGGAAGGGTGACCCTTTTTATTTTGAAAGACTGTCTGCTACACCAGGCCAACTCTGAACATTTTTTTAAGTTGAAAAATCATTACCCAAAATCAAAATGTTCTTTTGGATTTCTGAATAGATGCATCTATATCATAACCATGGAATGCGAAGACTAGAGATGGAAGTACAACTTCTGTAAAACCTACAAACATGGGCTCACATATCCTAATATGGCTAAATGCTTAGTAATGTCATGTGGCATATATACTGTCCCCTCAGCCCGTGAATTACAAAATGTCTACCTATAAATCGTGGCAGTGAGCCAGCACTGTTATGGTTGCATTCTGTGGTCATTGGTAACTTGACAAGTTTTCGTAATTTTGTGACATTTGTGAGTTGTCACCTGTTACTCTTTCTTTTCTTTGTCATTTATAAGATACTAATTAGTATAAAATTAGTATTAAACATTATATACAGATAAGTATAGGAGCATTTTTATATGAATATGACATGGTGTTTTCAGATTTTAGGAAATAGTGTGATTTTTGTTTTGTACTGTTTTTAATTGCACTGTTAATAGCATAGAGCAAAATATTGAATTTTTGAATCTCAAGCAATTGTTGGGTGACATAGAGGTAAAGTAGTTAGTTCTACCCAACAGTTTTCAATCCTGCCACCATCTGTGTGGACCTTGCATGTTGAGTGAATATCTCTGTATTCTTTTTCTCCAAGTACTCTAATTTTTTCTTACAAAAGTTATTTGGCAACTCTACAATGGCTTAACAGAGTGAATTTGGTCATGTGACTTGCGATGGCCTTGCCCTAAGTGCTTTTGGGATCAACTCCACTTCAACTGAATCTTATAATAGGATTAAGATGGAGTCAATAAACGCATGAATGAAGAAGATGTCATCCTCTTAGTTTGTGATTTTCCTGACCACTTACTGGCTTAAAATATGGGATTCTCACTTTTTTTACACAGCACAGTTAGGCAGTACTTGCCACTGATGATGCCCAGGACCATGCAGTACAGTCAATGTCCAACTTATCAAATTTTGTCCTGCTTACATAGTTTATTTCAGAAAGGCAGAATTCCTCTTTCAGGCCAAAAATATTTATGTTAGATTAATTTGCAATTCTGTACAATACAGTAATTTTACTCGCTACACATGGTAATGAAAAGTTGTGACAGGTTGCGTGCTGATTTACATGTGCAAGTAAGAATTTCACTGTGCTCTTTACACATGACAATAAAGACCCTATAAACAAATAAATGAGAGAATGTAGTTAGACTTGTTAATGTAAAGTAAGATGACTGGCCTTCCATCCACCATTACTGGAGTCTCATACTGTACTTCCAGGACAGGCTCTGTCTCCTTGTGACCCTGTAATGGAAAGTGCAGACATATAATGGAAAGTTTTTGTTTTATGTCATTGATGTTTTTCACTTATTAAGTATTTAGATTTCCCTAGCTATAATTGTAATTTTGCTTCAATAATGACATCCTATTTTGAGCCGATGATTGGAACCTAGTAACTCCTGTAGCTGTAATGGCCTGTTTGCAACGGTAAAACACTTACGTTTTGAGATTTTTCAGGTAAGTAAGACAAAAGTCACAAAAAGGTTCAATGTAACGTTATTATAATTGCTAATCATGGCACCAGAAAGTGGCAACATGTTACATGTTGGTTAGCACATGCAAGTAATGATTCCACTGTATTCTGTACATGTTAAAATACTGACCCTGGAAACCTGTATTTGTTTTCTGTGGAAATCAGCATGTTTCCTGGACCATTTCATTGATTTATGTGTTATAGGACTGCAGCAGGGATTCAATATGGATCCAAATAAGCAGTTAGCTTTGTTGTTCATCATACGCTGCAAAGGAACAAACACAAATATTTAGTGGTGGTTTCTAATGGGTGCCTTTTGGAAAATGAAACACTCTCAAACACCTTCTATAATTGCTATCCTATATAATATAAACCACATATCCTTTGTTTTTAGAATAATAGAAATCATTTAATATTTGTTACTTTATTTTATTTATATTCCTCAATTCAGAGGATAATTATGAGTTTGGAATTTAAATTTACATTTTCTTGTCATCTTTTAAAGAAACCAACCCCTCAGCTGAATTTAACTGTAATTTGACATATATCTTTCTCAATTCCTGGAAATATTCCAAGTGATGGTACATTCACATCATACCTTTTGGGTTGTTACAAGGAGAAGCACTATGTGATAACAGGAAAATATTATGCAAATATAATGGCCTATGGTTAGTTTGTATACCTCAGTAAACTTGCGGTAAGGAAGAAAGGATGTTGTTTACTTCTTGTATACAATTTAATTGACATAGTTCCTCTGTTATCAAAATGGCCACAGCAGGACATTTTTGCTTAGTCTATCCCTTTAGTATGATACAACTGTGAAAGATGAGAAGCAATTGTCAGATGGCACTGGACTCAGACAACATTCAGCTGAAGCAATCAATGTGCAATATACTTCATCTCTCCATAAACTGCTTCACTGCTTAAAATCCTAATTTGCTACCTCATGGGAAGATGCCATCAAGTGTGCAATGTATTGTTAGCTTTTCTTTCTCCTGTCTTATCATTTAAAGGTATCATTGAACTGCCAGGAAATTCATCTCTATAAAGAAAAAGTCATTTTCGTTTGAATAAATCAGTGAAAATTGCTAGTTCTCATTTTGCTCTACCTTTTATATTATATTCTAATAAAACATTAAAGCATATAACAATGGCTTTTACATGAAACCTTCTTTAGTAATGATCTTTGTTATGGCTAAACCTAAGTACAGTTCACATAAAATTTTTTTAAATCTTCAAGCAAATGTTCATGTTGATAAATACCACACTCTGCGCAACGCAGATGCATAAAATATGCAAAGGTTTCTGTTTGCCTGCTATAATGGCTTGGAATTTGTTTCCTTAACATAAATTAAGCTTGGGAAGATATTCCAACAATCTTATTTTAAAAAATCTAATATTAAATACACAAAAATCTACTTTTTGAAGCAGACTAATCACAGTGTGAATGTGTTAACATCCCTTTGTTAATGCATATAAAGAGTTTTTTTGCACTTTTTGTCTTTTAAATATTTTGTATCTTGCTGCAGGATGACTAACCTTTATGCACCCACCAAATTATCTGGGCCTTTGTGGTCTCATTAACCAATTTAAAAGGATGCTAAAGAACAAGGACTGCTTCCAAACATACAATGTCTATAGTTTCTCATCCAGTGAGTTCTATATACCTTTTGGCACCCTTTCCATCCACATCCAAGCCCATAGCAGCTTCCTAGACTATAGGCTGCAGCTAAGTATCTTATTATGTAGAACAATTTACCCATTCAATTCACCAAACAGGGCAGAATGTTCTGCCTCAGATGCTGGTGATACCATATTGGGTCTCTTTGAGGAACATCCTTCTTAGACACAAAGCATTTGGAAACGTGGCTGCAAGTCATTTTTTTCTGACCTACTGTAAGTTGGTCAAAAAAGTAATATTGTTCTTAAAATAATTTCATCTAAAAAAAGAGCAGGCAAAAATAATTTGCTTCCATACATTGCAGTCAAGCATTATTTAGAATGATGCATTCTAACAAATTAACGCTTTGCAAACCAATCTCACTGATCAAGAGAAGAGGATTCTCTTAAGGTAAGGTAACTTGATAATTGTCAAAAAATGCAAAGAATAAAAGCATTGTGGTTTCTTACCAAGATGTTTCTCAATTAGAAACTTTTCTATTTTTTTTGCATTATTACCAATGTTTATTAATGCAGTATTTGTTCTGACAATATCATTTGGCTGGGTTGAGCTAAGATGTGTGCTGCAGTGTGTACATGGCTAAGATAATTACCCTGGAAGGTATGTGCCATGTGCTTGTGATCAACAAAGGGTGAAGAGAATCAAGTTGTCTGTTGAAATTGGAACAAATGAGTGATGAGGGGAGAATATGATTTTGATCGCAGTTTACTGCCTGAAGCAACCCTCCAGGTTTACAGGAATGAATGTTTGAACTATGCAGGTGCTGGTTAAGTCAGTATTATTATGGTTTACAAAAAAAGCATATAGAGTGGCATTTATAACCCTGTCATTGATCAAAATGGCTAAATACTATAGTATAGTTGTAATATCCACTTTATTAATTAACATTTAACAGATCAATATACAAGTATGATTTCATTACTTTTTGAACTCTTTACGACTCTGATCTTTCATGGGCAGGTACAGTATGTATGAGAGTGGAGGTTAAGTAGCCCTTGAGATTAAATCAAAACTTATATGAATTGAACAAGTGGGTATGGCTTGATACAGCTCTATTTTTGACCATCATTCAGCAGTAGTGTCATTCTGTTCTGCTATAAATGGTGAAATTTCAGGAAGCTACAGGCAGACATACTTAGTGAAACATAGAGCTCAGTAAAAAGTTGAAGTTGCATCTATTTTAAAATTAGAAGGACTGTTTTTTTGTAAAATGTGTGAGGTATAAACTGCATTAAACTACACTAGCAAATCTCACAAGTTGTCTATGCATATGGTCTGGAAAACAGATCATTTCTCCTACTCCAGTTGAATCAAAAACTACAATATAAGCCAAAGCAATCTACTTTCTCCTGGCGTGGTACAGTTTGTGCATGGACATTTTGGCAATATTCACATTCATTAGGAAAAACAGAGCTTTTATGTGATAGACATTCTTACAAATGCTTTACTTTCTTGAATCATTTTCATTTAATAAAAACAGAGACTAAAAGATGTCAGCAAAGCTTTAAAATTGTGAGACATGAAAGAGGACAGAACATATATTGTCTCGACTACTGTAGCCAGAAATCCTTAGATTTTTAGGGTAGAACAGTAAGAAGATATTGTAGTCTAAAGTTTTTTAAGTGATTTTCATTAAATCAAGGGTTTTGCTACATGTGTCCATCTACAGTATGATCTATGTCAAACTATTCTTATTTCAACCAAATTTGATAAATTTACCAGTTTTTTACAAGACAGATTTTACAATACGTTAAATAATTTAGCAATAATTATTCCAGTCATTTGTGTATTAAAACACTTTTCAACTCCTCCAAGATTAATAATCAGATAAACCATAGAGCACTGAGTATTGTAGAATTGTAATGAAAATGACCGTTTTTCATCTTTCAAACCTAAATATACAAATATGGCTGACATTCCTAATATTTCTTGTATCTGCTGTAGATACTATATTATGTCTTACAATGTGGAATCCAGGCTACAGGCAACATCTCCACACTTTCCAGTTTCGCCAAAAAAAAAAGTACTCACATAAAATAATCTGAGCCAGCTTTGGTAACAAGAACTTTCATGTACCATTTCTGATAACAATCTAAAATTAGCTCTAGATAGTATAGATAAGGGCAGCATGGTGGTGCAGTGGTAGCACTGCTGCCTTGAGGTAAGGAGACCTGGGATCGCTTCCCAGGTCCTCCTTGCGTGGAGTTTGTATGTTCTCCCTGTATCTGTGTGGGTTTCCTCCTGGTGCTCTGTTTTCCTCCCACAGTTCCAAGACATGCAGGTTAGGTGCATTGGCGATCCTAAATTGTCCCTGGTGTGTACCCTGCCCGGGGTTTGTTTTCTGCCTTGCGCCTTGTGTTGGCTGGGATTGGCTCCAGCAGACCCCTGTGACCCAGTAGTTAGGATATAGCGGGTTGGAAAATGGATGGATGGATGGATAGTGTGGATAAAATAGACCCCTTAAAATATTGTCTTAACCAGGGGTCCTCAATCACGGTCCAGGAGTGCCGCAGTGGCTGCAAGTTTTTGCTCCAACCCAGTTGCTTAATAAAAAGCACTTATTGCTAAAGTAACACTTCTGCTTCACTTTAGTGATTTTGAGCCCTTATTGCTTAATTTTGTCTTAAACAGCTCTTTTAATTGCTCCTTATTATCAATAACATGCAAATGACAAGAGAGAGCAGCATTTCTCTATTTAGCTTATTTACATTTACACCTGTGTGTATTTATCTGCACTATTGGGTTTAATTAAATACTTGGAAGAAAAATGAAGAGAAAAAAGTGAAGGACTGAGAATTATTCGTCCATTTTAGTCTTCAAATCATTTGCATGATAGAAAGGGAAAGAAAATCTAGGATATGAGAATGACCTGACATAGCAGAGTTAATTTAATTTCATAGCTTGTTAGTGCTTTATTGGCAAGAATTGCTTTCTAATTAAGCAACCAGGTCAGAACAAAAACCTGCAGCCACTGCGGCTCTCCAGGACTGGGATTGAGGACCCCTGGACTAAACCAACTTAACATTGTACTCATAATTGCATTTCAGTCATTCTGGTGTGCGTTCACATCATAATGTGTGTGTATGTGTATTTATTTATTTACTTATTGATCTATTTTGCGTATTGCTATTGGAAAGCATTTTCTCATATTTATCAGATTGTTCTGGATTCACAAACATGTCTTAACCTTATTCTTATTCTGGTAACCTGTGTTACCAATGTTAATACATCAGCTTATCACACAGAGGGAAAAGGGTGTATTATTTTACTTAGAAAGTCTAATTCACTTGACAAGAATTTCTTTAGAATTTGGGGAAAATATATTAACATTTTTTTTGCAATTAGTTCAGCATGGTTTGACCTCTTTTCTAACCTCTTTCTTTTTTAGTGAATAGTTTGCACAAAATCCTATGGTTTCTTGCTGTCTGGGTAGCACAAGGGATGTTGGATCTGATTTTAGTAGATATATAGCATTGCATATCTGATTTCTTTTGTGCAATTCATGCTAATTACATTAATACAATAAGTAAAAAATACTATATTAGATTTATTAACAAAAACCAGTTAAATGAATTTCTTTACTTCACAGATTCCTGTTTAAAATGGCTTACATTCTAGTTAGTCAGTGTCATGGTATCATCTAGTGGATTTTCACCAATATTAAGATTTTTCAAATGTGTTGTCTTAAGGTCATTTCTGCTGTTCTTATAGGTTCCAAAAAAGCAGTAAAATAGAACTACCACTTTTTCAGTTTCACAACTGTAACTGTATTATACACTTGTGAGCTTGCATAGAACTTTTTTGGGTTGCATGCTGTGCTTGTTCTTTGCCATAAACTATGAATGAGTATTAAGAGTATTGGTTAGGTAAGAATTTATTGTTTGTCATTTTCTGTATTTTCTCCTGTTCACCAGCATCATAAATCCTCCAATCTGCACATTTCCCTTTATTTAATTCTGTCTCTATTTGGTAGGAGCTTTCAGAAGCTGCTGGACTCTTACTTATTCATCTATTCTTTATACAGTATGTGTTAGTCAGACTCAGAATGTCAAACAGCTCAGAGGAGAACACTATTTTGTCAATTTTCCTTTCAGGTCTTATGTTATACAACCAGAACATTATTGTTGCTGTGATGTCACTAAGTGCTAAGAGGATTTTTTGGCTAATGAGAAAAACACAAAGACAAAGTGTGACTAAGAAACTGATTTTGAGTCCTATAGAGGTCTAAATACTATTTGCTACATTGTACTTTCACAACTTTTAATCCGCTTTTTCCATTTTCTGTTTAAGGAGAAAGTTATCTACTAATTAGATGTTTAAATAAGGTTTTAAATCCTCTTTCAGAATTTGAAGTAGTAAATGTAAGTTCACAACGTCAAATTTAAATACCAGTTTTATAAAACATCTTATTGCCTGGCTCAATACTTCTAAATGATCACATTTTTATTATAAAAATGATGCAATTTTAAAGGAAATCTCTGATAAAAAGTTTCATCAAAATTAATAATCTTTTCAAAAGAATCATTTTAGGTGAAAAAATACCCATGTAAAATATTCTAATGTGAAGTCTGCAAAGAAAAAGCTTTGAGTTAAAATCTTTATGGTCCGTTTATTTTAAGTGAAATTTTTCAATTAAAGTATTAGTACATATTTCACTTTCCTTTTATTTGAAAGCTGGTCTGTGATTTCACATCTTGAAATTACAGGCAAACTGAAATCCATAAATGTGTAATTAAAGGGTAATTTAAAGTATTAAACAGTAATGCATAACAGACCAATTTTGCATTAAATAGTTTATAAGCCTGTGGTGTTTTTCATGCTCGACTGCCCTCTATATTAGTATGTAAGGGTGAATTAAAAAAATAGTTCAAAGATATTCTTGTAAGGTTAATTGCCACTTATAAATCATTCTCGAATGCATGACTGTGTGACCTGAAATGGACCGGTGTCACATCCACTTAAACACTCAACATGTTTGCTTTCCCTATAATTTAAAAAAATGTGATCATAAAGATCAAAAATATACATTTGCACTTTTAGATTCAGTCCAAAAGATAATAAAATACTAGCAAATTAGTGAGTGACATTTTGTAGTCTGAAAGGGTCACTTAGACAAGATTATACTTCTCAAATTTACAGTAGCATATTTTAAATAGGTGAAATTATTTCTAAGAAAAGAAACAACTCACTTGAGTTCCTGAAAATGGCTTTTCAAATATCTGTAAGTGCTGTGAACAGTATTTCTATGATGTAGTCATCTTTCGACAGCACACATTATCTTTTTCATAAAGCACCCTGAACAGTTTGTGTTATTTAAAAAATGCAATGCATTTAACAAAAAAAAAAAGAAAAAAAAAACCACAAGGCCCTATAACATTAAAAAAATGTGAGTCCAGAATAGTGTAAAGACTGGAAAGAGGCAAAGAAGATTTAACGGCTGGAACAATATTTCACTTACTGTCTCTTATTATGCATCATTTGAAGTTGAAATGCATGATGTGTGAAAGTTTTGCTGTCATTATGAGTGCCAATTTAGAGCAGATATGGGAAAAAAGCGTCCAATATCCGCTCTAGAAATCACTTTCAAGGCAGAATCTACTGTTCCATTACAGGGTAATTTTATTTCCTGGCTTCCCTTAATTGACCAGTGTTTAATTAATGGCATTCATGAAAATTTATTCATAAATTAACTCAACCTTTAGAGATCTTTATATTAATAACTATTTTTAGTAAATATGAAATCCCCTTCATACATTTATTTTTCTATTTATGACTCAGGAAGTTTGATAACAAGAATCTGCCTAATCTTTCTAATCATCCCTAAACAGCCACCAACCTGCATATTAGCTAGTAGTGAGGAGAATATTGGTATTATTTTCAAACTTTAATAATTAATGTCAGGGTGCTCACCACTTTACAATCTTAGGCAGCCCTGGGAAAGAGACCTCTTTATCAATATCTCAGTTAAGGAGTGGCACATGATTATTCATAACATCTGTTGTTTGTCAATATGTGCGAAACATGCTCTAATTCAGTTTGAAATTGTACACCAGATACATGAACTCATCTTAAAATAATCCTTAAATACATCAGGGGTTGGGTCCAAATAACGTTGTAATTAAAACCTTTTTATGCTGAAGATATCTCCTGACCTATCTGATAGAATCTAATTTACAATAATCTCTAATCCTTTTACAGCAGTGTTTAGAGTAATACTAGATGAGATTAGACAATCTTGGGTCAGACTCACCATGAGTTCCTACATTAAATTATTAACGTGTTAACAAATTCTGGTAGAATTCTAGTGCATTCTCCATAATATATTTTCATTGTATGGAACTGTATTGAGCTTCTTTATAATCTGTCAAGAAGTCACTGATGTTATTCTAAAATATGTCTTAAGGGGTCCTGCCAATATTTTTGTTTAACTCTTGTTGTTTTAATTAACGTGAGAAAGTGTAATATAACACACTTTTTGTTACTAGTGAGCTATTTAAATTGGGTAAAGGTGGAGCATTTTATTACGATAAATGAATCTCAACTTTTACTGTGATCTAATGGATTGAGGATGTTTTTGATTGGACTAATTTTTAATTTTTTTTATAGCAATATATGTTCAAGTGTTGCATTATAACCACCACTTGTTGATGTGGTGTTTGCACATGTACAGAGAAAAGTAAAATTCTTACTTGTATATGTGAATATGCCACACAATACCATTCTAAAGTGCCATGATAAATAATGTGTTAAATGCAATTGTGAACTACTTTACTATTTTACTTTTTCACGGTTAAGGAACAGCACATTGAAGACTTTTATATGGCAGTGTGCATTCATTCATTTTGTTAGCTCAGACCTGTATACTTTAGACTGCAAATTGTGGTCCTATGATAAAGATGTATGATGCATGTATCTGGGAATTTTTTTAGTTTATTTTATATCTAGGGAAAGCATCATTAGGTAAGTAGCTATGAAATTTGGATTAATATTTAACATGTCACTAGGATCTGTGTATTAAAAAAGCTTTGCATTTACTTTAAAATAGTATTGTTGAGCTATAGCAAGTTGTCAATAGAGGAAGGGATAACAAAAACTCCTGTTAGCAGCCCTGAAGAAAGTAAACCTCTGGCTGTACCATAATCATTTAGAATGCAAAGCAAAAGACAAAGTCAGGCATAGCCACAGTCTTTGATATCTAGGCCAACTGGCCATCTACCTTTCCAGGGCACTTCACAGTATAGATTTTTGCTGGACACTCCAATATAACAACAGAATATTTTTAATGCTTTGATTTCATGGCTTACCAATTTAAAATAAGCATACCATTTTTGCATATAGTATTTCCCTTCCCCTCTGAAAAGGTTTTTTTAAAATTGTGTATTTATTTATTTAATGTTAATATATTGTCAAGAGTTAGGCACAGCTTACTGGCCAGTTGGGCACAGGACTTTGAGCAACCATGGATGGTATACCAGTCTATCCCAGGGTAATGTTTGAAACAGGTGCCTCAGAACAAAAATTGTCTTCATATACTATTTTGTACTTTATTCCATAATTTTCATCATAAAGTGTACAGAAAATGTACAGTTATAATAATGTATGGGGATATTACCTTGATGTTGCCTCTTTCTCACTAGACCAGCCTTATATGCAGTTGTGTCATTTTGCTGTTTGCCTGTGCAAAGAACCATTTTTGTACTTATATTTGTCTGTTTAATAAAATTTTGATCATTTTCAGGTATGTTCAGGTAACAAAATTATATTAAAATTAACTCTCATTACGGTGACACAGGTGCCTGGTTCTTATTGCTGATTCTGATAGACATATCACTTTGGTTTGGCGGATCTTTGTGCATCCTTTTGATTTTTTTGGATCTCAAACTTTTCACAGCACAATGAATGTTAAGCAGAGGTTATTTTGTAAAGCTGACCATTTGTCACTAAAAATATAACCATATAAATTAGGTGTTTAGGTTCTATGTTTCCACACTTATTCTAAAAATATTAGTATCGTTTTTTTAATTCTTGAATTTGAGGACCTAGAGATAATTTTGAATCCTTTAATAACACCCCAATTTGACTTTTAAAACTCTTTGTTCCTGAGAGTTAGTCAGTCCTTAATTTCAAATTGTTCAAAATGCACCCTCCAGATTTTTGCCTGACACAAAGAAAAGGGACAGGATTTACCTTATACTGACCCCTCTTTAAGTGAAGAATCAAGTTTGATGCCCCTTTATTTGTTTAAAAAACATTACATGGGCTGGCTGCTACAGTGTATCTGTGATATGCAATGTTTTCACTCCGGCTCTTCTTATCTGATATTGTTGCTGATTCCTCTGCCGCAATTAATATTTAAAGGAGATTGTGCTTTTTCTGCTGCTACTTCTAAACTGTGAAATAATTTAATCAGGTCTATGGACACTTAAATATTTCTTGAGTAGAGATATTTAGAGACAATTTTTACTGACTTAAGAATCTATTTAAGACTGAAATTAGTTTTTATAGTTTTGCTTCTTTACCGATAGTGTACATTTAAGTCTATCAGTAAATCTTTTAGTGTCTTTATTTTAAATTAACTTTATTGAAATTGCAGATTAAATTTTATTGTACAACAATTTGGCCAACATTTGAGTTTAAATGTTCTCTAGGAATAAACAACTTGACTACAATGTGATGCTCATAGCTGGCACAAAGTGGCACATCGTCCTGCTTGTTTTATCATCTTCATGATTTGATTAAGCAAAGTTTCTTTTACAGACGTGACACACAAAATCCTGGAAGAAGTCTGGTTCTGGTACATTTGATGTAAATATAAACAGAAAGATAAAAACAGGTCAGAAGGATATTATTAAGACTTGGGTTACAGTGATTAGAAATTTTAACAACAAAATTAATAGCAATCTTGTTTGGTTTGTAATTCACTGTATATCATGATGATTCATGCTGTTATTTATGCTACACAAAACAAAGACTAAATGACGGTATAGAGATATAGGAAATGTTGGGCTAGAAACATACTGTACCATGAATACAAATATGTTAAGTCTATTACATTTATCAGTAGTGTTATAATTTATTTTGTACATGTGTTCATATTAGCAATGTTTGAATGATCACAATGCAGATATCCATTTAACTAAAGTTTAATGACACAATGTGAACCACAGAAGATACTAAATTGAACACATCGGTTTGGCTTGCATAGGATTTGTAGAATAAGCTGTAATTCAATTAAAGCTGTATGAAAATAGACCCAAAGAGCCTAGGAAATTTCAGCCAAACATAAAAAGAGTATTGACCGACACGACCGCTCATGTACCTACAAGCAAGAATATCGTATCTCACATATCTCTCTTTTAAAAATGTTCTAAACGCATACTCCATCCATGAGCTTTCCTGAGATTTCACAATGACAGACTCAAAGACTAATCCTGGCAGTGATTCCATCCCTCCAACAAGGAAGTAGTTTCTTTAAAAATTAAAGTGTTTCAAGTGAAAAGTAAATGCTAGAGAGAAATAGAATAAGAGCAGAAGGGTATTACTACTGGTAAGGTGAAAAAGTGGAATTGCAATTCCATCTCTTTGGCGGCAACAGCCTTTATAGCTAGGGTCAAGGATATTACAGTGTTTTGATTTACTGTACCTTTATGTACTGTACATTTTATGTTTTCTGCCTTTAATCACCTCTAATATTTAAAATAAAAAGGCATAATTTAAATACTGGTGGGTTTTTGTTATGATTTTCCACTTCTGGAGTGACAAAATGTAATCTTCACTTTTAAATAAATTTGCTTTGAAATGTTTGTAGTATCAATTGGGTATAAAATGTTATATCCTATTTCTGAAATAAATGGAAGTTCATGATAGGCTGTTTTTGCTTTGAATTAATGCACATTAATGCATGCAAATGCTAAAAGCATTGGTACTTTCCTATTAAGTGTATTATGTAAATGTATGTCTGTGCAGTGAGCAAGAGCGAAGAGTGCTATACAAAAACAAACTCAATTTTCTAAGTATTCTTTATAAGCATTTACTTTAAAAGTATTGGATTCTCTTTGTTACCTGATAAAACCTCTTTTAGAATAGCAAATAAAAATGTTTTAATAATATCTGAAATATGGGAGAACACATAGAGACCAATATCCCTTTGCACAAAAATTTCAGAAACCTTGATGTTTTGCTACTGGACTAACTTCTTCAATCTATACAACAATTCTGCACTGTTAAAAATGTCTGTGATTTTAATAATGAAAACATGTAAAATTGGGAAGGTAAAGAATCATAAATCATAAAATCTTGATTTACTGTTTAACAGTGACATTAACTAATCAAAAATATGGAAAAATCTGTTCAATTATTTGCTTTTATTTTGTAAAAAACGCAGTATGTTTTTGTTTAATAAAAAGACCCTGTTGATTTAATGGTAAATTACTGTTAAACACAGTAAAAACACATTATTTTTTGCAGAACTCACCTGTTGTAATTTTTCTTGTACTATTTACAAGAGATCATAATATTAAAATAAACAAGAATCTACCGTTATTTTACAGAAATAAACTGATATTTTAAATATGTATCATTACTCTAGGATTATTATTTTTTTCTGCAATTCATTTAATCTATTAATCCTTCTTTACATTCATCCAAAAACAAATCCTGTTAAACTCTGAATTTAACCCATACCAAATAACAACAGATAGCATGGTTAGTAATTGTAATTGTTTATTCAAATCTGCTTCATACAAAATCATATAGGTAACTGTGACGATGCCGGTCCCCTACAAACTCCCACTTCCCACATCGGAGTCTGCTGAACCAGCACCGTCAATAGTTATGACCAAGATGAGCTGACAAATGAGGACAATTCACTGATGAAGCTAGAGGATGGTGGAAAAAGTGCCAAGTGCTTTTATTAAAACAAACAGTTGTGTCCAAACAGAAAGTGCAGTGCTCCATAGTTCCAATAAATAAATCAATAAAAACAGTGAAAAGTTGGGATAAAAAGCAATAAATCCGTTAAAATCAGAAGGTGAAATGCAGTTTCACTCATCACGATCTCAGCCCACCTCCATTCCTCATTCTCCCCAGCTCGCCTATTACTCCCGTAGCCGGCGGAGAACCTACAGCAACAAGCTCCTTTTGGCCAGACCGTCTGAGGTCGGCTCTCCTCCCTTCTTCCTTCACATAGTCGCACCTCGGAAGCTTAGGGATTGCTCCTGACTTGCTTGCCACACTCCACACGAACATTCAGTGGGGTGGACTAGCCCCTAGAGCGCCACAGCCAAATGCTCCTTTGCGGGGCCCCAGCTCATGCAGTCTCCTCCTTCCAGGTGGCCAGATCATACCTTACAAGACCGCCTTTCATGTTCTTTAACCTCTTTTTTTCTTCTTTTCCTCGATCCGTCCCCCTCTTTTTATGGTGGCCAGTATATATACTCCCAATTTTCGATGAGCTCAGCACCTTTATCACACACTGCGGGAAGCCAACGAAGCAATTGAGAATGATCACACCCATATGTGCAGGTGCGACTCGCTCCAACTACTTCATTAACTCCCCGCGGCCCACAGAGAGCGACACAGCTCTATGGATTTAAAACTGACCCATTTCTTTTTGAAGCCGCGGACATGCTATACCACAGTAATATTAAGCAGTTAAATTCTTTTTTAATGTAACGTTATGATATTTTGAACAGTAGATCATTGAGCTTTGAACTTGTACTGCTTATTCTGATTTGTTACAGATTTTTAAAAATGTTACCTTTTAGGTAAGCTTTTAAAACTTTTTTATGCACAGCATTGTAAGCATGTTGGTGTTTTTTTTCAAAATAGTGTTCGCTTGTATAGTGTTAGCATTGTAAATAGCAAAGCATACATGACGGTTAGATTTTGAAATGTATGCTTGTAGTTTTTATACAGCCGCATTGCAAACTCTAAAAGCACTTGTACTACATTGCAGACTGCATCATAATGAACCTCATCCAATTTTTAGATGTGCTGTTGTTGATTGCAAACAGCTGTTTTTCAAATATGAAGCATTTAAATCACATTTTAATCGGCAACATTAATGTAATATGTTCTGTGGTTCCTCTTGAAGAAGCTGATACCACTTTGTCATGCAATGTTTCACTGTGTGGCTGTACATGTCAGGATGTACAGGGACTTATTGCTCATTTAAAGGAGCATTTACTGGAAGGTTGTGAGATAAATTGTACTGTGAGAGTATGTGAGAGTGTTTTCTGCATTAAATCTTCGTTAACCTCCCATATTCCTAGGAGACACAGAAACTTTACATCCAACTACATTACTGATTCACACAGGGAAAAATCATCTCAGTTAACTTTTACACTATATGAGCAGTACCCTGATGAGTTGGATGCAGATCCAGGCCAAACAGAAGAATTTGGAGTGGATGTGAAAAATATTGGTGATTTGTAAATAAGAAATGTTTGCTTTTTTTATATATATCTAGTCAGTTGCTTCTTCCAGCCACCACAATACAAAACATTGTAGAAGTGATGCAATATATTCATAATTTGAGACAGGCATACACTTTGAATAAATTGAATGTGTTTTTGAAGAATGATTTGTCAGTAGCAGATGAGGACATTGTCAAAATATGTGATATAGTTTAGGTATCAGACTTATTTTCTGTGTGTGGTAAAGGACTTATGCGATCGGTGTACTCAAGGGCTCAAGCCTCTAATTAAACACTTGAAATATGTAGAGCCGGAAGGAATACTTTTGAGTAGAGATGAATACTGTGCTGAGCAATCTGCTTATTATGTGCCCGTGAATGAGACATTGAAATTTTTTTTGGGTTCAGATGTCTGACAGGATTGCTTTTTGAGATCAGAAAAGAGATCTAATGATGTATTTTGTGACCTCACTGAAGGTCAAATACTTAAACAGTGCTTTTTTCAACAAAAACCTAGAATGCCTCAAACTAATACTCTAGCAAGATTCCTTTGAGGTTGTTAACCCTTTCGTTTCTGCAAAAAAGAAACAGCATTTTGGCTATTTATCTATCTCTTATAAATTTACCTGCTTATCTTAGGTCAAAAACTGAAAACATGCAGTTGGTATTGATGTGTAGAGAGAAAGATTTCAAAGGCCTTGGTCATGAAAGTGTTTTCTCTCAATTAATAGCAGTTTTGAAAGACATTGAGGACAATGGACTTGCTATGATAGAACAGTCTGTCATTAAAGGCACAGTTTATTGCATTGCTGGTGATAACTTGGGCTCACACTGGGTAATATTATTAAATAGGCAATACAACCTATGGGTTTTATAATGCTCAATATTTGATTGGTCTGCTGCAACATGATACATTGCTGTAACAGTTTGGTAACATTTATCATTTTTGATCTCTTGGTAATTTTTGGATTTGTAATTAACTACAGCAGCAATGATTTATTGATTTATGCTAATGAACAATGTATTGCTTTCAAGAATACGCATGGTTTATACTTTCTAACAATGTGACATTAACAAAATTAATTTTTGCTGTTAAGGATATGATGCAATACATTATATGACAGGTTCTTTTCATTTTTCAAATAAAAACATACTTTCAGTTGTGGTCAGTTGTTTTGAGATACATTATAATTGTTTAGTGATGGATTTATTTTTATCTTTAGATATGGTTGAGTCTGGACAACAAAATTTAAGCAGTACTATTGCTGATGTGCTCCCAGACATTTTATCTTCGCTATTAAATTCAGTGGTAGTTACACTGAAGTCACTTGGATTAGAGACTACTCAAGATTTTCAATATGGTCAAGAAGCAGACCTCCTGCCTGTGCTAAGACCAATTCAGGCCAGAAAACTTGTGGCTACATGGACCCACATCAGTTAGTACATCTCATCACATAATATTATAATGTGTAAAATGTTGATCATGTAATTTGTGTTTGATAATGGTGTTTATTTTGCCTTTACAGATCAAAATACAGATGCATCATTATGCTTTACAGTTTACAGTCCTTCAACATCATGTTCTTCATCCTCACCATTAAGCAGCAGTTCCAGAGTTGTTTCAGACTGGGCAGACAGTTTTGAGATTCCTTGTAAAATGTTCCCTGAAGAACTGATTCATTGTTTTGAAAGGAAGAGAAGGCCAAGTCCACATTTACGGCATGAAATCGTCAGAATTATTGTTTTTGAAATGTGATTCTCCTAGTAAGCAAAGTACCACTCATTGCCAAAAGGAGTGTGACCAAGTGCCCAGCATCCTTGCAGGACATGAATGAAGGAGACGTAGTTGGACCAGGATATCATTCACTGGTTAAACAGCTCCAGAATCGTGTTGACAATGTGAGAAGACCTGAGACACAAAAAATCTGAAACTGCAAGCATGCTTCAGATAGTGATACTGAGGAGGTCCCTGCTGAAAAAATGGCAATGGTTCAAGACACATATGGCTGTGTGAATTGGGAATTAAAATTTATGCCACTTTCTTAGACAAAAATCTAGAAGGATAAACAGGAGAAAATGAAGATGCTGTCTAAGGAGACAAATGTTAACACTGAAGAAATTAGAACCCTTGTGCAATCAACATATTACTCTCAGCATAAAGAGATAAACATGGGAGCCAGCATGAAATAGCTTTTTGTGAACTGGCCATTTTTATTTCAAGAAATTGGCACTTCAAACAGCTAACTGGGATTGATCTGAAAGACATTTTCCTTGGAAGCTTGGACAAAATAGGGAGCATGACTCCTGAAGTTCCTACAAACCACTAGCACAGAGAGGAAAAACCAAGTAATGCAAGCTGCTGCTAAACTGGAAGTATCCAAAGGTCAGTTGGAGGGCTGTTCTGAAGATGTCAAGGACATGGTGATTCTTCTTCTTGCTTGCTTTGATGAAAGACAAGAGGTAATGTTTCACCATATGGAAGAGCCCTTCCTTGTTGAAGATGTCATTTATAAGATGCCAGTTACCCCCTGCATTATTGTTTCTGGTAAGCATCATATTTTCAATACAAAAATGTTGGTGTAAACTAAGTGCAGAAACAGTTTTGCTGTAAGTCTTAAAAAGCTTGTTCATGTGATCTTGTATACATTATTTATCTATAGGCCCTGCAATCTACAGTTCAAAAATATTCATGCTATCGACCAAAAGATTACAACTAAACACATTCCAACCTTTATCTCAGCACTGTGCACAATGTTCTTACTCTTTCAGTATTCACTATCCAGTGGAACTGGTTATCCACTATTGAGTTCTTGCAAAGGTCAGCGTGACAGAATTTATTTAACATAACACAGTTGATAATTTATATTATGCAGCATATATCAAGAAAAACAGCCAGTAAAAGCAAATTAATTTGTTTTTCAGATGCTTTTTCAACATAATTTCAGACAAGGGCACCAAGGTGGAGTCAAAAAAAAAACAAGAAACATCTCTCAATCAATTCCAAACTGCTTATTCTAATTGCTGACCTTACTGACCACGACTGGAAAACAAATTCTTAGAAGTGTACTGTTAAGAGTGGATTATTGACCACTTCAATGAGAAGACATTGAACAAATAAGAAGTCTGAGTCCTCATTTCAGTTTAATTAATATTTTTATATTATTTTACTTGTACTTACTTGTAAAAGGTATAAAACAAGTACAAAGTGTGATCCCTCTTTATTGTGGCTTACTGCTTTGCTCACAAAATTTTTTTTTTTTCTGAGGACAGGGACTCTCATATTATGCCATTGTATACCATTTTAAAACTAAGAAACATGGCAGACTTTTTTTTCACTTTTTCATTTTTTTCAGTTGCAAACAAGGAATATGTTATAAAGTACTGTACAAAGTTGTATTTTAAATTTTGACATTTTTAATTTGTATTTTATGTATAAATATAATACAAAGGAAGACACAAGCTGTAAAAAAAAATATGATCCCCATTTAGTGCTGGCAATTGAAAAATTATTTGGTTTATAATTTACTTTTGTATTGTTTTCTGTGAAGATTCACTTTGCCTCTTCAACGGCAGGGGTCCTCCATATCAGAGATTGTCAACATTTTTCCCATTAGAGCACCTTTTGTTTTGTTTGTTTTTTTTGAAGTACCTAAAATCTGATAAACCTAATTTTTTTGGTTTATTAATGTTTAAACTGAAAATAAAATAATGAAAACAAATGATTATATTGTTCTTCTTATTTTGTTATTTCACTCTAAAGTTGCACTGCTAAATTGCTTTTTCAAGTTAACAGGTGCCACATGATTTCATAATTATAATAGTGTACATTTGACAGTTAAAAATAATTGTAATTAAAGTTTTAAGTTGTCAAATGCACAACGCTTTTATATGCTTTATGCAAGAATAGTGACATAGTTCCAACAGTCAAATAACATACATGTTACAGCAAAACAAGCAGTTTTAAAGTACATTTTTATGACTGTCTAACAGTAAAATATGTACACTGTACCTTAAAGCAGATTGCTTCCTTACTGTATTTTTAGTGCAATTTCATGTAAAAAGTATACTTTTTTACTGTAAATTAAATAGCCTATTTTTACAGAAAATCGTAAAGCAAAAAACATCCTTACCATATTTTTACAGTGAAATTCCGGCAACCATATCTGCCGGATTTTTTTTACAGTGTGGACTTAACAGACTGTTTTATTTTTAATTGCTAGTTTCTGTGTTTAGGATCATTGACATCCTGACTGTCGAAAGTTTTTCTAATGTCTTTTAATTTGTTTAACTACCATGATGAAACATCTATCCATCCATCCATTATCCAACCCGCTATATCCTAACTACAGGGTCACGGGGGTCTGCTGGAGCCAATCCCAGCCAACACAGGGTGCAAGGTAGGAACAAATCCCGGGCCGGGTGCCAGTCCACCAGAGGGTACACACACACTCACCAAGCACACACTAGGGAAAATTTAGGTTTGCCAATGCAACTAACCTGCATGTCTTTGGACTGTGGGAGGAAACCAGAGCACCCGGAGGAAAACCATGCAAACACAGGGAGAACATACAAACTCCACACAGGGAGGACACGGGAAGCGAGCCCGGTTCTCCTAACTGCGAGGCAGCAGCGCGACGGTTCTGCCCTCCATGTTTAAATAGGCAGTTTAAAAAAAAAATCCTAGTAACTGGAACTAAAGAGATCTAGAGATTTAAAATAATTATGATTGCATTGCAGATGTAAGTTTCATTAACATGTTTTAGGTGTCTATGATCAATAGTATATTTAATAATAACTTTAACATTTTTTCAAATAATTGCATTTTAATAAAAAAATGTAGTTTTAAAATTTTTTGGGCTGGGGGGCATAAAAATTAGCTCATTATCTATACTGTTTCTTCATTTATATCATCCATTTTCTAACCCGCTGAATCCGAATACAGGGTCACGGGGGTCTGCTGGAGCCAATCCCAGCCAACACAGGGCACAAGGCAGGAACCAATCCTGGGCAGGGTGCCAACCCAATGCAGGACACACACAAACGGGCCAATTTAGAATCGCCAATCCACCTAACCTGCATGTCTTTGGATTGTGGGAGGAAACCCACACAGACGTGGGGAGAACATGCAAACTCCACGCAGGGAGGACCTGGGAAGTGAACCCAGGTCTCCTAACTGCGAGGCAGCAGCACTACCACCGTGCCGCCCTCATTTACTGTATATCAAGATTGTGAAAAATACTTAACTCCACTTTACAATGAAAAATATTTTTATAATACCAGTTTGAGTGGCATAGTCTTTATAACTGGCAGAAGAAAAACTATACATAGTATCTATATATAAGTGAAAGGTTCCCAGTTCTTATTGTTCTTGGCCCCATTATTTGAGTGATTAATGGCACCAAACAATGTAAACAATTAGCCTTCATTATTTATCAATATCTTTGTCTCAAAAACACTTGGGTTCACTTCCACTATTTGCTGCAAGATGACATAAATAGTCTTAAATACTTTAAAATCTTTAATTAAATTATTTAGATACATTATTTAACATTTCATCAGCTAGCATATTACGCCAGTCCAAGTAAATAAGAACCATAAGATAATCTCAGTCTCCATATTTTTTCCTCTAAGCTAATTCCAAACACTAATCTATATTATTATACTCTAGTGTATAAACCTTTCCATGCAATCCTAAAACTAGAAATATGAAACTAATGGCATGAACCAGTTACTTTTGGCCTGTTCAGTTGAGCTGCAAATATTTTTAGTTTTTAAAATATGTTTATTATATAAGGAACACCCATCATTTGTTTTTTGCCTAAAAATAACAATTTGATGATCATCTATTGCTGATCATTATTTAAGCAAGGATAGTTCAAATTAGAATTTAAATTATAAGGAATATTATACTCTTAAAACTTTGTCAAATTAAAGTAATACATGTTACTTTTTCATTGCAAGTAATTTTACATTAATTTAATTGTAAATTAAAGCATGACTTTGTTTCACTTTTACAAATTCTGTTTATATTATGTGAATAAATTAATATAGCTTAATAAACTTATGTTAAAATTAGCAACATGTTTTTAGAATATTATTAATATTTTAATGCTATACATTATATCTAACAACACCTAGTCAAAGTCAAATTGATGTCTGAATGACCTTTATTTAGTCCATTATGAAAGAATATACAAGAGCACCTTTTAATCCTTGAGACTATTTTTCTTCTTGTATGATAAGAACTAAGTTAATTTCTATTTACATATAATAATATTTACATCTTGCCTGAAGAAGGGGCTTAAATTACCTCGAAAACTTGCATTTGTAATCTTTTTAATTAGCCAATAAAAGGTGTCATTTTGTTTGACTTCTTATTTACTAAACACATCGATATTGATCAAATATTTGTATCAAAATGACTTTGAAAATCCCAGCTCTGTTTTCTCATAGTAATTCTTTGCCCTTGGAAAGGTATATTCCATGAAGTGAGTCTAAGGGTAATATCAATTATTCCTCATCAAAATGAGTTTAAATGTATTCAGATTCTAACATAAGGTCAGTTGTCTGTTAATTTCTTCATGTGTCATTAATTTCACAAAGACAGTTAAATATGACTAGGTTGTTTTTTGCTCTTTAAAATTTCACCACCCATTTTGTTAACCTATAATATAAGTTTCCTTTTCTTTGTGGCATTATCTTCATGGCACAAAACAAATAAACATAAACACAATTTCTGAAAGTAGCCCTTTATAAGCTGAAAACAGAATCTTCAACAGTTCTTTGGCAAATTCAGATCCTGATCCTAAGTAATGTTTTCACTTTGTTCTCCTCACAACTTCTTACAGTGTGTACAAGATTTTAACAGAGACAGATGAATATTTACATATTTTACATTTTAACATCATACATCGATGTGGTCGAAATTTAACATCTTATTAAAGAAAGAAACATCCTCTAACAGGACAATTCAGTAATCAGGCAGGAGAAAAGCTGTTCATTGTATCTTTTAATTACTCCTCGAAAAAATGCCTTGGATGAAGCATTCTTTAAAAGCAGTTTGTTACAGCATGGTCAGAATGATCAGAATGGTCCGAGAAACAAAGAATAGAGGTTCATTTTATAAACTATTGAATTTACATACAGTGTGAATCAATTACTCTGGTTGGTTTGTGGGTTTACACCCAAATATTTATATAGAATTAAAGTCTATTATATTATATTCTGGTTCTTTTTATACTTTTTGAGATGAGACACCAACCTTGAAATTTCTGTGCATGTAACAACTGTCCATTCTAGTTCATAGGACATCTGCTGATTTCTTAGTCATCTCTTAGTCATCCTTCAGCACATATTGCATTTTACATCAACCTTTCTTTATTTACTTGACCATCTAAGCATTTTTCCTAAACCACGTCTTATATTTCACTGTACATTTTGTTGTTCACTTGACCTTTATTTGGTTTCCCACATTTATTAATTCTTTATGCTATTTCTTTAAGATGAATGCTATGTTATCCTAAAATTATTCTTCCACATCTATTCATAACTATATTTCACTTTTGGCAACATGATTACAAGTCAGCAAATCTTGCCGCTACACCACAGAAGCTGTTGTATTGCCCTTGAACCTTTTGTGAAAGTGTTTATTTGATCTTTGGACTTAATGCTTTTAGACATTCTATAGTTTATGCCTAAATTTTGTAACATTTATTACTAAAATATGAAAAAGTTTCTGTTTTAACAATGTGTTTACACAGATTACTGTAGAAATGGAACACGCATGAAATGCATGTGTTCCAAATAACGATCTATTATTTCCGCTGTAAAACTCCAGCAGTTCATTCCCAGATAATAAAACAAGGCATGAGCTGGGAGAACTTTGTGACCGTTCTGCGATGGTGGGGGGATGGAATTGCAGGCTGCTTGCTGCTTGTCTTAATCGACACATTTACAGGACAAAAGATGCTGATGGAGAGGTGTGAATGGATTTAAGGTGGGCTGGATTTACAAGTTTTCTCGTAGGCTTTGGTAATTCTACTGTTAACCTAATTCAGGGCCACAAGGAGAAAATTAAAAATTCAGGTTTTCATCCATAATTGGATGCATTTAGATTGTCTAATATTGAAAATAATGTTAATTTTAATATATAACTGATACAGATAGAGAGGTTGGGAGCATGCGTTGATAGAGCATTGCAGCACCCACCACATGACAAATCACCTGGATTGGAGCCTGAGTGTAGTGGGGCAGCACCACACTGGAACATTTTTTTATGGTGGCTGGAGTGTCGATCCTGCCACCAACCTCCAAGTTTTCCCTGTAAGTTGTAGGACCTTCTTGCAGGGCTGGATGCAGATTAATGTCATACCCAGGATGAAACAATTGTTAAGGGCTTTTTAACAAAGGTTAAGGGTCTTACTCAATAGCCCAATAGAGAAGAGTCACTTAAGGCTTTTAACGGGATTCAAATTGGCAACCTTCCGATTGCTGGCACAGATCCCTAGCCTCAGAGCGACCACTTCACCCATTATAAACAGAAGTGTGTAGAAATGTTTATATGTATATGGTTTATGCATAACTGTTTCTTTGGTTCCAACTAGTGATTTTATTTTCTGTTTTTGGGGTCGGGCATGGGTCCAGGTCATATGAAAACAATAAATGTTACCTAAACTTATTGTGTTTTCTTATGTACTGTATATATATATATATATATATATATTAACCTATGAAAAAAGTGAAAAAATACAGCTGATAATGGAACAGAAAACAATGTGTAAAAAAATATGTGAAAGAAAGGAAAAATGAAAAGTGCAAAGCCAAGCAGTGAAGTGGTGATCAACATACTTTAACTACAACGGAAGTCCTTTGATGTTTAACCAGTGATTTTATTTTGTACTTTGATCACTGGTTACAAGTAAATATGCAGTTGAAGAAGCTCCTGAATGTTATCACTAGTATTCTATTACTTAGATTTATTCTGTTGTCTTAATAATGTATACTTGTATGTTGTATGTTATACCTTAAGGGTATAAATAGTCATCATGAGAGCTTGATGAATACTGTATGTATATAAACTCAAACCAGTTAACTACCCTATATGAGATCCTACACTGATATGATTTTCCTGATACAGTTTGATACTAGCATTTAAAAGTCAGTTCACGGATGATTTGCATTATAATTTTCCCTGTAATAGAGTTCATGCAGAGGTGATGTTTCATAAGAAAATGTAGTCATTAATGTCATTCAGCTCTCATCCTCAGCACTTCATGCAACAATTCCACGTCTGAGTGGATCTCCCTATTTCTTGCTTTACAAATTAATGCACTTTTTGAATTACAGAATATTAAAGTGAAAACTATACTCTTAATAAATAAGCTAGCAATACTTTTATTTTCTTAAAATATTATGCAGCTTGTTGTTTTAAAAAAGTCATTTGTACAGTGAAAGAATAATTTGCTACTGAAACAACATGCTGTTAATCCTTTTTAATTGGTTTCTGGTTCATCTGATTTAGGTCTCAGGGTTAGAGGCATTTTTGGCAGCTTACATTATCCTACCCTACAATTCCCATGACCACCTGACAGGTTCATGTATCATGCCAAAGCAAAAATAGAGCATGTTGCTGTTGCTGCAGAATAACAGAGTGACTGATGACATTGACAAATTTTTATGAATTACTTTTTTTCCAATCAATGTTCCGCAACATGAAAGGGAGCACGCATTAAAAACAAGATCATGTTTTAGTGCTTATTTTACAACAAGAAAAATAATTATATGGTACGAGGTACAAAGGATAAAGGGGTAACACATGTCCCGGAACACAGTTGTGTCTATACTGTAGGTTTTCATTGTAAAATGTCATTATTTAAAGATAACTTTTGCTGTTAAAAAAGCATTTGTTTTTATTTAAGAATCTGATCGTGTATTTTTAAAATTAGAAATTTCTTCCAGTCTCCATTTTTACTTTTCTGAAAAAAAAACTACAGAGAACTACAAAATCACTTACTCCCTGCAGCTGTGACATAAATATTCATTTAAGCTAAAAGTTAACATAGCACTCTTTTATGACAAAAGTATACTTTCAAGATAATGCTGTGCATGTTCTAATATATAAAAAGTTAGATTTTTAACTTTAAGAGATTTCAGCTGAAAAGTTTGCCTGCAAAAGTAAAACTGCTGATTTTCCCAACATACACTTGTTTTATCTGTGGAATGTTTTGGGGGCACCTTTCCTTAATTAAAATCCCTTTTAATAGATGCACAGATTCTTTTTCTGTAGACTACAGTTAAATGTTTCACCTTTATCACTACTACCATTTCTCTACAATTACAAACCATTAAGTACAGGTAAAACTCTGTTACAATGAACTCCCAGGGACCTAAAAAAATATTTCGTTGTAACAAAAATTTTGTTGTAATGAGATTCTGTATTTGTTACTATAGTGCTTTCTTTAACTTGTGTCCAGGTGTTTGTAATCATTTCAATAGCTTCTTTCACGTTAATTTTAATCTCCTCCTGCCTACAAGTTATGCTGACAAGAATTTTTCTCAGCATTTCCTTGTGATGATACACTTTCTGGGTGCCAATGATGCCTAATCCAATGGCTGAAGTGCTGCTGTAGTGTGCAATTGGGTGGGAGGAATTCAACTTGAATATTATCTAAATGTGGAACCATGTTGTGGGCAACACAGTTATCAATCAGGAGCCAAATCATTATTTCTTCTTCATATTGTGAGGTTTCTCAACTCTTTTGAGACCCCCCTTACCCCCACCCAACAGGAACAACACGCTGAAGTGCGTCCTGAAATGCGATTGCAGCATCTGTGGAGGATTGTTTGTCCATTGCTGGGACAGGACAATAGGAGGCTCACAGCGCTGCAGTGAAGCACCACAGAAGCAAATCATAAAAGACTTTTTCAAAACATGGCAGGATCTAATCAGTAATATTTTAAAATAAGCTCATAAAGCACATAGAATTTATTAATTTAGGTATGTTTACAAGCCTTAAATTTCACAGCATTTGCCTTGCTGTCTCTCTCAGGGGTGGGGATCGATTTGTCCTTAACTCAATTTTTCTTTTTGTAAAAACTTGATTGATTTGTATGGATTGCTATAAAATTAATAAAAATATAATTAAAAAAAATTAAAAAAAAATCATAAAAGACTGGGGTCGTGCTATAAGTTCCTGTCTCACACCCCAAATCATGAGACTTAGTCTCAGTACTTTAGCAAAACCATCTTTATTCAGCTTGAAACAGGAACGGCACAGTTATTTATTGTGGGGTGATCTGCCATTCTGCTATACACAAACACAGCAGTCAAGCAGGATCGTGGCCAGGTCAATGATCAAGTAATCCTGTTATCTGCATTTACAATTTACGTGCTCCTAACCTCGCATCACCCATCGAGATCTTTTCTATTTACTTTGGCGGAGAGACACAACATATCAGTGAGCCTGCTATTGCCGCATACAGATGCGGAGATCGCACTTCGGAACACTCTTCGGCTTGCTGTCTAGTTGTGGGAGGTCCCAAGAGAGTTTACAGACCTCACATTTTCTTGAATAAGTGCCACATTAATAGGAATGTTTCTTGAACAAGCATCACTGAACCACATAAAAACAGCTTTTTTGACATCTTCAAATACAGCAGTTCACATATGTTTGCAACCCGAGATTTATCTACTTTTTTAGCTCTGAAAGTTGACAGTGTCGATGGTGAAATTCTGAATTCACTGGCAATGTTTTTTTTTTGCCGCAATTAAGAGCAGCAAAATATATATATATTTTTTCTAATATGAACTGTTATCATTTTTTCATGTCTGCCGTTTCTATAGGAGGGTCACAATGAGTTAAATTCCAATGGATGTTTTTCAAATGTTGACAAGCAGTAAGCAAAAGGTATCACTGAAAACAAAAACAGCAAAAAAAAAAAAAACAGTATGAGGAAAGTTTGAAGAAAGAAAAAAAATTTACAGTGTTTCTGTTTGGGGATCATTGTGCACAACTCAGCTGAGGCCACAGAAATAACTGCTCTGTAGCTGATTCATTCAGGCATTTCAAGGTCTTTTGTGCACTTTGTTGTAATGAAAGTATCTGCTGAATCTACTTCATAGTAACAAGATTTCCATAGACTCATGTCATATGGGGAAGCTGTCGGGACCTCAAAAATACTTTGTTGTAAAGAAATTTTCGTTGTAAAGATATTCATTGTAATGGAATTTTACCTGTATATACACTTCACAGTTGCCATGCACTTGCATCCAAGACTATATTCTACTAGCTTCACACTTCACCCAGGTATGTCTGTCACTGTAGCTTATTTCTTGCAATTTTGAATCTCCTACTGTAGATGAGAAAAGAAGGCATTTTTCTCAACAGAACAAATAGTATAACATGCACAAGCAGGAAAGCTGGCTTAATAAATTTTAATCTATTAATATTATAATTATTGCCATGAAACAAGAACAAATGGAGAAATGGCTTTTCATAACCAGATCAGCTTGGATTGCCTCTCTGTGTACACAGAGAAGGCTTACTAGAAAACAAATGAAATGACAATCTGGTTAAAGAGAGAAGTGTCTAGAAATGATGACTTGATGGGGGAGTTTGTGTAACTAATATTATGGGCAACCTAGAATCGACATACACTTATTGAATTGTTTTCTGCTTTCAGAACTAGAGGTGGCTCTGAGGCTAGGGTTCTGCGCTGGCAATCTGAAAGTTGCCGGTTAGAATCCCATAAAAACCAGAAGTGACTCTTCTCCATTGGCCTCTTGAGCAAAGCCCTTCACCTGCAATTGCTTCGTCCTGGGTATAATGTTAATCTGTATCCAGCCCTGGGGATACACGGAAGACATGGGGGTTGGTGGCAGGATTGGCACTTCAGTTATACGGCTGCATTTGGGTTCCAATCTGGGTGGTTTGTCATGTGCTGGGTGCACCAGCGTGCTGTATTAGTGCATGCTCCGAGCCTCTCTCTGTGAGTCTTACCAACTCTCTTTCCCTTTTCCATTTCAGCTTACTTTTAATTGTCCCCTTATCACAGAGGTTCATAAAGCCTGTGTCTCATGCCCCTAAACTTTCTTCCTTTAATTTACAAAAATTTATGGTGTCATCTTATGTTAAAACATTCTAAAACAGTTGACATACAGTACTAAAGCATATTTAATTTCTTCCTGCCATATTTCAAACAGACTTGGGGAATGAATTATTTAACTTTTAGTATGTATGTGCCTTCGATATACATTTCTTACATTGTGAGTAATACAAGAACGCCATACAGTATCTATCTATCTATCAATCTATCTATCAACAGAAAATAATAGCTCTGCTATCACTACAAATCTATAGAGTCTGGTTGTGTGTTCTGATGGTGGGTGCAGATATCTCCAGCAAGCACTTGATGATAATTTGGCTTTATTCTGTACCACTGCAAAAAGACATGTGACAACAGTGACCCTATTAAAATATATATATATATAGTGGCAGGCAGCCGGGTCCCATGTAAGGCCGGGACGCCCCTTCTACATGTGTTCCTGGGGAACATCAATGGGCTCCTCAGTACCTCCCCCGGGATGGTTGGTGGCAGCCTCCCTGCCAGACGATGGTGCCTCAGTTTCCTGCAGGTCTCCATGGGAGATGCAGTTCTCCACAGCCCTGTTGGGATCTGGGGTGGCCAACAGGGGGTGCTGTGTGGATCCCGGAGCAAGCCTGGACAACTCTACAGCCCCACCTGGAAGTGCAATTAGGAACAGGTGATCAAGTACCTGGAGCACTTCCGGGTGGGCTATAAAAAGGACCGGCAACCACTACTCAGGGCCAGAATCGGGAGGAAAAGGACAAGGTTGCCTGGGAGGAGTGGTGGTGCCAGAAGAAGGGTTGTGATTTGTGTTGTGCGTAGTACTTGGGACTGTGTTGTGGCTGGGGGATTCATGGGGAAGACGTGCCCTCCAGCTCAAGAAAGGGTGCTATATAGAATCTAATTTACTATATATATATATATATATATATATATATATATATATATATATATATATATAGTGGTATATGGCCAGCTTGTCATCCCGGCCAATACCCCCAGGCCACCAGATGGAGCCCTTTCTACAGTATAGAGGTGCCCCGAAGACCAGCAGGTAATCATGGACTATGTAGTTTTTATACACAGCCCTACTGGATACCACAGGGGCCGCAAGAGGGAGCTGCAGGGAGGACCGAAGAGTCATATGTGCCCTATAACCCGGAAGTGCATCATAGGAGGAGCGACGATAGAAGTGGTGTACTTCCGGGGTGGAAAAAAAAGGACTTGTACCTGACCCGAAAGTGATAAAGAATCACATGGACTGGGGATTGGGAACGCTTCCGGGTCAGGGAGAATAAAAGGTGATTTATATGAGTATAGTGGAGGAGAGGGTGCTTTGTGCACTGTGGCATATAAATAAAGTCAACTTGTGGACTTTTTCCTGGTGTCTGGAGTCTTGGACAGGGTTTCAAGGGAGCGATAGAGCCCCCTATCTGTCACAATATACATTTCAGATTTTTATTCCCAATAAATACTAACAGCATAGTAATGTTTATAGATTGAATTTCCTTTACATTAATTTGAACAATTCTAGATATAATTCTGGCAGGTTTTACATAATCCTGAAAGGGATTTCTTTTGCACCAGTATTCTAAAAAGTTGTATCCTTAGATGTCTGAGCACATTATACTTGTATTTACTTTAAAATATACCCTATGTATTATAAATCTGACACATAAGCTGTAACTACTTCATTTCTGGTATAGTATTTGTTGTTGTAGTTTCCATTGAGTTCTGAAATTCCATGACACAATGCATGATACATAGGTTTCCAATTATTTTTATCAATGAGTGTCAATCCACAGTTATGCACACACTCATGAGATTTAAGTAGCCCCAAGAACCAATTGTTGCTAACATCTATCAGAGCTCAAAAAACGCAGAAGAGGGTGCAACATCTGTAGATTGAGTGAAACTGATGCAAATGCATGGTATATTGTAGGACAGCATGGAAAAGTTTACAGTTAATTTAATTTTAATAAAATAGAAGTACATGTAGAAGAGACTGTGGCGGTGTTTTCAGCAGTTGATCAAGAAATAATACTTGATCTATAATAACACAAAAAGAAAATGCGTCTGCTGTTAAGAAAGCGATAGAATCTAAGAGACAATGTATAGCATAGGTGTCAAACTCCAGGCCTGGAGGGCTGCAGTGGCTACAGGTTTTCATTCTTACCCTTTTCTTTATCTGTGACCAGTTTACACTGCTAATTAACTACTTTTCCCATCATTTTAATAGCCTTGTTTTTCAGGATTTAGACCTCTGAATTTATTATTTTTTTCATTAAATGACGGCCAAACAGTCTGGCCTCAAACTCCATTTCATTTCAGCAAATGACCAGCTAAACTGGTGTGACAGGTGTCAGGTCACACTTACAGGTAATCTAACCTAGACACCGTTAAAATATCTGACTACGCCACCCAGTTTTATCAAGAGACTGGGAACTCCTGAAATTTACCAATAATAGCACACAGGTTTCTTTAAATTGGGCGGTGAGTAAACACACAATGAAAGACACAACAGTAATTTCAGGAAAAGCAACAGTAACTTCTATTACATAAGACAATAATAAGTACACTGAAAAGATAAATGAACATAAACAAAATCTAACACGAATTTCCTTTTTTAAAAGGAAAACACACACGTCCACAATCTAAAGTCCGTCAAAAACAAGAATTTGAGCATACAACCTTTAGTGGTGCAGAGTCCAGTATGCGCACTGTGTTATCCCAACACTTAATCATTCAACTGTTCACAGATGCACTCTGTTCACCAGGCACTCGTTACCCAACAGAAGTTTTGTCAAATTGTCGAATCCCTGTCAGCGTCTCCTCGTCATTCTTTATTTTTACACTCTGGGCTCCTTGTGTTGCTGTCACCTAGGCATACCTCATTTCTCATCTGCCAGCTTTGCTTGGTCCTTTCATGCAGCTTCCCTCTCTCGCTGGACCTCCCTCAGGGTAAGTGTTGCCTTCCTTGTGCCTCACGTCGTGCCAGCCAGGTAACTTTGTCTGCCTATGAGCCCCTGTGCTCTGTCCATGTGTTTTGGCAGCGTTCTCAGTGGATTGTCCCTCTCTTGCCTTCTGCTGCCCAGAAGCTTAAATCTCTTTCAGTCCCTGCCATTATCAGTTCTGGACTATCAGATTAAACAATGGCACTGTTCTGTCCTCTACACAGACTACGTGTTTTGACAGGCAGATAAACACCTTTCCATATTCAAAACTCTATAGACTTCGTTTCTTTATCCACAGGTTTATTGGAATTAAAAAGGGTGAAACTAAAACAGAGAAAAAAGGATACAAACGCTAAGTGGCTTTATATTAACAACAAACATATCCTCTAAAAGTATATTACTGTGCCTTACACATGTATTATTAATAAACTAGTAAAGAGTTACTTTTCACTGCAAATATATATATATAGTGAAGTATAACATTAAAATAAAATAATACATACAGACGATGCCATCACAAGCACTGAAGATAAGCACAGATGACAGAGGATTTGACTAGTGCGTTTCCATGCACATGGCAGCAGCCTTCCTGATTCTTAAATTAACTTCCTGATTACCTCACATGACAGAAAGCAAGGGAGGGGAGGAGAAATACCAGCTACACCCACTAGATGGAGCTAAACTGCAAATCTTAATACAAAAACAGTTTTAAAAGGTTGTAACAGAACACTCCCCGTCTGGCGTGATTAAACGCCACTACTGAACAGTCAATAATCATAACATATTTATATTGGTCTTTCGGAAGGAGTAAGGAGGAGGATAATCTCAGTGACAGGCCGAATAAAAAACTTTGTCCCCTCTTTCTTAAAGACTTTAATCTCCACCTTATGGACTTTACCATCTTCGCTGGGAAAAACTTGCGTGACCATTCCTCGGGGCCATTCATTTCTTCTGAGATGATCATTTTTAAGTAGCACGACACTACCAGGCTCAATGTCTGGTTGGGGAGACTGCCATTTCTCACGTGGTTGGAGTAAACAGAGGTATTGTTTTTTCCATCTGTCCCAAAAAGTTTGAGCCAGGTGCTGTACTTGGCGCCACTGATGTCTGTGCAGGTCTTTGAACCCAAAATCGCCAGCAGGGAGAGAAAGAGGATTGACTTTCTGGGTGAGAAGAGTTGCTGGTGTAAGAATCATAGGGTCAGTTGGATCAGTAGATACTGGAACAAGAGGTCTAGAGTTGATAATAGCGGCTACTTCTGACAATAAGGTGGTAAGTACTTCATGAGTCAACTTCGAAGGACCAAGTTGGTGGAACATAGAATTTAAGATCTTTTTTGCTATCCCAATCATCCTTTCCCAAGAGCCTCCCATGTGAGAGGCATGGGGTGGATTAAATTTCCAAACACAGCCCTCATCCTGAAGGAACTTATCAATAGTGTGATTGTCAATGTTACTGGAAATCTTCAACTCTTTACAAGCACTGATGAAATTAGTTCCGCAATCAGAACGGATAAGTTTCACTGGACCTCTGATGGCAAGAAAACGTCTAAGAGCATTGATAAAACTTGAAGTGTCAAGAGTTTCAATAACCTCAATATGTACAGCTCTCACACTTAAGCAGGTAAATATCACAGCCCATCGTTTACTTTGAGCAAGTCCACCTCTTGTGCGACGCGAAGTCACAGTCCATGGACCAAAAACATCCAGGCCAACATTTGTAAATGGAGGTTCTATGGAAAGACGATCTGCTGGAAGGTTGGACATCTTTTGTATCTGAGGTGACCCACGAAGCTTGCGGCACGTAACACATCCATGAATTAAGCTGCTCACGCGCCTCTTGCCACCAACTATCCAGAGTCCAGCAGTACGTATGGCACCTTCTGTAAATAGCCGACCTTGATGCTGAATTTTTTCATGGTAATGTCTGACCAAAAGGTTTGCTACATGGTGCTTCCCTGGAATAATGAGGGGTCTTTTTTCATCATATGGAAGCTCTGCTGCAATGAGTCGGCCTCCTACTCTGATGAGGCCATGTGCATCAATGATAGGGTCTAAAGTTTTAAGAGGACTGCCCCTCGGAAGCTTCTCCTTTCTTTGTAAACTGGTATACTCTTGAGCATAAACTGTCTCTTGAACTGAATGTATTATGATCCTCTTAGATTGTGAGAGATCTTCAACTGAGCATACTGCATCACAGTAGTGCCAGCCTCTGCAGCTGCTGGGCATGGCTTCAGGATTCTTGTGAAAGAGCCGAGCAATATGAATAAGTCGAGCAATGGCACGAGTTAGTGATCTCCAGCTAGAGAATTTGGAAAAACGCTGGGATCCAAGTTGTCCGCTCATCACACTCGTATCCAGAGTAAGAACCTGAGGGCGGATTTCTGTATCCAATGAAGGATTAACAAGTTGAAAGTTCTTCGATTTGAAAGTTCCTTGAGAAGGGTGCTTTAAGAACTTTGGTCCAGGTAGCCAGCTGGTGTCTAGAATGTGGGCTGGAGTGACAAACCTCGTAGCAATATCTGCCGGGTTTTGATCCGTAGGTACGTATTGCCATTGTTCTGGATGAGAGTATCTTCGTATCGCAGGACTCGATTACTAACATAGACATAAAAGCGCCTAGTTTCATTATAAATATATCCCAGTACTACTTTGCTGTCCGTGTAGAAAGTAGTAGTATCTAGGTGGATGTCAATCTCTGAGGAGATGAGCTCTGCTAGTTCAACTGCTAGGACTGCAGCGCATAACTCTAGCCTGGGCACTGTATGTTCAAGACGTGGGGTGAGCTTTGCTTTTCCCATGATAAAGCCAACATGGCTGGTTCTATCCATGTCAGTCAGTTTGAGGTAAGCAACTGCAGCAATTGCTTTAATCGATGCATCAGAGAAAACACACAACTCACGATGAGTTGCATCTAAAGGGGAAATTTTCGTGTAAGGCCTTGAAATCCTAAAGCTGCTCAGATCCTTTAGTGAGTGCCTCCATGTGCGCCACATCTCTTCTTTTCTTCAGGGAGGGAGTCCCAATCGCTATTCTGCTGCATAAGCTCTCTAAGAATGGCTTTTCCTTGAATTGTGACTGGAGCAATGAAACCCAGTGGGTCATAGATGCTGTTCACAGTTGATAAGATACCCCGACGAGTGAAGGGCTTTTCTTCGCTGGCCACCCCAAAGTTAAAGGTATCAGACTTAAGGTCCCAGTTAAGACCTAAGGTGCGTTGTAAGGAGTGAAGGTCAGATTCAAAATCCAAATCTTTCAGATCAGCAGCATGGTCTTGTGATGGGAATGCATCCATGACTTCTCTCTTATTTGAGGCAATTTTATGTAGTCTCAAGTTAGACTCAGAGAGTGTGTCTTGTGTCTTTTTAAGAAGGTTTATTGCTGCTTCCACTGTAGGGAGAGACTTCAGACCATCATCTACATAGAAGTCACGGTTCACAAAATGCTTTACTTCAGGATCGCCCTCCTTTACAGACTGCTTAAGACAGTAGATGGCAACTGCCGGAGAGGGACTATTCCCAAAGACGTGAACCCTCATACGGTACTCGATAATGTCTTTGGACAGGTCATTGTCCTGAAACCACAAGAATCTCAAAAAATCACGATCTTCTTCTTTTACGAGGAAACAGTGAAACATTTGTTCAATATCTGCTGTTATGGCCACGGCTTCTTTCCGGAAACGGATGAGGACTCCAAGAAGAGTATTGTTCAGATCGGGTCCTGTTAGCAGAATATTGTTGAGCGACACTCCATTGAATTGGGCACTGGAGTCGAACACTACACGGATGTTATCAGGCTTCCTTGGATGATAAACACCAAAAATAGGCAGAAACCATCGCTCTTTTCCTTTTCTAAGTGAAGGTGCTACTTCAGCATGACCATTCTTAAACATTTTCTCCATGAACGTGAGGAAATGCTGTCTCATTCTGACTTTCTGTCCAAGTTGCGTTTTAGTGACAAGAGGCGATTCGTAGCCTGAACTTTGTTATCAGGCAAGCGCTGTCTAGGTGTCTTGAATGGTAGTGGGGCTACCCAGCTGTTGCTGTCATCTCGTTTGAGACCTTGTTGCATTATTCGCAGAAATAAAATGTCTTGGATAGAAGGGGCCACTTTGTTGTCGTCGCTTGTCTGTTGGAACACTGTGGAGCCCAACTGCTTGTTTTCTTGATTGCCTTTAAGTTTACCTGTAGAGAGTGCCGGGGGAATATTGTAAAGCTGAGAGTGGCTATATTTCTCCTTTACATGGAAGACATTCGGGCATGGCTCAAAGATAGATGGGCATTCTTGCTTTGTCAAGCTAGTGTACAATACGTTCACACTCGTGGGCACATGAACATTGCCCAAACAAACATTGCCAACTATAACCCATCCCAGGTCGAGCTTCTGGGCGTAAGGTGCGTCATGTGGGCCATTCACTTGTTTCCGAACCTTGTGGACCCTAATGATATCCCGTCCAAGTAGGAGCATAATAGAAGCCTTCGTTTCAAGTTCTGGAATAAGGTGAGCCACTGACTTCAGGTGTGGTTGAAACTGAGCAACTTCAGGTGTCGGAATCTCTGACCGGTTGTTTGGGATGTCATTACACTCTAAAAGACTAGGAAGAGGAAGACTGACTTTCCCATCCAGCGACTCAATTTGGTAGCCAAAGGCTATTCTCCCCGAAACTTCTGAAACCCCAGAACAAGTCCTAAGAGAATATGCAGAGGTGGGACCATGGATATTGAAGGCATCAAAGAACTCTGAACGGGCCAGCGATCTGTTGCTCTGCTCATCAAGGATAGCATAGACTTTCAAGGCTCTGTCACAATGGTTTGTTGGATAGACTTTGACTAAGCAGATCTTAGAGCAGGATCTGTCACTGAGACCACCCCTACAGACTTGAGTGCAGCGAGAGGTGACTTCTGAAGGTTGTATGGTGTTTTCCTCCCCGCCATAGTCTGGCGAGAGGTCTGGTTTATGAGTCCAAGGTGCTGGTCCTGGGTGAAGTGCAGAAATGTGCTTGTCGCTCTCACACTCTGAACATGTGTTTGAGTACTTACAGTTTTAGCTGTGTGTGTTGTTGACATGCAACATTTAAAGCAGATCCCATTCTCTTTAGGAAAGCCTTACGTTCCTCTAATGGCTTCTCTCGAAAGGCACGACATTTCCTGAGTAAATGGGGCTTCTTATGGAGAGGACACTGTTTATTATAATCCTTGTTTTTAATATCCTGTTCATTTGGGGTGAGAGCCAACATGGGAGACACATTGGTTTTATGAACTGAAATGTCTTTCTGCTTGTTTGACTTCCAAGAAGTGTTGTCTGTTTTACAAACAGAATACGTTTGACCAAAGACTGAAGCTAGGATCATTCCTGATCCTAGCTTGTCGAGCAATGAAGTCCACAAAACTCCAAAGGGAGGAAACAGAACATTACACTGCTGTTTGTAGTTAGATCCAAAGGACAACCACTTCTCTTGGAGGTTATAAGGTAGCTTTTGAACTATTGGACTGATGCCTCGCGCTGTATCGAGATAAGACAGACCCGGAAGGCCTCCATCTGCTTTGGCGGATTCCAGTTCCATAAGCAAATCACTTAGTTCGCGTAATTTAGAATAATCTTTGTTTGAAATTCTTGGGAAATTATCAATACGTCGAAAAAGAGCATTTTCAATTACTTCAGGTGCACCAAAACACTCTTCTAGTCTTTGCCATATTACTCGGAGCCCCCTTTCTGGCTGATTAACATGGACAGCCCTGATTCGTCTAGCATGCTCAGCTGACTCTTTTCCCAACCACTTAACCAAGAGATCCATTTCCTTACTGGCTGTCAAGCCTAGATCTTCTGTGTTCCTGAATGACCGCTGCCAAGCTCTAAAGCTCTCTGGTTGGTCATTGAATTGAATGAGACCAGTGGTGACCAGTTCGCGACGGGCAAGGTATCTCACAAAGTCACTTATATTTGGATCATCGTGTCGGGAGTATGGAGTGGCATGACTGAGCACTGAGGGAGGTGAAGGATTGTGAGCAACAGGCAGTGCTTCATGTGCACGTGGATTCATTTCCATATTCAAGGAGAAGGAAGGTGCGCATTGTGTGCACTGTGGTTCCTGAGCTGTTACTGTTACTGGCAGTGTCACGTGGGGGTCAGCCATGTCTACGTTATGATGGAGGACTGGTACAGAGTAAGAAAGCGCTGCCGCTGTGTAAGTCTGTCTGATTTTGTCCTGAGTGAGTAGACTTGCTTCAGGTGCTGACTGCACGTCATCAAATTTCTTGGACTGCTCAATCACATATTCTCGTGTTCGCTGTACTGGGTCAAGAGGGGGTGTGTCAATTTTAAGTTTATAGCTACGTCGTTCACTACCATCAATAACAGCCTCTAAAGTGTCTGCTTGCGGCAGCAGCTGCAGCTTCTATTTCTAACACAAGCATGTCCATTTCAGCCTCTAATTGAGCTTTCTCTAATTTTATTTTTGCTTCCTTTTCTGCATAAGCCAAGCGTGCTTTGGCTGCTTCTGCTCGGGCTCTAGCTATAACAGCAGCTGCTTCAGTGGAACTGTTCGAGCGTCTTGTGGAACCTGCAGCATAGGACCTGGTTTTTAGTGTATCTGACTTCTTTTCCTCCATCGCTTTGTTCAAATATACAGTACTAGCTTCTTGCTGTAAACCACGTCTTTTCACTGTTCTGTCCTCTACACAGACTACGTGTTTTGACAGGCAGATAAACACCTTTCCATATCCAAAACTCTATAGACTTCGTTTCTTTATCCACAGGTTTATTGGAATTAAAAAGGGTGAAACTAAAACAGAGAAAAAAGGATACAAACGCTAAGTGGCTTTATATTAACAACAAACATATCCTCTAAAAGTATATTACTGTGCCTTACACATGTATTATTAATAAACTAGTAAAGAGTTACTTTTCACTGCAAATATATATATATAGTGAAGTATAACATTAAAATAAAATAATACATACAGACGATGCCATCACAAGCACTGAAGATAAGCACAGATGACAGAGGATTTGACTAGTGCGTTTCCATGCACATGGCAGCAGCCTTCCTGATTCTTAAATTAACTTCCTGATTACCTCACATGACAGAAAGCAAGGGAGGGGAGGAGAAATACCAGCTACACCCACTAGATGGAGCTAAACTGCAAATCTTAATACAAAAACAGTTTTAAAAGGTTGTAACAGAACAGGCACATCTACATTTCCTGGGTTTAACAGTTAATGAAAACACAAATTAACAACATGTATTGTTACCAGTCATGAATATGTACAGATATGCTGATTAGAAACCAATAGCGTCAGACATGTAATACCCAAGTCAGGTAAATACACACATCCTCCAAGGGAGGAGCAGGACTATTATCATAACTTTGTATTGTTTATATACTCAACCAGCCAGACTTCAGTGGTGACTCCTTTGCTAGACAGCAATACCTACATCCTGCAGACAGCCATGGCACAATCAGTAACTGGATTATCCAGGAAATTGAAAAACAAGGTCCCTTTCTGACACTGGGATTTCAAACTCAACCAATTTCACTCCAGCCAATCTCTTAATTAGAAGTCAAATCTTGCTAATAATTAAACTCAATATTTAATTCCATGGCTTGTTGCTGCTCTCATTCTGCCACAGCAGACATTTCCAAAACTGTTGATTTTCTGTTTTTTCTAAGAACGCCATCAAGATGTTTCGGTGACCCGAGAGCCTTACTGAGACCTTCACCTTTTTTTATTTTCAGATATTGTGTAATCGCCACAGGTGAGCTGATCATGTGGTGGCTTGTATTGTGTCCATTATTGTTTGGCTTCTACTTAAGGAAAAAGAAACAACTAAGTGGCCAAGTTAATTAAAACTAAGGCAAAATAAATTAATTAGCAGCAAAAACTGGTCACTAATTACGAAGATGGTTAGAATGAAAACCTGCAGCCACTGCGGTCCTCCAGGACTGGAGTTTGACGCCCCTGATGCACAGCACACCAGTGCTGGAGTAAATTACGATAATGAATTTATGCATTGAACAATTAAATATGAATAGCATTATTCACATTAAAAAATGTAAATGGATTCATTTGTGAACTTCATACTTGAAATATTTAAAACAAGTGAGTATTCATTGGCAATTGAAAACACATTTGAAAGTAACTGAAAATTACACACTAGAGCATACTTCAGAATTACTAGAATATATTGTTCTCTTTTATGCAAACATATATTCAGCATTTATCGCTCAAAGAAAGCCACACCTGCTGAAGGAGTTTGGCTTCCTCAGAATGTGTAATTGCACAATAAAACTAGTCAGTGTCTTTTGAGAAGACTGACCTGTGCTTTAATGCATTTGCTTAGTATTTTACGTATTCAATCACTAATTGGCATGACACTTTTGTTATTCGCACACTGATACGACTTTGGATAAATGCATTTTACACAGATTCATTAACTAAAAAAAAAGATGCTAAAGGTTGCAAATTTCTGAAGCCTATGCAGTGGTGAGTTGACTTTGTAATTTCTGACTTCAACTAATTTCATATATCCTTGGTATACGCAATTCTACAGTTGTCGGGAAATGCCAAGTGATCTGTGCTGTCATTTAACACTAGAACCGCTACTCAATTTCTCATTACTAAATCACCAGGCTACAGCCAAGTGGTGCTGCAACCCTTTTGTTTACACTAATGGACCATCAGCTCTGCATCCTGATAACGTATCCCTACTTCACCACCCCCAACACCACAGATAGACTAGTACAGCTTGAGCGAATGCAAAATCAATTTCTTGACATACAGCATATATTATTTATATATTGTTTTCATTTGAAATGTTAGCATACATTTTCAATCACAAAAAAAAAAAGCTCCATGGATGCTAGGCCATTGGGCAGAAAATTACTTCAGCATCTGTTTTTGAAAAGCAAATAAAAAATTTCAATTATCGGGGCACATAAAATAAAATATAAAGCTGAAAAGTTTAATAGTGACACTTCACATAATGGTCTTTTTGTTTTATTGTGTGTGGTTTCACCAATTTTGAACTGCTTCTGAGTGAGAAAGAACCAATTGGATGTTAAGATAAGCATGGTGTCTTGATTTAAGAGAGGCTTACTGGCTAAGTGCCTTTGTGGAATATATACCCAAAAGATCAAAGCAGTAAGAATCATAAAAACAAAATGATAGCAATGTGAATGCTTACAAATATAATGATAATAATTATTTGCATGTGCAATAACAATTGAAGCAACAAAGAGAGTCTAAAAACACCATTACTAAATCTGTAAATCCGTAATCAGATAATAATTTTTGTCCCAGTGCTATTAGAATCAGGGTTGGTGGGGTGGGGGGCATGCAAATGTCGTTGTGTTGGACAAGCAGGTCTGCTTATCTGGGTTTGAGGTGCCTTGAATTGTATAGGGTAAATAATTCTCGTAATTTGGAATACATAGATTTTATGTGTGTTCCATGTCTACCACGAGCTGGGTAAATGTAGGATGATAGGAAATGCGAGGCAAGAAATGTTGAATACATAACTAAAACAGATTTGTTTTTTCATGTTATAGTAAAAATTAATGTGTGAAGACTGAAGTCCAAATTTCAAATAAACACTTTCACAAAAGGTATAACAAAACACGTGCGCCTTTTTCAAGAATATAACCGAAGAAAAAAGAAATTATTCAATTTACATGTTGCTGTCAGTATGTAAAAACCAAAACCCATTTCTTAATTGCATGGGTGAGTTAGAGGTAAAAATTACTACTTCTAAATCAAGACGTGGTGGGTTTGACCCTGGGTCTTTCCTGTATTTTCCAGTTTGATTGGTGATATGTTATTGTTATTACTGTTATATAATAAAAACACACATTTGATTTGAGTCTGTAACACAGCACCAACTGTGCTGCTCTTGTGAAAAGAATGGAGATACATGCCATCAACTCAGAAAGGGAAAGAAGCAAGTTCGCCATACCATGTGAATGTGACTGAGAGATTAAAACTGAATACATACACCACTAACTTTTACAAGTAACAAAAATTTACAATGGGAAAATCAAACAAAAGTTTCTATTGAAAATGAAAAATGCAGGGAGGACCTGTGCTTTATCCGAATTACAGCGAAGCCATGTACGCTTGTAGATGGTACGTGTGTGCTACAAAAATACTGAACTTACAAAAAAATGAATTCTTTTCATAGAAAAATATTTTCATACTTCCAGGAATAAACATCTTACCCACCCATTTTGGAATCTCTCTGTAAGCTGATATGGTGTGAATAACAGTATGCTAAAAGTCAGGGTAATATTACAAAGAAGTAGTGAGGTGTTGTTATGTATCACAGCAGCATGACATTTCCTGTTGCATTCACTGCGAAGAACTGAAGAGCTATGCAGTTTTTCTGTTACCAGAAGCCTCAGTATCAACACTTAATAACCTTCATTATCACTATCACACATAAATCTTAGGCATGTGTTTTATTGTGAAATCATATGAATCCTTGCTCAATTGACTGGCATTGTTAATACCTGCCATGTGTCCTATCCTTTAAAAAACTTCCTGGACTTGTTTTCTGTACTTCAAACATGTGGTATGTTATTGCATTGCCTGCTGTGAATTGCTTAAATTATCCATTTGATTAAAAGACATGTAAATTACAATGTAATTTTTAAGTGCACTAAATCTGCTGAAAAGCCATAAAGGGCTACCTTAATGTGAGTATATTAATAGATGACCATAGCAAATAATTCCAAACTTTTCATATAATGCTCTGACAGTGACAGGACATCACATATTCTTGCCAAACATGCATCTTAGACAGGTTGATACAATTACTGAATGTACTATAATTTTCAAAATTTACATATATTTTATTCTAGAATAGCATTTTTTAACAAAGAAAGGACAACAGCATTTACACAGATTTACAAATATAACACATAAAAGTGTATACCCATTCAGCATTACACAGATAAGAACATATATTTTGCTAATTACACAACAATAATACATTGACTTAATCAAAGCCATGCCGACAGGATATATAGCTCAGAAAAGATATACATAGTTTACAACGAAGGACAAAAAAACATTTGTCTATAAAAAAATAAGCTTGTGAAGGGTCCATAATCCTTAGAAGCAAAAGCAATGCTGACCCTAGTTATTTTGCTTCTTGGAAGTCTGCTGTTTCTGTGCTCATTGTACTTGACAATTATTTTTAGCTTCGGTGGTGGTACTCATTAAACTAGCTAGGAATTGCACCTGCAGACTTAATTAGCACATTTAATATAATGCAGATCAGTCCTTGTTTGTTGCATGTTTTATGTATTTGTGAAAATGTATTTATTTGACAATTCATTTTTTAAAGATTTTGATTTTTAGAATTTAACTCAGCCTACGTGCATTTCAAGCTTCTAATCAGCTGAACACACTTCACCGGACTGCTTGATTTTTAACTGTATTTGTGTTTTCCTCAACTTACTTTCACTATTTGGGTACTTGAATTTTCCATTTAGAGTTCATTTTTAAGAATACAGTATTTTGTTATATATTTTTTTTTTTTGCATTTTGTGCCTTCTGTCACTCTGCTCTATTTGCTTTTCTCTCGCAGCTGTTAAAGAACTGAACTTAGCACAGAGTTGCTGCCTTTACATGTGACATAAAAACAAGAAACAGCATGTTGCACAGCATGAATGTTGAGAAGAAACATCTAAACCAGATGTCATATACTACCAATAATTAAACTACATGCATAAAAATCACTCAGAATTTTAAAATAAGTTGAATATATCAAAAGTGAAAATACTGACATGACATTCTTTCATAGACCTGGATGGATAATGATGAGCTTTTATTTTTTGCAAAAAGCAATACAATTTATATTATATATAAAGGAAAGTCTAATAGTTATTATGAGAAGTTTGTGATGTTCAAGTAGGACTTAATTAATGTCCATTTGGATCAGAATGTTACTTTCTGGAACAGCAGAGAGGGGCAAATATTTTTCTATATGGAATAAACAAAAAGAATAGGTATAAATGAGAGAAGGGTCTGTTACACAATATCTTTGGAGATACTTACTAAAACAAGATGCTAGCCAAAGTTCTTGGTCAAAACAAGAATTCAAGATCTGAAAAGTTTTAATTTAGGAGGATTGTGTTGTTAATATTGTTGTTGCTTTTTTACTTTTTTATTTTCAACAACATAAGTAAATACAGCTTTTTAATATGGTGTATACTGTGCCCTGAAAGCTGTGGATTTACTTACATACAAGAACTTTTCCACAAATTTACAAAAGCCCATGAAAGTAAGTTGCTAGTCCTTTTATTTTTTTGCTTCATCTGTTCAATTGGGTTGCTTAGCCATGCTAATTACACAGACAATTATTTAGGGGGACTACAAAAGCCTTTGTGATCACCATAAATGCATAGTTTTGCTATTTGCCTTATTGTCTTTTTGTCTGTCTTGCACCTTACTATCAAGAGCTTTTTCATTTATTTTGCTTGTAACATTGTAAGTATGATGGTTCACATAAATGTTCAAATATGAAATTTCAAACAATTTAACTTGTTGATATGTAAAATACAGTAGTTGTCAGAAAAGTCAGACACAAGAGTCATAAGTATATGAGTATATACAAGTATAATATTCCCTGGTTGCAAAAATAGTAAATTGCTAGCACTGACATGCTCAGAATGAAGTTCAAAACAGAACTGATCAACTATTTGTTAAATGACGATTTTAAAGGCCAAAACTGGATATGATGTCAACAGGGGCCGGATACAGAAGAGTCTTCCTCCATAGGCTTGGACCCAGAAGTAATGTCATTAAAAGGGCCGGATCTGGAAGTGACGTCATCAGGGCCAGGCAGAATTTTCTGTGAACAGTCTGCAGGAAATTGACAAAAAAGGTCAGCGCACTCCGCCACCCTCTGGTCTGGCATTTAAACCCTTTAGCTGCCTCCCATGCGCATGTGTGTGATATATAGTATAAAAGTATTGTTTAACTTCAGCAACATGAATAACCTTTGCTTATCAACCATCTCAAAAACTGTACAAGTGATTACAGAAAACAGATTTATCTGCAATGTCCATTAAAATCCGTAGCAATATTAAGTTGTATAAGGCAAGCTATTTTTTTTAAGTATATCTCTGAAACACAAAGCTGAGTTTTATGAAATTGTATATGTATTCTATTCAGTTCAGTTTAGAAAGCTTCTTTAGACTATTTCTAGTACATTTTTCTTTGTCTTCAATGATAATTATCTTTGGCTGTGAGACTAATAATTATGCTTAAGTTCTGCTGAGCCAGCATGGTATAGAGGGTACAAAGGTGGTATTATGAATTTATGTTTTACAAAATAGATTATTTTTTTTATTTGACTTCTTCTTGTCTCTTCTTCATGAGCATTAACATCTTAATCTGGAAAATTAAATCATTAATTAAATTAGATAGATAGATAGATAGATAGATAGATAGATAGATAGATAGATAGATAGATAGATAGATAGATAGATAGATAGATACTTTATTAATCCCGAGGGGAAAATTCACATAATCCAGCAGCAGTATACTGATACAAAAAACAATATTAAATTAAATAGTAATAAAAATACATGTAAAAGCAGACAATAACTTTGAGTAATGTTCGCATAGTTATTGGCTTTCAAAACTTGACTTCAACAGTCTGAAGGCCTTAATGAGTAATAAAACATACCAAGAAAATGAATTGACAGTTAAAACCTGACAAGGTGTTGATTCTCCCAGAGAAAAGAATACATTGTTTTCTATCAGTTACTGGTACAAATAGGGGAGAGGCACAAACCTTAGGTTCTTGTGAAGGTAGAGGGGATGATAAAATTGATCAACAAGCTGGAGCAAAAGAAGCTAAGCAAAACTAAGCAAAATAAAAAAAAAATAATTTGTACTGTTGCCAATTTAGTAGCCATAACATCTCCACTTCTTTTTAAAAACACATGTTTCATATATCTAAGTGAAAACTAGTTACTGTTTTTTCGGCATATATAAATATTACATCCAGGTAAGCTGTAATCTGTTTAATAAAATGCTAATGTCTGTCTGTCCAGTCTCTCTAAGCAATCTGATTGGTCAGTTTGGTATAGGTGTGATTGGTCAGTTTGAGAGGAAGAGGAAGTGTGAACGTGAGATGCATGAAAAGGGCTAAAGGCATGTGCCACCTGATAGTGATCTCATCATATATGGTTTATATTTTAAGCAGTCTAAATAGTAATCTACTATATAATAAAATACTAAAATGTTTAGCTTCAGTGATGTGATGAAAGAGAAGGTGCGAGTGTGAGACACACAAGGAAGAAAAACAGCATGGGAGGCATACAGAGAGACACTTTCAAAGACAGCATGCATAAATGTGGACAGATTGTGAGAAAGCCGCCTTGAAAAATAATGACAGAGTCCAAGGAGCTGGGTTTAAATAATGAGGAAAGTAGCTAAAACTGCACATGGGGCAACAGATAAGCAACTATTTTAAAATTAAAATAATTCTGTTACCAGTTTTTGACAGGTAGCATGGCTAGTAATAGTTATAATAATTAATGTATAAATATTAAGAGAAAATAATATGGTTATCATATTAAAAACAATGTGAAGCTGTTACCATTTGGAAGCCATTAGACTCATATTATTTGACTTTTTAAATGGTGTCTCCAGCCAAGGGTGCTTGCTCCCTGCTAATGTGTACATTTTTAGAAAAAGACATAGTTGAACCTGAATATATACCCCTTCAATAACTATAGCAGAAATAATCAGACAAGATGTATATGGGACAAAGCCCCAAACACCAGGCACAACCTCATAAACACAAGTTCTGGATGCAAATACATGTTTTATTAATGCAAATATCTGTTACAGACTTCTCCAAAAGTTGTATAAGCACAATTACAATAAGTCTTCTTCCTTCTCTCTGCATCATTTCCTCCATACCTCCCAAATGACCTTTGTCCATCTACCACACCCGACTCCAACTTGCCTGGTTTAGATTGAGTGGCTTCTTTCATCTATGATCTAGGAGTACTTCCGGTGTTAGGGCATAGCCTGTTGGAAGCACTTGTAGGTCTAATAGAAGTCCCTGAAAGTACGGATTGTGAATCTCGGCAGCTTCCCCTGTCTGGGCCCCCACGGTACACAGCAGGGTTCCCCCATAGTACTACACGTTTCAGCATGGCCTGTGGATGTCCATGTGGGAATCCCAACCCAGGGAGGCTGGCATCTGTCATAATGAGAGAGACAATATTCAGGAGTGATCATTTGCCCCAGACATTCCATTGCACTGCTCTCCTGGCCGGGTAAGGATCCCTTTTCAGTCCTGGCCGGGATGCTACTCCATGTGTGCCGTCCATTACAATACATACATCTCTTCTTCTCCCTATTTACATTGTAATATAATTATTTATACATAGGTATCCAGGCCAAAGAAAAGTCTTTGGAACACTACAATCAGCGTCCAGTTCTTCAGTTAAGAATTCTGATGATTCTACTTCCAGTTTGGCGGAGTGCAGGAGGTATTCTTCTCGCAGATGGCTTCAAACTAGTTGTTCCTTGACACAATCTTCATACTAACATATTTTGCATAAATGTTGAGCTATTTGTGACAATTACCAGGTATGGGAAACTACCAACTGAGTTATCTGAATATGCTGTATATGGACTGTGCTCTTCTAAGACCCAAACACAGCACATTCTTTTCACTATCTGTGAACAGTGCACCCACTCTAATCACTAACAACTGTAAACCTGCCTGAAAGAACTGTCCTTACTTCAGCTGCATGTAGGTTAACCAACTAAAATTATTAAGTACTTATTTTTCAATGCTGGTTACAAATGGCAGTAATGTGACATTTTTGTAGTGTTTATCAATATTCTTGAAAAAAGACTAAAGCGTTGCCATTATTGGTCCTGAAATAGGATCACTGAAGAACATCATGCAATGTATTTGGTAAAAGAGCATATCAGTACAAATCTGTCATGACAGTTACTTTTACACTAGGCATGTGTCTAATAATTTCAAAGCAAAAGAAAAATACATTTTTTGACAAACTCTGACCTCGTCTGGTAATACTAGTCCCATGTGAATTGGATGTCAATTTTGAAAGTATTAAATTCACTAGTCGTATAGTGATAGATCAAGAAATTAAAGTCTTCATGGCCATTTTTACAAGTTTGAATGACATACAACATCTTCACCATGTTAAGAGCAGACACACAAAGAAAAACACTGGCTTCAAGCAAGTAAAGTGTCAAATTATATTAGATAAACCACATTGATGCTGTGCTTTGGAAAGTAGAATCATTTTTCTTCTCTGCACTATTCTTATAATAAACAACAATCTGATATCTTATTATCTGCAGGATATCATAATCTACAGTATTAATACAATACTTTTACTACTATAACCTTGTAGTTAAAATTGTTTTTTTTATGAATGTTAAATAAGACAAGTAGGAAAAATGTAAAATGAGCTGCTGTACTGTAAATAAAATTAATTTGATTCCTAATTCCTAATGTATAATACAGAAATGTGATATTCAAAAACAGGTCCAGCAATTGAATAATGATATATTATTTGCAATAAATTCCAAAAGGCTACTCTGTCTATTTTGTGACAGTGCGGATTTGTCAGTTACCTTCTCAAAAGATTTTTTCTTTTCCTAAATTCTATGGTTTGAGTATTCAAAGACCCATTTTAATCATGAAATACAGATGTGCTCTCACGATAACATTAGTACAGATGTCCTCTTATGATACTAATCCCATAAGAATCATAATTGTTGATACTCTCAAATTGTCTCATGCAGCTGCTGCTTTTTTTGTAAGTTCATTACAAAGATGATTAAAATGTTCATTTCTTTAGCTATTCATGTTTCACTTTCAAAAGGTTTTTTATCATTAGGCTATGTAGCTAATAAATAAATAATCATAAAATTCTTCAAAAGTTTCTGCTTACTGATGTAGGTAATAAATATATAATCATAATATTTTTCAAATGTTTCTGCTTACTATTCTCTCTGAATAGAGCGATGGTTCAGTTCACGTACATTTCAGATAATAACAACAAAGGTCACTCTTTTATTGCATACACTATTGATCTGATTAATGAAAAACATCTGTTAGTAGTCAGAAAAGCATATGTGTCATCTGCAAGGAGGAGGCTGATATTGTAAAGCTTGAGAATTATAGCAATGTAACAAGTGCAGGATCCTCATGCATTATGCATCTCAGTTTTGTTATATAATATAGAGCTGTTTTTTCCATCTTTCTTAAGGTAACTGCCTATTGATTTATTTTTGTTTTTATGTGTTACATTTACTACATATTAAACCTAATGTTTTGTTGAAATTTTTTGTCTTGATGTAAACAAAAGCAATCTGTTTTGCCAGCAAAATTTTAACTGTGTGTCACACTGTTTGAGAAAAACCTACCTGGTCAGAAATAATCAGATAATGACTGGAATACTTCTTGCTTAGTTTCAGTTTTTTAGTTCTGTTAAAGTATGTGTGTACTTGATGGAAAGAACATATTTTGTATACATTTGAATAACATATTTTGATTGTGGTGCTGTATGTTTTTACATACTTTTAGTTGACAGATGATGAATTCATAGAATAGCTAACCTTTTGTGTAACACCCTGCGAGATGCACAACTTATCAGTTGGTCAAAAACTTGCACACTACTGGTTCTGTGAGAAAAAGGCGAAAACCTAAACGCTCTTCCATTTGTAGCCTATGGGGTTGTCCCTGATATTTTGTATAATACAAAGAAGAGGTCCTCAAAAGTCTACACAATAATTATCACAGGAGTGTCGCCAAGGTCATATCACTACAAACATATAGAGCACATCATTTTACACTGCTTCTGGTTGAATGTTTTCAGCAAAACCTTTAAAATGGTCAGCAACATTCTTCAATAAAATTCTATGATAATAAAATGATTTTTTTAATATAATATACATCCTGTCAATGCTTTCAATATTTGGGCAAACACACCCAACAGTCAAAATCTCAACATCTGTCATCACCCAAGTGTCCTGAAAGTTAGGAATTAGTTCAGATGACACAACTACAAAGTCAATAACTAATGTTTCAAATAAGGCACCAGGAATAATTAATAATAAACTACTCTTAAGACATGGTGCATGTTATGGACTGTCAATTAGTAGCAACTTAATCACATACAAATACAGGTAGTCCCCAGGTCACAGACATCCGACCTATGACTTACGAATGGGCTGCAGCTGTGACGCATGTGCCTCAGTAACTGCCGCTCTGTCATCTTCGGCCTGGGGACGCCGCAAGCACTGTCTGGACAGAGGCTGGAGGGGGGCGATTTCGCTGCCTGCGCAGTGTAGTGTCCCACAGGCGGCTCCCGGTGGCAAGCGGTTTCACTGCCCGCCCACCACACACAGCTGCCCCATTCGTTCTCGGTGGGCAGCTGGTAATGCTGCAAGCGGTGACCTGGTTGTGGCTGAACAGAGGCCATTGAGGGTGAACAGGGCAGCGGTGGGTAGCATTGTGTGTGCATCGGATGGCTGCCTATTGAATGGGGCCAATTCACTACCCACTTTTGGCTGCACCGTGTTCGTTCTCGGTGGGCAAAATACTGTAGTGGAGGTGACTGTGAGGTGGGCTGGTGATGAACTGCCCGTCAATGATCCCATTCATTCTCAATAGCAAGCCTGCTTGTACTGTTATGTACATAGCAGGAAGTTGTCTCTTGTCAGTACATCAGACGTGTTGACGACTGGTGCCTTCCTGCTGTGATAGAGTGTACAGTGCTGTGCAGAAGAGTTCATCTTAATCTTTTGTCTTCACCCTTCAACAATGTCTCAGAAACACAAATCTGATGCAAGTGCTGGTGATACAGTAAAGAAGAGAAAAACCATCACCACTGAAAATGAAGTAGAAATAATAAAAAGAACAGAGAGAGGTGAAACTCCATCATTCATTGACAGAGCACTTGAATACAGTCAGTCAACAATAGCATTTATTAAATTTATGTACCTATTCCAACTTACATACAAATTCAACTTAAGTACAAACGTACAGTCCCTATCTCGTATTTAACCCAGGGACTGCCTGTACTATTGAATTCTTAGCCAATTCCAGAGTAATATAAGTCATTCTTGATATAGAAATATGGTTCCAGAGCTGACGCTACTTGCAAAGCTGAGTCTGAATATTTCTGCCAAGTACATTTCATGGTTGCCCCGCTCTGCAAGGTTTAATCTGTCTTAAACTGTACCACATCCACTCATGCATCCATTTTTCTAGCATATGCTTTAATCTGTCCACCATATGGATTTTACCAGATGCCCACACAGTGGCTCCACATAGAACCTTCTGCTGAGCTTAACTTAACTACAGTCATTACCCTGAAGCAAGACTGAGTGATTTCAATTGTACAGATTTCCAAAATAAACAGAAGAAGGGTGGTCATGCTTCAGTTTTCCTGTCCCGAGTGATGTCATTCAGGAAATACAGAAGCTGTAAGAACTTTGAAAACATTCAAATCTATATCTTTCCGGAGTTTTCGGCCTTCGACTGTGGACTTTGAAGAATGATTTGCACTGTAGAGACTTGGAGTGTAGACTGTGAAGAGGAAATATGAATATACTTGCTAAAGTAGTCACTTCTGTGCCATAAGGGAAATATAAAAAAAAGAAAAACTTTGCTGAACACTTGTACCCTTTTAACAATTAATAAGAATTTAATATGTGTTATAAAAGTTCTTAAGATCATCTACTGTACTTTATCCTTTTGGATGCAGTTTATTTGAAATATAGTTATCCTTTTAGTTACTTTTCAAATCTTTGGATACTGTTTCAGGACTTGCTTGTTTAACATTATTTCATCTTGCAAGATATTTGACTTTATCAGTGCTGTGCCTTATTTAAAGATATGGCATGATATATTTTACATTTGTTTCTGAATTTACTTTAATTTTAAGTAATAAGTTGTCTACTTTTGCATAATATTATTATCATCTTAGTGTATTAGTCTACCTTTCTTATTTTATTTTACTTTGACTGCCTTAGAGACTTTATGATAATTAGTATGTCTTCTTATTCTTGCAACTGATTACTCAGTGTTGTCAGGTGCAAACAGTTTACTTAGGCTGTAAAAACAAACATTTGAAGGCATGTCAGAGGGCAGGGACTCAGAAGTGTGTAATCTTAGCTTCATATAGAGAGGCAAGTGGGGGAAGGAAGAAAAAGGAGGAGAGAAATCAAAATCATATTACTTAAAGCATCTGTTTTGTATTGGGTTTGTCATAATGTTTGTATTCTGTTTTGAATTTGTGGCCTGCAAGGGGCACTCCAGCTCCCTAAACTCAACACAGACAGACGCAGATGCAAGTTCAGCAACATACAGGCTTTAATTTGACTGTGGGAAACTCTTCTCCAAGTGTTTCCCGCACAAGCACAGTATAAAGTAAAGTACAATAAGAAAAAGGCAGCCCACTGCACCTTTGTCTTTCTCACTCTTTCCACCTCCACTTCATCTTTACCTTCCCGAAGCTCATTGTTGCAGCAATGGTAGCTGGCTCCTTTAATGCTGATACCAGGGGTGCTTCTGGTTGCCCAGTCTCTCTGGTTTGGTAGTTTGAGCAGCGTTTAGTTCTTTGCGGCTCTACGATGAGTGCTTGTGTTGCGGATTGTAAGACTATGCTCTCTTTCTGGGCTCCCGTGGATGCTGATCCCAGATGCTATGGGGAAATTATTCTCCTACGCTTGTTTGAGACCCATCCAGATGTCCAGAAGCTGTTCCCCAAGTTTGTTGGCCTTTCCAACGAGCAGCTGCAGAACAATCCTGGTGTCCAGGCCCATGGAGAAATTGTGGTTTGCAAGCTGACAGAAATCCTGACAGAAATCCATTACAGTGGTCCAGAAGCACTTCCGGGTGAGGCGTCAGCCCAACAAAGTAGGGCTCTGCAATTCCCGCAGCATCCCCTGGTAGCACCCACAAAACTCAGCCATGCTGAGCAGCAGGATTCCAATTTCCAATGTGATCTGTGGGAATCTGCAGCACCGCTGCTACCCAGGAAGGCTGTCATCTAGTAATCCGTGGATGATAATACTCTGAGCACACTTTCTCCCCTGGTTCTTTCATTACACAGGTGTAACGACCGGGTAAGGCCGCTGGCCGTCTACCACACACTTTATATGGTATATTCTGAATTTGAAGTTTCCATCCACATAATACCTTGCTCTCCAATTACAATATTAATTTATTATAGTTTTGTTTTATGTTGGTGGATTTCTGATGTTTGTATTGATTTTATTTTTTGTTACTAGTTTTGCAGTTTACTGTGTTGATATTGGCACCAATAATAAAAACGTTTGCTAATATTGTGTTTTCCTCAAGCATTTTAATTAGTGATGATGATGATATTGGTAATATTTGTACACTCTTATCAGTTAATCTCACAGTATGCACCTTTAGATGATCTTGGACAATAATGGGAAAGGAACCTTCAATTAACATGTTGGAAAAAGAATTGGATTTAATTATTCAAACACATCAATTTATGCAAAGCATTCATCTTGAAGTTGTACATTGCATACAGCTTTCAAGATTATAATGATCTAAAATGTATCATGATTATAAGTACAGTATGAATGATGTCAACAAGCACTAGTTATTCTGAAATTACTCAAACCATTTTAAGATAAAACATTCACTTATTTGTCAGCTACTTCTCTAATGACATTATCTGAGATAAAGCCACCATATGTCACAATAAATCTGTTGTGATCTTCTTTTACTACATTGATTGTGCAATTATCAAAGTGATGTCCTGTATGGTCTAAAATTAGCAAAAAACAAATTTTACTTACAAGGACTGGTGCAAAAAAACCCATTGGCAAGAATTATTTAATTTACATCTAAATCAGACTGCTGTGCTTCTGCCACTTTTTATTTAAAATTTTGATTTTAAGTGAATGAAAAACTTCTTCATATTGGCCTTTTGTTCATAAGGTTTTCTGAATTGTAGAGGTGGATTACCGATGATTAATTTTTTTTTATAAATCTAAATATTCATGTTAAAGAATGTTTGAATTCACCATTTTTCTTTGATTGGATTTTTTTTAAGTTTAGTAAAGCGTTTAAAAGTTTTAAAAGTAACATCTGATATCCCCGTGTAAATTCCCTTCATAACATTGAAGCTATCTGTCATGACACCTTTTAAACTTTCGTGGTCTCAACAGAACAGACTTACCCTATATAATCTTTCCTAATAATTGAATCTATACTCTATCATTGATATGTATATTTGAGGACAGAATCTGCACACATAATTGCATATTTCAATGCATTAATACAATTAAAAATCTAGACTATGCATTGAAAAGGTCAGTAGGCCCAACAGTCTTAAAATTATACTAGCCACCAAGCCCACATTACCATGTTCAAAATATAACACAATCACATATCTCCTACACAGCACACCCCACCACTCCCCAGTGATCACATGGTGCAGTGATCCCTTGCACAATGTAAGATCTTCAGTCAAACAAAGCACACAAAAAAATCACTCATCTTACTAACCCAGTTGACGTAACCCCTACTACTGATGGTGCACATTCAACATGCCTGAACACCTCTTTTCTGCTTCACTCCGTGCAACGCGGCCGCAGAGAGCTTAAACAACTTGGCACATCCACATAAAAACGACAAGGGGTGAGCTTCCTTGAAGACTTTTACTGGATGTATCTCCTTGTAAACTGAAATATATACAAAAGAAACATACAGGTACTGTATATACAGGTGTACAACCACAGACAATAAAGAATGATTTACAAAATTCAATACATAGCAGAGAGTATACATTAAACAATGGAGCTTTAAAAGTTACAAGGCGAGTGATTTCCACGGTTGGATCAAGACAAAGAGAAGAGTGTAGACAGACTGTAGACAGAGGTTCAGATTGCTGTGTACTACAACTAGATTTTATATACCTTAAAGATACGCTTCGGACCTGACCAAAACAAGAGATAAAGGGGTGCCTATGTGAGACACATGGAGTTTATTGTATTTAAATGATTATTAGGCGACCTACATGCTTTATGTGAGTTTCACATACATTTATGACACCACTGTGAGTGTGGGACATGACTGACAGGTGTGTTAATAAATGACAAGATGTAGGGGATGCACAGCTCAACAAATAACAGCTAACAACTCAATTAAATTCAGATCCCCAGCTGTAACTCGCAAGACAACTTTTAAGGCCAATGAAATGATTATAATTTTACAACTCATCTTTCATGGCTTTTTCCTTCTCCCAGAAATAGTTGGAATGATTGTATTTTTTTAAATAGTAAGCATCTTTAAATTATCATTGACTTAGTCTTCAATATTAAGAGTACAAATTTGGTTTGGGTCAAGACATATAATACTTACATACAATACTGATGTGGATCAAGGTATACTGTAATTGATGCTTTTCTGATTCAGCAAGATTTAATTGTAACACAACCTAGGGTATGCACGTTCAATCAACTGTGGGGTAGAATAAAACATCATCCACAAAATAATGAAGCCACTTTTATTCACAATACCAAGTATATTTTAGTGAAGTCACATTGGCAAGTGTCTTGGGATAGTTTAGAAAGAGCATCCTTCTTTGTAAATGATACATCAGATTAACCGTTTGTTGGAATGTGCAATAGTAGAATTATTTGTGACAGCAGAATGCAACTAAAACAAAATACAATCATAATTGTTTGCATTTACTTATTTGGGTTTTACTGCTAACAGTAACCTAAAATGGTGAACGTATATATATATATATTTTTTTATTTTTATTTATTTTTTATTTTTATTAATTTTATTACAATCCATACAAAGCAATCAAGATTTTACAAAAAGAAAAATTGAGTTAAGAACAGAACACCCCTGAGAGAGGGAGCAAGCCAAATAACGTTAAATTTAAGGCTTGTAAACATACCTAATTTAAAAAAAATTCACTGTGCTTTATGAACTTATTTTAAAGTATTACTGATTAGATCCTGCCATGTTTTGAAAAAAGTCTGTATGGATCCTCTGAGTATTTGATTTTTTCCAATTTCAAATAATATAACACATCGGTTTCCCACTGACTTAAAAGAGGAGAGTTTGGGTTCTTCCAGTTTATCAGAATGAGTCTGCGTGCCAACAGTGTAGTGAATGCAATCACAATTTGTTTGTCTTTCTCCACTTTAAGCCCCTCTGGAAGAACCCCAAACACTGCTGTTAATGGGTTAGGAGGGATTGTGAGTCCAAGGCTGTCTGACATGTAATTAAAAATTTTTGTCCAGAATAATGTTAATTTGTTGCAGGCCGCCATGTATATATTTTTTTAAGTAAAATCCCAAGAAACTTGTTGCCATGCTTCCTTCCGATGCATGCAACATACAGTACATCTATCAACTGGTTAATACAACTTCAGTTTTTTAAGTAACAACAACATTTATATAGCACATTTTCATACAAAAGATGTAGCTCAAAGTGGCCAGGGAGGACAGAAAAGCAAAAAAAAAAAAAAAAAAAACTCCAGACAGCCGGAGAAAAAAAACAAAATCTGCAGGAATTCCAATGTATCAACCAAGGGGGGGATAAAAACAAAGCAATCCTTCTTGTCTTACTGGCCTTTCTTGTGCAGATTATTGCTGTGTGAAGACATCCACTCATTTGTTTATTCAACAACAAAAATGAGGAGCATCATTTATTAGCTTCAGTGTGTGACATAAGTACTGAAAACTATAGAAAAATAGTAACATCAGGTCATAAAGTGTGAATTTCAACAGAAGAAAGAACAAATACACCTCCTGGCAGTCCAGGACATTCTCTTATAAACAGTAACATTTTAGTTGATTCTAGGGGTGGTATCAATACGACAAACGTATTCCTTATCAACCAATGGCAAAAGGAAGTCTGTTTTTACTCTTGCACATATCCACAATGACATCTGATAACATTAGTGCTGCAACAGGAGTTGAAACTGGTGACAAGTTTGAACTTTTCAGCTCACCTAACTTAATGTAAATATTAAAATAGAGAAGTACAGTGCTTGTTAGGATTTAAGCTCAGCTTCATGGCTGATTTTATGGCTCGATATCCTAACCAGTTCTTGCTCACCCAACCATCAGTCCTAAACAGAAGACAAGAGAGCTACACAAATGCTTCTCTTTTATAGAGTACACATTTGTGGGATTTTGATGGCTCATATTTAAATTACATATTTTGTCCAGGTGGCTTTTTTTGTGACGTTGCTGCTATTCTGATAATAATAGCTTATTAAAAAGCACATACAAACAACACCTAGAATTGTTAACCTAGATTTGAAGATATTTGAATATGTGCTTATTTTTACTTTGAATATTCAAACCTTTTTCAAACAAACAAAACAGTAAAAATATACTTTCAAAAGTAAATCAAATGAAAAACAAATTACAGAAACAGCATCCTTATGTTAAAAAACTATAGAACATACAAAATCACGTGTAAAAGTCATATATATATTACCACAGTATACAGTTCTTATTTAGCATCAGTTGTCAAATGTTTGTCTTAGTATAAAATATATATTTATATATATAACCATACTCCTAACCCTTTCTATGCATATAATAAATTTAACAAACACTTCCAAATACACTAAAACACATCAAACATAATAACACAGTACATAATATGGTACTGTACTGAAGAGAGAAACTTTATCCTTTAGAATTGTTCTGATTGTTGACTGACTGTAGTCTAATGCTTTTCTAGTGATAGATGGTATTTTACTTCTGTCTTTAAGTCGAATTTTAAGGTAAGCTGAAAGAGGTGCATGCAATTCTTTTTTAGCATCAGTTAGTGAAATGTTTGCCTTAGCATAAAGTATGTATTTTACATTTCTATACATATAAAACATATAAGAAACAATTCAAGATATCACTAAAACACAACATAATAACAAAGTACATAAAAACAATCTCTTATATATATTTCTCTTCTGGTTCATCCTGCTTCCACTTCAAAACCGGTCCCGCCCACACACAGCTGACATGGTATTTCTCGATTCCTATTGGTCGTCTTTCATGTCATGCACTATACTGGCCTGCTGAGCGTAATACAGTACATCCAACAAGTACTCGAGGTGCTGCCACAATGGTTAAAGCAGCTTTACCACCTTTGCGGGAGCCACCTGTGTCTTTACAACAGCTTCTTACACAGCAAACATCAGAAGCTAAAAATTATCATGAACACATTTGAGAATACAACTCTTCTCTAGCATTTGCTTCCATGGGTGCATACATAACTTAACCTCCTGGCCACCGACCATACTGTCTTAAAATACACGGGCAAATTTATCACCAAATCTCTCCGCTATACACTAACACTTCTACCTCTCCAGGATATGGACAGTTGTATGTTTTTGACACAGCGCAAGCTACTGCAGCATGCTTACAAAATAAAGCAAACTATGCATGCAGCAAAAATGTACTTCTCCAGCTAGATTCCATGCTCAGAACCATCAACCCCTTTGCTAAATCATACAAACACATGCATGAAATCGCTCAGTCTAACCCAACAGCATCTGTATAACCCTAGGCAGGATTTACGATGATACAATGCCCCAACATTGGCGAAACATATGCCGAAAGGGACATTTGCATCTATCACATACGCAACTCGTGTAAACAGATTTCCACGCTCAATATGAATTGCGATCCTATGGTTTACCCACTTTTATTCCCTTACGGAGACATTGGCTGGCACAAAGATTTACAACATGTTCCCAATAAAAGAACTGCCAAGCGAATAAGGCTTACTCAATGCCAATTTTCCGCATACAGATTAGCAATGAGGAATACATTTAGTATTTTGCACTCCAGTGGCAAACTATTTCAATATGTTAAAACAGAGGGCGTGCATCTCATCTATCTTAGATTACGTCAACACGATCTGCGCATGGAACAATACAATGTTTGAATACAGACGCACTGCAAGCAACCGCTGAAAATAACAACGTATGTGTAGGCAAAATGATCATATTACCATCCACATTTCCAGGAAGTCCAAGATACATACAACAAAACTATCAGGATGCCATGGCCATAGTACATAAATTCAGAAAGCCTGATTTATTTATCACTTTCACATGTAATCCTACTTGGCCGGAAATTCTACATGCACACTGCGTCTTTCAATAAGTATTTATTTCTTCTTGATTTCTGAATTCCTTTCTCACTGTTTTCCGTTCCTATTCTTACACCGCCGTATGCTACGACGGGCGTCGGCTAGTAATGATAATAATACAGTAAAAATAAACATAGCTACATATGTTCTGATCTATACTGAGGAGAGGATGAGAGAATTGTTATCCTTTAAAATTGCCCCATTTGTTGACTGCAGCCTAAGGATTTTCCAATGATAGATGGTGTTTCATCTCTTTCTGATCACTTTATTATTTCTACTTTATTTTCAATCATGATTTATTTCCTTTTCTTTAAAGCATCACTAGCACTTGCATTGGATTTGTGCTTTGGAGACATGGTTACAAGGGTAAATAAGAGAAAAATTTAAGCCAAATACAAAGTTACACACTCAACAAGGTGTGAAAAGCAATGTGATCCAACTTCTTTCCTTGAGCTGATGAACCGCTAAAACTGGAAGTCTTGCAATATCTTAATGACCATCACAAAGCACTTGTTATGCGTGTCCACCTGGGAATAAAATTGTCTAAAAAAACATAGTGAATTTTGATAGCTATGCAGAGGACACAAAGTTATACATGCCAAGCCAACAGGATGACTCGGATCCTCATAATTCAGTGACTGAATGCTTGTCTTCTGTGTGTAGCATTACAAAGAAGGTAAGTAGCTTTCTTCATCTTAAGGGAAAAATAGAAATTGTGCTAATTGGCAATAGTGATCATGTAGCTATACAGATACATGTCTGAGAGCAATGAAATGAATTGTTATTGTTAATTTTGAAATAATCATTACTGCAGAACAAAGAAATAAGGATGCTTCCGCTTTATGAACACACACTCATCTTGCATTCTGAGTTTAATCTAATAACAAGAGATATTAATGTCATATGAACTTACACCATCAGACAAAAGACATCTAAAATGTAAATTTATTTTTAAGTTTGTAAGCACAAAATGAACACTTTTAACAATTATATGGACAAAATAAGACACTGATAATCAGGGAACTTGATTCAGTTGGCTACCTTCCCTTAAAAACAGGTGTGTTTATTTCCTTCTGCCTCTTTGGAACAGGAACTTGGCCTACTTTCTTGGGAACAAGACAGTTCTTGCTTTGTGTCTGTAAGCTCCTCGGTGTGGAGCTTTCGGACTAAATGCCACGAAGTAACTCAATGATCCATTGCTCCATGTATTATTAATTTAGTCTAGTCTGGAAAGGGAACAAAACAGTAACTGTGTTTTACATGCATCTTAATAACCGAATTATTCACAGAAACCTGGTTTCTAAAATGCAATGTAATCCCTTATTTCAATTATAGAAACTGGGTTATTTGCCCCTGAGAAACCTGGTTAGCAGAAGTAGCTTTCACTGCAAATAACTCAATTGTGTGGCCATGTAAACCCTTAACTGGGTTACTGTTAAGGATTTTGTAGTGTGCGCATGTCCACTTCACTCTGTCAGCCTTTGCATTTATTTGCTTCGCTCATGCTTTCAGCAGCTGTGGTTAGAAGTATCCACAAAATAAATTTCCAGAAACATTTGTTTAGACAATTACATTATTCCTTCTCCTGGCTGATATTGATATTGCAGAAATTGCTAAATCAATATTTCAGAAATCGCTAAATTTATGTTGATCAGACATACCGGGTCCTTTGCAGAGCCCATTAGCACAGCCAAGCAGAAAAGAGTGTGCTGCATGCAGTGTAACACAAACCTAAATATAGGTCACCTATAAATCAGGACTGTTTGACTAAACATCTTTATAAAGCACAGGAAAATTATCACAGGTGTCATGCTTGTTTTGGGATTCATGGTGGCTGATAAATGATGTTTAACTCTTTTTTGAACAGTTTAAAAGTGTTGGAGCATTTAGACAAAGTAGAACTGCAGAAGTCTCATGTCACAAATTGTTATGCTTTTCCTCATGATGTTGCAGAGGACCTGACTAAAAATGTAACAGTGAGCTGAAGAAGCACACAGCACCACACCAGACACATGATTACATGGCAAAGACAAACAGTGGACTCCACTGAAGTTTTCAACATTGAAACCCGAAGCTGTGACATGCCATTCAGCATCTGGCGTCATCCTTAAACGCTTAGTATCGTAAAACTTTGTATCTGTGCAAAATAACTAGTAAACATTAAGCCTGAGACCTTCTTCCTCAATTTTGATTTGTTACTTTCAAACATAATAATGAATAACTGTTGTGGTAGATAGGAGGCGCTCTCGCTCCCTTGAACCCCTGTCCACGACTCCAGACACCAGGTAAAGGTCCAATTGTTGACTTTATTTTGTTGCCACAGTGTACAAAGCACACTCTCCACCACAATACTAATATAATAACAAATACTACAATAATAAACACAATAAACCCTTCCACCCAGCTCAGCTCGCCGTCTGGGAGCTCCCACAGTCCTTTTATATTCCCTGACCCGGAAGTGTTCTCAATCCCCAATCCATGTTATCCTCAATCACTTCCGGGTCAGGTAAAAGTTCTTTTCTTCACCCCGGAAGCCCGTCGCTCTTCCTATGACGAACTTCCGGGTCATAGGGCACAAATGAGTCCTTGGTCCTCCCTGCAGCACCCTCTTGCGGCCCCTGAGGTATCTAGCAGGGCTGAGGATAAAAACTACAGCGTCCATAATTCCCTGCTGGTCTTCGGGGCACCTCCATACTGCAGGGAGGGCTCCATCTGGTGGCCTGGGGGTATTGGCCGGGATGACAAGCCGGCCACATCTCACAGTATTCCCCCCCCAGCGGAAAACCAAGGTTTTGCGCGTCTTGTCCCACATGGGACATCTTCCCCCAAGGAGATCCAAAGACCGGGTCCTGGCGATGCAGTTGCCACTCCCGTGTGAACCTAGGAGGAACATTGTGAAAATAAATATTTTGCTTTTCTGCCCTCCTAGGACAACCTCTCCACTCGTGTCCCGGTCTGCGGCATTCATACCACAGCCGCGGTCCCCTTTGTAGTCTCTCTCTGTGGGACTTGAAGCACCTAGGTACTTCTGGTGCCGCCCCTTTCTCTGCTGGGAAGAATTCCCCTGCTGCCTTTACATTCTTAAGGCCCTTTTCCACCTTGTCAGGAGACTCCTGCTTTATTTGAGAAGTCTCCTGTTTCCTCTGGGGCTTATATACAGTCTGGGTCTCTCAATTGAATGAAGACCCTTTACAGTCTGTACCCCTTTTACTTTATAAATGACCGGTGGCGGCGGCTTAAGCGCTGCCTCGCTCCGGGAGTCAGCACTGTCTAGCTGCCCCGGATCGATTAACCCTTCCGCCAGCCACTCGGTTAACGTACCAGCCTCTCTTGTAGCGCACGTAGTGTACTGGCACCCGCTATTTATTAAAAGCGGGCCCAGATTACACTGCTTCCCTCTTGTTTTATATACGGTACGAGTTTCACATACCTGTACCGGCACATCAAGATACACATCACGATACACGGGAGGCTCCCCACCAAATCGCCGCCCGTAATCTCGCACCTTCTCCAACGGCGCTTTGGCTGCAGCTTCCAATTCCCCGATGATCTTTTCAATGGTTGTTAGGACCTGTAAGAAACTATTTACGGGCTCGATCAAGTGCTCGAGTTCCTGCAAGTCAATCTTATTTACTTCGGTCGGCAGGAGACTTACTTCCTTGTTCGTCATTCCTACCGGCCAGGAGCCAATGAACACGTCCGCTTCTGGCACGTGCTCTGGAGTGTCTCGCGGAGGCTTCTGGGACTTGGAGTTCTTTACTTCACAGGTTGAGGATGGGGCCGCTTCTTTTAGCAGGCTGCGGTCTGTCTTTATTACTTTTGTGACCTCCCGATCAGCCATTTCCCGACCCTCCTTACCGTTTTGTGGTGCCTCGCTCGCCTCCCCCTTCCCCTTCGGAATATCCGAGTCCGTTCCTTCGGGTTTGAAGGAGCAAACAGCAGGACGCGGTCCTCCTCCTTCCCAGCCAGCACCGGGTTTGTTGCCGTGTCCCTCCTCGGCTACCGTCATGCGGAAGTTGGCTCCTAGGCGCTCTGGCTTCCACAGGAGCAGGCCGTCGTCTTCGGGGCAGTCTCCTTTTTCCCTCGGAGCCTCCAGGTGGTCATCTCCAAGGTACATGCACGGGACAAAGTGAGTAACAATAAAAGGATTTTTAATGTCGTTCCCGGCATGTACCTTAGAGTGATCGTTGCTTCCTGGAGGTTTCTCTGGACTTGTAAGGCCTCTCCTTGACTCCTCCCGAGCGTCGGCCATTGCACCTAAGGCACTCCCGCTGACGTTGTCGCTTTGCTTGCCCTTCCTCTTCCCCATTTTGGACTCGTTTTTTTCGGGTTTTGGCAATGCTGTGACGATTCCTGACTCCGTCATCTTTTCAGGGTTCTCTGCCCACAGAAATTTTTTATTCAGGTTCTCCGCAATAGACGCTGGAGTATCCTGCCGACTACGCCACTGTGGTAGATAGGGGGCGCTCTCGCTCCCTTGAACCCCTGTCCACGACTCCAGACACCAGGTAAAAGTCCAATTGTTGACTTTATTTTGTTGCCACAGTGTACAAAGCACACTCTCCACCACAATCCTAATATAATAACATATAGTACAATAATAAACACAAAAAAACAATCCTCCAGCTTCCAGACGCGTTGCCACCCTTCCACCCAGCTCAGCTCGCCGTCTGGGAGCTCCCACAGTCCTTTTATATTCCCTGACCTGGAAGTGTTCTCAATCCCCAGTCCATGTGATCCTCAATCACTTCCGGGTCAGGTAAAAGTTCTTTTCTTCACCCCGGAAGCCCGTCTCTCTTCCTATGACGAACTTCCGGGTCATAGGGCACAAAGCAGGGCTGAGGATAAAAACTACAGCGTCCATAATTCCCTGCTGGTCTTCGGGGCACCTCCATACTGCAGGGAGGGCTCCATCTGGCGGCCTGGGGGTATTGGCCGGGATGACAAGCCGGCCACATCTCACACTGTGTAAACTTTTAATTAAAGTAGCCTTCTAGCAACCTTACAATGCCTTGAAGAGTTTTCTTGCTCTTTCTCTTAAATCTTATCTCGCTAGGAAAACTCAAAAAGAAAAAAATCAGGCCTATAATTTAAACTGTGCCGAACAATATGGGTAGACTTCAGTAGCACAAAGTAGGCTCGGTCATCAAACTTCAGAAAAAGGCCTGGCATGCCAAAAGGAGACAAAGTCTATAAAACTCAAAATGGAGAAAGGAACCATAAAACCCTTGGCCCAAAATTAAACAAAGTTCATATCAAATATGTGGAAAATAAAGCCCCAAAATTAACAACTTAAAAGTGAACAAAATCTAAAGTTAAAACCAAAGATAAGAGCAGAGAGTTCTAAAACAATAAAAATCAAGAACATGAAATTAAAAAACTAATGGAATCCAGGATAGATGAGCAGGGCAATATTTATTTGGTACGACGATGCTACAGAAAAGCATTGAGGTTTTTCAGTCCATTATAAAGGCTAAGGACTGTCCTTCAGGTCTAAGGTGCAACATATAAGAAACAAGGAACATAACTTACAGAACTAACATAAATTACAAAAACTTAAAACACCTTACAAGAAAATTACAAGAAACAGATTTTAACAAAAAATATTAACATTGAAAAATTATAATGAAGACGTTAGATTCTTTAAACAAAATGCCAGAAACTGTTGCAACAAGCTCAGCAAGATGAAGGGTCCGTCACCCTTCGGCTTCTATAATGAAAGGACAATCAAAGAATCTCTTTAAAATAAAAGATTTCTTATCAAAAGAGTTCTGCAGAACAAAACCTCCAAGGAACACAAAAGGTCAAGGAGGAGCTGCCTTAGCACAACAGGCCATCACATATAGCGAAGAGGTAAAATATCCAGAGAATCAACAACAAATAAAAGCAATAATCACAGAGAATTCACCAGCGTCCAGTACGTTTAGTGTACCACAAGGCACTGAGTGCTCTCACAGCTTTTATAGGGTTGAGGGCAGTCTCTTGGGTTCGCCGACAAAAGGGCGATAGACATATGCTCCCCGACAAAACCATGACGGACAAATAAACGGCGACAAACCCGCTAACTTGTTTTCGACAAATGCGTGCTGACAAAATCGCCACGACAAAATCGCGAAAGAGGCCAAGAGAGTGGGACGCCCTTGCTGCAATTCTTCCTACATATACAGGGCATGATCTTAAGGACTATCTGCGTGCCATGCTGATGGCATGCCGCTTCTCATAATATTGACTTCTAAAATAAACATTATTATATATGCTTTAAACTAGTAATTCATATTTAATAAATCTTTCGCGATTTTGTTGGTGCAATTTTGACGGCGCGTTTTAATCGGCGCTATTTTGTCGGCGCGCATATGTCTATCGCGCAAATGTCGGGTCACAGTCTCTTGACAGAGATAAACAGGTGGCTTTGCCTCTTGAGGGGACCACCCACATAAACACATAACAGCTCAATCATAGTTGCATAGAAATGAAATAATACACAAAACTAACACAGAGTAATGCAAGTAATTGACATAAATTACAATAATAACATAAACAAATTAATCAAACTTGAGCAAAAAAGACATGAAAAAGGCATCTGAAGGCTATCCAGGGGAGGAATCATGGCTGAAACATAACAAAATAATCATTATAAATTAACAAAAATAAAGCCTCATGACAGAATACAAAGACCAAGGGAGAGACTGGTCAAACAATCTCAGACAATTCTAATCTTGGGCATTCTATCAATAACAATATCTTCTGGTTCTGTTCTGCCAGAAGTGGGAAGTGTTGGCTTCTCTACTCTTCCATTTGTCTCTCTCTCTATCTGTGTCTCTCTCTGTCCCCTTTGTCTGTCTTGTGACACCCAGATGTCACTTTTGCACCCGATTAACTCTCTAAACCTATTAAAAAGTAATTGTAAAAATGAATAAATTAGATTCAAAACGAAGGGTCCCTATGTCCATTTGTTTTCTAGCCGTGTTAAGTAGAAAATAAATGAGAAAGAATTAATAAAAGATTCTGCATTATATGCATGCAACTGAAAAGCAGTGATAAGAAAGGCACATTGGAATTCATTGTACAAAATGCATAATTACTTACACAATTGTTCACTTATGCTTTGGATACTGGTCTAAACAGAAGCCATATAAAAATAGACCCAAGAGAAACAAGCAAAATTGGAAATAATAAAAATGATTTAAAAAAGTTTGTTTTCATTAAACTGAAATGTTGAGCATTTCAGATAATAAATTTGTAAAACAAACAAGGCTCTCATGAAGTTAAAAAAAAAAATCAATCCATTAGAATGAACACTTATTTTCATAATTAAAGAAAATAGTGTGCTTTAGTGCAAACAAAAGCAGGCAACAAGCCTCAGGATAGAATATGTGACAGCTGATAAACACAAAAAGCAACATTTGTAAGGATTTCAGAAATGATGTTCTGGAATAGAAGAAATACAGGCAATTGCAGAATGAAGCAGTCTATTTTTCCTGTTACATTTATTCACAATTTATTTCATGGAATAATATGAGAAATAGGACAGGATAATTGTATATATCGCCAAAAACCAAGACAATTTCAAATCAAGGTGCAGTTTCCACTATACAAATAACAATAAATGATAGAAAATGAGTTAATTTCTTCCATCATTTTAATTACTTTCTGTTGTCTTATATGTATGTCATCTGCCTAGATGTTAAGGATGCTAAAATACATATAGATGAACTGTACTTTAATATAATTTCTTGTTCCAATGCCAAGTTTTAAAAAAGAAAAGAAATATTTTTTTAAATGAGTGTGTTAAATACAGCATGATCTTACCTTATTACTAATTGCTATTTCTATTTCATTGCATCATATTTATTCTGCTGGAGTGAAAGGAATGGTTAATGCCAAATGAAGTGACCCTATAAAGACACAGGTGAGAAGGGGGCAGAATCCCAACCTTACCAATATTATGCTTGCTTAAGTGGTGTTTACATGATTGAATTCAATTGAATGATTGATTAATAATTTTGTGTGCAAAGGAAATTGTGCCTCACAATAAGATGTAGTATTATATTTTGGTTATTGACATTGCCTGTTAAATCTGCAACCAGGCTTTATATAATTTGAATATTAGCTGTCTGTCATTACCCCATCACATCTAAGTCCAATATTTAGCACATGTAATTGTCTGGATAAAAAAAGGTGTTAATATCTATCAGACAATTTTCTCATTTATTTTTTAATGTTCTATTAGCCAATATAGGAAATTATTTTAGTTTTCTAGTGTAATACAGTTGCATTTAGCTATTAGATATGTCAACCGAAAAGTAACTTAATATTGAAGGAATCAAATTTCTAAAAACAAATTGCTAAATGCAAAAAAAGTATGTAATTGTCGGAATAAAGTTCAAAAAGCCAGCAATTAGAATTGTTTAATATCTTATTCAAAACAGATAGTTTGAAAGCTATTAGTTATTAGTGCCAAAGAAGTTTCATTACATTAAGTAAATATGTTTATGAAAAATATGCAATAATATTATGTGCTGTACTTTGCATGATATATAAAAAGCATATAAAAAGAGATAAAGTTTTCTAAAAAAATGCTATGGTAATTTTTATTTTTGTGAAACTATTCTATAATTGTGCATATTATGAACAATCATCTATAGCTTTATACAGGACTGGATTAAGACCTTTAGGGGCCCTAAGCGCTTAAGATTTTGTTAGCTTTAATAATAGTTACATTATGGAGGGGCATAGATAAAATAATGAAACATTGTGTGTGAATATGAAAACACAGTCAGCACAGTAATAGTGTAACTAGTTTAAATGTTGTTTTATTTATGCAGCATTCAGTTTAAACGGTTCTGCACAAGATAGATTGGCTGATTGGTAGATTTCAGCCATTGACCATTTATTTAGTTTATTGCTTTATTGTATGAGAATTCACAGCTCTAGTGGTGAGATTTTAGTGTAAGAATATTATGGAAAATAAAATGAGTATATTCATGTATTATCATAAATAAATATAGAAAAATGTATAAGCATTAACCTTAGTACAGATATTAATACAAGTCAGGCCTGCCAAGCAAATGGTTAAATAAAGGCACACACCATATTTCTTTTAATTAAAGCTTAGCTCTGGCCACCAATATAAACTAGCTCGAAGGTCAAGGAAGTGGAAATGATAAGATAGAGACAGCTCAAAAATGGGAGAGAGGGAACACCAGCAGGCTCAAGGCTGACCCAAAAATAAGTGAAGCAGAAAAATAAAGATGAACAATAGAGAGTAAAAATACCGATGGTCAGCTGCAGAAGGGAGTCAGAAGGAACAGCGAATGAGCGAATTGTTTTATTGCAATAAAGCTAATTACTCTGTTTGCCTATCCTCTGACTCCTACAGCCTTCATTTCAGGTGAAGACCTTTGGGTGTGTCTTTTACTCCGACGATTTCGCCTCGTCAATATCAAAGTAACAAGCAAACAATAAAAGTATTAAGCATGTTTATGGCTCTTACCCTTTCTACATTCGATGCCTTTACCTGCTCTCCTGAACTGGATCAGGTATAACATAGGGATTTTACTGAGTATATCAAATAATTGTAAATAAAAAAAGAAATACATAAAAATAATAATAAGGACTGACAATAGTTTAATGGCCCAGCCTTTTTTCATTTGACTCAAAACTTACAATTTTTTATAAGTGACAGGAGAGCATTCAGTACCTCAAGCTTGCTTGTTTAACTACAAGTATGTTGTCCCAATTTCTTAAAAGCTTTGCCTTGGCTTTTTACTTCAAGTGATGTTTGCGTCTGGCCCCACTCATCTGACTCTTTTGTGTAGCAATGTTAATTATGCAGCATTTGTCTTGTGAGAAGGGCAGTGGAAGTAAAAATGGAGCATTGGCTGATTTAGTGCTCTAGCACAGGACTTCCAAAATGGTTTTAAGCTCGGCCTCCTAAAAGCATTGAATTGTCTGGTCAGGGTCCCCCACTAATACAAAACAAATGCTGTAGAACATGATCTTGGATTCCTGGTAACTGCTAATAGTGGTCTCACATTATTTAGAATAATAGTAAACATATTAATCAATACCTCCTCTAGAAAATGAATTTCTTAGAATACCACATTTCGTTCAGTTTTAAGTTAAGTACTGAACTCTTATTAGGTACAAACAACTAAATGTGAGGTTTCTTCAACCCAACTTACATAATTCTGTATTTTGGGATTTTAACAAGTGATTACTGGTTTGTCTATTTTTGTTTTTATAAGGCAAATGCTTTGTAGCTTAATTGGCGTTACATTTTTTCTCAAAAAAACATAAAAAGTGTTGCATTTTGTGGCTCAAAAAATTACATATTTATAAAATCTGATCTTTCTACTGTAAAATGTGCAAACCACTAATAGTACAAAGGCAGAAGTGTAGAAAGTATAATAATGATACAAATAATAATAATAATGAATAGTAATAATAATAAAAATCATTTTAAAAACTGTATATACTGTTAAAATGTGCTGTTTGTGTGGTATATCTTGAAGCATGGTGAAATACACAATCCAACGTGACAGTCGGGACAATAGTAGTGTTATTCCTTGTGGATTTTCTTTCCAGACTGATCAGCTTTTGAACAGCACACTGTACATGTGCAAATTACAGTTGAATCACTGTTACTAATACATATGTATAGTATACATCCATTAATATTCACTCACACTGAAAATGCAATGTTTTAATTAATACGTGATATTATATGAAATTAGTAGGATATATTGTATTATATGTTCACACAATGTGTATGTGAGCTCTGTTGTTCAACAAAGTTTAAGAAATTTCACAGCAAGATATCTAAGGTAGAATACATAAAATTAAAAAAATATGTGTCATTTCTTTGGATAATGAAAGCTCCACATCTAAAACTGTAAACAGAAAGCTATTATGATTGTGGCACGTGGAAGGAAAATGAGAAATTTGAAAAAAAAAATGAGATGAAAAGAAAAAAGGGAGCAAATGGGATGATCTGGTTGGTGTCCAAACATTTAAGTTATTATGACTCTGTTTCTCCAATGCCTGAAACTTTATTATATATTGTGGCAGATGACCGGGGAGCTTGCCCCACCAGGATGCCCCTGTGATGGAAGGACCGGGGGAGGCAACATATTAGGAACAATATCTCCCCCAGAACACAACAGGGCAACCCCCACTGGAGCACATCGGGACCACGGGCTTGGAGCTTGGAAGCACAGCCCTGTTGGGGCCCATGGTCACCGCCAGGGGGCGCCTGGATAATTCAAGAGCCCTGGACTGCAGTACTTCTGCCACACCAGGAAGTGCTGCAGGAAGACCATCAACGAGCACCTGTAGCACATCCAGGTACAACATAAAAGGAAGTGGAGGACAGAGCTGCGAGTGGAGGAGTAGAGGAGTGAAGGCAGTAGAAAAGAGAGAGAAAGAAAGATGGGACTGAGCCTAAGTGGGGTGATTTGTGTACTGTGTTGTGTAAAAGCTGAAAAGGAGAAAATAAATGTGTTGGGACTGTCTGATATGTCTGTCTGTGTTGGGGCTCTGTAAATTCCACTATATACATACAGGTAAAATTCTGTTATAATGAATATCTTTACAACACAATTTTCATTACAACGAGGTATTTTTATGGTCCCGACAGTTTCCCCATATGACGCTAGTCTATAGAAATCTTGTTACTACGAAGTACATTTAGCAGATACTTTCATTATAACGAAGTGCCCAAAAGACCTTGAAATGCCTGAATGAAACATCCACAGAACAGCTAGTTCTGTGGTCGCAGCTCAGTTGTGCACAATAATCCCCAAACAGAAACATTGTAATTTTTTCTTTCTTCGAACTTTCCTCGTACTGTTTTTTTGGCCCTTTTTGTTTCCTGCGGTTTTCAGAGATACCTTTTGCTTATTGCTCATCAACATTTAAAAAACATCCATTGGAATTTAACTCATTGTCACCCTGCTATAGAAACGGCAAATGATTGCAAACGCCTGGGAGCAAGTTAAAGAAAGCACTATAGTAACAAATACAGAATATCATTACCATGAAATTTTCATTATAACAAAATATTTTTTAGGTTCCTGGGAGTTTGTTGTAATGGAATTTTACCTGTATATAAATTGTGGCATGCGCCTGGGGGTGGAGCTCAGCCGGGATGCCCAGGAGGACCGGAGGAGGGCTTGTGCCTCCTCCAGACCACGAGGGGGCGACCGTCCTGGTTGTGTTGGGGGCCACAGGTAGAGAGCTTGGAAGCCCAACCCTGTACGGGCCCGTGGCCTCAGCACTTCCCCCACACCAGGAAGTGCTGGGGGGAAGAAGACTGGGAACACCCGGAGGGCTTCTGGATGCGCAGCCGGCACTTCCGCCACATGGGGGTGTGTCTGCGGGGGACAGCTGCAGCCCATCCGTGCTGGTATTTAAGGGGCCGCCTCCCTTCATTCAGTGGCAAGAGTCGGGTGGAAGAGGACGGAGCTCGGAGAGAAGAGTGGAGGCGGCCGGAAGGAAGGCATCGGTGACTGTGAGGCCTGGACTTTGGGGTATCGGTGCTGGAGGCACTGGGTGTGCACTATTGACTTACTGTAAATATAATTGTAAATAAATGAGTGTGTTGGTTGCAGCTGGAGCCCATCCAGGCTGGTATTTAAGGGGTCACCTTCCTTCATTCAGTATTAAGAGTCGGGTAGAAGAGGACGGAGCTCAGAGAGAGGAGTGGAGGCAGCCAGAAGGAAGGCATCGATGACTGTGAGGCCTGGACTTTGAGGGATCGGTGCTGGAGGCACTGAGTGTGCACTATTGACTTACTGTAAATATAATTGTAAATAAATGAGTGTGTTGGGTGAGAAAACAAAGTTCGTCTGTCTGTGTCCTGGTCCAGCTCGGAGAGAGGAGTGGAGGCGGCCAGAAGGAAGGCATCGGTGACTGTGAGGCCTGGACTTTGGGGGATTGGTGCTGGAGGCACAGGGTGTGCACTATTGACTTACTGTAAATATAATTGTAAATAAATGAGTGTGTTGGGTGCAGCTGGAGCCCATCCGGGCTGGTATTTAAGGGGTCGCCTGCCTTCATTCAGTGACAAGAGTCGGGTGGAAGAGGACGGAGCTCAGAGAGAGGAGTGGAGGCGGCCAGAAGGAAGGCATCGATGACTGTGAGGCCTGGACTTTGAGGGATCGGTGCTGGAGGCACTGGGTGTGCACTATTGACTTACTGTAAATATAATTGTAAATAAATGAGTGTGTTGGGTGAGAAAACAAAGTCCGTCTGTCTGTGTGCTGATCCAGTTCCACAGTGGTACAGTCGGCAGGATGCTCCGTCTGTTACAAGACGGGGACCTGCAGAAAAAAATCATTCTGTGGTCGGCCCGGCGCAGCAGCGGATCCCACACACTTGCCATGGGAGCGGCTCGTGCACAACCCCGTGGGAGCAGTTCTCCCCACAGACTGCCGCCGGTCCGCAAAAAGGCCGTGTTCCCCGGGTGCGGAGGAAGGAGAACGGTTGTTGCCGGAGTGCAGCGGGCTCCGAGAGTCGTGCTGTCGGGAAGGACGGCCAGGCTGATGTTGCAACAGAGAAGGCCACACCGAGGCAGGCACCTCGGAGTGACAGGATCCGGGAGGTAAGTGACCTGCCCAGCGGTAGTCGCCCCTTCGGGGTTGGACTCACCTTGTTTTCTTCAGGCAGGGATGATCTGGATCTGCGTCCGTGACAGAAGCATGCTGGTCCACACACCGTCAGCAGTGCGAGGGCGGCAGCAGGAGACGCTGCGAAATCGGAGCCACTGCAGCTCGAGGAATCGCAGCAGCTGCAAGGCTGCCAGGAAGCACGCCACCGCACCTGGAAAGGGGGAGACAAGACGGCCGCGGACCGGAGGTCCCTCCTTGCGACAGGCACGGGATTGGGCGGTGTGTCTTGTGTGCCCGCCGATGATTGGTTGGAGGCGAGACCAAGGAATGTCCATCTCGTGCCAGAGAGAGACCAGATTGGGCCAGAGGGAGAGGCCATCAGGAGGCAGTCGACGTGTGTGGCTGATAGACAGGTAACCCTACTGTCGGCTGTCTTCCTGTCCTTGCCGGTGGCTTTGCGCGAGCCAGAGGAGTGCCTTCGGCCCGTAGAGTCACCTTTGTTGCAGGTGCTACGTGCTCTCTCCGTGGAGCTGGAGAAACTGAAGGGGAAGGTGGTCGCATCATCTGAGACGCTCTGTGCTGCGGAGGAAAGGCATGACGCTGGAGTCTTTGGCCAGAGGAGTATGGCGGGGAAGGTGAGTACTGCCCTCCCAGTACAGCATAAAGGAGAATCTGCCGAAATTGGCTGTGAATCGAACGATCGGCATCAAGTAAGCAGTTCCCTGACAGCGGACGCAGCAGTGCAGGCTGTGCACGGAGCGAGGACAGCGAGATCACAGGGGCTGGCAGGACAAGGTCTGATGAATGCTCTGGGTCCAAGCCCGCGGCACTCTCCCGTCACTCTGCAGGGACGCAGACGGGATTGGATTTCAGCATTCACCATGCTCAGACCTAGACCGTCAGAGCGTCCAAGAGGAAAAGGAGGAATCGAGGCAACGAACAGGCAAATTGCGGGGTGCCGGTAGGGGGGGGGAGAGCGCTGCCTGTACGGAAATCGGAGGGACGCCCGGTGCGGGTGTCCAGGCAGTGCTTCTGGCCCTCCCTTTTGTTTCTTTCCAGGACCGGAGCCCCGACGTACAGTAGGACCTGCCCCGTAGGGGAACTGCCCTCCTGGAAGGGGCTGCTTTGCGGGAGGACTCTCCACCAACGATGGGATGGTGCCCGGCTGGCGGGGACTATGGAGGTGAGAGTGGTGCAAACCAGAGGTGTGCAACGATCTCGGAAGGGGTGCCGAAGTGGTGCATTCCAGGGTGCTGTTGTGGACCCTGGATACGTAGTAGGACCCACTCCGGGGACGAACTGCTCTCTCGGGATGTGTCGCTCAGACCGACGTGTCTTCACTGGCAGTGGGGCACTGTGGCATGCGGCTGGGGGTGGAGCCCAGCCAGGACTCCCAGGAGGACCGGAGGAGGGCTTGTGCCTCCTCCAGACCACGATAGGACGACCGCCCTGGTTGTATTGGGGGCCACGGGTAGAGGGCTTGGAAGCCCAACCCTGTAGGGGCCCGCGGCCACCGCCAGATGGCACCCCGGTGCCTGAAGAACCCTGGACCTCAGCCCTTCCGCCACACCAGGAAGTGCTTGGGGGAAGAAGACTGGGGACATCTGGTGGGCTTCTGGATGCACAGCCGGCACTTCCGCCACACGGGGGTGTGTCCGCGGGGGATTGCCGAGAAGCAGCTGGAGCCCAACCGGGCTGGTATTTAAGGGGCCGCCTCCCTTCATTCAGTGGTAAGAGTCGGTTGGAAGAGGACAGAGCTCGGAGAGAGCAGTGGAGGCGGCCAGAAGGAAGGCATCAGTGACTGTGAGGCCTGGACTTTGGGGGATCGGTGCTGGAGGCACTGGGTGTGCACTATTGACTTACTGTAAATATAATTGTAAATAAATGAGTGTGTTGGGTGAGAAAACGAAGTCCGTCTGTCTCTCTCCGGGTCCAGTTCCACAATATATATATATATATATATATATATATGTATATTGTCACAAAACGAGACAAAGACAGATAAAGGTTTGGGGCAGCCACCCATATAATTTGGTATCCTGGCTGCAAAAATCATTTTTTTTAAAGCAATTAGCACTGAAGTGCATACAATGGAGTCCAAAACCAGACTGCGGGAGAAGGGAAAAGGGTAGGCTTTTAAAGGGGAAGACAGGAAGTGAGGTCATAAGGATCAGGCACGTGTTCATTATTCATTGGATCAGGCCCGGATGTGACATCGGGGGGCCGGAGCTGGTAAGGTCTGTTTCCATTGGTTCGGTCCCAGAAGTGATGTCAAGAGAGCCAGGTGGAGCCTCCCGGGTTTGGTCTACAGGGAAGTGAGAAGGAGAGTTAGTGCACTCTGCCACATCCCGGCAAGCCTCAGAACTGCCTTCACTCAAGCCCTTTAGCTGCCTCCCATGCGCGCGTGCGTGACAATATATATATATATATATATATATATATATTTATACTGTATATATATATTAGCAAAATACCTGCGCTTCGCAAGGTTAGTATTTGGAGGACGTGTTGTGTTCAAGTTACATTCCGTGTTTGTCAATCGTTGTAAAGATAACAGGTTTCATTCATCGAAGTGTTCACTCCCCAAATCGCTACTCATGAATCTAAGATATTTAACAGGCATTCCCAGTATTAATGTGTGGATTTGCCTGTGAATATTTAGCGACAGCGTCTCTATAAACTTGTGGAATTGCCTGCGAGTATTTAGTGGCAGCGTCTCTAATAAGTTGTGGATTTGCCTGCGAGTATTTAGCGACAGCATCTCTATGAAGTTGTGGATTTGCCTGTGAGTATTTAGCGGCAGCGTGTTTATTAACTTGTGGATTTTTCTGTGAGTATTTGGCAGCAGCGTCACAAAGTTGTTTCTGTCTAGCTGCATCAGAAAATGTACCACGACGTCTGATACACCTCCTTCTTACTGTTTTCTCACAGCTTGGATTGCTGCTGTCATAATCAGTTTGAGTTTCATGGTTTGTTTCAATTACGACAGTATTTGCAGGACTTGTTGTGTTAAAGTGACATTCGGCATCTGTCAAGTGTTTGTAAGCATACAACCGGTTTCATTGATAACTTCATATCCAGCTTTTGAGAGTTGAAACATTCATAAACATCAGATTGTCCACTGGTCAAATCGTCCCCTGTGAATCTAAGATGTTTAAGAGGCATTGGCGGTTCTCCAAAGGTGTAAAATATTTGGCCATTTCGGTACACTTGAAAGCGACAACCGAACAATTCAGTGGCAGCCATCAACTCACATGCAGAACCATAGGTGAAGGGCTTAAGCATTTCACTCTTATAGTGCTCCTGTGTAGTATAATTATTTCCTTTACCGTCATCAGTCCACACCTTGAACCTGTCCCAGTCATTCAATACATAAGACAAAATGTTCCTCTAGATATCAAGAGTGAGCCTCATATGGCCGTGCAATATATAACACAGAGAATGGAAAAGGCAGGTGGCATCTCCAGGCATGGAAACCACTCGGTAAGTGACAGTTCTTTGATCGATGGTGATTACCTCGATAGACATGTTAATGGGGGTATGGTTGGAACGGTAAAGGAAATGGGTACCTGATCAGTAAACTAAGTCTAAAATATCTACACAATAACTATAATTGTAATAAACGAACAATAAAACAGCGAAGAAGCCGTGGATTAAATAAAAAGCCTGCAGTTTATCAGCACAGTAAAAACAGCGGAGAAGCCGCGGATTAAATGAAAAGGCTGCAGTTATCAGAAGGGAGACATGAATACCATGGCGAAGCAAGGAAGGGAATGAAGAGACCAGAGCGACGGATTGCCTTATATAGGCAGGCAGCCAATTACGTGGGAGGTGTGGGGTTGGGGGACGCAACTCCACCTCACACGGCGACCGAGCTGCAGGCTATGGAGGTATAAATGTACGTAAGTAGGATTCAGTTATGATCGTTACGCGTAGAATTTTGAAATGAAAACTACTTAACTTTTGTCAGTAACCTGTAAGGAATGAGCCTGCCAAATTTCAGCCTTCTGCCCACACGGGAAGTTGGAGAATTAGTGATGAGTGAATCAGTAAGGACTTTGCCTTTTATTATTATAGATATATATAAAGATAGATATACTGTATACTGCTCAAAAGAATTAAAGGAACACTTTTTAATCAGAGTATAGCATAAAGTCAATGAAATTTATGGGATATTAATCTGGTCAGTTAAGTAGCAGAGGGGGTTGTTAATCAGTTTCAGCTGCTGTGGTGTTAATGAAATTAACAACAGATGCACTAGAGGGGCAACAATGAGATGACCCCAAAACAGGAATGGTTTAACAGGTGGAGGCCACTGACATTTTTCCCTCCTCATCTTTTCTGACTGTTTCTTCACTAGTTTTGCATTTGGCTACAGTCAGTGTCACTACTGATAGCATGAGGCGATACCTGGACCCTACAGAGGTTGCACAGGTAGTCCAACTTCTCCAGGATGGCACATCAATACGTGTCATTGCCAGAAGGTTTGCTGTGTCTCCCTGCACAGTCTCAAGGGCATGGAGGAGATTCTAGGAGACAAGCAGTTACTCTAGGAGAGCTGGAGAGGGCCATAGAAGGTCCATAACCCATCAGCAGGACCAGTATCTGCTCCTTTGGGCAAGGAGGAACAGGATGAGCACTGCCAGAGCCCTACAAAATGACCTCCAGCAGGCCACTGGTGTGAATGTCTCTGACCAAACAACCAGAAAGACTTCATGAGGGTGACCCAAGGGCCCCATGTCCTCTAATGGGCCCTGAGCTCACTGCCCAGCAGCATGCAGCTCGATTGGCATTCGCCATAGAATACCAGAATTGGCAGATGCACCACTGGTGCCCTGTGCTTTACAGATGAGAGCAGGTTCACCCTGAGCATGTGACAGAAGTGAAAGGGTCTGGAGAAGCCATGGAGAACATTATGCTGCCTGTAACATCATTCAGCATGAGCAGTTTGGTTTTGGGTTAATGATTGTCTGGGGAGGCATATCCATGGAGGGTCACACATACCGCTACAGGCTTGACAAAAGCACCTTGGCTGCCATTAGGTATCAGGATGAAATCCTTGGACCCATTGTCAGACCCTATGCTGGTACAGTGGCTCCTGGTGCACGACAATTCCTGGCCTCATGTGGTGAGAGTATGCAGGCAGTTCCTGGAGGATGAAGGAATTGATACCATTGACTGGCCACCACACTTTCCTGACCTAAATCCAATAGAACACCTCTGGGACATTATGTTCTGGTCCATCCAATGCCACCAGGTTGCACCTCAGACTGTCCAGGAGCTCAGTGATGCCCTGGTCCAGATCTGGGAGGAGATCCCCCACAACACCATCTGTCATCTCATTAGAAGCATGCACCGATGTTGTCAGGCATGTATACAAGAACACAGGGGCCATACAAAGTGCTGCGTACAATTTTGAGTTGCTGCAATTAAATTTTGGCAAAATGGACTAGCCTGCCACATAATTGTTTCACTCTGATTTTTGGGGCGTCTTTGAATTCAGGGCTCTGTAGGTTGATCATTTTCATTTCCATCAAACGATGTGGCATCCTTTTGTTCCTAACACATTACCCAGTCTATATCAGTATAGATATCCAGGAGGATTTCTTTTTCCCATTGAGATCTGATGTGTTTTCAAAGTGTTCCTTTAATTTTTTTGAGCAGTTTATATATGAGGGGGAGTCAAGCTAAAGTTAGAAAATGAATTGGAAAATGGAATGAACCTTAACAAAAGTGATAATGTCATTTCTCAATGTACTCTCCAGCTTTTTTAATGCATTTGCTCCACTTGCCTAGAAGTGCCTGGATTCTGGCAGAATAAAAGGTTTTGTCTTGTCCTTAATCTAGACCTGCTTGTTGTTGACACCAGCACTTAGACCTTGAACCCAAAAAAATTGTATAAACAAGACCCCCCCTGGTCTGTGTATTCATAGCTTCATGGTCTGGTGAGCATAATAGTAGTAGCATAGCCTTGAGGAGCATTCAGAACATTATTGGGTAACCTGCTGAATGCATAAAGCTCCAACAAGGTCTGACAATCACAGGATAAACACAGAAACGTTCTAGATGATATGGTACAGTTTGTACACAATGATTGGGATTGATAAACAACAATTCTTTAATGGGTTGGGGAAAGAATTGGTTTAGCATGCTTAGTAGATAAAATAGCATGATAATCTAAACAGATAGATGCCTGTTTAAACAGTTTAAGGACTGATAGTATTTACTGTTTAGTATTGTATATTTATTAATTCTGACAAGCTATCCAATATCTTATATAATAAGTTTTTATTTTATAATTACTAGTATTCCTGTTTCCTCCAATATCTGGGTATGGTGAGCATGTTAGGTTAATTAGCAAGTCTAAATTTGCCCATTAAAAGTGTGTATGTGCTTAAATGTAATAGACTGATTACTTGACCAGGGCTTTTTACTGTCTTGCACAAAATGATGCCTGGCATACACTTCAACCCCTAAACTGGATATGTTTGTGCAGAGTGGATGACTATATCTAGTTGTATGTCATAGTGGTTAAGGCATAGTGCTTCAAACTAAAGTTGTCATTTCAAACCCTGCTACTGACACTGTGTCACCACAAGCAAGTCACTTCATCTGCCTGAGCTCCAACTGGTAAAACAAAAGAATCACTAGCAATTTTGTATCTCTCAAACAATAAATGTTACCATGGATAAAGGTGTCAACTAAACAAGTTAATGTAGTCTGATGCCATTTGGTTTGGTGGCAATAGCACTTTACCAATTTCAATAATTTATACACCTAGTGATTTACAAAAAAAAGTGTTCTACTGTATATCAAATACACTATTTAAAAATACTGTACTTGTTTTGACTTTTATTGAAAAATATAAATAATAAATCTTTTGGCATCAATAAACGGATATATAAGTTTTAAACAATTTGTTTTAAAATTTGTATTCTTTACTGCTTGTTAAATTTTTTTAAACTGGTACCAATGTTACAGTAAACCCGATTTTAAGGTTATTGATTGTTGATTCAATCTCGAAATACAGTCCATTAATAGTTTCTATTAAAGAAGGTGAATCAGAAAGACAAGAGTATGCGGCAAAGGTCACACTGATATCATGTATCTTGAAGCTATTGTTTAATCATTATGACAGTAATGTTAGAGGGTTGTGGAGATAAAATATTAATAAGGCGAGCATGTGTGGTCTTAAAATACACTAAACATGTATAGATAGTAAAGTTTGTCTTGTTTTTGTTTGTTATAATATCAGTACCAGCATTATGATAGCACTTATTCTTGTCTAAGCAAATATAATAATATTCTGAATGTGTGAAAATAACAAATTAAGTGTATTTGGCTCCACTATTCACTCTGCATTTACAATATATTCATAATGTGTTTCCCACATTTAATTTTGGAAGTATTTTCATCTCATTGGTTAGTGCAACTACCTCATAGATGCTGTACATTGATTTGGGTTCAAATTCCAGGACAGTTATTATCTGTATGGCATTATAGCATTCCCTTTCTAAATCCAAAGATTTTCTTTTGGCTGGGTTGCTTCCACCCCTATCTCAAAGTCGTGCATGTTAAATAAACTGGAAACTCTAAACTAATGCTATGAATAAAAATGATACTGTATTTCTATGAATGCTGTATTCAATATACTGTATGATTTCAGTTAGTGCAGGTAGGCTGATATACAATATTGGAGAGCAAGACATCTTTTCAGTGCTTGAGATATCTGTCTTCTTTTTATTATGCTGCGACAAATGTGTTCTGAGATTTTTCAGAGAAGGAAGATAAAAAGTTTCAAGGTAATCAAAGTCACTGGACAGTGATATTGTGTAACATATTAATTACCACATATACAGTGAGTAAGAATTTAGCTGTACGCTGTACACAATAATGACCCAATAAACCTGTAAAGCTATAGTTAGCTTAAATTATTTTGTAAAAGTATTTAACCATTTTAAAAGCTAAAAACCTGACAAATGTTGTTTAACTATATGTACTATTTTTGTACTGTTTTAGTGGTGCATATTCCATTATTGCTCCATTAGCGCTTATTTTTACTGATGGAAGAAATGCCCTAAAGAGGATACAATTAATTATCTTAATGTTGGCCTCTGTGTTTGTGTTGTTAAGTCGAGTCTGAGGGTGTTTAAATGGGTTCATTTATTAAAAATTTTCATGGGTTTTAGTTCATTTTGCCAGTGGGCTAATAACCTCAGACAAGCGGTTCACACATGGGTGAGCGCAATTGCCCTGTGTTGGGTGAATTATGGGGGAGAGGTGTGGCACAGTTAACCAGTATCAGGTGGGCTTGCTACAGTGCTCAAAAATAATCCATAAATAAATCAATAAAATCAGGTGAAAAGTGAGGGATAAAATCACAATAAATAAATCCTTTAAAAGCAGAGGTTAAAAATACAGTCACTGGCTCCGGCATCAATTATGAACATGGGCACTTGTTCATCTGTGGACTTAAGTGCAGAAAAGCCTGTGCCACATCGCACCCGGTAACAGCACTTGCCACGCTACCTCACCCCCTCCTTAACTGCAAGTGTGGCTATTATTTAATTAAAAAGGCAATCAGCCACGGACTTCACTTTACAACAACAACAAAGAAAGAAAAGATCAATGGAACAGTTGGTGGAAGATACTGCTGTTAGAAAGGGCAGGACAGATGGCATTAGCTCTGCTTTGCTGTGTGGAGGAGTAGAACCAGTGGCAGAAGAGTTCCAGGGGGTGGCAAGTTGTAACTCCGCTGATTAACACAGAGCTTGCAAGCAGAGATGCATAATGGAGTATGGCCATTAGAACAGAAAGTATCGATGTGTAGCAGGATCATTTCGAGGGTAACAGGCCATGTGTTATGAACTGAGAGTCCTAAATCATCAAAGAGTTGAAAAAAACACTTTCAACAAATCCACTGTGGAGGTTTCTGTTAAATCCCAGCTAGATATAAGGGTAACACAGGATCTTTATAAAAAATGTATTTTACAAAAGGCTCTGTCACACCTTGAAGCCCTGAAGAACACAAAAGGAATACAATGCCAGCAAAACGCAATTCCAAAAGCATCCAAGTCCCAATATAGTCATCCAGAGAATGGTCAAAATGCAGAAAAATCACAAAAGCATTAGCACAGCAAAAACACAAGTAAACTCCCCACCAGGAGCTGTGGGAAACCCTCTCCTTTATAGGGCTAAAAGTAGTTCCTGGAGGTAATGGGCAGGTGGTCCAGCCTCTTGGGGAACCGCCCACAAGATCCAAAGCACATATCAAAGACTTAGAAAAAAACAAGGAATAATGTAAATAATGAACAAAAATAGCATTAACATAAATAAGTACTCAAAAATTAACAAAATTAATATAAAACAAGAAATTGCAACTTGGCCAGCTGAGGAGACTGTGGTGACCACTTGAAGTGGCATTTCGGGTCTGCATTGAACAGACGAGGTGGCCGATAGTGATGCAGCAGGATAAGGTCTATGGGTAAATATGGAGGTGGCAGACCAGGATATCATAGCAGGGTATTTGTCCCTGAGTTCTGTCAGGAGAAAATGGAAATACATTGCAGATGAACTGTTTGGATTTTTAAAAGTATTTATTTATTTGAATACATTTATTTACAGAATACCCAAGGACATAGTATTTTAAAGACATGATTTTTTTAATGAAGCATTATTTATTGAATTAGTATTTGCACTGTGTCACTTCTGTAACATTTTTGATTAAAAAGTCTTGTCTGTTACCTCATTTGCCATGGTTCATCTTGGTTCATGATTACTGATGTCCTGGTAGAGATTGGTGCTCATAGCTGCAGGCACCAGAGCATCATTAAAATCAATTTAGTGGATAAAAAGTCAAATATATTCAGGAGACATTAGTAACAAAGAACATCCAAATTAAAAGGACAGAAATGAAAAGTAAAGAACATAAAGTGATACAAAATCCATACATTTGAAATATATTTTTTGGAAGTCATGTGAGCACTGTTTGCTCAGCAATCAAGAATTGGATGATGTATCCTATCACCAAGACGCATTTTAAGAGCTGAATAAGAAGGAGACTTGAAAGGGAAGAGGGAAGCCAACTAAAGGGTGAAAATCATCTCAAAGTACCTGCTCAATATCAGCTCATATTTTTTTCATTTTGCATTTGATTATTTGTTTCTTTTACCATAATGTTTGGTTTGGCAAGCAATATTCCAATTACTTCCAACATTAGGGCAGTACTTCAGTCTATAATTTCACTGTGGCACTTTGGTATGATGACAAGACACAGTTGACATGGCCACATTAGTTGGCACGAGACAGCAGAGCAGTCACTTTTCTTCCTATAAGTGGAGGATTAGAAGCATGTTAAGACTGTCAGTTTTTTATAATCTCTTTTAGAATTACCAGACTCAATTTCTCCTTAACCTTTCAATGCACTCTATTCGTAAGTGCAAAGTTGTTTCTTCTTGTGCTTTATATCTTTTGTTTGTATGTTTTCAGCACTCTGGACACTGCAACTTAGATAATGTAGGTAAGTGCCCTTAATGAAACAAGTTTTTATTAGCTCAAGGTATGGCCCTCAATATAAGCTGCCTTTTACAGGTTAGTTTTTAGATTAGCTATAGGGCCTTTCATGGCTTTTAACTTCTATGTGTTGTTTTCTTGCTTTGGCCTGCTGTTGTCGAAAACCTTTTTGTTAGTTCTTGATTTTATGTATCTACTATTTATGATACCAGGATAGATAGCTGAGAGTGGGATTTAACTGAAAGCAGAAGAGTAATATTTCTACATTTTCAGAAAGGATCTTGTTTTCAAATTAGATTAAAATTCAAATCCTTATATGTGTGGTGAACCGCCAGCTGTGCTAATGCCCCAAGAAACATTGTGCTTACAGTGAAGTTTCCTGACAGCAGCATTGTGTTGTGGGTATGCTTCTCATCAGCAGTGCATGGAGAAATGCTTTTTCAGTATTTGAAAAAACGAAGACCTGACTGAAACCCCATTAATACTCACATCATTTGACTTGCAGGTCCACAAGAGATGTCTCAAAAATTTGCACTAGCAAAGCAAAACTCAAACTAAACTAAAAGACTTAAAGTAGTTTCTAGTTCAAAAGAGGGCCTAGTAATGCATTAATATTTGGAATTTAAATACTTATACATGTATCTCACTTCAGCTTTTGACTTTAGGATACCGCTGAGTTTGGGGGTAAAATACAGGATGGATCAAGAAATGTACTGTAAGTATCATTTGTAATACAGCAGCATACTTTTGCACATCATTATATATTTTTTGGTTTGTAATATAATTTGTCTGCTTTATAGGTGGACTGGTAGAACCTTTTTTCAGATTTTTCTGCATTCTTCATAAGTTTCTCAGAATATGATAAAGACGATCTAATTTGGTAAGTGACAGTACTACAAGAGTACTTTATCTATTATAGCAAATAATATGAGCATATTGTTTCAAATGCTGTATATTCAACAAAATTTATTGATCAACTATAAAAGTGAAATAAAACTTATTCCAGAAATAGCAAAAGGAATATGCTGGAAAATGTAAAAGTTGTTTTTTAAATATACTGTATACTTTCTTATGAAAAGTCCACATTTCCTTGTCATATCAAATAGCAATGATGAAAGATTCAATTTACATTTATTTTAAAGTTTCTACAATGAAATCCAAATTGAAAAAATGAAAAACAAGCTGTTGTCAGACATCAAATAAGATATATCATTATCTGCTAATTATTGATCAAATCACTTTGAAAAGACAAATATAATTCAGTGTGTGACAAGTAGCAAAATGCGTATTTTGTCCTATGCTTAAATGCAACTAATTTTGTTTAACTTCATTTTAGAATTTCCCTGATTAACAATTTTGATTTATCCCATAATTTAGGGTTATTGTGCTTTTATAGATATGCTTGTTTTGTCCTTCATTCAATTTACTTTCCATCTGCTCAACAAAGAGTATAGAAGTATTGTTCTCGGAACCATAAAGGTGTACACTACCCCAGGACAGTAACTAAACCCAGTGCACCCACACAATCAGAATATCACTATCATAACAGCAGCAATACGTAATAACTTAATAGAAATCTGTTCAATGTTTGGTGACCAACACTCGTCCTTTAATCCACTAACTACCAATAACAGACCAGCAGTCAGTGAACAGCAGTAAAGAAAAGAAAATTTGTATTTACATATTTACAGACAAGACAAATATTTTTAACTTAAACCTAACCAAACAACAAATACTTTGTTAGAACAAAGTCAGAAATTAACAAATTAGCGTGTGTGATGCATTTGCTATTAGTAGCCAGTTTCACCAAAAATAACACTGTCTGGTTTTACTGTCCTTAAGGTTCAGCAAGAGGATGATGGGAGCAGGAAGTAAGACGGAATACCAGCTGACTCCAATAGTAGTAATGGTCTGTCCTACCAGAAAAGCAGTTAGGTGCTCTAGAAAAAATACAAACAAAAAGCTTGTCTCCTCAGATGTGTATCGGTTGTAACTCTGGACAAAAAAATATAACTTTCAGCAGGTGGCTCCAGTTCTGGATTTCCTGTGCAATTGCACTGTGGCTCCTTGCTTCATTTCCAGATCTCTGTTTGTGCTGTGTCTCCTCCTTAAAGGTGTAGATCCCTTTCAAGAGGCAAACCCACATCAACCTATTTTTCTAGGTATACATTTAAGGAGAGAGCAAAGTAACAAAACGCCAATATTAAATGTGGCACTTGCTACAAATGTAGGTGGCTATGCTGTAGCTCATTGTTCCTTGAGAGGAGTGGATGGAAGAAATCAGTGACAGAAAAGAAAGCCAAGTATACAGACTTGATGGAGGAGTGCCATAGAAACGAAAGGTGTGTATGATGTGTGCACATATAAGTGGGCTGCAAAGGCTTTGCAGGTCACTCTCTGGACAAGTCCTTCGGCCTCTTAGGCATTATTAGTGCACACAGAAAAAAGGCCATCAGGGAAACAATAGAGGTCACACAGACAGCCTTGAGATGGCTATGGATTAGGAGGGGAAATTTTTAGCTGCATACTCCTTACACACAGGCCGGGAACTGGTCATTCCAGGTTGGGTCATCCGCATAAGGGTATCTGATGTTGAAAAACCTGAAACACATGAATACCCCAGGTACTACCACTGATGATGTGTCTAAGCACATCATTTGATGTATGTTATGTCTTTAATGATCATTCACCACAATACTACACAATATCAAGACAATACCAGGTTGAAAAGTACCAGTCATAATACTAAAGATAAAGAGTCATTATTCTCTCAAAAAGGCCTTTTCTTTTGATTGGTCCAATGCTCCTATTGTCAGCTTCTATGGCACAGTGGTGCTGCCGTCACATACACACACACACACACAGCTCTTCAATCCATCCATCCATCCATTGTCTAACCCGCTGAATCCGAATACAGGGTCACGGGGGTCTGCTGGAGCCAATCCCAGCCAACACAGGGCACAAGGCAGAAACCAATCCTGGGCCGGGTGCCAACCCACCGCAGGACACACACAAACACACCCACACACCAAGCACACACTAGGGCCAATCTAGAATCGCCAACAGCTCTTCAATGATTAACTGAATTTTATTTTAAAAGCAAACCATGAAAAACCGGCTGACCACCAAAAGTGACCCAAAGACCCTATTTTTTAACAATTAGGGTGCATACAAGAATGGATTACTGTTCCAAGGAGGCTGATTGATACTTTAAGTAATCTGGGGCAACAGCTATTTGCTACTCAGAGTGTTGCCAAGTTGTCTGTTCTTAATGCACCATTACAACATCTTTCACTTGTTGACATATGAGATCCACAGACTGCCATCATGTCACTTCAAATGGTTGCAGGTTTTTTGACCCAGTGTCGGCTTATCTTTTATTCACAGTCTTCTTGTTTTCCCATTGTAAAAGTGCATACTGCCCTTTATATTAAAGGGTAGATTATTTGAGTGGGCTGTTATTGTATTGTATTGAGTTGAACATAGTTTCACATTTTAAGCCTATTGTGAGTTTATCATATTTGAAATTATTGTTATTAAGCCTATTTTGAGTTTATCATATTTGAAATTATTGTTAGTAGAATATCGACTCTCTTACTAATACAGTCTTTACTTCAGTTTTCTTTTAAGTCCTGCAAGTTGCTCTTAAGCAGTTGTAAAATGCAGAATAATTACAAAATAAGAGGGCTTCATAGAATTTCCTGAAGGCTCCTGATAAACACTTGCAAAAATAAAAGTGCTTAGAAAGCTCCAGGGCATGCCTTGTGTGAGGGCAATAGATAACTAAGCAAAGTGAGAAAACAGCTGAATTAAAAAAGTGCAAGTAATGAACTTATACTTTTTTTTTTTACATAAGTTTCAGGTAAAAAATGTAGTCATCAGATCACAGTTGGTGAGTGTAAGGTAAAAAGATCTTAATCATGAGATCCCTTTTGTCAGTAGTTCTAGGCTTTATCCTTAATTGTGCATTATTCATCTTGCTTAAACATTTTGCCTAAAATATTCTTAATCTACAGCCTTTTTATTTTGCCTGCAGAACAGACTTACAAATTACTCTGAACCATCTACAACCCATTACTAGTAGAGTTTTTTCGAGTTGAGTTTTAATGCAGTTTTTGATATACCTAAGAGGAACATATTATTGACCAGCAGTATTCTTAAACTGAGGCAGGGTAATCGTTCCATAGGTGAATATAATATGGATTTTAACAACCTGGACGCATAAACCTCCAAGAAAGACAAAGCTCTTATCTCTCTCTAGTTAGTTTGAAGATAGCTGGCCATTGCATCCTTACCAAGATTTCAGTGGCTCACCTGGAGGCACTCTTTCAATCTGCTTTAAAACTAAGGAACGGTATTTTGGAAAGGCATAATTTCAGTTTATCAAACTGTTAACAGTACATACCAAGATAATATACATAAAATTGTCAATCAAAAACCTAAACCACTTTTTATTGACATGCTTGTTTTAACTGTGATAACCCAAAACATTCACATTACAACTTTAAACAGAATTTTAGGATTGATTTATTACGGTAGACAGGTGTTACTTTCTATGCATGTTCAACTACACTTGTCTTGTAATCCTTTTGAATTGCTGAAACTAAGATGATTCAGTGAAGATGTTTATTGATTCTGGTGAACCTGGAGATAGTTTGGCAGCCTGTGAACATTAAGATTCTAGCTATTAATGGTGAACATTTTGGATTAGATTACAATTTGGATTAGATTAGATTATATTGATCATTGTTCAGTACTTTTAACATTTTTTATTGGGTTGTTACATAGAGATATGCTTTCAATACGCAATAACGCAGTAACATTGTTCAATTCCTCAACCTAAATGATTTGACCACAAGGTTCTGGAGCTGTGTGGCAGTGTTGACCACTGTGTGCTGCCAGGCTTTTGTTGCATAACACAAGGTTGGCAAACACATTTCTCTAAAAACCTTTCCTTTTTTGCACTAGGGTTCTGTGCATCTTTAAAAAAATTGTCATCATAGTAGAGTCTGAGTTAGGATAGTCCTCTGTTGGTTTCTTTCTCCAAGAAGTGAAAGAACTATATGTAGAGTTTCTTTGGTTGCTTTTTCAGATTTAGCACCTTTTGCCAGAGACTGCAGCCCTCCTCATGTTTCAGTGCAGGATGATCAAAATGTGCTTTACAGGCAAGTTCTGATTAGCGTAAAGACTGAAGCATTCCTAGCACAAGATATGCTTCATCTTTTCAAGTTATTGTGGCAACTTCTAACAAAGCAAATAGTGCTTGACTTTTTGTGATTTACCGCTGGCTTGTATTGTCTAACCTGGAAAAGTATCTCAAGTACATAGAACACATAGAATGTTGTTGTATATTAATATGCACATGTAATGTTTAATGTTATCCCTTCTTTTTTATAGATTTATGGATGTGTTGTGATGACTTGAACATTTGTAAAGGTAAAGCTTATTGGAGTTCTAATTATTTTTGAGAAAGATCTTTTATAGCAGTAACTTCTCTTTGAGTTTCATTAGTTTTGGTTCCTAAACTGAAACCAGAACTGAATTCACTTGATGATGATTTGTATTGATTTTTGAATATAATGTAATATTTTTGTTGACTGGGCACTTAAGCTCTGTTTTATTTTTGGGCTCATTTATTATGAATGCTTTGCTTTCATTTTGTTCATTCAGCTTTGAACTTGACTGCATTATTCTATTGTGTTACTTATTTTTCTTTTCATTTTGCGTTATTATTTTTATGAATAACAATCCTGCATAATATCATTAATGTTGACAATTTTTACTACAGAAAGTCAAACTTCTGAGAAAAGCAGTTAATTTACCTCATAGTTCTAAAGTAGATGTATTTGCGTCTTTTAAGATATAAGCTTTTATGTTTGTTCCTTTTGTCCTGGTGGTGCTGTTTATTATAATGTTATTTATTTTATGTGATACCTTCAACTGATAATCGACTTCTAGCTTTAGGCAGTGTTGTGTAAAATTGTACATTATACATTCTGCTGCAAGCTGTGTAACTGGCTACTGCCATAACACAATGCAAACATCTTTTCTTTTGTTCATATATTAGGAAATTGGAATTTACGTTGTCTTTACTTTGAATTAAGTTTAATTTTTACTTTTACTTTGAATTTACTTTGTGGCAAATTTTGGTGCTGACTTTTAGCTACAGAACACATTTACCTCAAATAGCTCTTACTATAACCTACCTGTTTCTTATTTTTTTTTTCACCTATAGAGAAGCTTAACAATGTGATAAGATGAAAAACAGCAAAAGTCACTGTTTCAAAATTTAGCTAAATGTGAGATTTAATTATATATTTACTTATTAATTATATGTTTAATTTTTTTTTTTAAAAGTGCCAGTTTTATTGATTACAACGCCATGATCTAATGAATAATGCTAATTGAACTATTATACTTTAATTTGCCCATTAATACAGTAGTAGTACACACAAATTTCATAAGCTATTCTCCTTCAGATGATAAATCGTGTATGGTTTGTCCCTGAATAAAAATAGTTTCTTAAATAGTATTGTAATTCTCTTCATTTTGTTGATGAAGTTACTGTCCACAATCACCTGCATTCCTAACTCTATCTCCCAATTCCTGTCTCATCATCACTTGATGTCTACACACTATACCATATCTCCTCACTGTTTATTTTAACTTCATCTTACAACTTTGGCAATTCTAAACAAGGATTAACCTTGTATATTTGTTTCAATTCAAGAAATTCAACTTGTAATTTTTTACACAAAACTTCAATAACTCTACCTAATAACTGACATTTTACTTCAGTTTCTACTTAAATCACTTCTAAATATCAACTTATTTCAAAATAAGTAAGTTATATACAATAAATTAAAATAATGTTTTAACATTTGGAGAAACACTGGACCTCTGTTTTTAAATGTCTCTATACTGAGCCAGTCTTCCGACAATCCTGCCACTTCTGGTTATTATTTCACTTTTTAGCCAGCTCTCCTGTGGAGGTGTTCTCTGCTGTGAGGGGATGTTGAGATTCCAGCATTTTCTGTATGTCTGTAGATTTTGGGACATCAAAATCCAATGAAGAAGAATGCTGGAGATGTTTCACATTTTTTATTATTTTTTAACCATCCTCTATATTCACTAATTCAAAAGTGTTAGAGGAGGTTTTCCAAAAACACAAACCTGGTTTCTTTAAATGTAGAATTCAATATGATATGCCATAACCAGCTACAAATACTGCATCACTCTTCTTGAAGTTGAGAACCCTTACTCGATGTGTCTCACATACATAAAATTTTATTTTGTGCATATTTTCCTCATAATGTTTAAGGACGTCTTTTGTTGTGTGAATGTGAATTGACTCTTGTACTTTGTTTTGTAAATTTAATAGCTTAGCCCTGATATTGTATCCGAAATTAAGATTAACTGGGGTTTCATCAAATGCCCTGTCTGTTGTTAATTGATATACTACCAAAATCTTAAGGATTTCTCACCTCATTTGTAAAGTATCTGTGAGTTCTTTCAATGTTACTGTTACTCCTCATACAAAAGAGCAATGCACAGATGTGCTTAATCCCACAATTTCTAAAAAATGCTCAACAAATTTTTAGTTATCTATTACTACCTCTAATGAATAACACAATCATTGAACATTATACATCACCTTCTACAGAATACTGAATTAAAACATTCTAAATAAAGAAATTATCTGAGAAATATAAAAGCAACTCACAACAACTTGAATGATGATTTAATATTTATGTCCAGACACTCCGTTTTAAATATATATATTAATTTTGTGCTGCAATGATTAGATAGATAGATAGATAGATAGATAGATAGATAGATAGATAGATAGATAGATAGATAGATAGATAGATAGATAGATACTTTATTAATCCCAAGGGGAAATTCACATAATCCAGCTGCAGCATACTGATACAAAGAAACAATATTAAATTAAATAGTAATAAAAATGAAAAAATGAAAAAAATAAAAATAAAAAAAAAGCAGACAATAACTGAGTAACACCATTATTTATATGGCTGAATGGAAGGAGGAGCATTTGGCAAGTGCCCCCATCTCCCTTTCTTATACTTCAGCTACCTTGATGATATATTTGGACCTACACAAAGGAGAAATTTGATAATTTTTTGCACCTCTTAAATCAACATCACCCAACTATAAAGTTGCAGGCTCACCTTGATTCTAAATCTGTTCCAGGCTATGTACAAAGAGGTTATTCTAGGGGTTTCTTGAATAAAATTGAGGATGAGGTCAGACAGAATTACTCCCAATATTTATATAGGAATACATCTACTAATAATAGACACATTGGGATTCTGCAATTACTGGAAAGAGACTTCTACTCTACCTCTTATTCAGAACCTTCATTTCTTACTACTTATGATACTGAGTTGTTGTTTGTAGAGGAGGATTGCCAAAATTTAACTAATTTTGATCATTTGTGGATGGAAACAGATATAATCTATTTCTCTTTAAATGTATTAGATATAGGTCTTTCTTGGATTCTGTCACTTTTCTTCCTGAACCTTTTAATATCTTTTAGTTTGGAATATCAGGGTTTAATGGATAGACTGATCTTACCAAGTACTACATTTAAAATCACTCTTGAGAGGTGCTTGCAATAGGCCTAACTTAAAATCAGAGAGTCATTGTACAGTTCTCGTCCCGGAATATCTAGGTTGTACACAGCTTTTTAATCATTGTTTGGCTTATCTTAATTGGCAGATAATATCAAATAAACCGATGGGACAGATAGTTTCAGTGGTTGAAAATTAAGGCTCTCCAAGAATAACATCTGAGAGTAAGAATAGCAAGGATATTGTTTTGCTTCCGCTATTTTGTACCTTTTCAAGTCAAGTTCAGCAAACTGTTAGAATTCTTAGGGAAAACTTTCAGAAACTGCAGCAAACATTTACTCCATTAAAACAGGTTAAAATCACTACAGCTATAGGCTCAATAACAATCTGAAGGACATGCTTGTACATGCCTCATGCAATAAATAATTAAAAAATAAATTTACATGGTGTATTCCTTTTAAAAATAAGTATAGTATAATAGGTTTTCACAAAGGCAGAGACTTATTTTACAGAACTTTCAATTGAACTCAATTAATTGTGTTTATGGCATACAGTGTTCAACCTGCGGATTAATTTACATTGGATTGACTAAAAACTCAATTAGATTGAGATTCATAGAACACCTTTGTTTAATAGAAAACCGAAAGAAAATCACCTTCTTGTATTCCCATTTTGAAAATATAGAGCACATCCCAATTATATTTGGTATAGGGCACAACAGTTCTTGGACCAAGATCTATAGAGTTAGGAAGGAGCAGGATTGGATCCAGGCATTAGATATGTTTTATCGACATGATCTTAATGAAAAATGTGAAAAATTAAGGATTCAATTTTGGGCAAAAAAAAAAAAATAATAATAATTAGGGTTAAATATAAATTTGGGGGAACTTAAATGTGTTTGAACAAATCTCCAGGAGGTAAAAGAAATTTACTTTATAAATTTAGGAAAATGGAATTTAGTTTTTTATAGACATTCTCATCACTAGAATTATTTAAAGATTTAAGGTTCAGTGTGCCCAGGCCTAGCCTTCGGGCTGTAATCCCCTACCCTAACCTTAGCCTAATTCTAACCCTAACCCTAGTTTCTTCCAAAAAGAATGGGGAAGAATCACTCCTGAACAATGTGCAAAACTGGTACATACTTACCCCAAAAGAATTAAAGCTGTTATTTCAACAAAAGGGTTCTCAACAAAGTATTAATGTATATGGCTTCAGTACTTATACAAATACTAACTTTTGAGTTTTTCTTCTATAGTTAAATATGGTTCATTTTGACTTTGGCACTGTATTGCTACAACATAAAAGTTAACATTAAAAATAATGAATGGAAAAATATGTGTATAAATGTTTTGTCATGCAGAAAATTGTTATGACTTTACTTACTATTTGCAATGCAACATCTATTGGAATGATTTTTTTTAATACACGTGTAATAAAATGCATTGTGATTTCTGTTACAATAGCTGGCACATTGCAAACATTAGCACTGCTGTTGAGAATCCCGTACCAAATTCCATATATTTGAGACAACAGACAAACTGACACTATAACTAAATACAAAATTTAAGTAGAAAAAATATAGCAAATAAATAAGAATAAGAGTACTAATTTCAATTGAGATTATTGAACATTCTAGGGATCTTTGGCAATTAATGTAGAAAAAATACAGCAGGAACAAATTGGGTAAATAATTAACACATCTCATTACCAGCTATAAAGAGAGCACACTGATATCCTGGGACCTGAATTTGAGACTCCCACAACATTCCTCTGACAGTCAATAGGCTTCAATGGAATTAGTGCTTCCTCTATCATCATTTGTTGATTTCCTATATTTTTTTCTGTTTATAATGTCCTTTATTAGGTTATAGTGTTGATTCTATATGCCATCTCTGGTAATTAAAAAAATTAGATTAGATAAACTTTATTAATACTATGGGTAAAGTCAGATGCATAAAGCAACAGAAATATAAAAATCAAAGATACAGACTCACAGGACAGATAATACAGTCAATCAATCAATCAATCAATTAATTAATTAAAAAGTAAATAAACAAAAAACTTAATGAGTACATCAGGTGGGAGCATTGAACTGCTTGCTTGTGGTTGAATGAGCCTGTGATTAAAAATGCCACCTGGAGGAAATGGAGGAGATGTTTCATCCAATTTTGCCATCATCACCTTTTTCCAAAACATCTTCTAGCATGCTCAGGGTTCACCAGGTAATGGAGCAGGCTTTTCTTCTTTTAAGCTTGGTTTGCTTCCCCAGTAGACTGGAGCATAGAACAACACACTGGCAACTATGGACTGCTAGAACACTACCACACATCAAAAGACCTTGTAATTGGCGTGTCGAAAATGACACCCTTGACATTATAGGTATTGCAGACTGCAGTTACATATTCCTTTGAACTAAATGACACTTCTGCACATACATTTAAAACCTTGACTAATAGTCAACTTATCATAGCCTTGGCCCGCTAGCATCATTATGAAAACATTTTTTTAACCATCACTACATCAGCCTTTCTTTCTGTTTGGAAAGCAAATCAACCATAACTAACACTTATTCATATACTTAAACTTCAGATATTTGAATAAAGTGGATCTTTACCTGTCCCATAGTTTTGGACATGCTACATTATTTTATTCACACTGCTAACAAAACGTTTGAGCCACTGATCAAAAGCCAGAAGTAAACCAAGTCTGTTCAGTTACTGCTGCTTCCCCCATTTTGAAACTTGGAAAGACCCATATAAAAGCATGGTCTACCAGTGAAGGAAGGACTGGGAAGCCAGCTCACGGCTATCCTGGAACTGCCAAAGTCCAATGGAAAGATTATAAAACAGTTTTTTAATCTCAGTGCACCAACTGTGAGCAGCTGCTTCTTTTATCTTACCCTCCATCACTCACGTTCAGCAATAAAATGTTTTTTTTTTTTTAAAAGCTGTGCGAGTTTTAGACTCTAGTCCAATTATCAAAGTATACAACAACATAGCAGGAGTACTATCAGTCTGTGTCTGTGTCAATAAGTGCCAGTCAAAAAAATTTGTTTTATCCTCAAACATACAATCACAATCTCAAACCCACTTGTTATATTTAGGTCAAATACTCATTAGTTGCATGGAGGAAAAATATCCTTGCAGGGATGCTAAGGTTAGAAGTCGTGGTTGGGGAAATTGGTAAAGAACTTGAAGGAAGACATATTCGTGGGCTTTTCCCTTTCTATTCTGACTCTGTTCCCTTTAATTTTGTAGGGGTCCTCTATCCTTTCATTTCCCTTCTCTTTTCCCTACATACAGAGACTTCTAATCCAACATGATCACCGTTGATCAATTGTGCACTATGCTGAGGATGTCATAAGTCTTTTTTCTCTCTGTCAGCCTTGCTAGCCAAGTATTGATTTAAAACAACAAACCCTGCTGTTTTCCATGTGTCTTGGTTCTGTATTGATCTTAGGTAAGTTTTCTCCAGTCAAAGACCTGATAATGGTTATTGCTATCCCTTTATTTATATTTTACTTTTTTAAACTGTGAAAGTTTCTTTTCAACTCTGCAGTACCACCTCTCAATTTCCAGCTGTGATATGAGCTCTCAATTACTGCTTTATTTTTTGAGTGGGTAATGATAACTCAGTTCTTCCATCCTCTCAGCATATGTCTTTCTGCTAAGTATAACTGTGGCAATGTCCATATGTATATCATGAACCAAATGTTGATAGGCCTTCAGACCACAAGATATACTGAAGGGCAAAATTAAAGAAGCAAACTACATAAAATGTGCTAGGTTAGTCGACGGAAAACGTTATTTTCAGAAGAAAACCATCTGAAAGAGAAGAGAATTTGCAAAATGTTCACAAAAAGTATATCATATATTCTTAACATGCTGTTTCCTACTTCCAAAAAGAAAAACAATGTCAGCTTTTTCACAGAAAATCAAAAAGTATCTAATTTCCCAGCCTGACTGCCTTAAACATTTTTAACACTAACAATAAAAAAGCAATAAAAATAAATTCACCTGCTGTTTTCATGGTTTTCATTTAATAAGTAATTATCTTGAACCTTTTCTTATTCTTTGGCTCCTGTACTGTATATACTAGTTGCTTTCTGTAGTCTATGGGAAAAAAAGCCATTCCCAAAAACCACAATGCAGAAAGCAGCCCATATGAGCATACTCATGAATTTGGAAGGTTCTACTATTTCTCTATTGCTTTTTTCTAAACATCCATTCATCCATTATCCAACCTGCTATATCCTAACTACAGGGTCATGGGAGTCTGCTGGAGCCAATCCCAGCCAACACAGGGCATAATGCAGGAAACAAACCCTGGGCAGGGCGCCAGCCCACCGCAGTATCTAAACAGGTATTAAATAATATCTCAAATTCCTAAGTAATGTAGTATTCATTTATATATGCTATATATATAAATAAGGCAAAGTTTACTGACTGACTTACTCACTCACTGACTCACTCATCAACAAAAACATTATTTCCCATTTAGCTACCCCACCTACAATAGAAAAACTAAACCGCCAAAATCTCAAAAATGCCTTGACTGATTAGATTGAAGTTTTGTAATGCTATAGAAAAATAAAATTAGCCAAAACTTTTTACATTTTTTTTTATTTTAATCTGTCAAGGTTTATTAATATTATAATAACTTACATGCATGGCACTGTGCTGAGAGCCTGCTATATGCAAATGAAGGACCCAGCTGAAGTGAACAGACCACTCAAATATTCCCAGTAACCAATAAGATGGATTACTGAAGACGGGCAGTAAAAAAAAAAAGAGAAAGAGAGAGACATCATCACATTATGAAATGGGAAGAGAAAGTTCAGCAAATTCAATTAAGATGCAAAGCTCAGAGGTCAGCACACACTGATTTTTGTTATTGACTACCTGCACTTCTAGATGATACCGGCTCTCCTCTTGGTTATCTCTCTGTCTGTGACAGCCATTTGTTACATGGACATCCCATTGGCCTGGTCCAGCCATTCATGTCCTCAAAAATAAGGATCCTGTGAGCCATATCACCATCTGGGAACCGCTCCACATGGCTGTAGTGCCATAACTGATGTTCCCTCTCAATGCAGGTAATGTGCCTCACTACATGAGCAACAGCTTGTTTGAAGTAAAGTCAAACCAGTGATACCCAAGGATTTACTGAAGAGAGACACATTACTGAAAAAGTCCAGTCTTCATCTCAGGTCACTAGATAGCATCCAAGTCTCGCAACCATATTGCACAACAGGAAGCACCAGGATACAAAAGTCTTGGACATTCATCCTTTCACAAAGATATCGGGTGCGCAACACATCCTTTTCCAGCAACCTCATGGCCCCCATACTCTCCCAATTCATCTACTGACTTCAGAGAAGAATCACTACAGACACAAATGTTGCTGCTGAGGTAAGTAAACCTCTCATCAAGGTTGACACCCTCTCTGCAGACAGACACACTGCTGATGTCTGTGCCCAAGAGTTCATTAAAAGCCTGGATCTTGGGTTTTATCCACCATACTCACAAGCCCAGACACTCATACTCCTCACTCAGTCTCTCGAGTGCCCTGATCAGAGCCTCCACTAACTCCACGAAGATCACAGCATCACTGGCAAAGTCAAAATCAGTGAATCTTTCTTCACTAGTAGATGCTCCACTGCCGCTGTACCCCATGAACAGAGTAGGAGCAAGAACACACCACTGATGAATCCCAGAATCAACTGGGAAGAACATAGAGGTTCTGCCTCCACTGTGCACAGCACTCACAGTACCAGTGTACAGGCTGGCCATGATATTCAGCAGCTTTGGGGGGATCCCGCAAAGTCTCAGGATGTCCCACAGGGCAGCTCGATCAAGTGAGTAGAACGTTTTATGAAAATCGACAAAGGCTGCAAAGAAACTCAGCACTCCAGGTTAAACAGCTAGTATATAATAATTAAACAATAAAAATATTAAATGCTCAAATGAAAAAAGTGTACCTTAAACAGTTGTTCATATCAACTTTCTGGCTTGGACTAAACTTTATCAAATGAGCTAAAAGCTACTAATGACACCATTTTAAATTATAAGTAAATGTAATGTCTTTAAGTGCTTTCTCTGCTGTTGTTCATATAGTCAAGAAAACAGATTTTATCCAGAAGATGTATGAGAGAGGATGCTTCTGCTGCTAGAGGAAATGTTTCCATTTATTAACATGTTTTATGCATACATCAGCTTCAAGTACTAGTACAGTGAAATTCTTATTGGCATGTCTGACCAACATGCAACACATCAACACCCTCCAGCATCATGATAAATAGGAATGTATTAAAATGCATAACTTCATTTTTTTAAAGGTTGTAATGTGTATTTTGTAGTGGATGTCTGTTTGTACCTTTTATTGTTTCTATAAATAATTAAGAGATCTAAATACATAATGGAAGCCTGTGCACTGCCTTGAAAGCAGCTGTGAATGTGTTTTTACATTTTTTATTTTACAAACATGGCTTTAGAATAAAGACAAGCTTTGACTCTTACTAATGGAATTTTAAATTGAAATAAATGGGTTCAAAAAAGGCAGAACAATATCTGCTGTTTGTTTGTGTAAAGACATAACTTTGATTGTTTTGTTTCAAATGTCACATTACCATTTTCTGAAGGTGCTTTTCCTAGTGGAAGCTCATGAAGTATTATAACCTATCTTAGTATTATCGAGTGCAAAGTATCTATATTGGATGAGGTGCCAACTTGCTACAGGACACACTCACATGCACACAATCCCAATCACACACTGAAAATGAAGTGTCACCAATCAACTTAACTGCACATCTTTGTATTTCTGCTTATTTGATAATTTGGCCAGAGTTAGTCATAAATTTCAAAATGCTTTAAACGCAACAAAATGAAATCCAAAGTCAATTAAGTCAGATAACAGTGAAATAGTTATGATTAGATTGTATTGACTGTACTTTGGCATGTAGTAATTTTTTTTCTGTTTTAGTCTAATTACAGTTATTTACACCACATTATACTTTCCATATCTTGTGCTTGTAAATATGAGAAGTTGGAACAAATATACAGGCATACAAAACTCAGGCCTGTATTATTATTTTTGGTATATGAGGGCGAGTTTTTTTTTTTTTTAATATTATTTATTTCAAACTGGCTTTCTCAAATAGAACAATTCCATGAGGTATTCCTTCAAGAATTTCAGTAGGATACATTGACAGCTTCACTTACCATATATTACATTTTGAAGCATGTCATAAATTGAACTGTGAACATACAAATATGTTGCACATAATAAACCCTAGTCAACATACCTATTACTTGATATTCGTAATGTTTTTTAAAATGCTACTTTTAAAAGAAAAAACAAATACTTGAAGAGTTCAACATTCTGTACAGAATAATCCATGAATGTAAAGTAAAATACAGTTAAATGTTATCTATCTTCTGCTTAATCCAGTTCGTAGTTATTGGCTTGCAGACTGTTATCGTGCAATCCAGGAAAGTACAAACCTACTTTTACAGGCCAAACTCTTGTATAAACAAACACACACTCTTTGGTGAGGAAATGTTTAGTGTCTAGTTAACCTATTGCATATATCTTTAGGATATGGGAGAAAAATCATTTCCAGAGGTGAACCCACACAGACTAGGGCAGAAAATACAAATTCCATACAAAAAATGTCCAAGGAAGTAATTCCATAAAAGACTCTGAAACAATGAGACAGCAGAGGTATGCACTGTGCTATCCACAAAGGAAAAGGCTTAAGCGTAATCATAATTTTAAACACAATGATTGAATGGAGAGACCTAAAAATGGCTGTCCACCAACGTTTACCATCCAACCTGACAGAACTGGAGAGGATCTGCAAGGAGGAATGGCAGAGGATCCCCAAATCCAGGTGTGAAAAACTTTTTGCATCTTTCCCAAGAAGACTCATGGCTGTATTAGCTCAAAAGGGTGCTTCTACTAAATACTGAGCAAAGGGTCTGAATACTTAGGACCATGTGATATTTCAGTTTTTCTTTTTTAATAAATCTGCAACAATTTCAAAAATTCTTTTTTTTGTGTGTCAATATGGGGTGCTGTGTGTACATTAAGGAGGAAAAAAATAAATTTAAATGATTTTAGCAAATGGCTGCAATATAACAAAGAGTGAAAAATTGAAGGTGGTCTGAATACTTTCCGTACCCACTGTATATATATATATATATATATATTTTTTTTATATATATATATTGCTTCACTGTGCACCCACCTTACCTGAAAGTGCTTCCAGACAAGCCTACAGGACACTGGAAGTACACCATAAAAGAAGCACGCTGCCTTCATTCCAGGAACCACTGAGTCGGGAGTGAGGATACAAACCTTGTTGGAAAGGGAGTGGAGGGGATTCAGAGAGAGGAAGACAGAAAGAAGGCAAAGACCCAGAGTGCTGTACTGTACTTGGGCTGAATTGTGGGAAACAATTAGGGAAGAATTTTGTCAGCGTTGACACCTGGTGCCTCACAGCAAGTAAGCAAGTAAAACACCAAAACACATTAAAGCCAGATTTGCAGGTAAATGGAGAAAAGCTTAAAATTACTTATCCATATAATAGTATTAGTAATAGTAATCCATTTATTAGTCATATCTTCTTTGCATTGAACGTTGCAGGGCTAATTTAGAATCTGACAAAATTCACTAATATTATTCTATTCTGGGCTCCTTTCACTGTTTGTGTATAGCTATGCATGTTTAACTATTGTTGCATTAAGTCTTAAGATTTAATTACTTTAACAAATTAATACCAAGTAAAAAACAAAAAAGACAGATTTAGATGTAAAACATGGAAACAACAAAATAAACTTTGGTACATACACTAGTACTGCATATACATAAAAGCAATGCAAGATTCAACTAAATATAATTCTCTCAATGACTAACTTCAACAGCTACTATTCTTCATTGTATTGATCAGTCCCTAATTTCTGAAATGATGGTATCGGTGTAAAATGCTGCAAAAGCAAAAACAATCATTAAAGACAGTATTTACTATAAAAGCTTCAAACTAAGGACAACACCTTTGAACAGCTCACTGAGCATCAATAAAAGTTTACTCACTTTCAGCTCATTAAAGAAGACTGATTACACCAAGCTATATGCTAGTGTGTTGAATCATTGTGTTTGGGAGCAAAATAGATTTGATGTGAGCAGTCAGTATCACAACAGAGTCAAGACTTACTTATTAACCTTTTCTTCCTAGTCACAAGTCAGATGAAATATAATCTCAAAAGAAATCTTTAATTTATCGAATACTGTAGTGCCGCGTTTGCTGTAGTTGAACAATTTTCTAAAACCATGTTTATTCAAAATAATCCCATTGCAAATAAGTCACTCCTTTATTTTAGACAAAAACAATTTGATAATGCTGCATTGTAATTATCTCCCCTTAGGGAGAATATCTGATCTACATGTGGGTTTGTTTGGCTTTACTCAAAATATACTAAAAGTCGACCTAATACCAAAAAACAATAATTTTCTAGTCCTGTATCTTTCACAATATCTGGGGCACCTAGAGAAAAATACTTATTCTTTGATCAAAAATGCTTTATAAGACACTGTTTCCATCCATCCTTCTGATTCTGCTTTTTCAAATACAGAGTCAAAAAGACATGGATAAGGTGCCAGCACATCATAAGGCATGTTCACCCATACTGGAATATTGTACCAAATAAGCAAGCGTATACCTCTTTGGAATGTGAGAGAAAACTGGAATTGCAACTTCATACAGATACTGAAAATGCTGGCCTTCAAATACCAGAGCTAAAATGAAACAGTGCTAAACATCACCAAACCATGCCACTCAACAGAATTAGCATATATACATACATACATTCCTAAAACTGTTTAATCTAATGCGGGTTGTGGAAGGCATTAGTCTATCCTGGCAGGACTGAGGAACCAGCACTAGACGAAACACCAGACTATTGCAGTGCTAACTCACGCACACGTAAACAAGGTCAATGTAGAATAGCCATTTAATCTAAGATGCCATTTTTGTGATGCTGGAGGAACTGGAATACCTGGAAAAAACAAACAAACATGCAGACACAGATGAGTATGGATATGTTGAACTCTTTACTGTACTTTTGCCTTTCTACCTTTTGCAGATAGTTTTTCTATATGAAATGGTGGACTTTACTATCCTAGGATAGCAAACAAGCCTCAGTCTCTTTCAGCTACTATTTATATACCAACTCCAACCTTTCTCCAAGGGCCTTGGTTCCTAAGAAGACTAGATGACTCCAGTCTGAATACACCTGTTCCTCATCAGCTTGCACTGGTGGTCTCAAATGGTCTGAGTAAAGCATCAAACAATAGCATTGCTCTCTCAGGGATGTAATTAATGTCACAGATTAGCACTGCAGGTGCAAGATTTGTCATTTGTGACTTTGCAGATGGCTTTCTTAATGGTTAACAAGTATTTAAGTGAGCTGAGAGTATGCAATTTTTTGCATATTTACTGCTGTTTTGTTTCTATTTTTCTCCTGCTACCCATTTGTTATATTATTTTCATCATATTGTGCATTGGTAATGTAATTCAAGTATGACCTCAGGAACACATTGATAGGATGATGTGGCATTGTTATGGTTGTTGCACATGCCTTGGTATATTATGTCAAAGGTGTCATTTTCTAAAAACACCAACCATTCATTCATGCCTTCTGTGTCAGAACTTTGACATGTGCAGAGAACATTTCTGTCACTTTTTTCCTTCACACAACTAAAATAAAGAAATATGAAAAGATTTAACAATCAACACACATAACTAATCAAAAGACAAAAAGAAGTTTTTGGTTCTTTGTTTGCTTATTTCCAGACTACCAAAGACAAAGATTGGAAAAATTATACCAGATGTAGGTGTATTTTAATATGCATAGTTGCACTTAACATTTGCTAATACCAAAGGGAGGAAAATTAATGACAGATTACCTGTTCTTTGCAAAGCAAGCATGGATTTATGTCTCTTTTTCAACATGTCTGTGTTGTTTATGTATGTTTTATGTTTTTACTATTTTGGTTAAATTTGAGTTATTTTGTTCCATGTATTTTTGTGATTACTGTTGTTTTTGTTTATTATTCTGCAGTCATATACTGTTTCTTTAAATATGTGTCCATTCCTTGTGTCCTGTGGGTGGTCCACCCTGACATCATCACTCCTGACAATCTACCTCTTGCTATTTAAGTTGATAAAAGAGGATCTCAGAAGTACTGCATAAAAGATTAATGAATAACTGTTTTCTCATTGGATTGCTTTTTAAAATTTTTTTAATTTGATTTTTTTTTCCTTTTTTGCTCTTTTTTGATTCTGCTCTTGAATTGTGCATTGGGACTTGTTCACTTTGGATTACCTTTCTAACAACTCATTTTTGCCTTTATTTCCTTTTCTTTTCATGATTCTCTACGTGACCATCATCATCAGGTCCTTCCATGAAAACCCTAAATACAAAGAGGACTGTTTGATTTATGTTAGGTAGATTGCCCAGAGGGGACTGGGCGGTCTCGTGGTCTGGAACCCCTACAGATTTTGTTTTTTTCTCCAGCTTTTGGAGTTTTTTTGTTTTTTCTGTCCACCCTGGCCATCGGACCTTACTTATTCTATGTTAATTAATGTTGACTTATGTCTATTTTTTATTGTGTCTTCTATTTTTCTATTCATTTTGTAAAGCACTTTGAGCTACATTTTTTGTATGAAAATGTGCTATATAAATAAATGTTGATTGATTGATTGATTAAATATAGATGTATCATTTTAGCTTGTCTCTATGAGATTGAGTTTTTCATGGTTCCTCCCTCTTGTAAGGATTTTTAGAAGTTTAAGGTATATGTTGACCTTTACAAAAAAGTTTCCCCATTTTGCAGCCTGCTAGGCCAGAAGCCTGAAGCTAGAAGCTGGAGGTCTAGCTGGATTAGGGCGAGACTCTTCTGGGCTGGCCAGGTAGGTATTTTTAGAGACATCAAACCCTCTCATGATGTCTTGTACTACTTTGCTTGCTGGATTTTTTTATCATTGCTTCCACTAGTATGTTCTTGATAGTACTTAATGCTGTTTCATGTAAATGAGGGCATTGCCACTGCATATCTGTCTATAATAATTGTCTCAAGAGTGCTGTTATCAAAGCACATTTTTGTACGCATCTGTATGTACTATGAATAGTGTTTAGTTAAATCTGAAGTTGGTATTCAAAGCTGACATGCTTTTATAATGTTTTCAGATTGTCTTGATCTGACGTACACTCCTTCAGGTGTTATCACAAGGCGCATACACTGTACCTCACCTTTGACACCTTGCATGCATTTTGTGTCAAGCTTAATATTTCTCTCTGTATTATGCTGCACACAAACTTTATACAGTACGCATTCTCATTAGTGTCAGTAATAATTATGTCTTCTGCTATTTCAAACACACAGACCTTGAATGTTTCTTTACAGTTATCCTTTCAATCACTGAAAAATTGTATATCAAATAGAAGATGTGTGAATCTATAGCACAACCATATTGTGTGAAAAGTGCAAAGCAGTGACAATTCTTTATCTAGATTTATTTCCAACAACTGCTCCATGTATTCTGGTATCATAAATGGTCTCTCTTGCCAGACAGTTTCAGCTGTACATTATAAAGATTTGAAAAAATGCTGTTGTCTAAATAACACTCTTCTCAGTTACTACCAGGCTGCTAAATTAAATGCCAGCTTTGTGTGTTGAATATTAAATAAACATATAAACTCGCAAAGATTATTTATTTTTGGTTGCAGAAGAATACTCTTTGCTAAGAAGCGAATATGGTTACCATTGGATGTGGTCCTCACACCTTTTGTAAAAAGTCTCATTTTCAAAAGTTTCCACTTGGACACCAAAAGCCTTTATCATGTTTTATTTAAGACACATCCTACTTTTTATAGTTTCTTTGAAATTCCACTTCCCCACCATGTGATGGGGCTCCAAATCTTGTCATTTATAGAAGCAACTGCTAAATTGCACTCCTATTTCAGTCACAGTGGCAGATAACGTTTAAGCAAGTACGAGTTACATGCAGGATTTGAGAGTACGGACCAATTGACAATACAATCCCTGTTGCTGCTAGTCCACTACTGCACAGCTTAAAGGGATTACTATTTGGTGGGGACCTGAACATGGAATATGTTAACATGGGGAAAGTCTGACTGCATTCAGCGTTCACACCATGTTGACAGAATAGTGACTCAACAACCTAGTGTACTTAGCATTATATTATAGGTGCGGAGCTGTGACTCTGTGGCTAAGGATCTGTACTGACTCAAATTTTGTTACTGTCAGAAAGGATCCTAACCTGTTGGGCCCTTGAGCAATGCCTGAAAATTGCTCTGGGGCACTGTATAATGGCTGACCCTGTGCTCTGCATGCAAAAAGACAATTTCCCCATGGCAATTAACAAAGTATATTAAATTAATTAAATAAATAAATAACCCATGCATCTACCTCTTTTTTATTTGTCTGCCATTGAAAGGTGATTTTTATGGTTGTCTTTTGCATTGTCAAAAGTCTTTTCTCCAGATCTTAGCATTTCTAATTTTTAATCATACTTTTGCTATCATCTGCTGGGTTCAACAAAACTCAAGACCCAGGCTTCAAGATTATTATAATTTGTTTCTTTTTAAACTGTTTTTTATTTCTACTTTATTTCTGATTTTACTTGAAAATTAAGTTTAATTTTAATTAATCTCCATGCTGTATTTTTGGTTTTAGTATAGTTTTTATTTCTCAAAACCAATTCTCTTTTTACATACAGTATATTAGTTTCAGTTTTAGAAATTATGGTTCAGTTAAAGAAATATCATGGAGTTTACTATGTGTTGCAGGCAGAATGCTAGTCTTAATTGGTTTGGAAGTAATATTTGTCTAATGTTATTAGAATACTTTTTTGTCCATTACGCAGTTTACTTTCCTGCATTCTCACCATAAAACTCACGTGTGTAGCACATAGCATGTTAAATATGAGGTTGAGAGAAGAAGCCCATTTTCTGAACCATGGTGTGTCACATAGCCTTGTAGATATGCCAGTCTCAATAAACAAATTAGCTTGAGATTCTTCACATTTTTGGTGTTCGGTAGAGTTTGTTCCCCAAGTTGCTACCATTTGCAAACATGATGTTAAAGGTTGTTGTCTTATGTGAACTTGGACTTGCACTTGCAATCTCATTGTTGGAACATTTCAAGCTTTGTTTTTCTTGGCACAGAAAAAGACAGTTGGTCAATCTGTGATGAACTATAATGTTTGAGTTTTTCCCCAATAATAATAATAATAATAATAATACATTTTAATTATATACCACCATTCCCATGCTATAATCTGTATAGCCCATTAGGTATCCTATTCTACGACAATGTGCTTTTTATTGCAGCTTTCAATTTTGAATTCAAAAATCTCCCATTCATGGTTTTGTCATTACCTACCACTCATGTTGATCTCTAAAGCCTTCTAAGTCAGAGAAAGTTTATATAAAGAATTCTGCCACCTGCAGGTTCAAAAAGAAAAATCAGATGATACCTGAATACCATGAGGTGACTTATGGGGTAGGATGCCCTTAAACCAGGGGTCCTCAATCACGGTCCTGGAGAGCCGCAGTGGCTGCCGGTTTTTGATCCAACCCAGTTGCTTAATAAAAAGCACTTATTGCTAAAGTAACACTTCTGCTTCACTTTAGTGATTTTGAGCCCTTATTGCTTAATTTTGTCTTAAACAGCTATTTTAATTGCTCCTTATTATCAATAACATGCAAATGACAAGAGAGAGCAGCATTTCTCCATTTAGCTTATTTACATTTACACCTGTGTGTATTTATCTGCACTATTGGGTTTAATTAAATACTTGGAAGAAAAATGAAGAGAAAAAAGTGAAGGACTGAGAATTACTCGTCCATTTTAGCCTTCAAATCATTTGCATGATAGAAAGGGAAAGAAAATCTAGGATATGAGAATGACCTGACATAGCAGAGTTAATTTAATTTCATAGCTTGTTAGTGCTTTATTGGCAAGAATTGCTTTCTAATTAAGCAACCAGGTCAGAACAAAAACCTGCAGCCACTGCGGCTCTCCAGGACTGGGATTGAGGACCCCTGCCTTAGGCTTAAATCATTGTTTTTTGGCCCCACCTAGACATATTGAGGGAACCACAGAAAAACTACTATGTAGTGAAAACTTTGGAGTAACTTAAAGTTGAATAGTAACTACTCAACAGCAGCAAGCAATCCATGTGCAGAGATCGAGATCAGTCAACTAAACAAAAAAAAAAAAAACAGTATTTGAGATTATGAGTAATGCATTTCAAGTGTTAAGAACAAAATTAATATGATGCTAAAAGTGTCTGTTTTAGAGAGAAAAACACTATTTTGGCACCAAAGTGTTTTCACAATATGAGGTATGAGATATTTTCAGCTATAAATGTAAAACAACAAAAAATGTATTAATAAAAGTTTAGTTCTTTAACAGTTTGCAGACTTTAGGCAAAACTTTAAAACTTTACTTCAGCAGTAATTATATAAGATTTGTATTCATTGCCAAATGTCCTTTTTAAAGGAGAAATGATTCATCAGCACCAACATCCTTTGCAGATAAGTAGACCTAGTAAATCTGTTTATCACTGCATCAAAGGATGTTTTTATTTTTAAAAAATATTTTTCCTGTGTAAGGTGACAAGTAAATTGTTGTCACCAGAATTTTAACAGAAATAAACTTAAACATTTCCTTCACTGTATGATATTGTATTCACTGTCTATGTTGGTATTGCATGACTGTCATTAGCCTGTGGGAGGCATGTAAGAAAAAAATAATTTAATTGTATACATGACTATAAACTTAAACTCTTATTGAAGACCATGTTTAATGTTCAGTTCTTTAAATGAGGTATTCGGACTAGGATGTGTCAGAATAATTCAGACATCAGCTAGTCTTCTGTCTATTGTGGTAGAAGGTCAGCTTGACAGTTGTCAAAGCTCATGGCCTTTTGTTTATTTATCAATCAATCTTTATATTGAAAAGCACCACTGTCATCATGCATCATTATACTATAGGTTGAATTATAGAGGAAAAAAGATTACTTTGTTAAATATGCAAGTACAGTAAATCAAGAACAGCAGATACAAATCAGAAATGTAATACAGGCAGAAACCAGAACAAATAGAATGCACGAATAACAAATTTCAATAAGCACTTTCAAAAAGAGCTTTATAAGCCAGATACAGTATCAAAAACTAAAGAACTCTATATGACAAACTTGAAACAAACATGTAATACAAAAAGTGACAAGCTATAGTAAGATCAAAGAAAAGCAGTGCAGCTGGACACCCATTCTCATCATTCACTCGGTTGTTCAGAGTTCTGATAAGTGCAGTTTCAGTGCTGTGATGGTTTAGAAAATCAGAATGGAAAGACTGAGAGTTGTTATTGAATAAGGAAGTAACTATAAATGCAAGACTTTTAGAAAAGAAAGGTACATTTAATATGAGAAAGAAGTGTTCAGGGCAGCAGAAATACAGACAGGAAAATGTTCCTGGGGAAAGAGATGTTGGGGACTATCCCTATGGGACAGATTCAGAATGGTAGTGGATACTAGAAAACATTGATGCACAGCGATGTCTCCCTCTTAACATGATGAAACATCTGTAAATTAATAATTTAACAATATCACATAATCCAAATGGGAAATGTATATATTGACCGTTCCCTAAAAAAAATTAAAAAAGAACTACAGGATACTGCCAGTATTCCAGTTAGACTGAACATAACTATTTGTCAATAAAGAATTAATTATTGACTGCATGCCTCCTGTGTTTTTTAGCAATACTTTTGTGTTTATTACTCTACACTTAGTTGCTCATCTTCATGCTCCCAGGTATATCCAAATATCCAGAACAGCCATCTTGATTGTCAGTTTCACGATGACCTTCACAAGTCTACATTCTGTGACGTTTTAACAAGGGCTGGGCCAGGAATGCAAGTAGCAACTAAAGAAAAAAATGAACATATAATAGTTACTGGGTAATTTTAACCACTGCAGTTGAATAAAATACAACAACCCCTGTGGAGTCTAGAGACTGTCTTGTGTTCTATGTTGTTGTTTATTATAGTTTTTTTGACGAATGTAGCACAGGAGTGTAGCCAGCTTTTCACAAAAAAGCTTTCTTAATTAAAAATAACCCTAAATTAATTGTTGCTAAAATTATATCCCATATAAAGTTATCTCATTTTCTCCAGCTGGCAATTGGATTTTTTTGAGCAAATGAAGTGCATATACCTTTGTATTTTAAAGACAAACCTGAACTATCCATCCTTTAACATAACCCACTTAATCTAATGCCACAGTTGTGGGAACAATCACTAACATTGGGCTAATTCCATGCCACACATAAACCTACCTTGTGCCTTTTTTTGAAAAGGTTTAAATAAAAACAAACACAAGTCAATGAGGCAAATTCCACATAGGTAAAGGTGATTTTGTTCTGAAAGGACCTAGTTGATTTGTCTTCTTTCTTTGCTTTGGGTAGGCTCCAGCTGTAAATTTATATTCATGTAAAGTATATGAGGTAAATGATGTGATGTACCACACCCACCACTACGTGAAATTTGTCATTTTGCACAATAAATATGCTATATTCAATATTTTCCTGGAAAATCACCTTGCAGCCAGCTTAGGTGAATATTTTTTTCACTCTAGTGCCTAATAATACTTTGCAAAGCCAGCATGACATCAGAGAACTATAGCAGCCTTGCGCAGAACTTTCATGCATGCATACAGTAAGATTATTGAAGAGCTTCTTTGGGCATGCCTGTTGTCATCACCTGGTCAGTACTCCAGCCTTCCAACCTGTGTGTGTTCTTTTTATTTTTAAACTTGCAGCATATTCATTTGAGCTGACAATAGCGACAGTATTATAAGTACTGCCATTGGACATATAACATTGATCCCTATGCACCGACCATAGAGCAGCACAAGGATAATTTGCAAGCATAATTAGCCATGTGCCCATCTGCAATTACAAAACAAGCCTTAAAATGGAGCCATTCATTCTCCTCCCCCTTCCCAAGAAGAAACATATGTGACCCTGTGAAATAATAGTTATAATGAATGTTTTTTTTTTACTTTTTCTATCTTCTTCCAGGCAGAAGAAAGTGCAAAGCATCAGTGACAGATCGGAAATACAAAACATGTGCAGCTCGACTTCAAACAATGGAACGAGCCATCTCAAACTGCTGCTTCATCACACAACTTATATGTGCCCCAAGACTGAAACTTTGTGAGTGCAATGATATATGTACATATTTTTACTTATTACTGGTTGTCACCATTTTTTGTATTATTGAAATTCATAAATATTTTCATAAATTTGCCAAACTTACGGTGAAGTGAACTTTACAAGGTTCACTCATCATTACCCACTACAAGTATGTACCTTGCAATCGTTCAACCATGGGGCTTCGAGTAGTCATGCTGAATATAAACCAGGGTGAGTGTGAGAGACACAGACAAAATGGTTCAAAAATGGATAGTTCTTTATTAAAAACAAAGTGATACCAAAAATTAGAAGTGCTACAACACTGGGAGCCTGCAGTTACTTCGGGACGCCCTTCCGTGTGTCGTCCCATTGGGGGGAATCCCAAAAGAGTTTAGAAACCTTACAGTGCGTAAAGAATTTTTTTTAATTTTGTGTCCAAGTATAGTGACTCTTCAGGCAAAAACAATTGTCATTGGATACGTCACATAAAAGAAAAAAATTCCAGTGAGCCAAAAGAGAGCTGTGATTACGTTAGTTAGAGTGAAAGTTGTCCTACACAATAACCCTCCTCCTCCTCTCCTCTCTCTCGTCTCCCTCACATCAGCCACGATTCTTTTCAAAGGTAAAGTGCAGGTTAATTTGTTTTATGTATTTTTACTTTATATTTTGTATTAATCATTCTTATATGAATATGTTTGGGTTGTAGAACGAATCACGTGAGTTTCCATTACTTCTTATGGGGAAATTAGTTTTGATATATAAGTGCTTTGGATTACAAGCATGTTTCCAAAAAACAAATTATGCTCACAAACCAAGGCACCACTGTACTCTCATGTAACTATTTAAGTTAAACAGAATCTATAAATAAAAATACACATACATGGCATACATAGGTCTACACCATTGCCCTAGTGCAACTGATGGATATTTGAATTAAAGGGATTTTAACAGGTAAACATAATCTGTTATCTTCTTATGGTAAATTTTAAACATAGCAGATTTTCAAAGTTTATTCTTTTGCAAGAAGGGGCACATTTCATGACATTAACAGAGAAACAAACACATGTTTTGGTAGCATCTCTAACTTCTAAGATGTTCACTAGAACTTAGTAAATTTATGGATTTTATTTTTACAGTGTTTAGTGTTGCTTTTCATTCAGTTCTCAATGAATCTGAAACATTTTCTTATTTCTTTTTTTCAAGTGTCTGCAAGATAAGATAGATACATCCAAAACATAATGAAAATTACTTATGCATATAATTAACTTGTATGCATATTATATGTATTAATTTGTATGTATGTATGTATTATTCCCATGTAATAGAATTAAATTGACCTATGCCCTGTTCACTTGAAAAATGCTTTTTTTTACTAAGCATTTTATTGTTATTTACTAACGTATAATGCCTTTTCTGGATATTTCCATTAAATATTCTGAATAAATCAATACTGTTTGTATCCAGCACTCCATGTGATTTAGTGTGCAGAGCTAATAGTGATTTCTAAGAGGGTTAAATGGCTGTTGAATGCTGTTAAAAAATAATGAACAGCAAGCTAAATGTCACACATGAAATTTGCATCTGGCACTTAACAAAAGTGTTTTTCACTCAGTTTCTCACACTCAGCTGTCATGAGACTCATTTATTGTACATTGCCTTGTCATTCAACACTTGGCCTAATTTGATTTTTAATTCATATAAATTAAATTATATGTAAGCATTCTCAGAGTTTTAATTATGGAGTAATGTGCTACAGTTTTATAAAGATTTTTTAATGAATTTCATCCTTGATATATTGAATACTTTACGTTTTATAATGGGTAAAGGTTTTCCTGAAACAAAACATACAGTAAATGATACTTCAGTGGCTATAAAAAAATATTCAAATCCTTGATGTTATAACTTGGCCAAAACATAAAATAAAAAGATGTACTTTTGACTTGGGTCACCAAAAATGGGAGACAAAACAAGGAAAACAATTCAAGAGGCTAAACAATCCAAGGTTCTACACCCAGGGTTCCATTGTTTGATAAAATAAATTTCAATAACATTCCCAAAGGCTAAGCATAATTCCAAGCTAAAATGTGATGAAAGTTTCAAGTGGATAGTATTTTCAAAAACAAGCTTAACTAAAAAAAATACAAATAAAAGTCTGTAATACTTTACATTTTAATTTCTAATATTTATTTTGCTCTTCAATTCCAGGAAAAGCACATTACAAAAAATAAAAATAAAACCTGGAATATACAAAGTAGTCTGAATATTATATATACACAAAATCCAGCAAAAGTCATTTAATATATTAATTTTGCATGGCATTTCTTTTTTCCTTTAGCTTTTCATCCTTTAAATCATTCCCCTTTCATTTTGCCGCTTTCCTCTGAATCTGAAGTGGTCAGACAAGATAGGATGCCTTCCTCTTCAGCCTTTGCAGCTTACTCATCAGCCGATTTGATGAAATGTCTAATGTCATCTTCTAGTCTTGCTTTTTTAACCTCGAGTTGTTCAGTTTCCAGTTCTGCCAATCTTTTCTTTTGACCGTTATGACTTTCCTCTTTCATTTTTCTTTCTTTTACTAAAATCACAGTAGCAGTGTTGCTGCCTGGCATTTCCAGCCTAACTCAAAAGTTCTTTTGACAAAACCACCTTTGCAGTTCAACCAGCACTTCTGAAATTTTATGATACATCTAAAAACAAGAGGGAACTGTCTCAGATTGTCTCTAACTGGTTCCTTATTAAAAGAGAGACCTCTTTCATCAAGTGCATGACCATTTTATACAATAAGCATGCTTCTTACAACCATCCACAGGAAACCATATTCCTTTCTGCCTGTTAAAAAGAGTAAAAAACAATCCAAACTATATTTCTCTCAAATGAACCTTGCAAACTCAATAGAATTTTGTTTTTTAAAAACATGATATATGGATCCGTATTTTCATATTACAACATCTACATTGGATGCATGAAACCTGCCACTATTTTCACTATATTATGAAAGCCACAGATAGATGCTCTTTCATAATAGGCATCCTTTCATGATTTAAACAGGCTAGGTTTCTCACCAGTGCAATGTTCACAGTTGACTTTTTACTATCTTGGCTACTACAGTAATCAAATACTTGCGGCAATCAAGGCAAAATGTTTAAATGTCCTGGGGCCTCATGTATAAATGGTGCGCATGCAAAGAAATGTTGCGTAAGAACTTTTCCACGTTCAAATCGCGATGTATAAAACCTACACTTGGCGTAAAGCCACGCACTTTTCCACGGTACCTCATACCCTGTCGTACGCAAGTTCTCCGCTCGGTTTTGCAGACTGGCAGCACCCAGCGTCAAAGCAGTGCTACTATTCCTGTGTGGTTACCCTTTATTTCTTTAAACCACATCCCTAACGCGGCTTTATAAATACACTGAAATTAAACACATATTGTTTATTAGTTTAATGCATCTGATTGTAATTAACCAATAACAATATAATAGTCCATGGAGTGGTCAAACTATTCTAAATACAATAGCTGCTTTAGCTTTGTTACTCTCACTGCACCTTCTTTTTCTCCTTGTTTCAGCTGCTTCCATTAGGGGTTGCCACAGCGGATCATCTTTTTTCATATTACTCTCACTGCACCACTCTGAGTATTATATATCACTGTATCTGAGTGAGGAATCACAGCAGGAGCTGATCGGAAAGAGAATTATCGGTATACAGCATCAAGCACACGCTGCCTCAGCGACGGCAAAACGTTTCAAATCCTTTCCTGTACGGACCTCGCGGTTCAGAAACAGTTTCATCCCAATAACTATAAACGCACTCAGTACAATCATCCCACTGTAAACTTGCACTACAGTTATAATATTGCACAACCTGCGCCACTTTATAAAGCGCGTATTTATATATGATGACAATATCATTTTTAAGATGAAATGCAGCAAAATATGTTGATTATATTATACAGATAAAACTTTAACTTCATTTAAATAATCTGTATTGTTAATAATTAAACATGTGAGGACACGGTGCCGCAGCGCTAGCAAGTTCATGTATTGTTCCTGCCTTGCGCTGTATATTTGCTGAGGCTGGCGCGACACTGGAAGGATAGACAGATAGAATAATTAAACACGTACTATGAAGATATTTCAACATTCCGTAAATGGTTTGAAGAATCATCGTTGTAAGCTTACAGATGGCTTAACGACTATTACAGAGCTGATTGTGTGGCGATTGGGTATTTGGGGAAAGAAAAGTAAGGACAGGAATTGCAGGTTAGTATGTTTGAAAGAGACAGTACTGCTACAATAAATTATTTCATCGAGGTCGCACATGGCGCAGCAGCATCTTGACATGAACAATCACTGCGCCATCGTGTTCCCATGTTTAATAACATGCATTCATTCCAATCATCATGAAAACGATATCATGTATACATATCAGTATTTTAATTATTCAGAGAGCTGTAATATCATGAATGTAATGGATTCTGTGTCCTGTCGGAGAAAGAGAAAGAATGGAAGCACGTAGTGATTCATACACATAGAGCACATTGAAGATCAAATACAAAACGAAGCATTTAACATGCTACTTTAGTTACGATGGGATTTGAGAAACTAGTAAATTAAATGATTTTAAGATGAAGTTTATGATGTTCTACTTTAATGAGAAAATAAACTACGTGATTAAAGTGGAAATTTCGAGATTAAAGTTGACATTTCGTGCTTTTTTCCCACTGTGTGCCTATTTTTTTTGTCCGTACCCTAATAAGCTCAGACGGTGGGCTACAACTTGCCTTTTCACGGTGACTTTGATATGTGACTTCTTTTTTTATTTTGGCACTGTAAGACTTTGTGAACTTGAGCTTTCGAGTTCCTCCGACACGCTATGTCACTCGATCAACTTCATTTTGTTGATTATACCACTGTTTAAATCAACAAATAGTATGGTTTTCCTTTGCCTCCACTTGGTATTCGCTGAAATTCTAATGTTTTCCCCCGTGCTTTTCCCATTGTCTTTTCACAGAACGCTGAGCTTAAGGGATATTTATATTAATTTGCATATTCAAAGAGGCATAATTTTGGGAGGAATTGGGGTGGGACAGCAGGCGCGTGCAGTCAGCCGATTTACGTAGTGTAAGATGAAATGCTTAGATAAACATATTGTGATTATTGATAAGTAAGGGGAAGGGGGAGGAAGAAGAAATTATAAAAAGCCAATCGAAAAATGGAACTTTGCTCTTCTGCCTTGAAAAGTGGAATCCATGTACTCATCTGTGACTGAATAAAGACTGATTGATTCCTGTCCTCCTTGGTGGTTACTTCCACACAAGCAATGTCCACTCGTCTTAACAATAACCGTTTCTCAATGCAGCAATGCCTACAAGGCAGGTTCTCTATAAGAGTTTTGGAAATCAACAACACCTGCATGAGAATCTTTGAAATTGTAATAAACGTGAATGAAGGTGCCTTCATGGCTCCATCCACTGACATGTCTGTTCTGGAAGTACTGTGCACTGCATGAAGTCCACAGAAGTTAAAAGCAAAGACTTATCTGAATGTAAACTTCTGTATTACTTGTTTTTAATTTAACAAATCAAAAATTCTCCAATTTACAGTAGAGTTACTCATTTATAACTGAAGTATATGGCTTGATACCCAGTTTGACTAAACTAAGTTGCTGATGGATGACTCAGAAAATTTGAAGTTAGAGATCTAGTTACTTAATAGAAGCTCTCAACCCGACCTCTCATGAAAATTACTTTGTTTCTGGTATATTTTTCATCAAACATTCATAAAATAACAGCACATGCCTATTAGAGTGCCACATTTTTCACCACTTCTTGAGATGTGCAGTCAAGGTTCCAAGAAAGCATGTCTAATGTGCAAAATGGGTGTCCATCTTTTATTAGGGATAATTTGAAAATACTGAATGCAAAACTTCAGGAAGTCAGGTGATTTTTCTACATTTTCTACACTCTACAAAATTATTAGAGAATGGCTGAAAACTGACGGTGACCTTTACCAGTCAAGGCACAGAAAAGCTAGTCCAGCAATATAGCAAGTGCTTTCATTTTCATTGAGATTACACGGAAAACTAGTTTCAATAAAAGAACCAAAATGTTCCAATAATATTTGTTAAAATCGTTAAAATCTTTTTGTACCAACCACTTCTTATTCTCTGGAGGTGCCACATATTGATATGAAACGGTAAATGGTTATTTACTTTAATTTATGGTAGGTTGAAAACTAGAATGCTCCTTTGAAATAATAGCTTTTGTTTTGTTCATAAATCCAATTATAATTGTATTTTGAACAGGAAACCAAAAGAGAAGCTGTAAGCCAGCAAGATGTACCAAACGCCCCTTCTACATATGTTCTGGGGGAGCAACCATGGGCTCCTCAGTACCTCCCCCAGGATGCCTGGTGGCAGCCTCCCTGGCTGACGATGGTGCCTCGGTTTCCCGCAGGGCTCCATGGGAGATGGAGTTCTCCACAGCCCTGTTGGGATCTGGGGTGGCCGCCATGGGGTGCTGCAAGGGTCCCTGAGCCGGCCTGGACAACTCTACAGCTCCGCCCGGAGGTACAATCAGAAACAGGTGATCAAGCACCTCGAGCACTTTCGGGTGAGCTATAAAAAGGGCCAGCAACCACCACTCTGGAGTCGGAATCGGGAGGAAGAGGACGAGGTTGCCAGGAAGGAGTGGTGGTGGAAGAAAAGTGTTGTGTGCTTATTTGGACTTTGTTATGCCTGTGGGGTTCACGGGGAAGACGTGCCTCATAGGTGAAAAAACAATAAAGTCTATGTTGGGTTTTACACATGCCTCAGTGTGAGTCTGTGCCAGGTCAGGTGCAATATAGCACCCCTTTTCACAACCTGTTGTGATATCCTGACACAAAATTGAAAAACAGGGTGAAAAGGCCTCATAATAAACAAAATCAAACCAGGACTGCACTAGCCCTGCCTCAGAAATAGATCTCATCCCAAACGGCCTGGTCCAAAACTTTAAAGGCAGGCTTTCTGGGCTGCACAGGCTCAAAACAGGGTAAAGCTTTTAAAGTTAAAATAACCCAAATGCACAAAAAATGTCCTTAAAGGGAGATGATGTCCTCACCCCTAGAATAGTTATTCTTCTATTAAAAATACACAGGCTTCAAAGTGGTTTGTAGTTTTGATGCTTATAGCAATTTGAAAAAAATAATAAAAAGAGACTTATGGCAAACCAGAGACAGTACGAAAAATAAATACATAAATTATAACGATAACAGCAATACAGAAATTGCACATCAAACATATTCACATTTTCATGAGAACACACTGTGGTAAGATAAAATGATTCACAGGCAAAGACAAGTTCAAGCATCGATGAACATACTAACAAAGAACATTATTAGTCTGATAACTGCAGGTTAGCGGGTAAAAAACTTGCATTATGTTTTCAAAAGCTCCGCTTCTGAATTCACACAGGCACATGTTTTTGCTTCAATAACACACCTCATCGCAACTGTGAGAACTTGTTTGTAGTCCATAGTTGATAGCTCTATTATCTGATAAACTATCTGTATTATTAAACAAATTCATTAAGTGACACAGTTTCCTCTGTGCAAGATGTCTCACATATAGATGTTAAGAGGGTTCTGGTTACATCATTTCTAAGTAATTAATGGATTATTTTGAAGTAATACAAATTCCCTGAAATAGCACAGTAGGGACATATTATCTTTTACATAAATGGAATGAAGTTTGCAATGCCAAAACTTACTCAGGTGTTGACCACAGAAGAGAGAGTTTCCATGGCAACAAAGTTATTTCCAGCAGTTTCCTCTTTGAAACATATATATTTGCTTTTGAAACAGATCAAAAGAAAAAAAAAAGTCAGCACATTTAAGGCTTCTGCTTCATGCCAATTTTACATTAAGAGTGTGTTGTCATGGTTTTGTAGCGACTCCACTCTTGATTTAAGTCCCGTTTATTATTGCCTGTAGAGTGCATCTGGAAAGTATTCACAGCACATCACTTCTTCCATATTTTGTTATGTTACAGCCTTATTCCAAAAATGGATTAAATTCACTTTTTTCCTCAGAATTCTACACACAACACCCCATAATGACAATGTGAAAAAAGTTTACTTCAGGTTTTTGCAAATTTATTAAAAATAAAAAACCTGAGAAATCACATGTACATAAGTATTCACAGCCTTTGCTCAATACTTTGTCGATGCACCTTTGGCAGCAATTACAGCCTCAAGTCTTTTTGAATATAATGCCACAAGCTTGGCACACCTATCCTTGGCCAGTTTCACCCATTCCTCTTTGCAGCACCTCTCAAGCTCCATCAAGTTGTATGGGAAGCGTCGGTGCACAGCCATTTTAAGATCTCTCCAGAGATGTTCAATCGGATTCAAGTCTGGGCTGTGGCTGGGCCACTCAAGGACATTCACAGAGTTGTCCTGAAGTCACTCCTTTGATATCTTTGCTGTGTGCTTAGGGTTGTTGTCCTGCTGAAAGATCAACTGTTGCCCCAGTCTGAGGTCAAGAGCGCTCTGGAGCATTTTTTCATTCAGGATGTCTCCGAACATTGCTGCAGTCATCTTTCCCTTTATCCTGACTAGCCTCCCAGTTCCTGCCACTGAAAAACATTCCCACAGCATGATGCTGCCACCACCATGCTTCACTGTAGGGATGGTATTGGTCTGGTGATGAGCGGTGCCTGGTTTCCTCCAAACGTGACGCCTGGCATTCACACCAAAGAGTTCAATCTTTGTCTCATCAGACCAGAGAATTTTGTTTCTCATGGTCTGAGAGTCCTTCAGGTGCCTTTTGGCAAACTCCAGGCGTGCTGCCATGTGCCTTTTACTAAGGAGTGGCTTCTGTCTGGCCACTCTACCATACAGGCCTGATTGGTGGATTGCTGCAGAGATGGCTGTCCTTCTGGAAGGTTCTCTGGACCTTCTCTGACAGAGTGACCATCGGGTTCTTGGTCACCTCCCTGACTAAGGCCCTTCTCCCCTGATCGCTCAGTTTCGATGGCCGGCCAGCTCTAGGAAGAGCTTTGGTGGTTTTGAACTTCTTCCACTTACGGATGATGGAGACCACTGTGCTCATTGGGACCTTGAAATTTTTCTGTAACCTTCCCCAGATTTGTATCCTGTCTCGGAGGTCTACAGACAATTCCTTTGACTTCATGCTTGGTTTGTGCTCTGACATGAACTGTCAACTGTGGGACCTTATATAGACAGGTGTGTGCCTTTCCAAATCATGTCCACTCAACTGAATTTACCACAGGTGGACTCCAATTAAGATACAGAAACATCTCAAGGATGATCGGGGAAACAGGATGCACCTGAGCTCAATTTAGAGCTTCATGGCAAAGGCTGTGAGTACTTATGTACATGTGCTTTCTCAATTTTTTTATTTTTAATAAATTTGCAAAAATCTCAAGTAAACTTTTTTCATGTTGTCATTATGGTGTAGAATTCTGAGGAAAAAAATGAATTTAATCCATTTTGGAATAAGGCTATAACATAATAAAATGTGGAAAAAGTGATGCGCTGTGAATACTTTCTGGATGCACTGTATGTAATGTAAATTGTTTTGTTATTTTGTTTAAGAAAGTGTTCTGTTAATTCTTTTCTTCGTGTTTAAATTTTAAGCTCTTTTCTGATAATCTTTTTTTTTTTGGTGTTTTGTTGTTTTATTTCTTGCCTTTCTCCCTTTATGTTGAATTAACTCTGCAAGTGTACAGATAACAGGACTGCCAGTTGAGCCCTATTTAAGGGCATTTCAAGCTTCAAGCTCTAAACTCACTGCTTGGGGCATCGAGGGTGCTTCTCTAAGTTGTTGACTCCCTTTTCCTGCTGATTTCATAATTAAGATTAGTCTTGTTTTTTGTATATATTGACCTTTTTTGTAGGTTGACATTTTGCATTCATTGGTCTTTAGTATTTCTGACCATTTCTATGCTTGATCTTTTGGCATTTTGACATTTTTGTCATTCTTGACCTTTATTAGTTAGGTTGTTTGTACTGTATTTTTGAAAACTTTCACCCCAAAATCTTTATATTGAATGTTTTTTATTGTTTGTTACTTGATATCTTACATAAACAATTGGTCACCTGAATCTGGATTAAGTTTACAAATTAAATTAAGAATTTGGATTTAGTTAATCATTTAATTTTAAATTATGTATGTTTTGAGGCTTATGATTTCACTTTTCTTTTATTCTGATGTTTTTTTTTCCAAAAATAACATGTACACTTTTTCTAAACATCATTTGAGATGTGTACAATATGCTTTAACACTAAAAAGGAGAAGTAATTAAACCATAATGATAAAAACACAATCTATCTTAAACTTTGAGTGGATAACTAACGATGTATTGAATTTGATCTAAAGAAGTGAATGCCACCTTTGTGGCCTATCAGTTCTATGACTTCAGCCACAATTCATCATTGAGATTTTAGTGTTTACTTGGTTGTTTGGGATTTTTCTATCATTGTTTAACATTTTTACTGCCATTTTTTTTATGGATATCACTACATTGTGTTACCCGATGCTATTAATTGCTGTCATACAATACAGGCGACATCATTTTGTTATTATGTGGTGTCTATCGTCTATTTGTTACAAAAAATGGTGGCACCAGGAACCATCTGTCTGAATTTTAGGATCAAAGCTTTTCTTTCTAGTTTGACAGCAAAGTTTATTTATGTATTTATTTATTTTTGTATGATTTTTGTTTTGTAAAAGATTATCTCTATGTGACTTTCTGTAACAATAACAATTAAAACAATCCTGAAAGATCTTTGCCAGTGTGACCGCAAGGGGTTGCCACTGTGTCTCAAATGTCAGACACAATAGTACCCAACAAAGTCCATGATCCAAATAAAGGATTTTTCTTACAAAATATGAATCACTAAATATTCAGAAACAACCAATCACAATTACAATCAAGTGTGTCTCTTCTTTCTTTCCTTCCGCACCTCTAATTGAGATAGGTCCTTGCCCAACAGTGTGATCCAATGGCACCCAGGAACAGCAACAGGGCTGCACTTCCCATGTACCCCTGAGGGAGTTCACACTGGGATGCCTCAGGAGGACCACTGCCACCTCTCAGATGAGGGATGTAACTGATCCTGGCCTCTGCTTTCCGCTGGTCCATGGAGCCAATCCCAGCCAACACGGGGCGCAAGGCAGGAAACAGGTAACAATAATTTTGGTAAAATGCAGAAATCATTTTCATGAAACCAAGTTTATAACACTAGTAAGACAAATAATGATATTGTTGTTTTTATTCAAAATTATTTTCTTATGGGCATAGTTTTAGTAATATATCAGTTTTTATGTTAATGGTAAAAAATATCTCAATGAAATATATTAAATATTTGACATACTTTCTGTATAGTGTGAAACTGATTTATTCTGATTCAGGTTTGTGTTGTGCCAGTGCCAGTCCTGGACAAGACACCAGTCCATTGCAGAGCCTGTAGATGCACACTCCCATAATTGTGCCTAAAGTTTCCAGTTAGCCTAATATGCACATCTTAGGGAAAGGAAGAGAAAATAACACAGAGCAGAGGAAAATGTACAAACTTACAGAATGACCAGGAATGGGATTCATACTTGGTACACTGGATTCATGAAGCAGCGGTACTAACTGCTTCAGTACTGTCTAGACAAATATACTGTAAATAGAACCATATTAAAACATGAATGGTTGCATATGTTAGTGTATATATTGTACTGTCAAGTAAATATGTTTTTATGTTCTTTGATATATAATGATTATATTGGGCTGTGCAGTGGCTTGGTGGTAGCTGTAAACAGAACAGGGTTCACATACCAGGTCCTCCCTACAGAAGAACTTTGTATGTTCCTCCAGTTTCCTCTCACTGTCCAAAAACATGCAGGTTAGGTGAATTGGTGATGATAAATTGGCTCTTGTGTGTGTGTGTTTTCTGTAATGGACTATCCATGGTTTGTTCAATTTGATCTCCAATTAAACATTTTAAATATATGAATCAATCTTTAGATATCAAACAGATGACTGATAGATGACTTTTGATGTTTCTGCTGTGTATATTTTTTTCACTAAAAAGATTAATGTATGAGTTTTTGCATTTTATTAATGGCACATTTTTCATGTTTCCCTCCAATGTATTGGTTGAATAGTATAAACACTATAGTTAGACAATGAGCTCCTTTGCACTTCTCCATAGGCTTTCTCTTCCTGAAATTTGGGAACCAGCTAGAAAGTGAATTTGCTACAAAATGATTCACCTTAGGGTGGCATGGTGGCGCAGTGGTAGTGCTGCTGCCTTGCAGTTAGGAGATCCGGGCTCACTTCCCTTTGTCCTCCCTGCATGGAGTTTGCATGTTGTGTCTGTGTGGGTTTCCTCTGGGTACTCTGGTTTCCTCCCACAGTCCAAAGACATGCAGTTAGGTGGATTGGCAATTCTAAATTGTGCTTGGTGTGTGTGCCCTGCCCAGGATTTGTTTCCTTTCTTGTACCCTGTGTTGGCTGGGATTGGCTCCAGCAGACCCCTATGACCCTGTAGTTAGGATATAGCGGGATGGATGGATGATTCACCTTATCCTCTATTGTTTTATCCAGCATTTGGTATATACACACATAGCCACTGTATAATTTATTTGGTCTACAGTATATTAAAACTGAAAATCTCACCTTCATGTTTCTATATATGTAAAGAAATAAAATGTCCAGTGTCTGTGCCTGAGAAAAACAGTGTCTATAACAAGGATGAGAATGTCCAATAAACAAAAGCAAGTGGCCAGCTCAAGATAATAAACTGTGTAATGTACCTCTATGCATCATGTCGTCCAGCGTCTTCAATAGAGCTGGAATGTCTTATGAAGAAAGGCAAGAAGAAGTGCAAAGAATGAGGGATGTAAGGGCTAGAATGTATGATGAAAAATATAGCACTGGAGGAATGTAAGGCCTAACCAGTGAATACAGGTTTGCAAATGCACAATGTGATTGAAACAAGTAGACTATTGTACCATTAAGCCTGTTTTAATAAATGGCCATTCACTATGCTAGCACCTACATAAATGTCCCAAAATGTGGCAAAGATTCTTATTACAATATACAGTATACTTGCCTGAAAACTGGGGCTGCTACATCATGGTTCATTTTCATTATTCCAAGATGGTGGCATATCTAAAATGATATCCCATCTGGCCAGTAATATCTACTATACTGCTTTATCTCACTTTGGTAATCAACTGCATAAATGTACATACACTCACATCTACTGTGGTAAATTCTGGTTCACCAGCTTACCTAACCTGTACATCTTGTTCTAGAACCAACAGTCAAATTAGAGTGAAATATCTTTTCATTTTTGATTCAAAGCAATTCTTAGTTTAGATAGATAGACTTTATTAATCCCAAGGGGAAATTCACATACTCCAGCAGCAGCACACTTTAAAAAAAAAAATTAAAGAGTGATAAAAATGCAGGTATAACAGAAAATAACTTTGTATAATGTTAACGTTTACTCCCCCCACCCCCACCCGGGTGGAATTGAAGAGTCGCATAGTGTGGGGGAGGAATGATCTCCTCAGTCTGTCAGTGGAGCAGGACAGTGACAGTAGTCTGTCGCTGAAGCTGCTCCTCTGTCTGGAGATGATACTGTTCAGTGGATGCAGTTGATTCTCCATGATTGATAGGAGCCTAATCAGCACCCGTCGCTCTGCCACGGATGTCAAACTGTCCAGCTCTGTGCCTACAATAGAGCCTGCCTTCCTCACCAGTTTGTCCAGGCGTGAGGTGTTCCTCTTCTTTATGCTGCCTCCCCAGCACACCACCGCGTAGAAGAGGGCGCTTGCCACAACCGTCTGATAGAACATCTGCAGCATTTTATTGCTTATTATAGTTTGGCGAATGTAATAGTCTTGTGCCTATATTTTACTGGCTTTACGGCTTCTGATTCTTGTATGGTTTAGAGTCTAGATTTTGGTGTCAATATGACACCTGGTTGTTGACTTTTTCTTTCAGTTTGACCTAAAATAGGTGGAGTGTCTTCAATGTCATTTCCAATGCATGTGTGATTAACACTAGAATTACCAGAGCCTGCGAAAAAACTCGTAAATCTGTCCCACCTTAAATCGCTTCTTAAAATCGTTTACAGCTCTCCACCAGCGTCTTTTGTTATCTAAATGTGCTGATAAAAATCAGGCTGCAAGCAGCCGGCTATTCCATCCCCCCACCGACTTAGAACGTGCACAAACTTCTCCCAGCTCATGCCTTGATTGATTTTCTGGGAGTGAAGTGGAGTTTTAGAGTGGAAATAATAGATCGTTGTTTGGAACACACGCATTTCATTTCTGTTCCTGTTACTACAGTAATCTGTGTAAACACATTGTTAAAACAGAAATGTTTTTTATATTCTACTAGTAGATGACTAGATAGACTAGTAGATATATATAGTGTATGAAGCCTGAAGTATCAAAGAAATACTTTCACAAAAGATACAAATTTAACACAACAATTGTGCTTTTATTCAAAAATATAGCTGCAGAAACAAAAAGCCGCCTTAACATGCGACATTGACACTTGTTTATTATGACTACCTCTGTGGCGTAATAGAATCAGCTACGGACTGGCAATCGAAAGGTCATCAGTTCAATTCTGCCCCACTCCGTTTTGAGAAGTAAACTGCTCTTAGTCTTACTATTTTAGAATATAAACATACAGTACATTTGATTTCAGTCTGTAACAGCCGGTGTAATTTATGATACTTGTAAAGGTTAGCTTTGTTTTTTTTTTTTAGTCAGTTTTATTATCTCAGCCGCATTCACGAGCCCAAACACACCCCAACCCCCCGTATCTGATACTGCTGTTTTCACATAGACGTGCTGTAACAGAGGTAAACTCAGCTCCCTTCTACATCGGAGCAAGAATGCACATACCATTGCTTGCACACTAAGGTGTCAGCAGGCACTTTTCGTGGCATTACACACAGTTTAGAGTATGCCCTCTGCACACTACTTGTGACTTTAGGCTTTAGGAAGTAAGTAAATAAATAAAGGTAAATTGTTTCATAAAATGATTTCTTCAAAACGTCGAATGTTATTTATTTGGCAGACAAGCACTTTTTGTGGCATTACACATGTATGACATGCTCAAAAAATACATGTTGAATGCCACAAAATGTGTTTGTGTTCTAGTGTTAAAGTGCTCTGGGCTGTCAGAGATGAACAGACATATAGTGACTTTCTTTTAAGGAATGGGACAGACATTTTCAGCACTTGGATGTTCAAAACTGGGAAAAATATATAGTTTCTGTCGTGGCGAAAAATTCATCATCAGAAGGCTTTTTACCTACAAATAAAGGCTATTAGGACTCGAGATAGACAGACAGCGTTTTAAGGCTTTATTGCAATAAATCAACCACACGGACTCAACCCAATACGGCCAAATTGAGCTGAGTGACGATCATTACAGCCATTGAAGCTTTTATAACAATTTCTTATCATTTTGGCTTATTTAATTAGCTCATTCTGCACCTGGTTCAACTGTCCATTGTTCCTCTTGATGTCTGTTTGGCTTATTCTGATTGGTCTAAGACTGGGTGGAAGACTTCCTCTTTCCATCTTTGGGCTTTTCTGATGTAATTCCCTATCTTTTCTAACCTTGCTCTAATGAGCTGGTTTGCTTACCTCCGCTGACTCCCTTTTACTCCCGTCCGACCAAATCTTGAGTTTCCATGGGAACCCTTATTATCTCCTTAGACTGGTCTCCTTGTGGAATGTGTTATCTTTCTATTCTGTTCCCATTTTTTCTAACTGGCCAAGGCTTCTAATCCATATATGGGTTTTCCTCTCTTAGGCTTTCCAAACTTTTTACTATAGTGACCTGAAGCTTAAGCTTTAATTAAAAAGAAGTATAGTATGTGCTTTCATTTGATCACTGCTTGCCATGCTTGATTTGTCTTAATTTCTACACAAAAGTTAATTGCTAATATATTCTTATAATATTTTTGCTAATGCCTGTATTTGCTAAGATTTTCTCCTCATGCATTACAGTGTGACCTTGCTTGCAGCAAAGGCTTTTTGTTGCCTTTCTGCTGATTCATCAATCCAGCTGCTTTTAGAGGCCCCTTCTCTATGTTATCTCTTCCTAGCCTTGAATCACAGGTGTCCTGAAACTCTTATCCTGTCCAAAACTGGTTTTGCTGCATCATTTAGCTATTCTTTTCTTTACTTTGGAAAATTTAATGTAAGCCTATAAAATAATGCAATATAACTGATTTTATAATAATAATTAAATATTTGCTAGACCTATTGTATTTGCTTTTATATTCTAATTTATGCTTAATCTAATGTATTACAAGCTTTTAATTACTTTTTATGACTCTATATGCTAATTTGCTATTCTCTTATGCTAATAAAAAATTTTCTTTCTACATTCCTCAGTATGAAAATACAATAAGTTAATTCTCTATTTTAACATTTTGTCACCTACCATCAGCTGCTGATAATTTTATCTAATCTGTTAATGGATAGCTACAGATCACATTGGTTTTAGAAAATATTTGTAAAGAATAACAGTTAAACTATTTAAAGCAATAAACATGGCCCAGTATCACAAAGTAAACATAAACCAGTAGACATGAGCATAATTATTACTAACAATGAATATAGTCAGCAAACAAATACTAATTTAAAGAAGAGTAATGCAAGCCTAATACATATACTCTATATATAATACACAGCAAGCGATACTTTAATTTTTTTTAATACTTTACATCATTAACAATGGCATAAAAATTAAGTAGTTTTCACTACAAATGCCATGCAGTATATTACCATATTGTCCAGCAGTCTAGTCAAAAGAAGTTCAAGATGTTTTTACCAATGAATAACAATTTAATCATAACACAACTTTTGTACATTATAGTCTGAATTATTTACAAAAAAAGCAGCTTGAAAAGTCAGTAGAGAAAAAGGTCACTGATGACCAGAGAGCCTCTTAGGATATTGCAGTCATACAACTGATACTCCATTACCCAAATTCACACAACTTTAAGTGCAAACCAATAATTTCAACCAGAAATCATCAGACACGAAGAACAACAGAAGCAGCAACACCACAGAAGATAATGTTAACAGGTCTAGCATAACTATTTTTATAGCCACATGAAGAAAAAATAATCAGAATCCAGATACATGGATATTGAATAATAGCTGTCACCCAAACAGCTGGCACTAAGTGATATCATGTGAATTCTGCAAAAAGACAGGTGTATTGCAAAACTCATCAGTGTCTTTTTAAGATCATTTAGCTTTCTGGTATAAACTCATTTTTTTCCATTTTTTTCTGTTATGTAACTGAAGGATTAAGTACTCCATGGGAAAAATGCACAAATAGATATAATAGAAGGGAAGGGGAGAATGAGGAGGAAAAGGATTAAGGAGAAAAAAATAAACAGAGGGAACCATTCTACAGTCAGAGCCCTGTGGTGGTATGTGTTCTGTGCTCACTGATATTCCAGACTGACCAGCTCTAAGAGCTCAATGAAGATTAGGTTTCAGGTTTAATGGGAGTGCTTTCAATCCCCCAGAAAAGTGGGGCTTGTAGGATCCAAAGGGAATTAAAAGATGAATTCACTCTCATTTTTAAGGGGGTAACCTTTTATGCACATTACAGGTTGGTACCTGCTTATAACATGCATGTTTTTGTCCATCAAAGTAAGCAAGAGTTTATCTTGCAGTTACAAGCTTAAGATAAATGTCCTTTTATTAGTATCTTTGAATGACTTTTGATTAACACCTTTGTTTGTTAGATTAACTTCGCAAAGCAAGACAACCAAATGTTGGTTAACAGTATAGCACATGTCACTTATTTTGTCTTGCTGAAAGGCAGGTGGGGAGGGCAACTGGCTTCCTGCTTCTCTGTTAAGTTAATTCTTTTAACATAAAAGGCCTTGTGTACCCCAGAAAGCCAAACTAAATGGGGCAATGTCAACACTGTCCTATATTATGTTCTCTCTAACCCCCAAGATCTGCTTAAAGTCATGGAGAATTGTTGGCCTTCTACCCTGGGAAATTGATACAACCCAGTTAGACATTCCATGGGTCTTAGACTGAGAACAATTTTACTAGTCTTATCAATTCTCTCCATCCTCAGGTTCAGAATTTTGAAGACACAAATCAATCTGAATACAATAAATAAATATTTGATACTTGACATGAAGCCAAGGATGTGAAAAAAATTATGACAGGAAATGAGTCTTTCATTTGTAACCACTGAATGCTTGGCACTGGGCTAAGGTAGCCTATCTTATGTTCCTATATTCTCATGTCCAGAGTAACCGAGTAACCTTTTCAAGTAACCAGTTCTGTTTTGGACTCTTGTCTATAAAGACCTATTACTCAATTTTGCCTTTTTCCAGCCAAACTTTCAAGTATATGGGGTGGCTGCTCCAAACCTTTTTATACCTTTGCTGTGCTTAGGGATATCATTTCACAATATATATGCATAGTGTTGATGGAGAAGTATAGAGAAGGCCAGAAGGAGTTGCATTGCGTCTTTGTGGATCTGGAGAAAGAATATGTCAGGGGGCCTCGAGAGGAGCTGTGGTATTGTATGAAGAAGTTGGGAGGGGCAGAGAAGTACGTAAGAGTTGTACAGGATATGTATGAGGGAAATGTGACAGCGGTGAGGTCCGTGGAAGGAGTGACAGATGCATTCAAGATGGAGGAGGGATTACATCAGTGATCGGCTCTGAGCCCTTTCTTATTTGCAAAGGTGATGGACAGGTTGGCAGACGAGATCAGACAGGAATTCCCATTGACTATAATGTTTGATGATAACATTGTGATTTGTAGTGATAGTAGGGAGCAGGTTGAGGAGAGCCTGGAGAGGTGGAGATATGCTTTAGAGAGGAGAGGAATGAAGGTCAGTGGGAACAAGACAGAATACATGTGTGTAAATGAGAGGGAGGTCAGTGGAATGGTGAAGATGCAGGTAGTAAAGTTGGCAAAGGTGGATGAGTTTAAATACTTGGGATCAACAGTACAGAGTAATGGGGAAAGTGGAAGTGAGGTGAAAAAGAGAGTGCAGGCAGGGTGGAATGGGTGGAGAAGAGTGTCAGGAGTAATTTGTGACATACAGGTAACATCAAGAGTGAAAGGGAAGGTCTACAGGATGGTATTGAGGCCAGCTATATTATATGGGTTGGAGATGGTGGCACTGACCAGAAAGCAGGAGACAGAGCTGGAGGTGGAAGAGTTAAAGATGTTAAGATTTGCAATGGGGGACGAGGATGGATAGGATTAGGAACGAGTATATTAGAGGGTCAGTTCACATTGGATAGTTGGGAGACAAAGTAAGAGAGGCGAGATTGTGTTGGTTTGGAAATGTGCAGAGAAAAGATGCTGAGTATATAGGGAGAAGGATGTTAAAGACAGAGCTGCCAGGCAAGAGGAAAAGAGGAAGGCCTAAGAGAAGGTTTATGGATGTGGGGAGAGTGGACATGCAGGTGATGGGTGTAACAGAACAAGATGCAGAGGGCAGAAAGATATGGAAAAAGATGATCTGATGTGGCAACCCCTAATGGGAGCAGTCAAAAGAAGAAGAAAAAGAAGAATGCAAAGTTGACTTACTCACCAACAAAACCACTATTTCCTTTTTAGTTAAATAGCTGAAATTTGGCAGGATGGTACAACTAGAGCACTAAGTATCTGCTAATAAAGGACATTTCCATATATCAATATTTAGATGCACCCTCCCCACAAAACAAAAATTAAATAATTCAAACTCTCAAAGATGCCTTGACTGATTTGATTGAAATTTGGTGACATTATTGAAAAAAGAAAATCAGTTGACAAGTGTATTTATATTTGTTGATGGGCTATTCTTATGAACATCAATTTTTCGGCTGAGCACTAAGAAGAAAGGAAGAAATTGTTTATTAGGTGTCCTTGAGTGCTTAGAAAGGAGCCTTTTATAAATAAAATGTATTATCATTATTATTACTGTGTAGAGAAGTGGGTCTGGTGCTTTATGCTCATGAAGGCCATTACCAGAAGTGAAGGGGAAGGAAAAAAGTGTTGCGAAGTGCAAAGAAAACATGCATGTTGCATCTTTGGCAACACACAGTAGATCCTATTCTGTCGGTTATTTCTTACTCATTGCAATGCGGTATAACATACTAGCTCAATTCAGTCCCTTGGTACAACATAAGTCAGGAGTGATGGCAAGCCTTGGTAAATTTAAATGCTTGCTCATCTCAGTAAAGAAGTCTCCCATGGATAAAACATACAGGAGATGGACATTGCAGTGATCTTTATGGGGCTGCTAACACCACCACTTTCAAATTCCACTGAAACAACTGACAACAGGCTTAACGTATGGGGCTCCTCAATCAAATGTTAGTTTATCTAGGCACTCCATCTTCCAGTGCTAATCTGTCATTTAAAAGTAATAACGAAAGGTGAGGAGGAGCAAGATGCTGACTAAACAGTGTACCACCAGTAATTGGGTTCGCTTCCATCACTGGGACATGTGTACATAGTTACAATATTATTTCTTTTCACTTGTTCTTTTCTGTACAATGCTTAAAACGTTCAATTCATTGCATGGCCAAAATAATGTGCAGCCTGTAAAATTCAATTCTTCATGAAATAAGTTAAAGTAAACGATGATTCAGTGTATATCACTTTAGATCTAAACCCTCCAAAGCTATGTAATGTTACAATATTACTGATTAAAGCTTTACATTTAATTCTTAATGAGGCTACCTATTCTACAGAATCTATTACAAGGTGAAATGACATTTATATCCCAAATTCCAATTATTCCTGCTAATTACCTATTTAAATTCAAAATAACACAGTTTTCTGTAAACATTTGGTTTTCCAATGGCCATTAGTAAAAGCCAAGGTCATTCACTAGGAAAAGCTAAAATTAATCTGCAGCAGGAATATTTTACTCATTTGCAATTGTATGTTGCATATACAATACTGAGGAGTTCCACTGTACTAATAATATTAACCCTTGGTTAAAAAAATAAGAAATAACAAATGTATTCAAAAAAGTACTGAGTTAGTTACATAGTACTTATGATACATTATATTAATAGCACTATAATCAAGGGTCATTGTCAAGAAAATTTCCCTGGCGAAACCTTGTAACACAGCTAGTTGAGCCATAGATGCATTTTCACCACTATAGCTGAAGAGCAGATGGTTTCTATAAAACAGTGTAAAAGAGCTTTCTTTGATTTCCCTAAATTGTGGGATTAAGAATGATGTCACTGTATTGTTTTCAGGTTAAATGACATCTAAGCAATGCTTTCAAGTTAGAAAAGAAGTTCATAAGAATCAGAAGGTCTAAGGTTAATAAATACTTGAGTGGTGATCTAATTAATAAGTCCATGCATTTTCGGTGCGCAAAAAAATACAGCAACATGATGGAGGTCTTTTGAAAACAGGCAGACATGACTGGGCAGTAAGTACTTATCTGCTTTATATTAGAGACTGAACAAAGTTACATTTCTGTTTTAACAAGACTAGAATAAATTAAATATGAAATAATCATTAATTTACTTGACAGTGCTATATACCAGATATAGCTAAAAATCTGAGGTCTTATCACAATTTTTCCAAAAGGTAATGAAATTAATTTGATGCAGTAAGGGAAGAGTATAGTGATTCCAGTTTGAAAAGGCTTGTTGCATTTTAACAAGAAAAACAAGAATATAGGAACACTTCTCAGGCTGCCAAATAATATTGTATCTGAAACATGCATTTTTAAATGTAAATAAATAAATCATTAAAAAAATTAAGAATGAATCAAAACTAAGAAAAAAATAAAATGAATTAAAAGTTAAGATTTAATGCACACTTCCTTGGCATGCAAAAATGCTGTCTGTCATTATATGCCACCTTTATAGTATGAACAGATCTGACACTTAGCTTTGAACCTGGTATGCCTGAGCAGGTTGCAAGGAAGCTGCTGTTTTAACAATATCAAGATCCACCCTCGACTCCTTCTCTCACCTCTCTTTGCAAATGTTGCCTTTTGTTCTGTGCCCCCATCACCTTGTTGAGTTGCATGGGAACTTGAATTATTCGGTAGTTACATGACTGTAGAAGTATTAAACACATAGTTTGTCTTCCAGGTTTTGCTCTTACATTGCATCTTATATCTAATTTGTGAGCCCCTTGTCTTATGCTCTACCTTGGCCATATTATACCACTGTTGTACATTATTGGTATTTTGAATTTGAATTCTTATGGTTTGAGTAACCTCCTACTAATTAAATAAATTCTGACCTTATTTCCTATTATTGTTCCTGATTCTTCTGCTGGTAAAGCCACACTTCTGAATCTGTCATTAAATGAAAAACTGTTCATTTACACACTTATAGTCAGATATCCATCTGATGAGATGCAAGAAAGAACATGTCAACATATCTTTTCATGTTATTTTAAGAATAAAAATCACACATTTTCATATTCTAATTAATGGGCATGAGTCCAGAGCCTATGCCCACAGCATTAAGAAAAAAGAAGGAATTAGCCCAGGATGGGGCACCAGCCCATTTTAGATTTGAATAAATATTAAAAATAAATAAAGAATGCAGTGTTCACATTGGTGCCATCTTTATTTCATGAAGTTGAGGTATGTATATAAGAGCAACTTAACCTACCTACCTACTTAACTTCAAAATAATATTATTTATTAACGTTACCATATTTCTTCCATAAACAGCTGCACATACTTCCACAATAAGTGTACCTGTAGGCAGCTGGATTCACTTCTTACTGACAGGCTTCAGGAGATGTCACTTTGCATTGGGAAAGATGGCAATGTAATAGTTGTTTTTTTTTAACATAAAATTAAAAAGTAAATAAAAAATAGTTATTCTGGTGACAGCTTATTAAGATGAATTCTAAGGTGAAAATATCGTAGAAGAACCTCCAACATTAATTTTATGGGGTTTTCTTGAAACCTGTTATTATTCATTTTTATATTGTGTATCCTTGACACCTATTTTCTTTCCTTTTTTTGTTGTAGACAAGATAAAATGTATGTGGTGTCCCAACGTTTAATTCCCATTATGTTATTAGAGAAACTGTATCTAAATTACACTATTGCAATTTAGCATCTGGGCATAATTAGAAAGGCTCCCATTTCAATTTTCTGTCACTTTAATTTACATTTAGTTCTATAAAGCAGACTGGTACAAACACTTAAAATTCTGTAAGTTCAGTTTAAACAGTTGGTTGTGTTCGCAGAAATCTGCTTTAATTATGTTTTTGTATTTAAACATCATCTTACATAAGCCTAAAAGCTTAATGTTTATTAAAATTTAGTAGTTTTGAAAAAAATACAGCTTCATAATGCTTGAGTACAATTTGAGCTTTTCTTCATGAACTATTTGTTTAATGAATTTTTGTCAATATTCTAACAGAACAGCACCTTAGAACTACAAGAGCAAAGGACAGGCACAATAATGGCTATCCACCTTTGTTTAGCTTTTCAAAGGAAAAATATATGTTTTAAATGTGATGTAGCTTTATGTTACAGGTTCTCGTGTTTTTTCTGACTTGGATTAGGGGAGGTGGGCACCTTTAAGGCTTGTTTTGGCTTGTAGCTGCAGTGCTTGGCTAATTATGCATGTTGCTTTCATCTGATATCAAAGAAATTTTAGTTTTTAGACACTTCAAAACAAAAGCCAATGTTATGTGTTTTGAAAATACTAATACATAAACTTCTGAAATCAGAACCCATTTTTAAAACTAGCAGTAAGTAGTAAAATATAGATCATTGCCCTCAAAGAGTTCCAGTGGTTGGAATAAATGTTAGTCATGTAATGAAGCAAAAGTGTAGAACTGGCTTGTTCTATTGCTTGAAGTTGTTGCTCCAGACATAGCTGGAACATCTTTTTTGTTTCCAAACACTGTGTAGATGGTTTGCACTTTTTTCCATCAAGTAGATAAAAATACCTTGTAAATAGTAATACATCTTTCATTATTATTAATATTTTACAGAGTTCCATGTGTTTTCTGATTTGGGGAAGGGGTAGGAGAGGGATTCCTTCAATGCTTGTTTTGGCTAGTAGCTGTAGTGAATGCATAATTAGCCATGTGGTCCTGCACTTCGAAAAACTGAGTGAGGAGTGTACAGTACAGTGCCAGTACTTGTAATTTTCTTAATATGGTCAGCTTAATGTACCCTTTTAAAGAAAATACTGCAAGTTATTTTTTATTTTTTAAACATATGTAAGGTGGGAAACCAGATGGATTAGGGATTATGCATGCACAAAGCAGACCAGGCAGAGATATTACAGTGCACACGCTTGAAAGTTCTGTGTATGGCAGTTACAGATCTGTGATGTCATGCTGCCCTTGCAAAGTATCATGGGATGGCGGAAAATAAAACGTTTGTGTAAGCCAGCCACATGATGAAGGAAAGGAAAAGGAAAATAATTGTCAAACAGGATCAACAGCGAACACAGCATATTCATTGTGAAAAATACTTTGGCAAATTTCATAGATCAACACTAATGAGCAATAACGCAATACAATTTATATTAAAATTAATTAACATCTAGTTAAGAAACTTATATAATATCAGTTAGCTAATATGTCAAAAGTAAGTGGCATAATATCATTTTAGTTAAATAAAAAATAATCAGTAATATTTTTCACATAGGTTCTTGAATTGTATAAAATTGTGTTATTGTCAGCCTCAAATCCTACATTTTGCTATTTTCGTTTAAATGTATATAATCCCAACAGCATCATTCACATGGCAGGAACCAGCCCTGGATGAGGTGCTAGGCCGACAGAAGACACATTAATACACACACTCATACACATTCTCACAAAAAGCAAGTCAGAAATAGCAATTTAACATATGTGACAGACAGCAAGGCTTGACCTTTGATGGGTACATCTTTCATGTAATGTTGTGTTCAAGCGTGATCACAAAGACATAGAAAGGTTCATATACTGTAGCAGGGCTGCCAAGTTAAACAGTAGTTAGTATGTTAGAATAATATCAATTACTAAAAAACGTCTTGGTCAGATTTTGATTGTTGATAAATACAACCATAAGTTTTAGTGGAAAATGTCCTGCTGTATTGATAAAGCCAACTAATCTTTCATTTATTTGTATGTTAGTTTCTGATTTTTTTTTCATTTTGTTCTGAAAGTAAAAAGTATCAAACTATCTCTCATCAGGAGGATAAAAAAAAACAATCAGAATAATGTTTCTAGAATAATCTAGTTTGTAATATCAGACATAATTGTGAAAGGTGTCATTTTAAAATTTGTGTCTTAGGTTTGCTATATCTGTAGCTTTATTAGAAACAATGACTTCATGTTTGACGCTGATTTTATGTGTCACAGTGTCAAGATGTACAGATAACATCATGATGGGATTGCCACATATTAAAAAAAATAAATTGGCAAAATTGGTAGAGTGCTGTCTGTGTTTACCAACAAAGCTAGTGTCTATGTTAAGAGAGACTTTCTGTAATATGTAATACATCTCTCCACTGTTTGTTATCACAAAAAGTATACATAAAAAAGGGTGCATGTAATTGCAGACATGCTTTAAAATGTGCTATCATGTCCAAATCTCAGCAACATGAATGGAATCTCCACACCTACAGCAAGCTAATGTTTGCTTTTCACTGGAATTAAATGTACATCTGGATGTATAAAAGTAACTAAATAAACTATATATTTTTTAAAGCATTAGAGTATTGTGTCTTAGGTGAATACACACATTACTATGGGCTACAATTATTCTGCACATTTCAATCAAACAATCCTTACTTTGTTCTGGTACTTTCCATAGAGAACAAAAGAATTAAAAAAGTTTATTAATAGTATTATTTACTACTAATAGCTGCTTATTGTGGATTTTTTTTTTGACTATCAAAAGCTGGATTCCATTATGGATGCAATATAGATATGATAATACAAAATTTAGCTGTCATCCATGCCATCAACTCCAATATTTTAAACCTTTTTAGTGCAAAAGATAAATACAATAGAACAAACTTAGAAAGAACATACTCTATATCATAAATGTGTTTATTCGCTTCTGTTGTGAATCTTGCACTCTTGTTAGCTGCAATGTAATGAGAGTAAACCATCTTTCTCAAACTGCATGACTCCTGCACATGGTTGTTTGCCATTTTCTAGCTTGCTGTCTTTTTTTCACCAGAACATCAGTAAATAAAAGTATTTAGGGTTTGAAAAAAAACAGCAACATTTTGTACATTGTTGGTATTGTTTGGTTCATTTTAAATCTGAATATTCCTGCCATATGTTAATGATCAAACTAGATAAATCCATTTATAGGACCACATTGGATGGAGAGAACCCGTTTTTGACAGAATAGGGAAAAAGGCTGTAACCAAACTTGTCCTGCATTTGATAATTTCCATTTTGTTTGTAATTTTTTGTTTTACAGTAACTGCCAAATAATACAAAGAGTATACAACACGTGTTTCCCCCTATTTGGGGCTTGTAGTGTGTATCATGAATTATAAAATCCTACAGACAGCAAGCACTTATTGCCATGTTATGCGGGATATTGCCATTGCAATATATCAGTGTAGATATTAAAGTTATTCTATCATTTATAATTTTGTGTTGCATTATTGTAGTACGGCATGCACAGAATAACAGAATAATGACAAATTGTAAGTGTCCTAAGGGATGGACTGTCACCCTGACTGGCTCAGACGGGAGGCCATAATGGATGGACATTATATATGGAAGTGTAACCTGGCTGGAATGGTGCTTAATTATTATTCCAGTCAGGATGGAAGATTAATGGATGGACTCGGGGGAGATTGTCTTTTAAGAGCAGCTCCTTGTCCACTACAATAGATGACTGTGCTCCTTTGGCATTGCCCCAAAATGGACAATCACAGGGATCCATGGGATTTATACTCCAAATGGACTCCATGTTTGCCACCAGAGGGCGCTGCATTGAGAATAGCTCCCTGTTTTTTGGTGCTTTCACGTGACCTGGATGAGCTTCCACCATTCAGTGCTATTGCACTGGAAGTACTCCTTTGTCCAACATAAAAGAAGCCACTTGAGTTTATCCAGGTGAGTTGGAGTTGGCAGGCAAAGAACAAGGCTTGCTTTGAGGAAGAAGAGAAGAGTACCTATGAAAGGTACTAGGAGTAAAAAAATACACTTCATTTGTATCCTAGACTGTGTTTATATACTTGTGCCTGGACTCTGGGGCATCCCCTTTTGGTCACAATATCTGTAATGCATTCACATCTGTCTTATATTTCCAGGCTCCATATATCTAAGGTTTTTTTTTGCGTGAGATCTTTATTGAAGCGTAACTAGGAGTTGTATCTAGTGAACATAGTCCTCAAGTTATTGGACCTCATAAATTAAAGTAAGGAAAAAAAGGATGTTTCTTGAAGGAGCTGAAGCCCTATTGATACTGTGATAGTTTTTCATTTATTTTTGTTTTTAATTCTGTTATGCCATTACATACATCTTTAGCTTAATTATGAAGGTTTCATTTTTTTCAGATAAAAAACATTTTAATTAGTTTAGCTTTGCTATGTTTTACACATATTTTGCCATTTTTTTTTCCTGTGTTGCCTCAAAATGCATTGGAGATGCAGTCTAAAACATCTGTTTCTTTTTCCTCATCACTACATTCTCTGCATTGCATTTCTGAGTGAGCATTTGTTGGTTGTCAGCTCCCATGCACACAGAACCTACATCCAAAAACTTAAGACAAAATCAAACCTATTTAAATTTACAGAAGTTCATTACTGAGCATGTCACATTATGCCACTGCTTCCACAGACGCACACCACTAACTACCTCTGATGTGCTAAGCCTCGCTTGTATATTAGCAGCTAAGCGAGTTTCTGTTTCTTCGGAAGTGGAGCTGTTACCCCGACTCCACCTCTCACTTCTGGGCCAAACAGACAGACACACACACGTGTAGACATTTATATATAAGAAATGCAAATGGCCACCTCAGTGATATTTTTGGATTTTTATTAGTTTCTTAACTAGATGGCAATGAATTTTAATAGCAATGGTACTGGTATTCATTCCAACAAAAGCAATGCTTGTAAGCTGTAAGAATACAACTTTTAAATGCCAGGATATTTTATTTTTTTTGGATAGCATAGTATTAACAAGGTGTATTCTTGGTAACTACCATCCATCCAACTATTGAATTAACTCCTGATTGGGGACTTTGCATGTTTTCCCATGTTTATACATGGTTTCCTCATGCATGTTAAGTTAATTGATGACTTTAAACTAACCCAGTATGAATGAGTGAAAGGGCCGCCATGAGTATTTCCTATGATCTTGTGCCTAATTTTTCAGGGTAGGCTTCAGTGTCTTGGAAAAGCAGCAAGGAAGGATTTATGTGGTTATTTTACTTAACCTTTTAATTACCTTTAGTAAAAAAAATATGAGCAATTTTAAAAATGATGATGATCTTTCACACCTGCAATTGATATTTCAGATGTGTTGGGTAATTATTATAGTACATCACTTTCATTAAACAAACTGTTATCTCAGCACTGTCAAATCTTCAGCATTACACATGTCACCTTAATATACGTTACTTGTAGGTGATGTAGCTATGGGAATTACTCATAAAGTATTTAAAAATAATGAGAAAAAATCTGTTTAAATTCTGCAGTGTTTAAAATTCAGTTCAGTATTTTGATCCAGGATGCAATTTCCTAAAAGATTTTTAACTGTCTGCTTTTTTAATTTTGTAAACATTTATCATTTAATAGTTTATTTCTGAGTCTTCATGCTGTAAGCACTGTAATGCTTTTAAGCAACATGTAACTTGGTCAATAAGGTCAATAATTAGACTGGTACTAGCTAATTTAAATGCAGACCTATTTATATAATGGGAAGCTGTCGACACATTTATAAATGCATAGGCAACTCCATTACGTGTTTCTCTAGAGAACTGGTGTCATTTCTTACTATGTGCTTTTTACCATAATGAAAGGTCATCTTAATTACTCGACCCTTATGGGACAGCTGAATCTGGCAGTCTTTGAATTGTAAGTGCTGAAATGAATGCAAAGAAATACTTTTAAAAGTCATATTGAATTTCTTTCCTTTATAAAAGTGACTGTTATTATTAATGACATTTATGATTACTTACACTAACTTGGTTAAATGTCTGTATTTTTGTATACTGTAACAAACAGACACACTTGATTTATGAAGAAAAACACTTTTTCTTTACTCTTTTCTTAATACTTGTAAGGTAGTACATTCAAGTAATGCAGACAACCACTATAAACAGCAATATTCAAATTGAACCTCCTCTATTTAGTCCCAATACGGGGATGCATATACCAGGCAGCATCGGTTAGTGGTAGAAGACCAAATCAAACCCCGATTCCAACTTCAATATAACACTCCCATTGCCAAAAGTTACAAACAAAAATGAAACACCACAACTGCATGGAGTCGCGAATGAGGCACATCACCTGCATTGTGAGGGAGCGTCAGTTACGGCACTATGGCCATGTGGCACATTTCCCCAAGGGTGATCCAGCTCGTAGGATCCTCATTGTTGGGGACCTGAGTGGCTGGACCTGGCCAAGGGGTCGCCCACGTAACACCTGGATGCGGCAGATAGAGGATCATTTCCTGAGGGTGTCTGCCTGGGGGGTTGCCAACCGGGATCCTGAGTTGTTTCGTCGTGTAGTGGGTGTAGCAACATACTGTACTAGTGCATGCTCCCCAACTTGACTTGAACTGCTTGAAACCTAACATGAAATAAATCATAATTAAAAGTCTAATTGTATGTTCAGTTCCACAGAGGCTCCTGGGACGTCAGTGCCGTCTATCACTACAATATTATGATGAAAGTTCTCTTAATGAAGTTGGGAGAATGCACCGATACAGCGCATTGCCTTTCGCACTACTCGATTAACCACCTCAGGATCCCAAATTAGGACCTGAGTGCAGCAACACCTCAGCACCACACTAGTTTGAATGGAATAGCGTGAGTTTTTTTTACAGTGGCTGGAGTGCCAATCCTGTCACCAACCCTGAGTTCTCTCTGTAAGTTGGAGGACATGCTTACAGGGCTGGATGCTAAGGCTAAGGATCTGTGCAGGTATCCAGAAGGTTGCCAGTTCGAATCCCCGTCACTGTCAATGTAATTGCTCCAGGGGCCCTGTACAATTGCTGACCCTGTGCTCTGACCCCAAGGGGTATGCGAAAACGAAAAAATTTCTAATATAAGAAATTTTATAAGGCAAAATAAAGAACAACAAAAAAAAAAGATTAATGTCATACCCAGGATTGAGCAAATACAGGTTAAGGACCCAACAGAGTGGAATCACTTCTGGCATTTACAGGGTTTGAACCAGCAACCTTCCAATCACCAGCATAGATCACCAGCCTCAGAGCCAGTGTTCTGTCTTTGCCTCTCTTAATGAATTTACCTATTATTATCTAAAAAATAGAAATAATAGTAGAAGTTAAATTTAAAGCATTTATTCATTATAGAACCTAATCACTCGTAATTTCATGCTATAAACATTAAAAACTAACTTGTGGAACTAGAGTGCGCCACAGATTCATAGGACTATGACATAAAGCTTTAACAAATATCCTGCCTAGGATTGCATTTAGAAAAAAAGAACAGAGGATCAATAAAATAGAGAGCCTATCATAAAAGAATAATGAAATATCAGGCTGTATCAAATATATAATGAGCCATATGATATTGGGACTATTTGGGTTAGAACCAAAAGCTGCAAGGACAGCAGGATGGCAGTGTGTAAACATTTAGATATTATTGTCAATAAACAAATTTCAAAACATATAGCAAAAAGCAATTTAGATGAGGATGGCATTGTCACAGATGAGCAGGGAACTGTAAAGATATATTTGTAGACATGGAAACAGTTGTGGTCTATTAGGATAAATGTAGTTTATTAACAGTATTTAAATTACATTTTGATTGACTAGTGCAATTTACAGTAATTCTTAACTGATATATTTATTGAATTAATATGAACAAGAAAGGAAAAAATAAAGAAAAGGCACCTTGTAACATGTATAAGAAAAAAGGTTAATTGTAGAACCTATAAACACATGAGATAATCCCATAAAATGAAAATTAGAAATGTCATAAAACAGCTGGAGAATAATATTGTTAATAACCACTCAGTGTTTGTTTTATATGAAATCATTAATAGTATGCATCCTCACAAGCTGCTTTACAGAGGGCACAAATTACTAAATAGTATCAATTATGCAATCAGTACATAAAAATGAGAAAGAAGAAGCAAAGAGGTATTGCATTAATATAAATTATGTATAGAGTTCTCACAGCTCGCTGTCCACATTAAAGTATGGAATGGTGTTGTCTTTACTATCACAGTGAGAAAGTGGGACAGAATTTGAACATTTAAAAAGATAAGAGCCTTACTAAGCAGGCGCCACAAAACTGAATGAGCATTTGCTGACAGCTGTGTAATGAGGTTTTTGGAGCAGGATGAAGGCCAGAATTAGAAATCCTGAACTGTATAACATGTTGAATATGTTTTGGGAAATATAGATAAACATCCTGGATCACTGGAGGAAAACACTCTTTAAGTCTGTTTTGAGGGTTGTATGATATTACACAGGAAGCTTTTGTAGGCAAGCCAGTTGAAGTGGTAATGTCAGAGCATTTGCTTTGAACATTAAGAAAAACAGGCCATTCAGCCTAACATAACTCCTGTTTTGCTTGTTCAACTAATGTTGCCAAAATATCACTTGAGTGGAGATTTTGAAGATCTTGTAGATAGTATTTTCAGCCACACTAACCAATTTATGCTTGCTTAAGCTAAGATGTATAGCTTTTAAATTTTTCCTTAACAGTTAAACCTCTTAGTTCAGGACTGTCTGGTAGATGCTTCTCTAACATACATCTAAGATGTTCTTGTATTACAGAGACCTTATTAGAACAATGTTTTTTTTTATGCAGTCTCACAAATGTAGTAAAAAATTTGTGTATAACGTTTTATGACTTAGACTCCATGTATTGAAAGTATTGCTCAGTAGCAGCTTTCACAATAATGCAATGCTGTATCAGGGAGTTGGACCCACTGCAGATGTCCAGTCAGACAAAAAGAGGCAGAAAAAGTCATCCAGGATAACCAGTTTATTTGTTTACTACCTGGTCCACACTATATGAAACTGGGAAAGTTTCATCTTTACGCGCATATTACTGTAAAGTTATGTTGTCACTTAAATATGTAACAAGGTTTCTCTTCTAAGATGGATGGAAAGCTTTTTGGGAGCAAAAAGAACTGGATGGAGGCAGATTTCTGTTTTAAAAAAATGCTGTATTCTCTGCTGCTGCTAGCACATGGTCAGGCCAAATCAAGACAATGTGAACTTGAACCCGGACACAGGCAGACAGACATCATTGTTTTGACCACACACTCGTTTTATTTACACTATTTACAGATTGTCCCGCGCTCAACTCCCCAGTGCCTCTTGCACCGATTCAACAACTCTAGGCCTTACAACGCCTCTGTCTCTCTTTCCAGGCCTTACAATGCCTCTTTCTCTCTTTTCTCTGGCCGCCTCCAGTCCTCCCGCTAGCTCCGTCCTCTTCCACCCGACTTCCGCTCCAGACTGAAGGGAGGCGGCCCCTTATATAGTGCTCCCGGATGAGCACCAGGTGTTTCCGGCATCCACTCCTTGGCCACGCCCCAGCGTGGCGGAAGTGCCGGCTGTCCTCCCGGCAGCTCTCCGTCGCCACAATAAGTCTTCCCCCCAGCACTTCCTGGTGTGGCGGAAGTGCTGGGCTCCAGGGTTCCTCAGGCTCCAGGGCGCCGCCTGGCGGTGGCCACGGGCCCCTACAGGATTGGGCTTCCAAGCCCTCTACCCATGGCCCCCTATCCAACCATCTGCGATCTGGAGGAGGCACAAGCCCTCCTCTGGTCTTCCTGGGCGTCCCGGCCGGGCTCCATCCCCGGCCCGGAACCACATGGGATAAACCGGCATCGGGGTGCCGCCTGGCGGTGACCTCGGGTCCCTACAGGGTTGGGCTTCTAAGCCCTGTACCCGAGGCCCCCAACACAACCAGGACGGACGCCCCTTGCGGTCTGGAGGAGGCACAAGCCTCCAGCGAGGACACGTGGGTCCGAACGACACAACCCGAAAGGGCAGCACGTCCCCGGAGAGGGTCCTACTACGTCCCCAGGGTCCATCACGGCACCCTGGGACATCTGTCTTCGGCACCCCCACCGACGCAAACGTGCCCCTCTGGTCCGCGCTGTTCTCGCCCCCGTTGTCCCCCCCAGCTGGGACACTATTGGCCTCCCGGCGTGGAGCTCTCCCGCGGAGCGGCCCGTTTCCGGAGGGCAGGTCTCTGCCGACGTCGTCCTCCGCGCTCGTCGGGGCTTCGGGCCTGTGGAAAAAGGAAACAGAGGGCCAGAAGCACTGCCGGGACACTCACCCCGAGCGTCCCATCGGTCTCCATACCGACAGTGCTCCTGCCCCCTTCCGACAGCCCCTAACTTGCCTGCCGAGGTCCTCCGCCGCAGGTTCCGTGCCTGTCCGCTCGTTGTCCGCGGCACCGCTCTCACAGGCAGCTCGTCCAGCCGCCCAGGGGATTTCCTCTGCATCCGCAGAGGACGGCCTTCGTTCGGACGCGCGCACCCAGCGCAGCGTCCTCCCCTGTCCGAGGAACCGGCATTCACCCCTCGGTTCCTCCCTCTCTTCTTGGACGCCTTGACGGTCTGGGTCTGAGCATGGCAATAGCTCAAACCCAGCCCCGTCTGCGTCCCTGCAGAGCGACGGGAAACAGCTGCGGGCTTGGAGCGCAGGGCGCTAGGACCCGGGGCACTTTGCAGCCCTGATCCTACCAGCCCCTGCGTGTACGACCTCCTCGCTTCGCCAGCCATCTGTACCGCCGCGTCCGCTGTTGGGAAGTTGCCTACTTGGAGCCGGTCTTCCCGTAAACGGTCACGGCCATGTTCGGCGAACCCCCCTACTTGCTTTACGGGGACGGCAACACTCACCACCCCCGCAGTGCTCCGCCGGCCTCCGGTTCCAGCGCCGCGCCGATCCTCTGTCTCACCCGACGTCTCTCCCGACGCGACCGCCTTCCCCATCAGCTCCTCCAACTGAGCGGCGATAGCACTCAGTATCTGCATCATAGACGACTCGGCGGGCGAGGATTCCCCGACACGCGCCGAGCGCTGGTGGGAACAAAGAGACAGACGCCGGTGAGCTTACCTGTCGATCAGCTGCACTTGACGCCTGCCTCCTGTGGGCCACTCCTCCTGGCCCAATCGGGTCTCTTCTCCGCACGGGACTGGCATTCCTTGGACCCGCCTCTATCCAATCATCGGCGGGCACGCAAGACACACCGGCCAATCCCGTGCCTGTCAGCGGCGGGACCACCGCCCGCGGCCATCTTGTCTCCCCTGCGCTGGACGGAGGCGTGCCTCCTCACGCGTTGTAGCTGCGGCGATTCCTCGAGCCGCAGCGGCTCCGATTCCGCAGCCTCCTTTGCTGCCTCCGTCGCCGCACTGCCGACAGCCCGTGGCCCGGCGCACTCCTGCCACAGATGCGGATCCGGTCTGTCCCTCCCTGTGGAAAACAAGGTATGACCGACCCCGAAGGGCCGATTATTGCAGGGCAGGGTACTCACCTCCCGGATCCCGTCTTGCCGAGGCCCCCGCCTCGGTGTGGCCTTTTGCGTCGCCACGCCGACGTCGACAGCGCGACTTTCGGAGCCCGCTGCGCTCCGGCGATGTCAATTCCTCCTCCACACCCGGGGATATCCATGCCGCGGTCCGGGCGGTTTCCGGAGCAAAACGCACCCGCGGGGTTTTGCACGGGCCACACCTGCAACAAGTGTGTGGAGTCCCCTGCTGTGCCGGGTTATTCACAAAATGTTTATCGTTATGGGGCCCCCGTCTTGCACCAGACGGTTGGCCCCACGTTGGGCGCCATTGTGAACTTGACCCTGGACAGACATCGTTATTGCTCACCACACACTCGTTTTATTTACACTATTTACAGATTGTCCCGCGCTCAACTCCCCAGTGCCTCTTGCACCGATTCAACAACTCTAGGCCTTACAACGCCTCTGTCTCTCTTTCCAGGCCTTACAATGCCTCTTTCTCTCTTTTCTCTGGCCGCCTCCAGTCCTCCCGCTAGCTCCGTCCTCTTCCACCCGACTTCCGCTCCAGACTGAAGGGAGGCGGCCCCTTATATAGTGCTCCCGGATGAGCACCAGGTGTTTCCGGCATCCACTCCTTGGCCACGCCCCAGCGTGGCGGAAGTGCCGGCTGTCCTCCCGGCAGCTCTCCGGTCGCCACAATAAGTCTTCCCCCCAGCACTTCCTGGTGTGGCGGAAGTGCTGGGCTCCAGGGTTCCTCAGGCTCCAGGGCGCCGCCTGGCGGTGGCCACGGGCCCCTACAGGATTGGGCTTCCAAGCCCTCTACCCATGGCCCCCTATCCAACCAGGGCGATCGCCCCCTTGCGATCTGGAGGAGGCACAAGCCCTCCTCTGGTCTTCCTGGGCGTCCCGGCCGGGCTCCATCCCGCCCGGAACCACATGGGATAAACCGGCATCGGGGTGCCGCCTGGCGGTGACCTCGGGTCCCTACAGGGTTGGGCTTCTAAGCCCTGTACCCGAGGCCCCCAACACAACCAGGACGGACGCCCCCTCGCGGTCTGGAGGAGGCACAAGCCCTCCTCTGGTCCTCCTGGGCGTCCCGGCCGGGGACCACAACAATTACAATCTTATTTCCTCTCACATATCCTCCCAGATCTTGAATGCTTAACTTTATAAACATTACTTTCTAACACATTACAACTTAACAGGGAAATGAACATTGCAAATCTATATGTAGGTATATTCTTGTTCCCATTCTAATATAATGGGTGGTGCAGTGGGTAGTGCTGCTGCCTCGCAGTTAGGAGACCTGGATTCATTTCCCAGGTCCTCTCTGCGTAGAGTTTGCATGGTCTCCCCGTGTCTGTGTGGGTTTCCTCCAGGTGCTCCAGTATCCTCACATAGTCCAAAGACATGCAGTTTAGGTGTATTGGCGATCCTAAATTGTCCCTCTAATGTGTGTGCCCTGTGGTGGGCTGGCAACCTGCCTGGGGTTTGTTTCATGCCTTGTACCCTGTGTTAGTTGGGATTGGCTAAAGCGGATGCCTGTGACCCTGTAGTTAGGATATAGCGGGTTAGATAATGGATGGATGTATTCTAATATAATGAACATTTACATCTCTAATTTAATGCCTAAGTGAGAGCATAACTCTACATTCCTCCCTCCTTCAGGAAAGAAACATGCTCGTTTCTAGCCTTATAAATCTACAACTTAGAAAATACATCAATATGTTAACAATGTTATAGTTTAACCCATTACAAAGTCTTTAAAACATTTTGGTAGGATAGTAGGACGACAAAGTCGTTGCTGAATTGGCACATGTGGAGCATCTTCAGATGGAGAAAGTGCTTCCAGATTTGTCCCAGATTCCAGCTGAACAAGAGGATTAGTGTTTGTGTTTTGTCCAAACTGAGTCAAGTTCTCTTTAACCAACTGAACCTGAGTTTTCTGTTGCATCTGAGTAGCCGGTACAAAGGCGGGCGAGCCAGATAGTGCAGTCAGTTCAGGTAACTTTCCATGAGGAGGTCTTGGCATAGTGGGTGAGGGAGTGGGAAGTGTATCTTTCCAGTCTCTTCGGGGGTTTGGGTTCGAATCTCACCGCTGCCACCAAATGTAACAAGGTTTCTCTTCTAAGATGCATGGAATCATTTTTGGGAACAAAAAGAACTGGATGGAGGCAGATATCTGTTTAAAAAAAAATGCTGTATTCTCTGCAGCAGCTAGCACCTACTCAGGCATAATCAAAACAATTACAATCTTACTTCTTCTCACATATCCTCCCAGATCTTGAATGCTTAACTTTATAAACACTACTTTCTAACACATTACAACTTAACAGGGAAATGAACATTGCAAATCTAAAAGTCAGTATACTCCTATTCCCTTTCTAATATAATGACCATTTACTTCTCTAATTGAATGCTTAAGTGACAACATAACTTTACATTAAGTATGTGAGTGGTTTTCTTTTATATTTATGCACACCTTTTTTTTTTTTAAAGAATCAGGACACCAGTATTCTTAACACCCCAAACAAAACTTTCGGCCGAGATTAAATCAGTTTCGGTAGAATAAAGCACTTACTAATTAGATGATGAAGAGCTTGAGAAGAACTTTGGCTTGGGGAATTCTATACAAGAATGTTGAGGGTTGAATGCTTTAGTGAAGAAAGACTCTGATTCATCAGCCCCAAAATATTTCACACACAGACAGAGGTTTAGAATCCAAACACAATTTAGCAGCCCTAAACTAAGGAATATAGCGAGCAACCTCAGAAAGACAGCAGAAAAGAGAAAGTCTTCAAAATGGTTGGCAAACACTGGGAGAGAGTGAGGCATAGAAATCTAATCATACCCTAAAAGAAAAAGAAAGAGAATCAAAATAAGAAAAATACAGTTGGAGAGAGGCAGTGAAAGAAGCAGATCACAGTACATTGATCTTACCTCGGAAGAAAGAAGTTAAATAACTTTATGCTTTCCTAATAACTACGGAAAATTATCATGTCTACAGCAAACAACTGACTCAAGTGCTGAATGAGATTTGCCTACAGACTGAGATACCAGTCAAAGCAGATTTGGTAGGACTGGGGAAACCAGATTGGTGATTTGCTTCAAAGTGAAGTTGAATTAGCAGACTTGTTGATAAGTGTAGAGTGAAGAGGAGAATTTAACATTATAAAAGAGACAATGGGAAAGAATGAGGAAATCTATAGAGAGTATAATTTTAATTAAATTCATATGTTCAGCAGGCCAGGACCAAACCTGGCATAATCTCAGTCAAGGCAGGAATCTACCCTAAATGAAGTATCAATCAATCACATACACGCAGAGTTATCTTTATGGGGACAATTTAAAGCCATCAGCTAATCTAATCTGAACATGTTTGGGATATCAGAGGCTAACCAGAGTACCTAGAAAAAATGTCTATGCAGACAGGGATGTAAGCTCCAAACAGGCAGGGCCTCAAAAGGACTTGAATCCAGTCTTGTGGCCTTGTGAAGCAGGACTGCTAACCACTGTGCTACCACTATGCTTTACACAAAAATATATTAATTTTATATAATAGTAGTCTTCATTATGATCCCTGCTATAATATCCTTTGTTAAGCACACAGTGATATACTGGAAAGTAACAGAAAGAGAAATAATACTTTAAAGAAAATGTTTCTTACTGAAATATTTAGATACTAGACATTAAGCCCGTTACAATAACGGGCGCTAGAACAGTATTGCATAAATATTAGTAGGAACAGTCTATATTAAATGGCAAGGGACCTTGACCTCATTCCATTTGTTGTCTTAATTTTTTTTGTTAAAAATATTTTTGCAAGAAGCCTATAGTAAAATAATATTAAAAATAAAATAGAAATGTATATGACAGTACAGTAAGTATAATTAATATTGCCTTAGTGTAAAACAGTAATAGACAATATCTGAAGAAGATATTTAGGAAAAAGTTTTTATTTTTTTACCTCATGAAATTTTTCAATAAAATTTCATTATAGACAACATTTTTTGTAAATACTCTGTCTGAGTTTGGCAACAGTTTGCCTTGTTCAGGACTATCTACAACGTTGACAACAACATCTGTAAAACATCTTGATAATGCAACATATAACTGACCATGACTGAATACTGGTTCTGGCAAGTAAATGCCAACTTTTTCTAAGGTTTGCCCTTGAGCTTTATTAATTGTTATGGCAAAGGCTAATGTAACTGGAAATTGTCGCCTTCTTAAGGCAAAGGCTTTCTTTGTCTTTCAGCCTTTCTTTTGTTGATATTTACTTGCTGAGCTGACTGTTCTTCCAGGAGATGTTGCTTATATACAATTTGAGTGTCTGTATCTTTTGTCCTGCTTGACGTGTCCTTTTTTTGGGGGGGCATGTTGTTAGTAGTCAGTTAGTAAACATGCGCGGGGCAGTATGTGTGGCGTCTCCCCAGCAACGGATTTTATGTGTGCGGCCGCAACTACCCAATCAGCACTCTCCCAGGCAATGCTGTCTCTTATTTGCTTATAATGCGCGGACGCGGCTACAAAATTCACTGTGTGCCCAGCTTCCAGTGTATGTGCATCCACGGTGCCGTGTGCATCGCACTGAGCCCCGCGCATGTGCACTTCACCAGAAGACACACACATACACGGACACCTGGACGCACACAGGGGTTTTATTAAAGAGGATTGTCAGATCCTTGTTCACTACAGCATAAGATTTTACATACAACACAGGGCAATAATATCAGCATTAGGCCATTGATAACACAAGTATTAAAATGCAGGAACAGTACAGAAAGGTTCTGATGATTGGCCTCCTGTAATCTTCAATGAGATGGAGATTAATTCCTACTAATAATATTTTTCCACTATTGGCATATGTCGATATGTTCTACGGTTGCCATTACAGGGTTTAAGCCAGAGCATCTACCAGCCTACTGCACTATATCTCAAAAGTCTTGAACTGAATTCCTGTCCATAACTATCTCAAGATGCAGAAAAAAAGCTCTTGTAGAAGTGATGTTCTACTAGCTGTTCTTACATTGTCCTGTCAGTACAAAAGACAATAGTGTTTTTGGACAACTATTCATAATCACAGCTAAAGCTGTAAAATATGCAGTAGAAAGGGGAACCTGCAAAAAGACGAATCTGTGCTTTGAACAGTATTTGTAATTCAAATTCACTTTGTAAAGCACTATCAACCATTTGGCAGAGACTTCTGGTACTAGAGTACATGCTTCGATAATGAAACATTTTTTTAAAGAAATGACATGTATTGAATCTAAGAAACCATTCTTTCAGAAATGCAACAAGCTTTGAGAAACAACAAGTGGCAGAAATTATGAAACACTTTTGATGTCCACATTTTAATTTATTGGTTCACAAAGACACCAATATCTTTGAAGAAGAGTTGATGAGAAATGCATTGATATATGTTTACAGGATTCAGTAAGCTTCAATGAAGCACAGTAATGGGTCTATGAAGGTCTAGTGTTACATTTCAACCCATGGTATTGAGGATCAGGTCCAAATTGACAAAATGACGACTGTTAAGAAATGTTTACACTTTTTGGAGCTATCTTTATGTGAGGAATGTGACAATACTATCCAGCAGAAAATCCCAAACAGAGACTGCCAGCACTGACAACAAAGTTCCACGTATTAGTGGGGATTCTGATAGACACTGATGTGAACATAAAAAGATTCTGTCCCAACAGCTTGCAGTACTTCTTTGTAATTGAGCTGAGATGAAGGATAAGTAGAAAAAGATATCAAAAAAGTTTGGGACTCTGATGAACAAAGTAACCAAAACATTAAGCCTACAGGGATCATTCACTATTCTTCACTGCTGCCATCAGACATTCATCCATGTCCCATTTGTCAGCCCTTCATTGGAAAAATTACCTTGTTTTAGAGCTAAATGTTTCATATTTTGACAAATCACTCCAGAGCCCCAACTGACACTTTTTCTCAAACCCAGTCATTCTTTTTTAATGTGTAGATGATTTTTTGTCTCTATTTCCACCTCAGATCCTTTTTGGTCACAACTCTTCCATGAAGACCACTTCTTGCAATACTCCTCCAGACTGTAAATGGGTGCACTAAGGTCTCAGTGGATTTCTGCCTGGAAGTAAGCTTGATGCACACGTATTTCTCATTTGCTGCACTTGGGATTTGTGGCTGACTTAGTTTCTGGTCCTCAACCTAGCCCATTTGTCTGTGCTTCTGTGGAAGGGCTTGGACAGTGCATCTGGAAATACCTGTTGCCCATAAAATTTCTCCTTGGGAGAGACTTTGATGATGCAGGATGACCACCTTGTGTGTTGTCACTATGTTCGCTTTTGTCATTGTGTAGGATTTGCAGGTGTGAATGCTACGGGTCACTGTTGCCCCTTATTTCTTTTTCTTCTTGTACAGTGCTCTCCAAGCACCACAGCCACAGGTTTACAAGCAAGTAAATAAGCACAAACCACAATTCTTTCTCTCTCTTTCTCTTCCTCCGCACCTCCCAGCAAGTGTTGTCCACCTTCTCCTGACTCTGGCTCACCTGCTGGGTTCACAGCAGTCCTCTGTATAGTGCCCGACCCGGAAGTGCTTCTGCTCTTCAATCCGCGTGACCTGCCAGCACTTCTGGGTCAGATAGACTAATTAAGTTTTTATCAGCCTGGAAGTACTTCTGGGCTTCCATCTCTGTGACTTGCTAGTACTTCCTGGCTAGGTGAGAACCTTGTCTCCCATCTTTGCTCCACAGGGTCCCCTGGTAGCACCCATGGCACCCAACAGGGCTGATATAAAGAACTCCATTTCCCATGGTGCCCTGTGGGAATCCGGGGCACTGCTACAGTCCAGGGAAGCTGCCAGCTAGCGTCTTGGGACAGGCAGTGTCCCAAAGTAACTGCCTTCCCTCATCCTTCCAGTCTCTGGGTATCCCAGCTGGATAAAGCTGCCGGCCGTCTCATGACCAGTTTTATTCCCTCTTCACAGTTCACAGTTGTTTCTATTTCTGTTGACTTTGGTTCAACTTACACATTATGTCATTGATAATTAGCACCTGTTATATTTTAATATTTACCTAATCAAGCACTGGGCAATACTCCTACAAAGATCTCATATTTTTTAACTGGAAAGTGGGACTTTTGCACCATTCTGTAGTTCTGGTTATAAGATGAGAATGTGAATTGGCTTGTAGCAATTTATCTTATATTTTGCTCACCTCACAGCTCATTTAATGTCACTTACGATGATCCAAAGCCAGCTGCTGAGGCTACAGACAAATCCCAGATTAGGAAGCCCTTTATTGCATAATGATGAAGGCTGGTTTCTTCATTTTCTTAGACACTGTGTTCTTTTGGTTTTGAGAGATCACTGAGGGCTTTATAAATGCAATCCACCTGATAGATAGATAGATAGATAGATAGATAGATAGATAGATAGATAGATAGATAGATAGATAGATAGATATGGAGTCTGTCACTGATTTATCATCTTGTTTTTCTTCTATTGTTTAATAATTCCTACATGGCCTGATTCTTACATACTTTTGATTATCAAGTATGTCAGCAGTGCCTTTTGGCTATTATAGGAACTTTGCAGTTTTTTTTTTCTGCATTTATAGGTTCAGCACATCCTTTCATGTACTGCAGCACTGTGGCTGATTCTGCACATCTCAGTACATTCAAAGACTATTCTTTTATCTGCTAGGGATACAGGTGGTTCTTTTGCTGCTAAATGTGTGGATCAGATGCGGTGGGCAACTATATGTATTTACCACCCACAGAACTCTCTCTTGCTGTGACGTTTTGATTATTCTCATTCAAACATACTGTTTCCTGTTTATCAAAAAAATATAAATTAATTTACAAATGGAAGCATTCACTTCAATTTTGTAGAAGTTTAGTTAACAACAGTGTTTTGGAGCAAGTTCCTTTGCAGTCCACATGCTGTAGCGTGCAATATGCAAATCCATATTTATGGCGTCATCCAAAGATCTATTTGCTCCGTATGCAAACTGGAGTGAGGAGCAATAACAGACTTCAAATAACAGATAAATAGCCATTAAACTTTTTATTAGTACTGACATAAGTGCATGACTATATGACTATGACTATTTAACTGTTATGACTATAATCATTGAACCAAGTTATTTTATCTTTTTTGGGAACTGAAATAATAACAGAAGATTTATAGCAATCTGAAATAGTACCCTGAGCTGGCTTGCACAGTGTTTAGTTGTTGCAAATGCTTAAAAAAGTTTTCCATATAATTTATTTGTAATTAGGTGTTTGCCTCATGACAATTCACTTTACAAAAGGCCTTTTGGGGACAGGTTAGCTCCTTCTGAAAATGTGGGAAGACCGCATTCCTCTCCTATTGGTGCCTACTTGCTTCTGAATTAAGTTCAGTCTTTAAGATGTCCACATCACTTCTTGAAGTTGCAGTTATTGATTATAATATGACTCACACACAAAAAAGAAGGTAGTCTCAATTATTTTACATTTTTAAGTACTTTTTTTTTACTCTATTTATATAAAACATGGAGAGATCCTATATTAACTTCTACTTTTGATAGTTAAATAAACTTAATATTAAATTCTTTAGAACTTCTACTTGAGTAGTTTTCTTATGAGCAAATTTTACTTTAACTTGAGTGACTTTCCAGAGAGTATGCTGGCTCAGTACTTTATAAAACACTGGTAATAGTCATTACTTTACTGTTAACTCAATGTCGGCTAATTCAACGAAGAACAGCCTGCCTGTTCTGCCACAATCTGCACGTTAGATCCCTAGATATAATATTGGATAATCATGGATGATTTTACTGCATATTGATCGAGCTTACGCAAAAAGAAATTGCCTTCTGCTCCACCTAATTCCCTCACTCCAAATCAATTTACCTTAATATATAATAAATCAGATCTTATTATCATGCAAAACATGCCAATTAACCCATTTTTAAGATAAATGCCCGGCCCTCTTTGACAGTGCCTTACACAGTCGTCTCACTCCTAATGCAAATTAGCAACCTTTTTAAACTCAACTGATTGCTACTATCTGATTCATACTTGTCTTATTGGAACTTCATTCCCTTGGTATTCTGTCCCTGATTGACTATTATTAAAATGAATGTAGTTCCTTGCCTTAAGTGTCACATCCTTTTTCCTACCATTAAGTAATAGACTAATATATGATCCCTAAACTTAAGGTTTTCGTAGCATCAATAAACAACCTGGATATAAGTAATCCATCCTGATATACAATTAATTGGGGGGTAGTTCCATGCCAGATTTGAGGTTTTACCATTGGTCTTCTGTCTTAATACCAATCTAGAGCTTGTTTATCCCATCTGTTACTGAATCAAATATTGTGGTCCCTTTGCCTCTTTCATGTGTCTTTCACTTCATTCAAGGTAAAATCCCGCACCTCCAATCTGAGCCCTTTAATCCTATATGCGCACAGTATTTGGTACAAAGTTGACAAACAGTTGGACTCTTGTCTGTCATGGCACTCTCTTCAGTATTCCTACCTCACACATTGGCAATAGTATTTTCAATTTCTTTTTGGCCCACTTAAGGCATCACATCTCTTAAGTAGATTTTTCTGCTTGGGAAAGTCCACTGGACTGCATCTTGGTCTTATGTTTCTTCTTTTCAGTTATGCTGTCCTTTTCATCCTCTAATCTACCTTTTTTGGAAAGCCCACACACACCCCCACACACACACTATTTCTCTGCACCCTAGCAGATGTTTTTCACTGTAAGCTTGATTGCTGCTAAGTCAATTCCAGCTTCACCCTGGCAATGAGCTGATCCTCCTTCTTCTTCTCTCTAAGCAACATCTCTGCTCAGTCTTACACCTCTTAAAATTGATGAACAAGGAATAATGGGTCTTCTGTTCTTAATATTGCTTAATGGCAATTTATGATGCAGTTCATCTGGGCACGGGTGTCCTTTGGTTCTTATCCTGTCCTTCTTAATCTCCTCATCTTCAGGTTTGGTGTTTGGGTTGCACTCCTGTGTTCACTGTATTCAGTCTTTGGTGGCTTTTATATTTCCCATTCCAGCCATTCATAAATGCGTTGGCTGGGATTGGCTCCAGCAGACCCCTGTGACCCTGTGTTAGGATATAGCGGGTTGGAAAATGGATGCATGGATGTTCATTTTACCTTTCATTTGATGATAGTTTACACTTTATTATTGTATATTAATTTCTGTAAATCCCACATATTTTCTTATTAAATGAATTTAAATTTAAGAAAGTGATCACAAAATGAATAAATAAAAACCAGAGAAATTACTCATTGATAACAAATTCAATTTTCAGCATGACAGCAACCCCAAGCACATAGAAAATACAATTAAGATCAACATGGAGGAAAAATCTGTAGACAGATCAGTGAACATAACTGAAGCTGTGTGGGTACACCTAAGTAGTCCAAGATTTTTATCTAAGCTATCTTGTAAAAACTACACACTAAATAGGGAATAATAGAAGTTATTATAAATTTGGGTGTCATAGAAGCGTAATTGTTAGCACTGCTGCCTCACAGTTCAAGGAGACTAGATTAAAATTATGACTTGGTAAACTGTTTAAAGTTTGCATCTGGTCATCGGGTGTGAGTTTTTCTCAAGGCACACTAAGTTTCCTTCCATATCTCATAAGTGTGCATTCTAGCCTGATTGGTGACTCTAAATTGATGAGTGTATGAGTGTGCCTATTGATGGACTGAAACGTTGTTCTGCGTTGGTTACCAACTAAACCCAGCTGCTGCTAGACAGCTTCAGCCAATTGGAAGAGCTGTGATGTGACCAAACTCCACTTCCAACTGGCCTCTTCCAGTCCAGCATTACTTAAGCAACAAGTCAAGTCAAAGTTAAAGTGAACTTTATTGTCATCTCAACTGTATATAAGTACACAGATAGACGAAATTGCGAAGCTCAGGGTCCACAGAGTAACAACACGTGCAAATAATAAATTAAAAATAGAATTAAAATTTAAATTTAAAATTAAAGCACAAACAAGACAAGACATTGTGCAAAGACAAGACAAAGAAGTAGTGGCAATATTGACGTGTAGTGAGCAATATGAACATCAAAGCAATGTATGGTGTTTACAATCTAGATACATAAATATAGTCAATAAATATATAATATAATAAATAATAGATATAGATAATACAGAAATTATCAGTGTATGATAATAGTTGTTTAAGACATGTATAAACAATGACAGGTCAGAAGGATATCAAGAGTGCCCAAATACTTAAAAGTTATTATGAGATTGTCAGTTCTTTTCTACATGCCCACTCAACTTTGCAGGAAACTGGCTTGCATGTATAAAAGTTCTGTTTTAAGAGGTGGTTGCAACAGTGTGGAAGATCCCAGGGGACAGCATGGTGTTAAGGAGTCTGATAGCTTGGGGGTAAAAAATTTCTTGCAGCCTGGCAGATCTGGCTTTGATGCTGCAGTTTCAACATAAGTGTTGAGTCCTAGTGACATCCTTTCAAAAGAATATGTCACCATGTAATGCTTTTATTTGGTGTTTTGTACCATAAAGACTGTTTGGTTGTTTTCTGTGTATACAGATGTTGTCAACAGTAATATTCATAGCATCTTCAGTGCAGTACTGTTTAACAAAATAATTTTCATTATTGCTGATGAAAATTAAACCTTAGGACATTTACAGCTGCATTAGCAGAAGGTTCCTTTAAAATATACCATTAAATATTATGATAAATATAGAAGCTTCCTATTTGCCACACTGCAATCATTAATATAAGTTTATGTTTTTTTCTTTTTCTATTTTTCTTATGTCTTAAATGAGGTCCTGCATCACACACACAAAAAAAAAAAAAACAATTGGAGCTTTCCATTTTATTCTCCCAGTGTGCTTTAAGAAGTTTGTAATATGTCAAAATAAGGAAGACTTTGCTCTTTTCGCATCAGTTGATAAATTATCATGTGTGATAATAGGTCAAACTGCACGGTATACTGCAGTCTGTTATCATCAGTAATGTCTGTAATCACTATACTCCTGGAAATCACTAACTGCATGTTTAGGTTGCAGTTTAGCAGTCTACCTGCTGAACCAGGTTTTTTTTGTTTTCTTTTTTAGATTACTGGTCTGCTGCACTTATTTCTTTTTCTCATTTTTACTACTTTTTATTATTCATAGTCATTTTGTATGAAAGTTTAAAAATCTTTCCCAATTGTGTTTACATGAGCTTATTAAGAAACAACCCTTCGTCTGCAATCTTCTCTTTTGTTGATGCAAAAAACGGTAAAACTGAGCAATTCAGGAAGGTTGATCATTGCCTTATGTTTTGGCTGTCCAGGGTAAATCTGATAAAACATTTTTGGACCCTGCTGTCACGCATGCATGTCAGAGGGTCACCACGGGCCACTGTGGGCCGAGAGGCAGTGCTGCTGCTAACTTTGTCATCTTATTTTTCCTCCACAGTGGTGAGAAACTGCCCAGCAAGGACAATTGACTCCAACCCTTCCGATCGCTGGACCATAAAAGCCCAGCCCTCCCAAAGGATGTGTCACTCGTTGACTAAAGTGTAGAAGAGACAGAGTTTCATCAAACTGAAAATCCCAGTTATAAAGGTGCCTTGTTAGGCAGTTCTTGCTTTTTTCAATGCCAGAGGGCAACATTTTCTGTTGTATTTGACAAATATACTGTAAGTAAAGAGGGAAAGCTGGGTTGGTGCCCTGACATTTATCGTGATTTTCGAAACGTGATTACGCTGAACACACAACATATTTCTACAAAATACTAAATAAATTTCCATATTTTAAATACACAGTATTAATTTTTATTAAAATTATCAGCAGGAATTTAAGGCTGACTTTTAATAAAAACCACAAACCACTTATGTTAGTATGTGTAATTTCTGTTACAAATGGGAAATTAATTCGTACATACATAAAAATGCCTAAATAAAGAGATAAATGCCTTTAGAGAACAAATGGAAAGTAAAAAAAAAACTTAGGGAGCTTTTATTTCAATACAACCTTATAGTTAATAATATTATAAATAATAAAGTTGTTGAAATTTAAAAGTAGAAGCAGTGACAGAGAACAATGTAAATAATGTATTTTCCTCCAAAACTGAAGGTCATGCACACTTGTTTGCCAAACCACATTGTACGTAAAGTACAGTGTGACATGAACTACACATAAGGGTGCTTGGTTCCATAGCCACAAGTTCTAACCAAGCCCTAGCCTAATCCATTTATGAACAGGCAATATACTTAACTAAAGTTTAGTACAAATGAGATATGGAAGGACAAAAGTAATTCCCCAGTTACATGTAATTGGTTCTTAGCCTGGTGATGGTGATAGTATGTGTGGAGTCTGAATCTTCACATTGTTGTGAAGGATTTCACTTCCCACGTTAAAGGAACACAGTCCGCTAAGGAAGAAGAACCTGTTCTTCCCCTTCTTATATAGTCTGTCTGTATTCTGAGACCACTGCTCAAGCTGTCATTGATGTGTACAGCCTATACAATCCCTGAATAGTAACAAGACATTGGGACATTCAGTTGTGGCAAAAGTCAATGACCAGTTCCTTGGGTTTCTTGATGTTAAGTTGCAAACAATTCTCTAAATACCCAGAAAGAAAGTCCTCCACCTGACTCCTATGCTCTGTCTCATCCCTCATTTTAATTTACCCCATAAGTACAGAATCGTCTGAGAATTTCTGCAAGTGACATGACCAGGTGTTATGTTTATAGTCTCAGGTGTACAGAGTCAAGAGAAAAGGAGACAGGACTGTTCATTGGGGTGCTGCAGTGTTGCTCACATTCATATGAGAGACATATCTGCCCAACAGATAATTAATTATTCAGGACACCACAGTCTCATCTACCCGCATATCTCTGAGCTAACCCCTTAGCAGGGATGGCTGGATGGTACTGAAGGCACTGAAGACATAAAAAATACAGTCCTCACAGAGCTGCCAGCTTTGTCCTGGTGAGAATAAACCTTGAGGAGTAGATAGATAATTGTATCCTCTTTTTCCAATCTTTGTCCGATATGGTCTATCGCAGTGGGTCTAGGTGGTCTACCATAATAGGACTTATATAGTCCAGGAGCAGTGTCTCAATGGTCTTAATGATATGAGGTGTGAGTGCCACTGATCTATAGTCATTAGTGGAAAAGGGCACCTGTCTTCTTTGGAACAGGAACAGTGCAGGATGTTTTCCACAGCCATGGAACTTTCTGCAGCCTTAGAGACAGACAGGACAGGTGACAGAGGACACCAGAAAAGTTGGTCAGCACAAGCCTGAAAAACTCAAGGACTTACTCCATCTCTTCCCACAGCTTTTCCTCAGTTGTCTCTTTGCTTAGTCTTTAGTTATGGACAGCCCACACTGATGGACTATAAAAGCTATAAAACTCTAAAGGTATAACATTTAGAGCAACTGTTGTCCTCATCTCAGGGATGTTAACTATATTAATGTTTAAAATATTAGTTATTACTTGTGGAGCCAACCCGGACACAGATAGGTGGACATGTTGTTAATCACCACCACATGTTTTATTTACACTATTTACAATTATTAAACTGGTCACACAGACCCCAGCCAATGGTCACTAAGATCCAGTCACGTGCACAAAAACCCTTCAAACACTCAGTCCTGGCCACAATGCCTCTCTTTGGGCCGCCTCCACAGCTCTCCTGTGCTTTGTCCTTCCGCCTCCCGACTCCAGCCCTGAATGAATGGAGATGGCCCCTTTTATCCAGTTCCCGGATGAGCACCAGGTGTTCCCGGCATTCCTCCCTTGGCCACGCCCCAACGTGGCGGAAGTGCCGGCTGTCCTCCCGGCAGCTCTCCGGGTGCCGTCCTAAATCTTCCCCAAGCACTTCCTGGTGTGGCGGAAGTGCTGGGCAACAGGTCCCCAAGGCATTGGGGCGCCTCCTGGCGGTGACCGCGGGCCCCTACAGGGTGGAGCTTCCATGCCCTGAACCCGTGGCCCCCAAAGCAACCAGGAAGGCAGCCCCCACGTGATCCCAGATGGGTGCACGCCCACTTCCGGTCTTCTAAGGCGTCCCGGCCGGGTCGTCGCCCCTGGCATCCGCGACACACTGTTGTACTTTAGAGAGATGTGAGATGTGCTCCCAAGCTAGCATTAATCCAGAACTATAGCAACATGGGTTGAATTTGCATTTGAAGACATTTGTCCATTTTTTGCTAGTACTGTATGTGCAGCGTGTTTTACACTTCATTGACACAGCTACAAGATAAAGTAAATTTATTTTCAGCAAAATAAAAACCCTCTGTTAACAGATTTTAAATTACCTTTATTACTAGTCTGTTATAGGGAGCTGGAAAAAGTTAATTAGAAAACAGTGTACAGTGATCCCTCGTTATATTGCGCTTCGACTTTCGCGGCTTCACTCCATCGTGGATTTTAAATGTAAGCATATCTAAATATATATTATGGATTTTTCGCTGGTTCGCGGATTTCTGCGGACAATGGGTCTTTTAATTTATGGTACATGCTTCCTCAGTTTGTTTGCCCAGTTGATTTCATACAAGGGACGCTATTGGCGGATGGCTTAGAAGCTACCCAATCAGAGCATGTATTACGTATTAAATAAAACTCCTCAATTATATACGATATGCTTCCCGCTCAGTGCTTGATTGTTTGCTTTTCTATGTCTCTCTCACTCTTTCTGCTCGACGGAGGGGGTGTGAGCAGAGGGGCTGTTTGCACAGAGGCTGGTTGTCTAGAGGATACGGACGCTCATCTACAAAATGCCGCTTTATCACGGTGCTTCGGCATACTTAAAAGCCCAAAAACACGTATTGATTTTTTAATTGTTTGCTTTTCTCTCACGCGCTCTTTCTCTCTCTCTCTCTCTCTGACATTCTCTGCTCCTGACACGCATTCTTTGAAGAGGAAGATATGTTTTCATTCTTTTAATTGTGAGAAAGAACTGTCATCTCTGTCTTGTCATGGAGCACAGTTTAAACTTTTGACTAAAGGGTGTTATTTCATTTCTAGAGGGCTCTAATAATGTTAACAGTGTGGGAGAGTTTATAAGGACTTAAAATATATAAAAATAACCATACAAACATATGGTTTCTATTTTGCGGATTTTCATCTATCGCGGTGGATTCTGGAACGCAACCCCCGCGATCGAGGAGGGATTACTGTAGTGGACAAAATTGTATTTGTGAGAAAGCAACTAAAGAAATAGTCCACCGTACAGTTTCAATGTGTACACATTTATGTAGTGCACACCGCACACCTGCATTGGTACACACTATTTGTCCCATTACTTTATAAGTATATTCCGCTTGCGCTGCATAGCTGAAATCATGTGGCATCTTTGTTACAACCTTTGCTGCCACTTCCACCAAGCTTGTTGTGGGTGCCAACATTCTTGTCAAGGAAACACATATGAACCAAGTTACGTTTGCAGTTGACACTTAAAAAATTTGCTAAAGGAGGAAACAGTAAAGAGAAGTTCATTAAATGCTGTTTTACAGTAATTTCATCACATTGCCCACATTTAACTGCATAATTTAATTTAAACATTATGGGAGAATTGTTGTGTACCATGATAGAACTATGCTAAACATAGCTCAGGCCATATATTACTAACATGAAGGTGTTTCTAAATCTGACTGCTGTTGTTGAATGAGGAGTCTACTGCAATATACAGCATATTTTATTGTTGTTTTAAGATGTACAGTCTATGTTTTAATAGCTTATAAATAGTGGAAAACCAGTGAACAATATAATGCCATTTTGCTCACATATCAAGCAGTGGCATTTTTGGCATCAAAATTCTAGCAAGGCCAGACTAAAACATGCTTTTATGTGTGCAGACTTCAATAACATAAGCATTAACTTACATAACTAATAATATCTGACCCTTTTTTGCTAATGCCTAGGGAAACACAAAAGTCCATGTAGCCCTCACAACACAAAAGATCAATGTGATGCATTGGCATTAGATCATTGTGATACCCTCTGATAACGTCATCATCTGGCAAAGTACAGTCAAATTGATTTAAGCGCCTTAATCAAATAATGAGAGCTCTGCAACCACCCCCTACTCAGGAAAACAAGCCGTAAATATTTGGAAACTATATAGACAACTATACATAACTTGAACTGCACACTGCATATCCGGTAGCATTGGTAACTACCATGGCATACCAGGTGTTGGCTGGTCAGTGCAAGGCCAGCTTCTTCTTCTTTCAGCTGTTCCCGTTAAGGGTTGCCACAGAGGATCATCTTTTTTCATATCTTCCTGTCGTCTGCATCATGCTCTGTTACACCCATCACCTGCACGTCCTCTCTCACCACATCCATAAACCTTCTCTTAGATCTTCCTCTTTTCCTCTTGCCTGGCAGCTCTATCCTTAACATCCTTCTCCCAGTATACCCAGCATCTCTCCTCTGCACATCTCCAAACCAAAGCAATCTTGCCTCTCTAACTTTGTCTCCCAACTGTCCAACCTGAGCTGACTATTTTCTAATCCTGTCCATCCTTGTCACACCCAATGCAAATCTTAGCATCTTAGCTCTGTCTCCTGCTTTCTTGTCAGTGCCACCATCTCCAACCCATATAACATAGCTGGTCTCACTACTGCCCTATAGACCTTCCCTTTCACTCTTGCTGATACCTGTCTGTCACAGATTACTCCTGACACTCTTCTCCACCCATTCCACCCTGCCTGCACTCTATTTTTCACCTCTCTTACACAATCCCCATTACTCTGTACTGTTGATCCCAAGGCAGAAGGGCATCCAGTGTAAAATTTTGCCAGATTAATATGCAAGGCTAGCTAACAATTGAAAAAACTATTCTTTTTGCACAGGAATGTTGCAGCCCTCAGTTTGGAAACCCCTACCCTGGAGTATAGAGAACAATGCAGGGCCAATTAGTCCAGCCACATTCGCTGGAAACAGGCTTAAAGCACCCGGCCTTAAAAGAATTTCACTTGCTAACAGAAGCATTAGTAATCATATAATAAAGAATTAGAAAACAATTGCTTAACTTAAGGCTTAACATTTTAATAATAATTTAAATTACTAAAGGAGGTGTGTTACTTATTTGGTAAAACACTGGTCCTTAATGTAGAAATTCCACTGATATCAGGTTTAAAGAGGTACACGGTAGGCAGTTTATTTCCATAAAGATATCCAAAAACCAACAAACACAAAAAGAGGTTTCCATTTAAATCTTTCATTAATAGCTTAATAAAACTAGTTGTCTGTAGCACAAATAACAACATAGTAAATTACAAGACTATTTGGAACGCAAACAAGTTTATAGTATAAAACAAATATGCAACACTGACAGATGTTAGGAGTAATGAGTAAGAAGATCAGACAAATTTCAGCAAGAACAAACATTAAAACAACCTTAAGAAGTCAGATACAGTTGTAGAAAATCTATAAAAATGTTTACATGCCAGCAGAGATCCAAGTTTATAATACAGGAAAATCTGATCCATGATATTGTACAGTATATGGGGTACCACAAGGATCTATTCTAATATTAGGCCAGATGATCTCAGTGTCTGTCTTGTATTACTAAATGAATGTATAGTTATTTTCTCAAGCTAATTAAGGAAAAAAACAGAAATTTTATTTTGTGGGAAAAATGGAAATAGTGAAGATCTTAAAAAAAAGCTTGACCCCTTGGCATTCAAAGTCAAGGCAGAAGTGAAGAACGTAGGTGAGATCATGGGCTCTGATCAAAACTTTAAATAACACATTAACTATATAACAACCTCTTATAGCATTGCAAGATGCTGAAAAATTCATTTACAGTTTTGTTTTTGGTCAACTAGATTACAGCAATGCTCTCCTAACAGGACTACCTAAGAAAGACATCAACTGGTTGTAGATAGTTCAAAATGAAGCAGCAAGAATCTTAACCAGCGATAGAAAATCTGAGCACATCTCACCAGTTTTAGCATTGTTATATTGGCTACCTTTATCCTTTAGAATAGATTTTAAAATACTGCTGATGGCATATAAAGCTCTGAATAATCTTGCTTCCTTATATATTTTTGAGTGCCTGTCCCTTTACATTCCAGGTCATAACCTTAGATCATTTAACACTGGTTTGCTTATTATACTGAGAGCTAGGTATAAAAGAAACAGTGAGGCCGCCTTTTGCTGTTATGCACCAAAAATTTGGAATACTTTATTGATATAGATACACCAGGCTAATACCATTGATCAATTTAAAAAACTATCAAAAACCCACTTTTTCAATTTGTCCTTCTCTTAATTGAACAATACTGTGTAGCAAACTAAATAAAATTAAAATGTAAACATAATGTGGAAAAATATTAGCTGGGGATCAGTAGGGAAAAAAACTTAAAGCAATGTCAGCATGTTGAAATTCAAATGCGCTCTGCTTAAACGTTCAGTATTAGTATATTTAAAGAAAACAACATCACAAAGAAGTTTTCCAGTTTTTTTGATCTAAAACTTTGCTTGGTGGCCTGTCATTTGTACATTTTTTCTGGTGCATCCCTAATAATCATCCAGCAGGCATATATGTGTGTGTGTGTGTGTGTGTGTGTGTGTGTGTGTGTGCATTTGTGTGTGTGTGTGTATGTGTATGTGTGTGAACAAGCCATTAACTGAAACACCATTTTTTCTCTCTCTTATGTATTCACAACAAAACAATGTCAGCTGCACATAAAAAATTGAAAGGCTGTACTTCAGCAAAATTCATGATTTTCTCATTACATAAGTTAAAAAGCATATACTATCTACCATATTGTTTTTGTTAATTTACACTTTTATAAATGCTGTTTTGGGAACTTTTATTTCTTAATTCTGTCATTTACTCAAATTGGGTTGTAATATTTAGATTGGAACATTAAGACTGTTAAGCCAACAAAGGTCCAGGTTACAGAATTTTAACATGAAGTGCAGTCACAAGTGTACTTTGTCATCATGAAACAGCACCACATTGCAATGCTGATTAAAACACCACGAGAAGATGTAATACTTAAATGACTTTGTTCTCTTTAGTAGGCTTCTGATTTTTTTTGTAAAATCTGAATTACTGCCTCTGTTTCTTTGTTGGCTCACATACCCCTACCTCTTTTGAATATGAGTTTTAAAATAAATGGCAATATTTTTATCTGGCTTCTATGTATTCTATACAGAAGAAACATTAAATCATCATTTAATATTTATCAGTATTAATTATTCATCATTCCACCTTCAATTCCATTTATAATTCTATGAACTGCTTTCCATTTTGTTCTCTTAGGAGAGTTATATTTCAAGTTTCCCATTTATCTGAATGCATCTATCAAATATACTGCAGACTCCAACCTGATCTCATGCACCAAATAGTGTTATGAAAAAGAGAGGACATGACAAAAACAGCATTTCGCTTCTACATATTTCATTGCAAATGTACTTACTGGAAGCTTAAATCTGTTTTTTATTCCTTATTGCTTTATACAAGGTTAATGCTTTCACTAATCACTAAGTCCATTTCATTAAATATAATATGGACATTGGTGTTGTATTTGGTTGAAAAATCATACCAGAATGTACCATCTTATTAGTGTAAATTAATGCCAGAACTTAAACATTTCAGTTATTTATCATGGAAAAAGCTGGATCTATAACACCATGAGGCAACCATTTGCTTAAACTTTTTAGTACTCTTTAAAGACTACAAAGTGTAAGCTAAATAATAGAACATACTCTTATTAACATGATTCTCTACCTAGTCAAAGCTTCTTCTTCTCCCTTTTCCTGTTTGTCCTAATCATAAACTCAAACCTGCCAACTATTTATTTGTTCTGTTTTTAAATTTTGCTTAACTTCCTTCCTTCCTCTTTTTTAATTTATTTTTCACTATCTATGACATAACTTTAATATGTCACTGTCCTCTGTACAAATATATTTTATAAATCTACTTTTCTTTCTACTCATATGCACAGAGCCAGATTTAGCACAGGGGCTCACTATATAAGAACTGCTAGGCAAGCATTTTAAGACAAGACAAATGAGGGACAAATGTGAAATGGGCAGTCACACTGATGACCATTGTATACTATTTCTGTGTGTCAAACTCAGCATGAAATTGTATCCTATTTGTCTTGTTTGGAATGGCATGATTCACTTAAGTGGTGGCCTGCACATGAAGAAAGAGTATAAAGCCTTGGAACACTGCCCGGCACACCTTTGAAGCTGACGGATGGATGGGAGATAACGAAAATCGTTCTAACGCAGCAACGGAAATGGCAGACTTTACACATCGGGCCCCCACTCCCGAAACTGGTTCTCATCATGACTTCCTTCATCTGTTGTGCAGTGTAAGCTGTCATTGAAGAAAGCTAAGTTATTTATCCTATGTGATTTCTTACCACCATATCACTAAGGGAGGGGTATCACTTATTAATATCATATCTATATAAATTCAGGTTATGTAACACACCGCAATTACAAAAGAGCTCATTCCAACAAGGGAACTAACGCCCCCTGTTTAATATACTATCATAAACAAAGCACTCACAGCCTTTTTAACAAAACCCACACAGACATGGGGAGAACATGCAAACTCCACGCAGGGAGGACTCGGGAAGCGAATCTAGGTCTTCTTATTGCAAGGCAGCAGCACTACCATTGCGCCACCATGCCATCATTATAGATTTATGGAGTCATAATTGCCACCTGTAAAGAGAAATGCTTATTTGCATGTGCAAAGCAACATACATTTATTTATTTCTAAGGCGACTTACAACATTTAAGGTACAGTTACATTTCTTTTGCATTTTGTGTTTCCAACTATAGCACAGGCAGGTGAAGTGACTTGCTCAGTGTCAGTAGAAGGAATTAAACCCACAACCTCAGGGTGTGAAGTGCAAACCATAACCAATGCCTGCCTAAAATCCATGAGTCAATCCTTCCCATGAAATATAGCAGTTTGAAAAAAAGATGGGAGCATAAAGGGAAAGGGGGCATCCAGACTTGAACTGGGGACTTCTTCATATGCAGTCAAATGCTCTACCACTGAGCTATACCCCCAGGACAACATGCAGCACATTGTCATTTACCAGTGCCATGATTAGTGAGTATACAGTAACTATCTTATTTCGAAACTTCTTTCATCCTTACCTGAAAAATTTTGAAAGACACATATCACCTTCTTTTTCATTTTTTATACTGACTCTTGCAATATATGTTTCCAATTGAATGGAGTGTCCTTACATTTTCTGTGCAATAAATTGTAGTAAGTTAGCTTCAGTGTGGTTGCTGCTTATGTTACTATTATTGCATAAATGTTGCTGCCAGTTTGTGATGGCAGTACACATTTTGAAATTCCCTCATAGTTATTAACAACTGTTAAACTATCATTTGCAGTATGTATTAATAGCTTTTTACCACAGCTCTCTTTTCACATCTCATTAATAAAAACATCTTCAAAAGGAGTAAAAAATAATAGAATTAATATAAAATGTCAGGGAGCCAATTAGCATAAATCCCGAAACACCTTTAACTCTGTATGCACTTGTAAATTGGTCAATCATAACAAATAACTTTTACAGACATGAAGGAGAGTGTATAATAGATTGCTGTGTAACTAAGGCTATTATAGTTAATCTCAGATTGAGTGAAGTTTTGATTTATCATTGGTATATTTTTAAAGAAATATGTGTTATTTTTTTCTTCTATGGTAATTTATTCAGTGCTGTCTAGTATAATTTAAAATCGTTTCAAATATTTTGTGCCAGTTGAAACATGATAGTAGGAAGCAAAAACGTGACAGCTGCTGCTGGACTGTATAGAGAGCAGAGAGAGGCAGCCACTGGCTGGGGTGTGGTTCAGCGGGTCAAGCAAAAAAAATAGAAAATAGACAATTTTCATTTAGACTGTAGTCTGGTTGGATGCACAGAGTAGATATAAAACAAGGCAACAGCAGATAACACTGAGAATCGACCGTGTGATTAGACTAAAAAGAAACACAGCTGTCTTGGGTTGATAAGGTGGATAGACACAAGAATGCTGCCTCCCTGCGGGGCATGCAACTAGATATGAACAAGAAGGCCATAGCCATTTAGAAACATACTGTACGAAACAGAAGAAATTTCACAAACAACAGGAGACCATTCAGTCCATCAAGCCTGTTTGTTTAGCTAATAGTTAAGATGTCCCAATATCTCATTCAGATTCTTCTTAAAGGTTGTCAAGGTTTATGCTTTAATTGCATGCCTCACTAGTCCAACAGCTCTTTGCATAAGGAAGTTCTTCCTGGCTTGTTTTAAATGCACTTTCCCTTAATTTCCACTGATGTCCTTGAACATGTGATTCACTCTTAAGCTTGTCTACTTTATTAATGGCTTTAAAGATTTTAAATACCTTTATTAAGTCCCCAACCAGTCTCCTCTGCTCGAGACTAAACAGGTTTAATTCTCAGAGTCTGTCAGAGTAGGATATGTCCTTAATTCCTGGGATGCACTTGGTTGCTCTCCTCTGGACAGCTCCAAGTGCTGCTATGTCTTTCTTGTACTGAGGTGACCAGAACTGCACATAATTCTCCAGATGTGATCTCACTAGTGCATTTTATAGCTTGAGCATAACGTTCCTTGACTTATATTCAAAAGTATTAACAATGTAACCTTAACATTGCGTTTTTAAAAGCTTCTACACATTGCATAGTCGATGAAAATGTTGTGTCAACAAAAACCCCAAAATACTTTTCAGAGGTTGCTTCCTGTATGACAGTGTCTCCCACCTTCTATTTATAATTGGAATGCCTGTTGCCCATGTGCATCACTTTGATCCTTTATACATTAAACTGCATGTTACAGTTGTTTGTCCACTTTTTGTTGCTTCCTCAGTGTCTGCCATCTCATCAATTTTACTGTCATCTGCAAATTTCACAAACTTACTAACTATGCCAGAATCTGCCATTAATATAAATCATAAAAAGTAATGGTCCAAGGACAGACCCCCAAGGACTCCACTGATGACCATGCTTCATGTGGAGCATCCTCCTCTTATATTTACTCTTTATCTCTTGCTGGTTAACCAATTAGACATCCAGTTTTTTTATAGGTTACCTGTGAAGCCTATAGCTTCTATTTTCAGAATTAATCTTCAGTGTGTGACGGTCTCAAAGGCAAAGAGAGTTTTAGACAGTTGAATATCTTCCATACAGTAGACTGCCTAAACTTTTGCATTGCAGCTGTTTTTTTCCTGGTAATTAATGTGTTATATAGTCAATACAATTTTTTCAGGTAACTTACCTTTATCGATCATATATTTCCCTGCAATTAACCACATGATTATTACAAAACTGTGATAATTAGTATTTAATTAGTATTAGTAATTAAGTATTTAAAGCAAACTCTTATCAGAAAATCTTCTGAGTTACATTTTGTACAGCATCTGTTGCAGTGGGCTGGCTTCGGATAATGTACAGTATGAAGTGCAAAATATAAGCGACTTATACCATAACAGTAAACACTGAAGTAATTAGGATGTCCCAAGTATCCTTGTCAATGCACCCTAGGAAAACATGAGTAATTAATTATTAGATGAATTTTCAGGAACACAGGGACCTGACAGCCATTTTTAAAGACACAGTGGGAAACTAATTCCGTTGAAGGCCACAATAACTCACAATAGGCAAATTTATATTTACCAATGAACTTAATAGTACATTTTAGCAGTATAGGTGAAAGATAGAAGTGTTTGGTAGAAACTCCACAGCAATATGAGAAGAATGTACAAACAGCACATGGCCGTGAGGCAGAAGTGCTAATCACTGCGACATCATTTAGAAAAAGTACTTTTGAAAAAGTACTAATGAAAGGCAAAAGCAAAATGATACATTTCCTATTGTAACAAGTAAACAGTAAAATGTGCAATTTATATGCTCTCTTATCTTGTTTTTCTCTTTAGACTGTGTTTTTGGTCTTATATGACATTTTTTGCTAGAAAAATGAACTACGTCATTCTTCTTGATCTTGGGCTTTTTTCAGAATTGCATAGTTTTTCTGACAGATCTAAAGTGTCAAATAATAACTGTAATTCACTGTTCAGGAATATAAAATAAAACTCATAGTGCACATGTTCTAACCAGCATATCTGTGGCTGTTTTGCAGGTCACAGTGACAAGAGTACAAATTCTTCTGTTGTTATTTATTTTCATAATGATGTTATAACTTTATTTGTATAGACAGGATAAGCATGGGTCTCCCTTTGAAGTATGCTTTTGTGCTAATTTACATTTGGATTAAGCTGTGTAAAGCATTTTGTGACAGAATAATCTATTTATGTATTACAGATATTATCCTACATTTTTTGAAAAAATATCATAGGACACACTTTTATCAGAATAATTATAATAAAGTTGCTATGCTGAGATTCGAGGAGATTATGAAAGAGGTTATTGAGGCTGCAGAAGAAAGGACTGCTCATCAGCACTGCATTTCTCATCATAGGAATAAATTATTCTAGTAATTGGAGAGCTACCGGAAAGTGGTCTAAGAAGTCTGCAAACTGATTTGCTAAAACAATTCAAGAAATTAAAAAAAACAAACTTACTACATGTCTATTAATGAACAACAGCAAGAATAAAACTGATGGCAACGGTTAAATAATTACCTTTGTTTGATGAAGACCTGCAGCCCAAAATTAAGTTCATTCAAGCAATTACATTCTCAGTTGAGGCAATGAAAAAGGGAAGGAAACAGCTCCATGCATGGGTGATCACTGAAGAATAATTTCAAATGATTTTATTTTGGCTAAATACTTCTACTCTTGAATATGCAAGATTAGTTCTTATTGGTCCTACTTAATACACAGTATTTAAACAAATATAAAAACATTTTTATTTTCCACTTATCTATTTAGTTTGATTGACATGGACACTGCCATTTTTGTATTAAGGACAAAATTGCTTTTGCATGTTGTGTGATATCATCATACTAGCATTGTAAAAGAGGGCAGTACACAGTAACTCACATAAAGAAAAGATGTAAAGTACTTGTTAAGGGACAAAAACATTATTATTATGGAATGGCTTTTGGCGTTGATACTGAGATCATTTTCTGTTGTGCTTTAAACACAACTTGTGTGTGCTTACCTTTTTTGCTTGTATCTGTGACCACTCTAAAGCATTTTGCTTTAAAACTAAAGTTATTCAATCTCTGCTACTCACCACAATGTCTATAAATAATCATTTTAGTTCTATTTAAAAGCACTATGCAGTGTCACGCATGCACGCCAGAAGACTGCCTTCTGGGCTCACCTAAGGTATTTGGTACACCCCTGAGACGAGAGGAGGCGCTGTTGCTAACAGACTTATCTATTTTTTCCCTCATAGCCTTGAGAAACCACCCCTTGAGGGCAAGTAAGCCCCGCCCCTTTCCAGACGCTCCCAGAAGGTGGTGTCTCATTTTGGAGCTGACAACGCTACAGAGAGAGAGAGAGCGTGTGTGTGTGTGTGTGTATCTTGTGGAAATTTTATCGCCGTAATAGAACTGTACCAACAATACAGCACATTTTGTTTAAATGTGTTTTTACTTTAACTTGAGTTAAACTGAGTTTTGCTCAGTTAGCACCCCAATCATTTGTCCTCCCTCATCATTCACCCTGCTGCAGCATTTTGCTTTGTGAAAGACATTTTATGTACAGGTATATTGCACTTTTTGTCACACACTTATTTCTTCTCTTTTTGTTTAATTGTTTGAAATTTTTTTTCACCTTGTACTACTTATTTCATGGAGAAACAAATTGCGTTCATATCAAGTTACTGGGAGAGGATAGGATAAATGTCAGTATAAAGAGAATTAAGCAACATGGAAACCAAGAAAAAATAATAGGTTCATTCAATGCATTTCAGTGCAATGGCAAGTGTATTATACTGTAGTAAAACTGAATTTCTTTTACATAAAATGAACTGCCGCAAGCACAGGAGCAGGTACAATGGAAGAATGCTGTTTATGTATCGTTTGATAGTTATGACATCCATTAAAAAATCAGACAGCTCACTGAAGTTTTAAACAACTGAAGTGTGCTTGAATAAGATGATGGAATCTCTGCAAGGAGCCAGTTTCACAAGTTGTCCCACTGCCTGACTGTTCTGAGTAGCAGTGAGCCTGCATGATGACTGGTTGTAACCAGAAATGAAAACATAACTATTTGATAATATATTTATGACCCTAACTATGATTGAATACATGCAAATTGTGAACTAAAGAAAGCATAAATGTTACAAATATGGCAAGGACTGTAAATGGAGGTTAATGATTGGGACAGGTGCACTGTGCACAGATAGGGAAAGAAGGTGCTATATTGGGGTCTTAGAAAGCCTAATACACATGCAAATAACTCTGATGGTTTTTTATTCATACCTGGTATTGATTACAAATAGCTCAATGAATATGCTGAAGGTAGGAACCACAAGGCAGAAGCCCACAGCACATATGTGACGTCAACTCTGTGCCAAGAAGTCTGCCTACTATGCTGAAACAGAACTTCCATCGTCAGTAACCTCCAAGGAAGAACCAAATGATGATTGCACTGTTCCAATGGCTTCTCCTCAGCTGTTTTTGTATGTATAAAGATTATACTGCAATGAATATTAGGAGCAAAAGCTGTATTTTAACACAAGTCAAAGACACAAAATAGCAGAAACCATACAGAGATAAGAAACAAAATGATATCATCAGAATAAAGACTAAAAACCTATAACCAGAAATACAATTCTAAAAAGTCCAAAAAATTGAACAGAGTATAAGATGCCAAAAATTGTAGCTATAGGGTCACCTGGATTTAAGGCACACCCATGGAGGGCTGTTCTGTGAATGGAATCAAGCAGGTAATGGTTCATTCTAAAAGTTAGACTGGTTTCCTCAGCCAGAATACATGACAGACAAGGACAGGAGAGAATATTTCAACAATACGAGTATGGCTGAATGTAATAAACTTTCTAGCACTGAAAACATACACTATCACTCACTCCAATCTGCTTCCCTAGTGAAGTCCTCAATCAGTAGATCAGCAATGTCATTGTAGACAGGCATGACTACGATCACTTGGTGATGGAGGGAGCCATCCTGAAAATGATTACACCAACTGGTTTATGAGGTTGTTTATGAACACCAGGAAGATTGTGGGCCTTGGAATGCTAACTTCTGGTACACCAGCATTCACAGGAGATGAGATTTCAACTCCTGTCCAGATATGATAACAGACATAGATAATTGTGCAGCAAATTGCTCAACCAACAAAAGAGAATTCTTTTGCTCTCAGTAGCTGGTAAATATTGATAATACACGCGATTCAATGCAATGTTCAGTGGAACTTGAACTGTCCACCATCTAACAACAGATGGCTGGTTTTATTAAGCCAAGTGTGGAGTGAAGGCATTACAAGCCATGTTGGTAATGAGAGATGAGGCAGTTGTTTTCGTGAATGCTGGTCTACAATAGTCTCTATAACCTTTAATATAAAAGAGAGCAGCAAGAACATCAAAGTAAGATAAAAGAAGAAAATATATCATTCAGTAGCTCAGCTTTAGCCCTTGCCAACAAGACCACAATGACACCACACTAGGACAGAAGGAACAAAAGGATACCCAACTTATCCTTCACACTTTTCATGACATGCTTGGACAAGCTGGGATTCACTCAGACCAAAAGATGGTACCTTAAACAGTCAGCAAGTCATTTTTCTAACCCGCTTAGTCCTGAACAGGGTCATAGGGGTCTGCTAGAACTTATCCCAGCATAGAGTACAAGGCAGGAATATACCCTGGATTGGGCACTGGTCAATTGCATGGCAAACACACACACACACTATGGCCAATTGAGGATCGATTAATTATCTTACCTTCATATCTTTGGATGGTGGAAAGAAACCGGACCACCTGGAGGAAGGTCACACAGACACGGGGAGAACATGCACACTCAACATAGAGAGGACCAGGACACAAACCCCGGCACTACCACTGCACCGCTGTGCTGCCCTAGCTTAAACAGGCCTAAACTTACATAGAACAAGAATTTTGGCAGGAGGAATGACATGCACCAAGAATCTCTTCAAACTTGCACTTCAAACCTCAAAACATCTATGCCTCAGCCAAAGTGCAAAGTTTTCCTGAGCACTTGCAGGCTTAGATGGAAGAAATTGTTTCACGAAATTGATCTGGTTGACCAGGGTTAACTGGCCAACAATTTTTTAAACACTTCACTCCAGGTAATGGACACAAACTTACTATACAATTACTAATTGCTAGATTTCATATTTTAAGACTTGGTGATTGATGAGCTTTTGGAGCTCATGTGCAGCTATCTTTGTGGAAGAACAGCATCAGTCTTCATTGTGGGCATTGAAGTCGATATGTTTTGTAGGTGGCGAAGTAGAATGAGACACTGTTCATGACCTTGTGAAACTCTCAGTCTCTACAGAGAAAGATAAATCATTGTTTGGAAATGGTTAGGCACTGTTTTAAAACAAGGGTTCTCAAGTTCAGTCCTGCAGTACCACTGTGGCTTTAGGTTTTTCTTCTTCTTCTTCTTCTTCTTCTTCTTCTTCTTCTTCCTCCTCTTCATCTTTTCCCACTTTTATGTTGGGCTCGTGTTTTATATGTTCTGGTGTGATTTTTATGGCTGTTTGCCTTTCCTGACACCAACCATCCCCATTCATCCAAAAGTGATGTAATTGTTTAATTATCTAGGCTTTTTCCTCTCTTATTTCGCATTTAGAAAAAAAAGTCTAGTGTGTAAAAGAAATTCAGAAATGTTTGCCACAGTTTTATCCAATCCTTTTTAAATCAGTTTTTTCTATGGAATTTGATATATCGAAATACCCATAGTTAGTGACAAGCGATGCAGCTTAAGTGCTAAAGGGGGGCAGCTATATAATATTTACTTGTAGGATAATTAGAAAGAAAAGACTTAAATAACATGAGCATTAAAAAGAGCAAAATCTTATAAAGCAAGAAAGTGAAAAATAACTCTCCCTAGTGCAAGACACACACATGCTTGCCACCTTCCCGTACAAATTTAGCAAACCTATTTTTTAATTTCTTTGGATTTACAAAAGATAAGGCAGATACTGGGGTTTAACAGCTTGCTTAATGAAGGCAGGAGGCCAGTTAAAAGGAGACACTGGTTGGAATGAACTCCTGTAGTTATGGTGGTCAATAAGAATGAACTTGAAGGCCACTCAGTTAAGCCTTTTTTTTGGCTAATAGCACACCAATAAACATAATGCCAAAGTTGTGGCTCCACTTTAGAATTCAATGATATTTGCACCTTCTCATCAGTAATTGTCAATATTTGGACACAATTAAGTTAGCAAACTTCTCAGAAAAAAAGTGAAGTGAAAAAGAAAGTAAAAGAAGAGTGAAAATGAGTGGAAGAAAAATCTGCAGGCACAGTGGTACACCAAGAGAGAACTGCTGCTTTGGAATAAAAAAAAACAGCCATTTAAGGTGAGCTGCAATCATGGCACTACATGGCACCAATGTTGACACAAATGTACTGTAAGTTGAAACTTGTTTAAATTATTAAAGAATATCTGGAGAAAACCTGAACTGGATAGTGACTTGATAGCTGGTTGCATATCGGTATGCTTGGCGCCCTAAGGTGCTCTGTGGCCTCCCTTCAAGCAGTGCCATGTGTTTCATTTAGAGCCACTGCAGGAAACATTACTTGTAACAATTCTCACAAATAAATACATTTGTGAAGTTTTTCAGGTTCTTTATTCCAAACATAGTTTCAGACTTAAATAAATACAGCTTGCCAATTCTCTTACTCGCATTATCCCTGAGATTGTTGAGGTGTTTAATGTTAATTAGGACATGCAAGTAAGAATTTCACAGTTTTGTGTACTCATGCAAACAATGATCCTATAAACCTGTGAAACATACCGTACAGTAAATTAATTCTCAACACTGAATTTTGCTGGCATTATGATATGCATGACAGTGTCCTGTACAAGCCATTGTAGCACAAATAAGTCATGTAGCAGCCATAAACACTATAACGTTTATTTATTTTTCTGGCTAAAATGATCATCATAGAAGACAAAAACAAAACATGTGGTATTTATGATTTCAAAAGACCTTTTTATGATTTGTTATTGAAGATTTCTTGTAAACTTAGAAACATTTAAGTATCAATTATCAGTGACAGAACTGGATTATGATCTGCCAGTCACCAGTGTCCAGTGTAGCCTCCAGCTAAATATATTTTATTAGTTTTTTAGCATTTTTTATTCATTTTTTGCTTTTGTTTTTGACAAACTCCCATTTTCTTCAAGGATCTAAGACATTTCAGATGTCATACCAGCAGGCCTAGGGCACATATACTGTATGCTTAAGTATGTGATGAGAACGGAGAATGACAGAACAGTAGTTTGTCACTGAATATTGGCAAGGATGGAACTCGGATGGAGTCAGGAAGTAAAAAGTGGGAAAATTATTTCTATTTTGAAAATAAACTACTGGGCAAGCACCCAACACGGTATACAGAAATCTATAGAAGTATAGGGTGCACAGAGAAATGTCAGATTGTAATTGGTTGTTCTCTTCGAACGTATTTTGAATATTTGTTGTCCCTTTTTTTTTCTCCCTCATTTATCTTTTCTGGTGTCTTCTGTATTTTTGCATGTCTGTTTTTTTGTCTACAATATGCTAATACGTGTGTGCTTTTCTATCACAATGTCTACACAGCTGTGTCTCCCTGAGTTATCCTTTTAATTAGTTGTCTTTTGCCAAGGAACATCTGTGTCCTATTTTGTTTGGTTCCTGGAAGGTGTCCATGAGGCAACCATGTAGCTTTTCAGAAGCTATCTATGCTCTTCTAAAGCATGACTACCCAGACCTCTGAGTATTTCTGCCAGCCCCGATGGCTCCTTTGTTAATGTGCAGTCACTTGTCCAGCAAAGTGAAGTGTGTCTTGTGTTTGCCCAGTTGGCTAACTCTTAAAAAGCTTTGCTTCTGCTTCAGTGTGCAGCTGCTTATTCATAAAGTCTTATGACTATTCCGCTGTTGTGACAACACCAAAAATAAACTTCTGTGATTCTGTAACCTTAAGACTATAGCTGTGTGACCACAGTCCTTTTGCTTAATGGATAGTTTAGATATTTTTCTGACAAAAATCTACTCTTGCATTTTGGTTTTGTATATGCCCAGAGTGTCTTTTGTATGCTCATACCATTCATTTCTGGTTCTGATGGATGCTTGTCACGATGGTATGCAAGTTTCATTTTATCTACAGGGATTTTTTCCTAAAATTAGTTTCATGGCTATCACTAAGCATCTGCATAGCGCTTTATAAATATAGTCAAATAATGGGGATGCTCTAACCACTGGGCCAAGAAAGAATGTTATCAACCAGGCCATTCTGTGTGAATGAAACACAGTTGATTTAAGACAAAATCAACCAAACAGTTCCAGACTAGTCTACCAGGCCTTTTATGATTCCAGAAGTTAGTATCAAGTCTTTCAAAAAATTGTGTTTTTCTATTTAACTTGCTGTCCCACCCTTTCCAAACTTGACACTACAGACAAACAGCACACCGTCCAGAGGGTAGAGGTCATCCTTTGTCTTCAGCCAAACGTAAACTGCCATTTACTCTTCTGCTTGCTCCTGTTGAAAGACTTTTTTGGGTCATGTGACTGGAATGGCTAGTCCTCAAGTGATGCTCTGTGGACATTCTGGGGCATGTCTTCTTCCCAGATGTGTCCTAAACCAACATGGGGTTGTCCAATCTGTATCGACTTTCAGTCAGTACTTTCTCAGTGGTAATAAATCTGCTTTTATAAGTTTTTGTCTAATTAATATAAGAACATATTTGCTTCGATATGTTGACTCTGATACTTTGTCTTCCATGTTGCTGTTGTGTTTCATGTTAGCTTACGATATTGTCCTTTGTGGCAGGCTAGCAGTGATTGAATCCCTCTATGTTAATAATAAAAAATATCACATTACAGAAAGATGCACTTAGAGACGCTATTAATCAAACAACAAAATAAGTCATAACCTAAACCTGGATGTTGTTAATTTCTGTTCTCACTGGTATGGACCAGATTTAATCATAGGAGCATAAATGACCTACACCTTATGGTAGAATTGTCTAAAGTTTGGGACCCCAGTGAAAGGTCATCACTAAAATGTACATACTGTGTAGCTATAAAACTGGGCAAACATGAACTCTGTTCCCGAAAGATTTCTGAAGTATACTGTATGAAGTATCTGGAGGCAGCTGAAGCAAATGAAGATTTATTACTGCATAAAAACACATTTCTGACTAGGGAAAACACATAGCTAGAGTGGTAAGCTCCCATTAAACATCATGTGTTAGTACATCTGTCATCCGTCCTTTTCCCCGACCTACTTTTAAGTCTTGTGTTCCTTAGAAACAATCTGATGTTCCACGGCATCCACTCAGGCAAGTCTGATTTTTGTCATCAGCTAAAAATAATATTTATTAAAAGACACATTTCAATAATAGCTCTATTTTAAATTATTGTAAAAAAGAACATTTGAAAATTGTGCTTTTACAAGGTTAAAGTGAAAATGTGATGGAAAGAAGGATTAATAATTAAACTAATTTGATTCAGTGGGAGTTAAATTCATACTTTTCAAGCAATAATGCTTATTTATAAAGTTTGTACAGCGTAACTAAAATCTTTGGTTTTCTTTAATGCTGTGACATAAGAATAGTATCAGTTATTAATAAGAGTACTGTATATACTAATGTAATAATTTAAAAATTGCTAATCTGCTGATGATAAGATACTATATAGTATAGCTTGGTAATATGTTAGCTTGTCAAGCAAAATTTAATAAACACATCAAAACATTAGTACTTTCTAAACACCTCCATACTAATCAATTTTTCAAATTATGTGTTAGAAAACCAAATTAAATCATATGCAATAATTGTATTTAACATTGCGCAAAATATATTTCTAATGTACATAATGTTCAGTGTATTTTTTTGGAGAAAATATGCCATTGGTGAACAAATATTGTTGTTTAGAAAAGATGCCTTAATATTAAGACAGCAAAATCATTCCCTCATTACAAATTAATCTGAATATTATTGTGCTGTGGTTAACACCACTGCCTCAAAGCTCAAATGACCTTGCCTTGATTTGAAGCTCCACTGTTTGTGTGGGATCTGATGCTGAAAGAAAAAGAAAGCAGTGTGCCACAGCAGGAAGCTTTTGCGGGCCCTGGTGGGCCTGAGCCTATTTAATCATTAGCCTGGACCACTCAGTCATTAAAGATTATTGTTCATTTACTTATCATGACCCAATGGGATGTATTATCTTATATTTGCTCTTATTTTTGATGCAACATTGTTGCTTGTAAAATTAATTGTAACTTACATGATCATTTGAAACACACTATGGCAAACAAACCTGAATTAGAAAATATTTCAAAAAGAATCACCATAGTCCTTTCCAAATACAGTGATACCTCGGTATACTTCCTTAATCCGTTTCAGGTCCTTGGACTTATACCAAACAAATTTTTCCCATAAGAAATAATGGGAAAATGATTAATCCGTTCCCATGAAAAAAATCCTATTGTTATTGGCATATTATACATTGATGGGGTTGTATAAAATTTAAACAATGCTTAATACTAAAATACATACATACAAAAGTAATTAGATGAAATAAATGAAAATTTAACCTCACTTTACTTTTTAATAACGTCTTTGTTTTTCACAATCGTAGATACCGTTGTTCTCGGCATACGGTATGCAGCAGCCATGTCCCGGATACGCATGCCACCTTCATACTTTTCAACAATCAATTCAAATTTACGTGAAAAAACACAAAATCATGTTGCGACAATACGGGTTTGCTGTATGCTCCCATCTACTGTCCGGGAGCCCTTGAACCCTACACCGTCGGTATTGTTACCGATGAGCTTAGCAGTGAGGCACAACAAAGCACAGGATGGTGAAAAAGTGCAAAGTGCTTTTATTAAAACAATCAACAAAACAAGGTGTCCAAAGTTCCAATAAATAAATCCATAAAATCAGAAGTGAAACGTGAGATGGTTAAAAACAATAGAAAAAAGTCTTCTTAAAAACAATGAGGTTAAAATACAGCAGGAAGCATTCTTTTAAAAAAAAAAACAAAAAAAAACACAACAAGAAGCCTGATGTCTTTTTACCTGGCGGCCCCCCTGCTTCTCCTGTATGGGCTTCTCAACAGGGGAGTCGCCCTACTTGCAGCTGACCTTCAGTCTGCCTACTTCAGCTGTTCAGTTCACCTCTTCGACCCCTGGCTCTGGTAGGCTCCTTCTGACAGTGACTTGGGATCCACAGCGACCAGGGTATCCACGCTGGGGAATACTGTACACTCGCCTAAGTCCCGACTACCGCTGCCTTATGCAGAGAGTCATCCTCCTTCCGGAAAATCCCACTCCATGATCACTCAGCGGGAGTGACCACTACTACTATTCCCCGGGTGTCGGCCCAACACCCAAGCTCCCTGTTCAGCTGCAACGCGAGCCTGCGCTCACTCGCTCGCTCTTTTTCTCTACTGCTTCCTCCTTTCTCCTCCCTCCCGTCCTCCCTCCCTCCCGTCCGTTCTTTTACTTTCTCTTTCTTTCTTTCTTTCTTTCTTTCTTTCTTTCTTTCTTTCTTTCTTTCTTTCTTTCTTTCTTTCTTTCTTTCTTTCCTCCCCTTCTAGCCGACTCGCACTTCTGTTCATCAAGAGGGTGTCGCAGCTGAAATCAGAAGCCCCAGGAACAATCACGAATGCAGATGGTCTCTCACCTGTGCACTTAGGTGAGAAACGCCTACATCGTGAATCGCCCTGAGAACCGCTTCAGCCACACAACCACCACGCCCCCTCACCAAGCCGGAGTGCGGTGATTATTTATTTTAAAACTGGCCTTTGACAGGAGCTGTGGACCCACTATACCACATATGTGAAAATTCCGAGTTATAGCGCAGGTTGTTTACTGAATCATAGCAACTGGCACACTGACACTCGTGGGCAGTCATGGCTTTGTCTCGAAAGAGGTAAACAAGGGTAGCGCACTGTGTTCTAGCACGAAGGTTGTATTCCAAACAAAGGTCGTAAACCAAGCAAAATTTTTCGCGTCCAAACAGGACGTATACCAAGTTGGACTTATTCCAAAGCGGATGTATACTGAGGTACCACTGTACAAGGCACCAAAAAATGAATCCTCACCATCTGCTAAAATATCACAGACACAGAGTGAATCCCTAAAACTGCTAGTTGATAAAGAATTAGCTCTTCCATTATATCTGGTCATGGATGAGCAATACACTCACCTGAAATTTGTAAAATTCCACTTAACTACAATTCAAGAAAAATTGTGCAATTTTTCTTCTTGCTAACATTGAATGTGTAATTGGTTTGAAAAATGCACAACAATATATGTCATTTGACAATGACAAAGTTGTGTAAGAATCCAAATAAGAAATATTTAATTACACAATCTAAAAAGCAAGGACAAAAAAAACACACCAGCATCTTATAAGGTAGGAATAAACTTAAAAAATGTAAGGCAGAATGGAAAAATCAAACAAAAACAAAGGAGAACCTTACCGAAGACTTTTGCAGAGGTACAGTAGAAGGCTACTGGTTGTCTAAAGAATGAAAGTTTATATACTGCTGTTATTCCTTTTTAGGAATACAATAAATAGAGTGGTAGCGCTGCTGCCTCGCAGTTAGGAGACCCGGGTTCGCTTCCCGGGTCCTCCCTGCGTGGAGTTTGCATGTTCTCCCCGTGTCTGCGTGGGTTTCCTCCGGGCGCTCCGGTTTCCTCCCACAATCCAAAGACATGCAGGTTAGGTGGATTGGCGATTCTAAATTGGCCTGTTTGTGTGTGTCCTGCGGTGGGTTGGCACCCTGCCCAGGATTGGTTCCTGCCTTGTGCCCTGTGTTGGCTGGGATTGGCTCCAGCAGACCCCCGTGACCCTGTATTCGGATTCAGCGGGTTAGAAAATGGATGGATGGATGGACAATAAATAGACAAGGAAAAGAAAAATATATAAGGGAAGAAATGGATAACAAACACAATGGATGCTATGTTATTCTTTTATCTTAGCATTATCCCCAATGTTTAGGGAATTAGGTGTGTTACAATTTTGTTCCATCCTTCTGTGTCAATGTTTTTTTACTTAACCCAGTTCATCCTCACCTTATTGTATTTCATTACTAGCACTGAAACGTGGCTGTCTAGTCCTATTACACCCATTACAATTGGGCATTGTGATAGGACTCTTTCAAAGTCCATTCTCTATTTAGCAGTTAGTTGACTGCACTCATACTGCCCAAAATGGGTCAAGTAAAAAAGAAAACTAGATGTACACTTGAGGGAAGTAGGAACAGCTCTCATACAGACAAAAACATTAACCAGCACAATTTTTTATTGATTGATACCTTTGTGGCTCTAAATGACATAAGTAAGAACGACACAAACAGATCATAAAGGTTTGCGGTAACTATCTGATCATAAAGCAAAAAGAGTACATCTTTTCAGATGTGAGTCAAACCCTAGACTGCAGTCATCATGACAGTGGAGCTGATTTTCACAATGACAAAGCAAAAGAGGTGGGTTCAGAAGAGCGGAATCTGTAAATACAGTAGCATCATAGTCAGTCTGTCCGTGAATGATCCGTTCTGCAGAGGAAGGAAGAGAAAAAGGCATTAAGCAGTAGCAAAACCCCTGGCTTAAACTGGTCATTATTCCCATTAGACAAGCATTGAAGTTGTCTCCCATGCACACATGTGTGACAAAAGATAGGATACTTTTTTAATTGCAAGGGAATATTGCAGTGTTACAGAAACCAAAACACAGAAACTACTCAGAAACCACCAAAAGGAAATACATTTTTCTAAAATCAATATAAAATGAGCATATTAAAATAGTACAAATATATCTTACCAAGAGGTGAAACAACTCCAAAAACATTATCTGGCGTAACATATTAGTCTGACCAGGGCATCATGAGAGTGTTTGGCAGTGTTCATAATTACTGTCACGCACGAGTGCATGGGGAGCGGCTTAAGGACCCGTCAGGCGCCGTGATCAGCCGTGCCGTGGGACAGCGCTAGAGTACTGACCTTTCTTCTTTTGTTACCCTAGAAGGACCGAAATGCCACCGCCATAAATGTACCCGGAAGTCTACTAATGCCTCCAGCTTCCGGGGTCCTTTCTAACCTCCGGTCCCCCAAAGATGACATCACTCTTCCTATCATTCAACACTGCTCTCCCCATCATTTCCTGTGCACCCTTATAAAATTTCCAATGTCCTTTGTTTTGACTGTCTGTTGTACTTGGTAGAAAACACTGACTAACTTTGAAACAAACCTTTTCTTTTACAGTGTATGGGGCTTAAACCACCCCAAATCTTTATACTTGTCTGTGCTTTATTACAGTGGCGTAGTCGGCAGGATTGGAACGCCCGAAAATGTCAGAAGGGCAAGATTTGAACACGGTCCTGACCACTATGGCCAACGAGCTGCAGGCTCTGAAGGTAGATCAGTCCGCAACCAAAGCGGAATTTGAGGAGACCAAGAGACGGCTCGGTGTAGCCAAGGCCGTGAAATCTGAGCCGGCTCGACCTCCACCTCGCCCCATCGTACCGCTTTCCGAAGCCGATGACATCGAATCCTACATGTCGGTGTTTGAGAGGCCCACCTCCCGCAATCAGTGGCTGCGGGTGGAGTGAGCAGGGCCAGATTTAGATGAAAAGAGGCCCTAGGCTATTCCACTTATGAGGCCCTTTCACCTCCCATTTTTAAGTTTGTAAATTACATGACAGATAATAAAATACATCATTACTGTGATATATATCAATATTTTAATAATATAACCATGAAAATCTAAAATAAAGTACGTAATATACATTTTTAAATATACAAAATTAAAACATATGTTAAGAACTTACCTAGAATTCCGCGAAATGAAGATATTGTCACAAAAAATTTTTCAATAGTCTATAAACACTTCACTAAAGTATTGAACCTACTGAACTCAAAAGGCAAGAATCAAATGATCGTGTACGCAATCCTAAAATAAGAATCTTTTCTAATAACATTAACACGTGTTTCATATTATCGATGTAACACGAATATAACCGAACGTCGGGATATCAATAGATCTGTTCGTTTGTCTGTTCCAATCTACACCAATCTGCACTTTATTTATGCAAGAACAAACCAGAGCTTAGTAGCATAAGGCACATCAATATTTGCCATAGCAATCAGTGAACGTATGAACTATACTTTGGTGCAATCTAGTATATACAAACGAACAGACCCAATGAGCCGAACGCGTTGATCTTAACCAATACATTTTTATGTTTGTTTATTAGTCATATGCTTGGAATTTCTCCTTATTTTCGGTTCAGTGTTTTTGTGTTCACTGTTTTTAGAATACAGTAATACCTCCTCGATCACGGGAGTTGCGTTCCAGACCCCCCGGCGATAGGTGAAAATCCGCGAAGTAGAAACCATATGTTTGTATGGTTATTTTTATATATTTTAAGCCCTTATAAACTCTCCCACACTGTTTATAAATATTCCCGGCAGAGTTATACAGCATAATACCTTTGTATTCTCTTAGATATTAGGTAAGATTCATTGAAATTATGTATATAAACACACTGTTTATATACAGTAAAACCTAAATATTATTTTAAACATATTACATATGTTACAGCCATTACGATAGACAGGCCACCAGCAATAAATATGTACAACACAAGAAAAATAGTATACAGTAAATGTGTGTACAGTGACACTAAACGTACGTACATGTACTAAGTACTGTAAGCAGAAAATTAATTATGGTTACCCACCAACAATGACACGATGACTTGTCCGATAACAATGAGTTTAACTTTACTGCACAACAAAGGAGAGCGTTACAGTTCTTCCAAAGTAGCCACTTCAGGCGATTGTGTAGCACTGCCATTGTTCTTCTTCTGGCAGTCTTCAATGCAAATCCCTAAAGCAGATTCCATCCAGACTACTGCCTTATTACATCCACTTACAACTCGTTTTGCACCCTGGTTAAAAGGACACTGCGGCCGTAGATCTTATATTCCTTTCCTACTTTTTAAATAAAAATAATCGTAGCCGTCAACAAATCCAAAAAGTATATCTTTTCGGCAGTCGTTAACATCTTCCGTTTGCTTGGGCATGGCCCCTGAAGCAGTAGCAGATCGTTTTGGAGCCATAATGAAGGGCTTGACTATGCACAAAGATACACACAAAAGAGCACAACTCTTTACACAGAGCAACACGTTGATGCTGAATGAGCGAGACGAGACTTCCTAGTTAACACTGCATTCAACAGGCAGGAACTTAACTGCGTGCTCTGATTGGTTAGCTTCTCAGTCAGGAGAACTTAACTGCGTGCTCTGATTGGTTAGCTTCTCAGTCATCCGCCAATAGCGTCCCTTGTATGAAATCAACTGGGCAAACCAACGGAGGAAGCATGTACAGGAAGTAAAAAAGACACATTGTCCGCAGAACCCGCGAAGCAGCGAAAAATCCGCGTTATGTATTTAGTTATGCTTTCATATAAAATCAGTGATAGAGTGAAGCCGAGAAAGTTGAAGCGTGATATAGCAAGGGATTACTGTAGTGTAATTTTAATTTTGCTAACAATTTGAATGTAGGCCCCTCTTGATCTTGAGGCCCTAGGCTGAAGCCTGTAGCAGTGCTACCATTACTTAGAACTGCATCTACCAGCAGTCCTTGCAGGGGCTGTTGGGGTCAAAGGTGGCCAGAGGGGTTTAAAAGGAGGGGAGGGGACGTAGAAGAAAAATAAAGTTTTGTTTTGTTTGTTTGGTGATTGTATTTATCTGTTGAACTGCCTGTCGTTTTCCTGCTTTACATTTTCGTGTCCTGGATTGTACTGTTTTGTTGGGGTCTGGAATCATTTGTCTACCTGTTTACTGTTACTGTGGACGTTGTCTGGATTCATTGGCTTTCACGGAAGAAGGAGCGCTCCTGAACCATTCATCTGTCTTCATACTTCAGCAATTACCGGTAGGACTGTGTTTTTCCATTTCCCTCGCTGCATACAAATCGCTGGACATAACTTCACCACTGATCATTTCATACATGGACTTTACTGCGTGTTTATCATGTTTATCTGTTAAATGTAATATCGCCGAAGGGATCAGGGGTGGTATTGTTTTCATTTAGTTAATTTAATTTCATTATACTCTTTTTATCCTTTAAGTTCCCAGTGTGTTTTCTTTGTTGTCTCTGTAGTGTGTGTGTGTCGTGCCAAGGCTGGGGTTGTCCCTGGTAATTCTCGTATAAAATAAATAAATCACCGTCACTCACGACGGTGTGAATCTTAGCAGCTTCTGTCCACTACAGAATTTGGCGAGCCGGGTAGGAGCCAGGGTTATTTACGACACCTTCTAGTGCGACTTCACTACACTCTTTCAGAAGCATGTCTGTTGTAAGCGCAAGGCAGGGCGAGGAGCCTGAATTAAATGAGCCGCTGGTTGATGTGCGTCTGCTGCCTAGGCCGCGTCACGTTACAGTCAGAGCCCCTCTCGAGGAGGAGTTGAGCCTGCTGGATACCCTGTGTGTCTCCAGTCCGGAGCAGCCCGAGATCAGCGAGGGACAGCTTCTACAAGACCTGACGCTGCGCCTAGAACAGCTAGAGACGCGGGTTGATGACATCGCCCGCAGTTTTCTGAATCGTGATGAAACTGTCCATGATCTTATCGATGCCATGGCCGCCCGAGTTTCCGGAGAGGCGGTTGTGAGGGTGCAGCGTCTGGAGCAGTCTTTCGCGAAGTGTGTGCAGCGCCTGGAAGCCAATATGAGAGAAGAGATCAGGAGGCAGGTGCAAGAGAGCTGGCGTGCCGTCACGCAGCCACTGGGGCAGTCGACTCCTGTAGCAGGAGTGAGGAACGACTGTGGACAGTTGGCCTTGTCCGTTGCGGTGTTTCCACAAGCTGGAGTTTCCAAAGCTGGCCCCTCAGTGTGCACCCACAGGCATTGTCGACTTTGTAGAGGAGGTCGACATGTTTGTGGAGCTACATCCTCTGAGTGGAGCCGAGCTGCGGGGATTCCTGAACACGGCACTCAGCGGGCCGGCACACTCTTGGTGGTTTGCTGAGCGGCACAAGTACAACTCCTGGGCGGAGTTTCGCGCCGCTTTCCTGAACGCATTCCTCTCTGACGAGTACCAGGCGCTGTTGGAAGAAAAGCTCCGGACCTTGGTGCAAAAACCATTGCAGAGCCTCCGGGACTTTGTCTTTGAATTCCGTGCGTTGTGTCTGAAGTGGCGATCTGACATGCGTGAGGAAGAGATATTGCGACGTGTCCTTGATGCATGTGACCCTCGGGTGGCTGCTACTCTGAGGGGGGTTGTGAAAACGGTCGATGAGTTGGTGAAGGTGGGGTCCCGAGTGGAAAAGGATTGGGCGGCTATCGGGCTTAGTGTGTCTCGAAATGGTCCCACGTCTCGAGATGTCTCCTGTCCGAAACCACGAGGGAAAGCCCCAGTGGATTCCTGGGCCGATCTCACCCTGGTGCAAGCCACCTTGCCCCTCTTAGTGGTGCCCGTACAAGTGCGGGGTGTCACTGGAGAGGCGGTCGTAGATACAGGGAGCACTTATACCCTTATGAAATACAGCTTGTAGGAAAAGCTTAAAGTTGATGACATCATCGTATTCTCCCCATCTGTCTCACAACATCTGAAGGACCTAGACCACATCTTCCAGCAATTGCAGAAGGCTCATCTGACACTCAAGACCAAGAAGTGTAGATTTCTACAGGACCATCTGAACTTCCTCGGCCATGTGGTGTCGGCAGACGGGGTCCGGGTAGACCCAAAGAAAATTAAGTCCATCTTGGACTACCCAGCGCCCCAGGAGGTAAAAAGTCTCCAGCGCTTCCTGGGGATGGCTGGGTGGTTCCACAAATTTGTGCATTAGTTTGCCGACATCGCCGCCCCTTTGTTCCAGCTGCTGAGGAAGGGATCCCCCTGGGAGTGGTCACCAACGTGCTAGGACTCCTTTGAAAGACTCAAACAGGCATTGATATCACCTCCAGTCCTGGCACAGCCTGATCCCAAATTAACCTTTCAGGTCCACACAGGCGCAAGTGACCTCGGGCTCAGCGCCGTTCTTGCTCAAACAAATCAAGGAGAGGAGAGAGTGGTGGCCTATGCTTCACGGTCACTGAAGGGCGCCGAGTATAATTATTCTACCACTGAGAAGGAATGCCTCGCTGTCGTGTGGGCCGTGGAAAAGTGGCGTCACTTCCTGGAGGGGACATCCTTTGAAGTCTACACCGACCATAGGGCTCTGACCTGGGCATTCAATTGCCCGAAGACCACGTCTAGGCTAACAAGGTGGGTTTTGCGCCTCCAACAGTTCACGTTCAGGGTGTGCTATGGGAAGGGTTGTGCTAATGTGGTGGCCGATGCCTTATCCCGGGTGCACGAGCCCGCACCGATGGTATGTGCGGTATCGGTCTCTAACCCTTGGCCTGATCTTCCCCTGAACATGCAGGAAATTGTTCACTCTCAAGCAGCCAGTCCTGTGTGTCAGGGGTTGAGAGAGGGCTCAGGGGGGAGGTCTGACCACATACATTATAGGGAACTTCAAGGGGCACTCTATCGCTGTGTTCCAACAAAGGACCGGGGTTACCATTATCAGTTGGTAGTGCCCGAGACATACGTGCCCAAGTTCCTACAGTATTACCATGACAGCCCGATCGGTGGTCACCTTGGACGTACTAAGACACTGTTTAAAATCTTGGAGGTGGCATGGTGGCCGACGATACGCAAAGATGTCTGGTCCCATATCCAGACTTGTACCACCTGTCAGCAATACAAAACCCCACCTGGTCTCCCCTCAGGACAGCTCTAGCCAGTAACCATCACTACCCCGGGGAGAGCCTAGGCGTGGACCTAATGGGACCACTACCCACTAGTAAGGACCAGAAGACCTACCAGATGGTGGTTGTGGACTATTTTACCTGATGGGTGGAGCTATTCCCTATGGCTAATGCCACAGCCAAGAAGATATGTAACACCCTGAAGGATGAGATCTTTACCCGATGGGGGGTGCCGAAGAACATCATCTCAGACCGGGGCCCGCAGTTTACCAGCTCAGAGGCCGAAGAATTTTGGAAGCAATGGGGGGTGGTTCACCTGAAGACAACAGCGTACCATCCCCAATCTAATCGCACTGAGCAGGTGAATCGGACCCTGAAGACAATGATTGCATTCTTCGTCGGAGACCATCATCAGGATTGGACAAAGTGGCTGCCTGAGCTGCAGTTCGCATTGAACATGGCGGTGCACGAGGTTACGGGTGAGACCCCTGCATTGTTAGCTTTAGGCAGACAGCAAAACGGTCCACTAGAGAGGATAATTAATCATAAACCACCCAATCCAGACACCTCAATACATAATCATTTCCAAACACTACAACTTATTACACAACGGGTAAAGGAGAGGATGGTGAGGTCCCAGTCCAGACAATCTCAATCATACAACCAGAGACATAAGCCTGTGCAATTCTCAGTTGGGGAGAGAGTCTGGATCAGGACTCATCCCCTCTCCAAAGCCTCCGATAAATTCACAGCTAAACTGGCTCCGAAGTGGTTCGGCCCGGCAACCATAGTCCAAAAGAAAGGACCAGTAACTTATGCGGTGGAGTGGGGATTGCCGGGGACGAAGAAAGTAGACACTGTTAACATCGCTAACCTCAAGCCTTGGTTCGGCCGTACACCACGGCCTGGGGAGGGGGATTGTAGCAGTGTTACCATTACTTAGAACTGCATCTCCCAGCAGTCCTTGCAGGGGCTGTTGGGGTCAAAGGTGGCCAGAGGGGTTTAAAAGGAGGGCAGGGGACGTAGAAGAAAAAAAAAAGTTTTGTTTTGTTTGTTTGATGATTGTATTTATCTGTTGAACTGCCTGTCGTTTTCCTGCTTTACATCTTCGTGTCCTGGATTGTATTGTTTTGTTGGGGTCTGGAATCATTTGTCTACCTGTTTACTGTTACTGAGGACGTTGTCTGGATTCATTGGCTTTCACGGAAGAAGAAGCGCTCCTGAACCATTCATCTGTCTTTATACTTCAGCAATTACCGGTAGGACTGTGTTTTTCCATTTCCCTCGCTTCATACAAATCGCTGGACATAACTTCACCGCTGATCATTTCATACATGGACTTTACTGCGTGTTTGTCGTGTTTATCTGTTAAATGTAATATCGCCGAAGGGATCAGGGGTGGTATTATTATTTTCATTTAGTTAATTTAATTTCATTATACTTTTTTATCGTTTAAGTTCCCAGTGTGTTTTCTTTGTTGTCTCTGTAGTGTGTGTGTGTCGTGCCAAGGCTGGGGTTGTCCCTGGTAATACTCGTATAAAATAAATAAATCACCGTCACTCACGACGGTGTGAATCTTAGCGGCTTCTGTCCGCTACAAGCCTAGTTAGCCTATAGGAAAATCCGGCCCTGGGAATGAGCCTCCAATTTGGTGCCCTATCTGAAGGGACCCGCGCAACGCGCCTATCACGATCTTCCCGAAGAAGAGGCCGCCCAATACGACCACCTTAAGCCCAAAATTTTCAAATGCTATGGCATAACCTCGGGCCAGCAGGCGAGGGAATGGCGGCAGTGGAAATTCGACCCTCAAGGCCTGCCGAGAGCCCAGTCGTTCGAGTTCTGGAGCAAGCTCGGGTGCTGGCTATGGCCAGATGTGACCCAGGCCTGGCAGGTAGTAGAGCAAGTGGCCTGTGAAGGGTTAATAAATGCCATGCCGGACTATCTCGCCCAGCAGGTCCTCTGGCACTCTTACTCTGATATGAACGGTCTTTTGCAGGTCCTGGAGCGCCAACTGCTGGTTCTCCAACTCGGGGGTTCGGAGAAGCCTGCTCGTGGGGCCCGATAGGGATGGGTGCCCAACCTGGAGCCCATCCTCTGAGCGGCGGAACCTCCACCAAAACAATGAGAGAGAGGGACCTCCGCACTGCGCTGTTACAAGTGCGGTGAGGTCGGGCACCTCCTTCCAACTTGTCCTCTCAAAACCGCGGAACCAATGGATTGTAGCTGGGCCTGAGGAGAAAGGTATTGTGCTCTGTCCCATTCCCTGGTGGTCCCTAATACGGGAGTGGTGTTGGTGAATGGGTACTCTGTGGTGGCACTGTTTGACTCCAGGAGTAACGTCTCCATCGTTGCATCCCGTCATGTTTTACCGCGACAATGTGTGGCTCATCGGATAAGTTTAACCTGTATACAGTACATGGGGAGACCAGGGTGTATAGGTCCGTGAAATACTATATCTCCTAGAAGGGGACATTGAAACAAATGCTCGTCGCTGTTTTGCCCAAGCCCCACTTCCAGCTGATTCTTGGACAAGACTGGTCAGAGAGTAATTGCGGTTGAACATTGGCCACTCCCGCACCTAGCCTGGGTCTCATTATGGGGGGGTCAAGAGGATCTCCCGGCCGCTCCCACGTCGTGCAGTTCGGCGACTATTGATGACGTAGATGGACACCTCTTTGGCGAGGGACCCCGTTCTGGAAGTACAACCGGGTGGGACTTCAAGTTGGACGGGGATTCCCGCGGACCATCCACTTGACCCACTTGCCGACGTGGATCATCAGCTTCGCCTCACGCATGCTTTAAAAGAGAACAGTGGAATGATGAATTCCTGAAGTTCGCCAGGAATGCTATTGTTTCCGAAGATGACATACCGTCTGCGGACTCCACACCACCAGTGCCCTACTTTGTTCTAGATAATGATCTGTTGTACCAGGTTGCTGAACACGAAGGTGAGAGGCTGAAGCTGTTGCTTGTCCTGCAAACCTACCGGCAGGAGGTTTGCGAACTGGCTCATGCCCACCTCTTAGGCGCCCACCTTGGGGCCAAAAAAATGTTGGAGTGAGTGAAGCTCCGATTTTATTGGCCCGGAATAAATGAAGAGGTCCGATGTTTCTGTCAATCTTGTCCGACTTGTCAGCTACAACAGATACCCCGGAGGGGTCCTGCTCCTCTTGTTCCCATTCCCCTCATAAACATCCCGTTTGAAAGGATCGGCGTCGATTTTGATGGACCCCTTGAACTTTCGGCACAAGGCCATAAATATATTTTGGTTATGGTTGAGTACGCGACCTGGTGCCCAGAGGCAGTTCCCCTGTGAGCCACTAACATGAAAAATATCGCACGGGAATTAGTAGGACTTTTTTCACGAGTGGGCATACCTAAAGAAGTCCTGACGGACCAAGGTACCCCCTTGACCTTGGATACGTTCAGGGAGGTTGCCAAGTTACTCCGTATACAGCTTCTCAAAACATCCATTTATCATCCTCAAACAGATGGGTTAGTGGAAAGATTTAACCAAACTCTCAAGCAGATGTTCCACAAGGTAGTCAGTGCAGACGGTAGGAACTGGGACCAACTGTTGCCACTCGTACTTTTCGCTTATCGGGAGGTGCCCCAAGCCTCTACGGGGTTCTCCCCTTTTGATTTATTGTACAGGCGTCAAACCCGGGGCCTTTTGGACGTCCTAAAAGAAGGATGGGAAGGTGAGGCACTTCCCTCTACCAATATATTAGAGTATATTGCGCAATTACGCAATAGATTGGGAAAGATTAGGCTTTTATTAAAAGACCACATGTCGAAGGCTCAAGCAGCGCAGGCGCAGTTTTACAACAGAAACACCTCCTTACGGGAGTTTCAACTAGGGCACCGTGTTATGGTGCTCGTGCCCACTTCCCACTCCAAACTCCTGGCTCATAGGCCTGGCCCTTACGAGGTAAAGGAACGAAAATGGCTGGTGGACTATTTGATTAGCCAACCAAACCGTCGACCACGTGAGAGGATGTTATCACATCAACCTTCTAAAGCCGTGGAAGGACAGGGAGGACCCTCCACCTACCAGCCACACCTTTTCCCTTTTCTCGAAAACAACGGACCTTAAGCTCGGTCATAACCTGACACCCCTACAATGACAGGAGCTCGAATGAGCAATCCTGTCCGTCCCAGAAGTGGTCAGGGAAGCACCAGGCTGCACCTCACTGATTTAGCACAACATAGTCACTGACATGGGGGTGGTAGTCTGGGAGCGCCCCTACTGACTCCTGGAGGCGAAATGTGGCGAAGTCGAGCTGGAATCTGGATGTTATTGAGGAGAGCCATAGTCCGTGGTCCAGTCCCATCGTCCTTGTTTCTAAACCTGACGGGTCCTGGAGATTTTGTAATGACTTTTGACGTCTGAATCAAGTCTCCAAGTTCGACGCCTACCCCATGCCGCATGTGGACGAGCTCCTTGAATGGCTGGGGATGGCCCGTTATTTGACGACACTTGACATGACCAAAGGGTACTGGCAAATTCCCTTAGCCGCATCCGCAAGAGAAAATACTGCATTTAGTACCCTTAGTGGACACTGGCAATAGAAGGTCCTCCCATTTGGTCTGCATGGGGCACCAGCGACTTTTCAACGTCTGGTAGAGTGCTACGGCCCCACCAGTCCTATTGTGCCACCTACATGGATGACGTCGTCATTTATTCTGGCACCTGGGAGGAACATTTCTTGCAGGTTTATGCCGTCCTCCTGACGCTAGCGAAGGCCGGACTTCGCATCAACCCGCGGAAATATTATTCGGTTTGAATGAAGCCAAATATTTAGGCTACCTAGTAGGCAGAGGACTGAGCCAAAGCGTTGATGGTGTCGAACACCCCGTAATCTACCTGAGTCGGAAACTGTTGGACCGGGAAACCAGGTACGCAGTAGTGGAACGGGAAGCTTTGGCCATTAAGTGGGTGGTGACGTATTTGCGGTACTACCTGCTGGGCCGGGAGTTCACCCTGATGACGGACCATGCCGCTCTTCAGTGGATGGCCCTACACAAGGAGTCGAATCGTCGCGTCACCAGGTGGTTTTTGGACCTGCAGTCCTACAAATTCACCGTCGCTTATTACCGTGGCTCTCTTCAGGCCAATGCTGATGCTCTCTCCCGGGTCCACAACCTCTTGGTTAGGGTTGCCTGCCCTGCCAGGTATGGGCTGGTGCGGGAGTCCTGTCACACACGAGCGCATGGGGAGTGGCTTAAGGACCCGTCGGGCACCGCGATCAGCTGTGCCGAGGGACAGAGGCGGAGTACTGACCTTTCTTCTTTTGTTTCCCTAGAAGGACCGAAACAAAACCACCATAAACATACTCGGAAGTTTACTACTACCTCCAGATTCCGGGGTCCTTTCCAACCTCCGGTCCCCCAAAGATGACATCACTCTTCCCATCATTCAACACTGCTCTCACCATCATTTCCTGTGCACCCTTATAAAATGTCTGATGTCCTTTGTTTTGACTGTCTGTTGTACTTGGTAGAAAACACTGACTAACTTTGAAATGAACCTTTTCTATTACAGTATACGGGGCTTAAACCACCCCAAATCTGTATACTTGTCTGTGCTTTATTACATTACTAACAGCTTAGCCAATATCCTTCTCTCCTTTCTCAATTCCAGACACTCTACTCTTGTACCTAAAATGAAGCCAGCCTTTCCAATTATGTATTATCTCTCCTCTTTTCAGGATACTGTCTCAACATAACATTGTATAAAAGATCACACTTGTAACAACATACTGATTGTTCAAACTGATGGCATAGAAATGTTCCACCCATGCCAAAGGAAGGAATTACCATTCTGTATATGGTTTCTTTATTTGCAGCCCAATCTAGAGTTCTTTCTTGGTCCACCACAAGGCATCCCACCTTAAGTTTTGTTCCATGGATAAAGATCAGCGTCTGCACAGCCTTAACACTAGAATTCCTGAAGCCTACAAAAAAACTTGTAATCCTGACCCACCTTAAATCCTTTTGCACCTCTCTGTCAGCGTCTTTTGTTTTGTAAATGATCAATAAGCCCAAGCAGCGAACTTGCCTCTCCCTCTCTGAGTTGGTGCCATTTATTTCCATTCTTTTCACAAGAGCAGCACTGTGGCTGATGCCTGCTCAGAAGGTATTAGTTGTATTGGCAATCAAAGATACAATGTCCCATGATCGCTATCAGACTGGATAAAGGCAGGACCGTAACAACAGACAGCTTCTTCACGTCACTTTCATTGGCTGATAGACTGCTGCACTGCAACGCAACTCTGCTTGGCACCATAAGTAAAATAATTTCTGCTTTAGGTATGTGTTCAGCATTTCTTGCATTTTCTTTCATCTCACACTTACCCAGATCTTTGTAGACACGGAACACACATGAAATGCATTTATTCCAAATAACAATAATAATATTAGTAATATTTACCCTATACAACTCCAGATCTCACACGCAGATAAGGAGCCTTGGCTTGATCTGGGAGAGCTTTTTGCCCAAGCTGAGCTCCGTTGTCAAGAACCTTATTGGGTCAAACAAAGAAATCAAAATTTTCCTTTGAAATGAAGCCAAAATGTTGTGCATACACAAAAAACAAAATGTATATGTTTAACTGGTAATGACAGCAATAGTTTCATTTTCTGAGGAGAAATCATTACAAAAAACACAAGTGAAGAAAAACATTGAACAAAGAGAATCTTGAACACCTTTTTCAATTAGTATAAACAAAACCAACCACCCCAAGACTATAATTTACAATATATTTGAACAGCTTTTCATAAATAACAAAAATGTGTATTAGTGATTTCTTAGATGCTGATTAGAGGAGATTTTCTTTATAATAATAATAGTAATATCAATAAAAATACATTTTATTTATATAGCACCTTTCCTATGCTCAAGGAGCTTCACAGAGTCTCATAAAGAAACAGCGGGTATACATAACATTGGATACGAATGTTTCCTGAATAGAACACTAAAACAGATACAGGATGTACAAAAGCCTTAAATAGAATAAAAGACAATAAGCCAGTGTAAAATACTAAATTCAGTACTAAAAGAAAAGTCTAGCAAAAAACATAATTTATGATATAACACACACACAAATTACACTGTGCATCTGGACAGACAGGAAGACTGAAAGAGATGGCAGATGTCAGGTTAAGTTAAAAGTCTTCCTTAACAGAAGAGTTTTAAGTTTTGTTTTTTTAAGAATGAGTGAAGTCAGCTGATCTAATTAATTTAGGAAGGTCATTCCAAAGTCTGGGCGCTATACAGCTAAAGGTCCTGTTACCCACAGAGTGCAGGTTAGTGTGGGGTACAACAAGATTGCCAGAATCAGAGGACCTTAGTGGGCAAACAGGAGCACACTGAAGGAGAAGGTCACTGATGTAGTCCGGTGCGAGGCCATTTAAAGCTTTGTAGGTTAATAATAGAATTTTATATTCAATCCTGTAAGGCACAGGGAGCCAGTGGAGGCAAAGCAGGATGGGTGTTATGTGCTTGCTGTTACTGGTCCGTGTTAGGACTCGCAGCAGAGATTTGAATCAGCTAGAGTGATATAAGATTAGAAGCAGCACCTGCCAGCAGGGAGTTATAATATATAAAATCATAGACAAGTTTCTCAGCATTAGAAAAGGAGAGGAATGAGTGAACACAGGATATGTTATGGAGGTGAAAGTAGGAAAGTTTCTTAATGTGGTTCGTGTGGGTGAAATAGTAAAGGGAGGAATCAAAAATGATATCAAGATTCCTTGCAACAGAAGAAGATGTGATGCAATCACAAGACCAACTGAGAAGGAATTCATTTTCTTAAGTTGTGCTTTAGTGCCAATTTTCAGGTGTCCAGTTTTGTTGCAATTTATTGTTAAAGAGTTCTGCTCCATCCAGGTTAAAATTCACTGAGGCAAGTTGTGAGCTGAGAAAGCCCTGATGAAATTTCACCTTTAATACTGAAACAGAGTTGAGTATCATCTGCTAAAAAATGATCACCCAGTCAATTGCTATGAATAATATGGCCAAGGGATAGCATTTAGGTACAGAGGAGCAATTATTTGTGCTCTTTAGTGCCATTGTGCACTTGTTTTCTTTTACTAGTTGAAAACACTGAATTAAATATCGTGACCTGATTAGTACCCCAATAATTCTTTGGACTCTTCCATTGTCCTGTAACATACTGGAACTTGTGCTAAACAACATTTTCAGCTGAGGAGAGTCACAGGTGGAAAACTCTCGTTAAAGAGATGTGTACAGCACCTTAAATTTGATCAAATTCATTCTCCCATTTTCAAGAAAAAAGCTAAATAAGCTTAATAATAATCTTTCTACTGCGGTGGGTTGGCACCCTGCCCTGGACTGGTTCCTGCCTTGTGCCCTGTGTTGGCTGGAATTGGCTCCAGCAGACCCCCGTGACCCTGTATTCGGATTCAGCGGGTTAGAAAATGGATGGATGGATGGAATAATCTTTCTACAGAATCTCTCCTAGTTTAATTACATTTGTTCTGCTTGAATACTATTGCATTTATCATTGATACAACTTGTCAACTGCTCATGTGGAAAAAACTTCTACTACTACCACAACTACTACTAGTATATACTGCTGTACTTTAGTTTGCCAACAGAATTTTGTATAATAAATTAATACAGGCATTGTAACTTAGTTTCATTCCTCACTTCCCACCACTGCATATCTCTTGATCCTGACCTTTCTTCCTCTCATCATTTGAACCTTCATCACCATCTTTATTCATAGCTCTAAATTCAAAAGTGCTGAAGGTGTGTGAAGACTTTAAACCCCTTCTTAGCATAACTTTCAAGGGGCAGCCCCACATTTGCCACAGAGACAGTATGTTAACTCTCTCTCTAGTAGTTCCTGGTGTTTCTCTATTCCTAATCTTTACTTTCTTTTAAAGTACTGTGTCTTTAAGGCAGCTCCCTAGCTACCGGTTTTATAAGTGGAAAAGCATGCATACTTGAACTTTGTGGGATTACACTAAGTGGCTAGGAGGTTTCACTAGCCATTTCTTCAGTGGCTTCACTGTGTCTGTTGCAGGAGGGTTGGATATTCAAACCAACAGTTGAGCAGCCTGTCCCACCAGTTCCTGGGAAACCAATAAACTAATCTACCCAAGAGATGACTAATTCCTACTGGTAGTTATGTTTATTGTCTTTTGTCATTGTTTTCTGTTTTTGTCTGATTTTGGTATTTCACTACCATAACACTGCATACTTTACAATAATAATAATATATTTAATTTATATAGTACCTTTCCCATGCCCAAGGTGCTTTACTGATCTATGTATAAGATTCTGTCATTAGAAAAGGAGAAAAAGAAAAAATACACACCTTGCCAGTTAAGGCTTTTATAATCAACATTTTAATTGAGAACAAGGAAATTAAAATAGCATTGTAAAGCTATTTTCGTGTTGTTTCCTCAAACAAGCCATTTGACAATGGATCTTGTTGGCTGTGCTGTAAAAGTCTCAACTTTAATCAAAGAGGATCAATTCTGTTTTCTTCCCAGACTGCAACCAGCATGTCATGAAAGTTAAAGACATTGATCTTTAAAGTTCTGAATTCTTCCAACTCCTTTAAAGATTTCAGATGCATCTGTCTGATAAACTGTGGATCATCTGTCCACAACTTGCTCTCTTTGAGTTCCTAAGTACCTGTATAGTACTATAGCAAAAGGCAGTCTCCTGTCACTTTCTCACAATATATCTGACTGCTGTCCACATTTGCTCATCTTTTTCTTCAGTCACTTTTCTGTGTTCTTAAGGACTTTATACATTGCCTTATAGTAATAGAGTGCTGCAAACAATGCTGATTTGCTCATTTGGTTCACTGAAACTGTTAGGAAAATTTCTTGTACCAGAATTTTAATAGAGGAAGTATTTGTCTTATTATTATTATTTAATGAGATTTTACTGATTCTATTGGGCTGACTGCCTAAATGACTAAATTGTCCCAATGAACTAATGCCTGCATTTTCAGTAAGGGTGTGTGTGTCTAGCACTCATAACTATTTTGTGAAAAACTATTTTTGTGAAAATCATTCTGCTCTTCATTCAGAGATAATTTCCAAGTGTCCCATATCTTTCTTTTTTCAACAGTCCCCAAGGTTTCTGTTGTTCCACAGGAGTTGTAGGCTCCATCCATCCATCCATCCATCCATCCATCCATCCATCCTCTTCCGCTTATCCGAGGTCGGGTCGCGGGGGTAGCAGCTTAAGCAGATAAGCCCAGACTTCCCTCTCCCCAGCCACTTCTTCCAGCTCTTCCGGGAGAATCCCAAGGCGTTCCCAGGCCAGCTGGGAGACATAGTTACTCCAGCATGTCCTGGGTCTTCCCCGGGGCCTCCTCCCAGTTGGACGTGCCCGGAACACCTCACCAGGGAGGCGTCCAGGAGGCATCCTGATCAGATGCCCGAGCCACCTCATCTGACTCCTCTCGATGCGGAGGAGCAGCGGCTCTACTCTGAGCCCCTCCTGGATGACTGAGCTCCTAACCCTATCTTTAAGGAAAAGCCCAGACACCCTGAGGAGGAAACTCATTTCAGCCGCTTGTATGCGCGATCTCGTTCTTTCGGTCACCACCCATAGCTCATGACCATAGGTGAGGGTAGGAACGTAGATCGACTGGTAAATTGAGAGCTTTGCCTTATGGCTCAGCTCTTTTTTCACCACGACAGACCGATGCAGAGCCCGCATCACTGCGGATGCCGCACCGATCCGCCTGTCAATCTCACGATCCATTCTTCCCTCACTCGTGAACAAGACCCTGAGATACTTAAACTCCTCCACTTGGGGCAGGATCTCGCCCCCAACCCTGAGAGGGCACTCCACCCTTTTCCGGCTGAGGACCATGGTCTCGGATTTGGAGGTGCTGATTCTCATCCCAGCCACTTCACACTCAGCTGCGAACCGCTCCAGAGAGAGCTGAAGATCACGGCCTGATGAAGCAAACAGGACAACATCATCTGCAAAAGCAGTGACCCAATCCTGAGTCCACCAAACCGGACCCCTTCAACACCCTGGCTGCGCCTAGAAATTCTGTCCATAAAAGTTATGAACAGAATCGGTGACAAAGGGCAGCCCTGGCAGAGTCCAACTCTTGTACAGGGACCGAACAGCCCGTATCAGGGGGTCCGGTACCCCATACTCCCGGAGCATCCCCCACAGAATTCCCCGAGGGACACGGTCGAATGCCTTTTCCAAGTCCACAAAGCAAATGTAGACTGGTTGGGCAAACTCCCATGCACCCTCCAGGATTCTGCTAAGGGTGTAGAGCTGGTCCACTGTTCCGCGACCAGGACGAAAACCACACTGTTCCTCCTGAATCCGAGGTTTGACTATCCGACGGACCCTCCTCTCCAGAACCCCCGAATAGACTTTTCCAGGGAGGCTGAGGAGTGTGATCCCTCTATAGTTGGAACACACCCTCCGTCCCCTTTTAAAGAGGGGACCACCACCCGGTCTGCCAATCCTGAGGCACTGTCCCCGATGTCCATGCGCTGATGCAGAGATGTGTCAACCAAGACAGTCCTACAACATCCAGAGCCTTAAGGAACTCCGGGCGTATCTCATCCACCCCGGGGCCCTGCCACCAAGGAGTTTTTTGACCACCTCGGTGACTTCAGTCCCAGAGATGGGAGAGCCCACCTCAGAGTCCCCAGGCTCTGCTTCCTCATTGGAAGGCATGTTAGTGGGATTGAGGAGGTTTTCGAAGTACTCCCCCCACTGACCCACAACATCACGAGTCGAGGTCAGCAGCGCACCATCCCCACCATATACGGTGTTGACACTGCACTGCTTCCCCTCCTGAGACGCCGGACGGTGGACCAGAATCTCCTCGAAGCCGTCTGAAAGTCGCTCTCCATGGCCTCTCCAAACTCCTCCCATGCCCGAGTTTTTGCCTCAGCAACAACCGAAGCCGCATTCGCTTGGCCTGCCGGTACCTATCAGCTGCCACCAGAGACCCACAGAACAAAAAGTCCTATAGGACTCCTTCTTCAGCTTGACGGCATCCCTCACCATCAGTGTCCACCAACGGGATTGGGGATTGCCGCCGCGACAGGCACCACCACCTTACGGCCACAGCTCCGTCAGCCGCCTCAACAATAGAGGCACGGAACATGGCCCATTCGACTCAATGTCCCCACCTCCCTCGGGACGGGTTGAAGTTCTGCCGAGGTGGGAGTTGAAGCTACTTCTGACAGGGGACTCTGCCAGCCGTTCCCAGCAGACCCTCACAACAAGTTTGGGCCTACCAGGTCTGACCGGCATCTTCCACCACCATCGAAGCCAACTCACCACCAGGTGGTGATCAGTTGACAGCTCTGCCCCTCTCTTCACCCGAGTGTCCAAGACATATGGCCCCAAGTCCGATGACATGACCACAAAGTCAATCATCGAACTGAGGCCTAGGGTGTCCTGGTGCCAAGTGCACATATGAACACCCTTATGCTTGAACATGGTGTTCGTTATGGACAATCCGTGGTGAGCACAGAAGTCCAATAACAAAACACCGCCGGGTTCAGATCGGGGGAGCCATTCCTCCCAATCACGCCCTTCCAGGTCTCACTGTCATTGCCCACGTGAGCATTGAAGTCTCCCAGCAAAACGAGGGAATCCCCAGAAGGTATGCCCTCTAGCACCCCATCCAGAGACTCCAAAAGGGTGGATACTCCAAACTGCTGTTCGCGCATATGCACAAACAACAGTCAGGACCCTTCCCCACCCGGCGGAGGGAGGCCACCCTCTCGCCCACCGGGTAAACCCCAATGCACAGGCTCCAAGTCGGGGGGCAATAAGTATGCCCACACCTGCTCGGCCTCTCACCGGGGGCAACTCCAGAGTGGTAGAGAGTCCAGCCCCTCTCAAGGAGATTGGTTCCAGAGTCCAAGCTGTGCGTCGAGGTGAGTCCGACTATATCTAGCCGAACCTCTCACCTCGCACTAGCTCAGGCTCCTTCCCCTTCAGAGAGTTGACATTCCACATCCGAAGAGCCAGTTTCTGTAGCCGAGGATCAGACCACCAAGGTCCCCACCTCCGGCCCCCACCCAACTCGCACTGCACCAACCTCCTTGGCCCCTCCCATAGGTGGTGAGCCCATGGGAGGAGGACCCACGTTACCTCTTCGGCTGTGCCCGGCCGAGCCCCATGGGTGCAGGCCCGGCCACCAGGCACTCGCCATCGAGCCCCACTCCCAGGCCTGGCTCCAGAGGAGGGCCCCGGTGACCTGCATCCAGGCAAGGGAAAACGTCGTCCACAGTTTTTATTCTTCATTGGAGGTTTGTTGAACCGTTCTTTGTCTCATCCCTCACCTAGGACCAGTTTGACTTGGGTGGCCCTACCAGGGGTATAAAGCCCCGGACAACATAGCTCCTAGGATCATTGGGACACGCAAACCCCTCCACCACGATAAGGTGACGGTTCAAGGAGGTGGAGTTGTAGGCTTATACGTGTAAATATGGACACACATTAAGATTATGACTTTTGCATAGAGGAGGGCATGTGTGTTAGAGATGGGGTGTCTGCAGATCAGGGCTCCTTTTAGGGTTACTCATAGCATATTATACAAAATGAAGGAGGTTGACAAAGATCAGTACACAAGTTTAAATGTCATGCATTTTCTACTTCAACTTAAGAGAACCTCACCTCCCACAGAGCAAAGGGTTAGAATCAGGTATTATGGCTTTTCAAGTGACAGACATGAGTAGGATAGACCAAGGCATACTAGATCTTTGCAAAGGAGATGGGCTTTTTGAGATGTATATCAGCACTGCAGAGGTTTGCCGTGAAAGCAAATCCAAGCCCACTGCAGTTTTGCTACAGGCGCCTGTCGTCAATGGGTGATGCAAGGAACATTATAAATTCAGGGAATGGTATTACTTTGCCACGACCCTTCCTGGTTGCTGTGTCTGCATATAGGAGAGTGGTAGATCACACTACAATAAATAACCGTGCTGTTCCTGTTTCAAGCGGAAAAAAGTTGGTTTTGCTAAAGTATTGAGACTCAGCCTCATGTTTTGGGGTGCAAGACAGGGACTCACAAGTCACTATATACATGTGATCTACAAAAGATGTCCAGAACTACTCTGCAATCTCTGGAAGATCTTGTGAGTGATTTGGCGGAGAGGGAGAGTGGCCAATCAGTGCAGACGGAGTATGGATTCCCAAGGAAGTGAACTCAAAGAGCATTGAGCAGTTCCATACCATCTCACTGCTGAGTGTATCTTCTTTAGAATCTTGCCCCGGCATCTAATAATAGCATCTCCTCCAAAATGACTTCAATGATACATACAAACAGAAGGGGGGGATTCCAGATGTACCAGGCTGCCTAGAATACACTAGAGTTCTAGAGATCAAAGCTCATAGAGAAAGGGGAGACCTGGTTGTATTGTGGTTGGACCTGAATAATGCCTATGAGTTATGGCGGACGGCTGGGGGTGGTATCCAGCCGGGACACCCTGGAGGACCGGAGGAGGGCTTGCACCTCCTCCAGACCACGAGGGGGCGACCGCCCTGGTTACACTGGGGGCCACAGGTGCAGAGCTTGGAAGCTCAACCCTGTAGGGGCCCGCGGTCACCACCAGGGGGCGCCCCGGTGCCTGAAGAACCCTGGACCTCAGCAGTTCCGCCACACCAGGAACTGCTGGGGGGAAGAAGATTGGGGACAACCGGAGGACCTCCGGGTGTGCAGCCGGCACTTCTGCCACACGGGGGTGTGTCCACGGAGGACTGCCGGGAAGCAGCTGGAGCCCATCCGGGCTGGTATATAAGGGGCCGCCTCCCTTCATTCAGGGACAAGAGTCGGGTGTAAGAGGACGGAGCTCAGAGAGAGGAGTGGAGGAAACAGCAATACATTTTCACATATAATTATTTATAAGCATCAACTAGACAAGCATATAGTATAGATGCACTGATAAGCCGTGCTCAGATTATTAGTTTAATATAATTACGCTGAGAAAACGAGAACCACTGTAGTGTTTAATTAATTAATTAATTTAATTAAGAAGGCAGGCTCTATTGTAGGATTAAAGTTGGACAGTTTAACGTCTGTGGCAGAGTGATGGGCACTAAGCAAACTCCTGTTAATCATGAATAATCCACTGCATCCACTTAACAGTGTCATTTCCAGGCAGAGGAGTAGCTTTAGTGACTTTTGTCACTGTCCTCCTCCACTGACAGACTGAGGAGATTGTTCCTCCCCCACACTATGCGAATCTTCAATTCCACCCATGGGAGTAAATGCTAACATTAATTTTATTTTATTTTTTTTCATTTTTATTACTATTTAATTTAATATTGTTTCTTTGTATCAGTATACTGCTGCTGGATTATGTGAATTTCCCCTTGGGATTAATAAGGTATCTATCTATCTATCTATCTATCTATCTATCTATCTATCTATAGGGGGGATGTTTTCTGCGCAGAGCAAGAATGCATTTGGATTGATAACAAAACTAAATTATAAATTGTGAATTAGTTGTTTATCTTCCTAGAAATGATTATCGGTGTAATGTATGTTTATTTTTGCTACTGCCTCATAAATTTCAATTGCCTTGTGTGAAGCCATCACAGAAGGACAGTCTGAAAATTATTTTTGAAGCATTTTTGGATAAAAATCTGAAAATTTAACTTTTTTCATTCATGAGTGATATTTTTCCGAACCCTGCTGCTTACACACAAATTGTACCGAGCCTTTTGACCAATAATGCCACCCCAAAAAATATGCCGCCTGGGGCCCTGGTGTCCCATTGATGGATCATCCAAGGCCTAGAGAAAATTATTAAATAAGCAAAGATGAGCTTAAAACCAAGCAAGTCTAGATCACTGTTGCTGAAGACGGGTTAAGTGGTGGATAACTTCTGCTTAGTACAATCTATTGACATCATACCATCCATCTACTGAGGAAAGTATTTGATACCAGCCTCAAAGACTCCATTTCCATCAAAATGACTACTAAGTACCTGGAGGAGTGGCTAATGAAGGTAGACAATCAGGTCTACTTGGAAGATTTAGGCCCTCGGCTTAACAACAGGCTATCCCACCCAGGATCCTGTGGCTGCTACTGGTTATGAGAGTCCTTTACCAAAAGTCAAGTTCATGGACAAGAGGATTAGCCCCTACCAGCAGAGGTGAGTTAGTCTTCCACGCAGCCTTACAAGTGTGAAACTTTATGGCAGCAGGAATGCTCTGCAGCTGCCCTTTAGTGGCCTGAAAGAGGACTTTATGGTGTTACACACAAGTGAGGCACTTACTTATAGATACTCGAAGGACCCCAAAGTATGCACTGAAGGTATTGAAGTGAGAACAGGGAAGAAGTGGAAAGAAGCTGAGACATTACAGGTGGCAGAATCTTGGCTGAGGCAGCCTTATTTACAGCCCAAAAAAATTAGTGTTGATGGCCTGTGCCTTCTGGGCATCCATAGCACTGGAAACAAACAGCAGATCTTGGCAGCATTGTGGACAGAGACTATAGGAACCCTGCTCTTTCCCTAAACCTAACCCTAAACTGCTGCACTTAACACAAGCTCACAGTTGAAACTCAAACATGTCTGTTTTAATTAAAGGACAAAATTAAAAGGTCTGAATTCATTAAAGTAGCTTTTTTGCCATTTGTGTAATTGCATAGGACAGCTTCTTCGATTTCTTTTTCTCAGTTTATTACTCGGCTTTCTTTAACGTAAAGGCTAATGTCAAAATTGTCTCTCACTCTCTGGTAAAGCTTGCCTTAGCTTTCTGATCTTTGCTTACGTTACATAAGTTTGCTACAAAAAAGAAAAAGAAAGGGCTACAATACCTTCCATAAAGAGGCACTGCAACTAATTTACCACAAAGCATAGAAAAGCTGGTAAGATTCTAATTTATCTAAATTTATCAATGAAAAAAAATCAGAGTTTCCTTTAACAGTATTATTAGTAAGTACATTTAAACTAGCAATGTATGAATATTTAAGAATAACAAAGCAACAAAAAATAAACCTCTGTACCAGGTATTCACAGGACATGCACTGAGACAAACAGTATGAAGCACTGATAGATGATGCAAAGTGCTGCTTAAACGCTGGCTCTTGATGCTCACAATCTTGGCTTTCAAATAACAATAGAATCATGTGACATCATATTATCTAATGAAAGTTAGATGGCACTAGGTCAAAATTAAAGATAATGTACATTTCAATTGTTTTGTTTATTCAAATGGGCTTCAAAATGTTTTTGAGATTCATGGAGAATAAACATATAATTTTTCAGGGACTGCAACCAAAGAGCTGAGCTAGGTATCTAAATAAATGACACTTTCCAATGACTGCACTAATTGGTTTGAACTAAAATACTGATTAGAAAGAAAACATGGTCAACCAGTACTTCATCAAAATTTCTGGCTGTTAAACTGCAGAAAACAATCAAAATGATAAGATTTTATGGCAGGTGTAACTTCACAAAACTGCCTGACCTATAAACTTTCTAACAGAATATTTGCCAGCTGCCACTGCATGCATATTATTACAGTTTATTGAAATAATTATTAATTAATAAGTTCTTATGATACCTAATAAAGTTGTATGAATATCTGAAGCTAGATATATGTAATTACATATGATTTATGTAATTAGAATTATATAAGAAATGCAAACTTTAATACATATCAAAAGATTATGTCTAAAGAATACATTTAAAACTAAATAATAAAGAAAGTTAATGAATAAAATTATAACTGACCAAAAACTGTAACCAGATTACAACAGACTTATCTATCCTGTGCACTGATGAAATGAACAGGCTTAGCATTTATGATCTTCTTCATAAGCATTTGATGAAAAAAACAGAACTTGTTATCTTTTATCAGATGCAGCACATTTCCCAGAAGTCTTAGCAAGGCTGCACCTTGCTGGATGACTGTCCAAGCTGTCACCACAGGGAATGCCTATCCATACTGAATTACAAACACATAGTTATTCTTTCGGCGTCTAATTTTCCTTTGAGGCCAAACATCCAAGTACTGACTGAAGCTTAGCTTCAGAGATATGACAAGATTAGACTGTGAGGTGGTCCGGCTGCAGGCTAATATGACTCAATATGAAAAGATGATTTATCTATGCATTTTTTGAGGACCTCTCATTAATCATTTATACTCTTCACTCATTTTTTTTTATTGTACTCTTCCATACGTATGTACATTTTCCTTTTGAACCCCTCTTTTTATATTTTTTTTTTTAATAAAAAGTATTTGTATTTCTTCATTTCTTGCCTTTATTAAGTTTACCTAAAGGTGTAAGGCATGTTTATTTTTATGTTGCACATTTTCAGCCAGCCTGCTCAGTTTTTTCATAAGCCTTACTCTATTAGTAGACAAATTATACTTAATCTCTGTGTGACATGTTAGTTTATAACACTACAATGATATATCAGCCTTGCTTCAATCACTAAATAGATTCGCTGAAGATGTAACTGTTGATTGTGGAGTAATCTGTTCAATTATACTAACGTATGCAAAGTATCATGGTTGTCATGAGCCATTCATATTCCAATCATTAAAATGTAAATTTAAAAAAGAAATAATTCTTAAAATACTCAAGAAGGAACTAACATAACAAAATGCCTTAATAAGCTATAATCAAGAGATAGTGTATATATCTTGATTAACTAACGTTTTTAACATTTGTTTTGAAAATACTGTGACTTAATAAAAGGAAGCAACAGCTAACTATAGATATAACTGTCAGTCAGGTTGCAAACCATATACTATTGCAGTAAGGAAAAGGGGGTCTTTACTCAGGGTTTTTTTAAAAAGCATAATTAATTAAGTTGTTTTTCATTTTAAATAATTGCTAGCCTAATCATTATCAAGTGTGGCTTATTATCACTTATACATTTTTCTATTACTGTATTGGCAAGTGGAGTTAGTTTGATGACTTTTGTGTTTACTTGCACCCTGGTCCATGTATAGGGTTGTGCAGGCACTGGTGTCACTGATATGTGCTTTTCTGACTAGTATTACTGCTTTAATATCTCAGCGAACCTCAGTTGAGCAAAGGAGAATGAAACAGCTTACAAGGAAGGTACTAATTAGAAGTAAGTAATCAAGTGTTAAAGCATGAAGAAAGGAGACTGAAGAAAAATAACTAAAAGATGATTGTTGTTGAAGCATCCATAGTTGGACACTATTTAAAATAAGTCCATCCATGAGTGAATGCACCTGTTACTGTTGTACCAGAGACAAGACCCTTCAGTTCAATGTGTGGGTACATTTCTGTTAGCTTTTAAAGACTGAGCTGCTCCCCTTAACTGATGATAATAATAACAGCAACAGCAATATTTATTTATATAGCACATTTTCATAAAAACAACATATTTCAAAGTGCTTCACATGATGTCAAAGAAAAAGTTACAAGAAATGAAAAACAAATAAAATTAGGCAATACTATTAAACCATAACTAACAAGGAAAAAAAAAACAAACAATGAATCTAAACAATCTTACAAAACAATAAATATCAGGTAGAAGAGTAATGTCCTTGTATAAAGTGTCATGATGAAAGACTGTAAGGATGAGTCCGGTGATAAAGTCAGACAGAAAAAAACAAAACAAACAAAAAAAAAAAAACTCCAGTTAGACTGGAGAAAATAAAAACAAAATCTACAGGGGTTCCAAGGCCAAAAGAAAGAGTTTGAAGACCAAATGGAAAGAGTTGGCTTCTCTTTTCTTTATGGGATGGCTGGGGTAGGGGACTTTGGGAAAATATTTCATTTGTTCATAAGTCCAGATTGTGAGCATTCCATGCACATAACAATCACAAAACATGCAGCACGTTGTTTTGTCTTCCTCTAACCTACACAAAATAATGTAACGTGATATACTGGGTCAGAGAAAGAAACACAAATAAGGAATAAATATATGTAGATATTTAAATATAAAAAAACTAACATGGAGAAACTGTAAAAGAAACTAACATAGAATTCCCAGCTAAAAATGAATTTTTTATTAATAACTGTCTGGCCATTCTTTAAAATTATTATTAAACTTGATGCACACAATAAATATATTGGTACAGACAGTGTATAAAAAGTAAATGCATGCACAGATGTTGACATACAGTATTTATTGGTACCCTTACAGCTCATTGAAAAAGTGCTGTATACCTCCTGAAAAATGATTACATGAAAAGCAATTGTCCCATGTAGAGGTGCATGCCTTTGATATGCCATCAAGTAAAGTAAAGCAAGTGTGAAAAGAGGTCAAGTATTGCATATTCTACAAAGATGTTCTAAAATGGCCTAAACACATTTGTTGGTATCCTTAGGAACAATCATCAAAAATTGGATTAGAGCAATTTTTCAAACTAGCTGTTGTCATTAATTTGTATCACATTTGTCTCCAAATTGAGCAATCCATCATTCAGCCTATTTAAATGGAGAAAAGCAGTCACTCTGCTGTTTGGTATCATCATGTGTCCCACACTGAACATGGACCAGAGAAAGCAAATGAGTTATTTGAGGAGATCAGAAAAAAATACATAGAAAAGGCTGTAAGATCATCTCCAAGCAACTGATGTTCCTAGGACAGTTGCAAATATTATTGAAAAGTTTAATGTTAATGGGACCGTAGCCAACCTCCCTGGATGAGACAGCAAGAGAAAAATCAATCCCAGACCAGGCTGAAGGATAGTGAGAATGGTAGAAAAAAAGTCAAGAACAAATTCCAAACAGATATCAGCTGAACCTCAAGGTCAAGGTCCATCACTGACTGATTGCATCATTTGTCACTTTTTGAGTGACAGTGGGCTCAATAGAACTAGACCTAGGAGGACTCCACTGTTGAAAGAAAAAAAATTTAAAAATCCAGAATGGAATTTGCTAAAATACATTTTGACTAACCACAATTCTTCTGGGAGAATGTCCTTTAGACAGAGCTTTTTGGCAGGTCACATCAGCTTTATGTCCACAGATAAAGAAATGAAGGTTTCGAAGAAAAGAACACCATACCCACTGTGAAATATTGGGGAGGCTCGTATATGTTTTGGGACTGTTTTGCTGCGTCTGGCATAGGGTGTCTTGAGTCTGTGCAAGAAAGAATGAAATCTCAAGATATTCTGCCATGAAACATCCTGTCTAATGTCAGAAAGCTCTGACTCAGTCACAAGTCATGGATTTTCCAATAGGTTAATGACTGAAAACACACAGGAATGTCTAAAACCAAAATATCGGACAATTCTAAAGTGACCTTCTATGAGCTCTGATATGAATACTTTCATACATCTATGGAAAAAATGGAAACATGAAGTCTTGAGAAGGCACCCTTCAAACTTGACACAAGCTGGAGCAGTTTGCTCAGAAAAAGTAGGCCAAACTACCTGTTGACAAGAGCTGAATTCTCATTGAGAGCTACAGGAATTGCTTATTTTCAATGATTGCCTCTAAAGGTTGTGCAACAAATTATTACATTAAGGCTCTCATCATTTTTGTTTGTGCTATTTTCATTTGTGTTATTATTTGAAATATTCTGTTGAATCAAAACTCTAAAGCAAAGTCTGAATTTTGTTAAATATGAAATAAATAATGATGGCTGCCGATCACTTTTATCAGTTTCAAGTTATTTCAGAGACAAATTTGTCCACATCTGTATATGACAGCGTTAAAATTAAATCCAGTTGTAAACTAGGCAGAAAAAAAAAATACTGGAGCCTACATTTTAAAGGAAAGAACCATGAATGCAAGCCAGGTAATTTCTGCATAAGAGTAACATCCGCCTTTCAGTTAAGGCTGACATTGAGTTCCTCTGTCTGTAAAATAGGTTTAGACATTGGTGTAACACACCAACTTCTCTACATGTTTCATGCTTAACCAAGAAATTAATTATTTAGTTACACCTGGGAGGGAGCCTGTGTCTAGTCTTGGCCAAACATTAGTCGTGCCTTGATCCTGGATCCTGACTCTGCCACTTGAACCTTGAGTTGCTGGAGTTCCATGGCTATATTCGTTAGTATATTATTCAGGTCCTGCTCCTCTAACATGGTTGAAGCAATATCCTGCCAACTACACTACTGTGAGAAAAGAGCAAGAGAGACAAAAAAGGTTTGGGGTTCGTCCCGGTATATTCACAGTAATCTGGAAAAGAAAAAAAGCACTTATTATACTTGACTGAGTAATCAATTAGGACTGAGTCCAAAATGTGACTAACAAGCAAGTGAAAGTGGCTGGCTTTATAGATGGAGAGGAGGAAGAGTTATGTCCAAGGGGCTGAAGGCAGAAGTGAGGTCAGGAGTACGGGGAAAGTGGAACCGGAATTGGAGTCTGCTTGAGGATTGGGATTACAATTATGTAGGCTTCTGTTCTGAGGATCTGCAGATGAAGGAGAAAAGGTGTTAGTGCACCTTGTCAGCCCCTGATGTGGCATACCACATTTAGTCAAGCCCATTGACTGCCTCTCATGTGCATGTGTTTAACTATAAATATATATATACAGTACATATATATATATATATATATATATATATATATATATATATATATATATATATATATATATATGTATATGTTGTAAGGGCACTAAGCTCTTTTGGGACTCCCCCCAACAGGACGACATTCTGAAGAGCGTCCTGATCGCTGTGTCTGTGGAAGACAGCTTATCCATTGCCAGGGCAACCGCAGGTTCCCAGCGCTGTAGCGGCTCATTTCAATATCAAATCCAAGCCTACCACTGTCAGCTATAACCGCCATTATCAATGGGTGATGCAAGGAACATTATAAATGCAGGGAACTGTATTACTTGGCCACTAACCTGTCCATGACCATGCCTGTTTGCTGTGTCTGTGTATAGGAGAGTGGTAGATCCTGCTACAATAAATAACTGTGCTATTCCTGTTTCAAGCTGAAAAAAGCTGGTTTTGGTAAAGTACTCAAAGACTCAGCCTCGTGCTTTGCGGTGCAAGCCAGGGAGTCACACATGACAATATTTAAAAGTAGATATCTGTCTGTCCAGTAGTTACACTCTGTTGGGCGTAGTCAGCATTTATGTTTGCAATGTGCCATCTAGTGTATTTTGTGCAGCAACAAAATGCATTATATTTTTAATTCCAACAGTTTGTCATTCTCTGTTGTGTTGTTTGTGGTTGCTTTAATATAATGCACAACTATTTTACATTATGAATGTTGTCAGGGATGCCATGGGCAACGACCCGGCCGGGACGCCGTGAGGGACCGGAAGAGGGTCAAAGCCCATCCTGGATCACGTGGGGGCCGCCTTCCTGGTTGCTCTGGGGGCCACGGGTACAGGGCATGGAAGCTCCACCCTGTAGGGGCCCGTGGTCACCACCAGGAGGAGCCCCAATGCCTTGGGGACCTGTTACCCCAGCACTTCCGCCACACCAGGAAGTGCTGGGGGGAAGATTTAGGACGGCACCCAGAGAGCTGCCAGGAGGACAGCCGGCACTTCCGCCACACTGGGGCGTGGCCAATGGAGGAATGCCGGGAACACCTGGGGCTCATCCGGGGACTGCATAAAAGGGGCCATCTCCATTCATTCAGCGCTGGAGTCGGGTGGAAGGAGGACGAGGCAAGAGAGGAGAGTGGAGGTGGCTTGAAGAAAGGCATTTGAGTGGCCAGGACTGTGTTGGGGTTTGTGCACTTGTGGACAGTGGGTCTTAGTGACCATATATATTGTAAATAGTTGTATTAATAAACGTGTGGTGGTGAAGAACAACATGTCTGCCTGTCTGTGTCCGGGTTGGCTCCACAATGTCAAAATGGTAAATTGCAAATAAGTAAGTATATAATTACTAGCCAACCCGCGGCGTACCATACGCCGCATAATCAGGACGGTTTTTTAATAATTTTTAAGCACAGGGAGAAAATTAACATTTGAAAAATCGGTAATGTAATAAATCAGCAAGAAAAGCAACATTGTAACAATGCACGGAATGAACTAACACACAATCGTCCGTGCGGCGTGGAGGGCGGAACGGGAGGAGAGTAGAAGGATGTCCACTCACTCCCTCCGTCATGGTAGTCTGCTGATTTCTTGTGCCTGTTCATTTGCCCACCTCCAACTCGTCACTCGAGTCGTTGTCGTCTTTGTACAGTCCAGATGCACCTGTGACTCACATAGATTTTTCATTGCTCTGTGCGGTTTAAGCTGCCTTTATATATATAATCCACCAAGACACCCGACCACGGTAGCAGCGAGGTGGGAGGGGGTGTGTACAAAGTGCAGGAGCATCTAAGAAGACGCATGTTTGTTGCGGATGCGAATTGCTGTATGTAGCGTGTAAAACAGTTTGCTATGGTGCACGCGTCGATGCGTGTAACGAAAACTCGTTTTTTAAAGACTGCTCACTTCATTGTGTTTTAACCTCAGTTGTAAAGGAATGTTTTAAGGATCCCAGTTTTACATGCTGCATATGGCGATTCACCTCCGCGAGAAACATGCCTCTATGAACAGTCAACGTGGGTCGGAACTGCATGTGACTCTATGACAGACGAATATAAATGACGCCAGTTTTTCTGTGTCGTCGCGTCCGAGTTGGTGAGCGTGGCTCTGTGAGTTGTCGTCGTATCCAATGGTCTTGGAGTTGGTGGCCGTGGCTCGTTCCTGCGTGCGCCATAGGTGTTTCACTTGTAGGCGATTTAGTGAATCCACGCCCCTCCCGGCGTGCTTTCCATGGTTGTCTTGCCTTAGTGAATTATATATATAGATAATTATAATAAAGAAAGAGTAACATAGTGATGAAGTGGTTAGAGCTTTTTTCACCGTTCCCAAGTCTAGCAGTAGCAGAACACCAGAAAATTTTTGTCTATTCCTGTCATCTCATCACTCCTTTGAGGAGTTAATTTTTCTTTTTTCTTTTGCTTATTTTAATCGAGACCACAGCTCAGCCAGTGTATCTTTCCTCTAAACTGTTTTTGGCTATGTATAAATCATATAAGAGCTTGGTAGCAGAAACAAAAAAAATATTAGTTATTATTTTTTTTCTGAACCAGTAATTCTTCCTGGAAATAAAGGATTTAAAAAGTGAAACAATTAACAGGAATTTGATTTAGAGAAAAATAAAGATACATGATGGGCTGAGAGAGATTTAAAATGTCAAACTGGGATGCAGAAAGCATGGTTAAAAAATGAGCAGATATGTGCACCTGATCCCAAGTGAATTTCCTTGGGAGATAAAAGTAATATTTAAAAATGGAGATTAGGCAAACACTATAATTATATGACTGCAGTAAAGATTTACGTATTTCAAACCCCATGAGTAGCAGGCTTTAACAGGCAGTATTTTATGCAAGTGTGATAGGTCACACAATTGAGTAAGCAGGCTTATTTGAGATGACGAGGGGCCCATTCAGGCTGGAAATTATTGTATATCAGGTATAGTATTTACAGTGTAAGAATCCAAACTGATTTATTATTCAATTCATTATAATGCTCTAGTGTATTCATCAAGACCTTGTACTATCTATCTATCTATCTATCTACTGTAGCATTTTGTGCTTGGTATCTAAATGTAATCAGAATTGGTATATATTGTGTATGTCATACAGTTAAAGTTAAAATGGTGAAACAGAATACTGGCGTTACATGAACGCAATGCAAAACTGATTGTTAAATAGTTACCTTTGGGATAATCTGAAACTAAAGCCTCATTGTATTGACTTTTTGAACTGAAGGGAGGCCCCCTGATCAAAGAATAAGGGAGAGAGTCAGATCTTCAATTCAAAAAGATTTTATTTTCCTGTTTATTATGTGCATGGTTTATTCCAGAAGTAATTATTTACAGTATATAATAAAATGCTGATTCTGTGTGTGTCCGGTCCCTTGGAGCATTCTGATTGTTCAGTTTGGCTTGATGCATCGATTCTTTGAACTGTTGGTCTCAATGGAATACGTGCTGCCTGAATTTGGGTCATGCAGTGTACTCAGTGGGAACGGGTTGCACACAATTTGTGGAGTATCTTGCAATGGATCACCATGGACAAACAAATACCACTGCTCCACTATGACCAGTGTCTGTGATTCTCCAGCAGGTTGACTGTCAGCATAGATTCTGGGTCTCGAAGACACAAAAAAGGCAAAATTGGGTCAGAAGAAAAAAGTTTAAGAACCACTGGCCTAATCGGCCTGTTTCACTGTGGATACTCACTCATACCCGATGAAGACAGGAAGACCTGGGTAAGGGATGTTGACATACACAAGGATTTGGAGAAATGGTGCAGGAGGAACTTTGAGAGTCGCCTTCAATTATGGAAAGTATTTACAAAAATGATTTTTTACAGAAGGTAATGGGGGCGCATTTACCATTGGTGGTAGTCAAAAAGCAGACAGGAAACAAGCAGTGCACCTCATATGCCTGAATTTGAGAAGCAGGCTTTATGGGAATGTAGTTGAGAGACAAAAAGCTTGCTAACACAGGTTGAGACCAACAAGGATAATGGAGAAAAGCATACTGAGGGTACACATACTGTAAGACAACATATATTTTAATATGTTTTCTCTTTTGATAGGTAACATAGCTAGTTTAACACTTGTAAATCCGTCCCACCTTAAACCGCTTTTTAAAACCGTTCTCACCTCTCCGCCAGCGTCTTTTGTTAATCTAAATGTGTTGATAAAAGAAAAGCTGCAAGTAGCCGGCTATTCCATCCCCCCACGGACTTAGAACGTGCACAAACTTGATTGATTTTCTGGGAGTGAAGTGGAGTTTTAGAGTGGAAATAATAGATCGTTGTTTGGAACACACGCATTTCATGTCTGTTCTGTTTCTACAGTAATCTGTGTAAACACATTGTTAAAACAGAAACGTTTTTTATATTCTAGTAGTAGATGACAAAATGTAGGCATAAACTATATAATGTATGAAGCCTGAAGTCCAAATATCAAACAAATACTTTCACAGAAGGTACAAATCTAACACAACAATTGCGCTTTTATTCATAAATATAACTGCAGAAACAAAAAGCCGCCTTAACATGCGACATTGACACCTGATTATTATGACTTTCTCCTTGGTGCAATAGAATCAGCTGCCGTCTAGGAATCAAAAGGTTGTGAGTTCAATCCTGCACCCCACTGTTTTGAGAAGTAAACTGCTCTTAGTCTTACTATTTTAAAATAAAAACATACATTTGATTTCAGTCTGTAACAGCTGGTGTAATTTATAATACTTGTAAAGGTTAGCTTTGTTTTTTGTTTTTTTTTAGTCAGTTTTATTATCTTGGCCGCGTTCACAAGCCCAAACACACCCCACCCCCGCATCTGACACTGCTGTTTTCACATAGACGCGCTATAACAGAGGTAAACTCGGCTCCCTTCTACATCAGAGCAAGAATGCACATACCATTGCTTGCATACAAATAATATTGTATTTGTGCGATGATGTTTTCACATACAGTATATTCTCTCTTTCTTTCAGGATGTGTAATAGAAACCACAGCATAGAGAGAAATGCAATATTATTTGAAAACGAACAGTCCGATCAGCTGTAAAAGTATGGCATTTCTAAATGTTTGCTTTTTTTCAGTCTGATTCTCTCAGTCAGACTGTATATTTGTCTCTTATTCAGTGCACGCAAGAACATACAGGTGGCCAGATGCTGTGTGCTACAACATGCTGGCGGTGATCAACGCACATTGTAAAAAAAGAGAGTGAAATATATGTGACGTTTTGAAGAAATCATTTTATGACATGATTTACCTTTATTTATTTACTTACTTCCTAAAGCCTAAAGTCACAAGTAGTATGCTGAAGGCATGCTCAAAAATGTGTGTAATGCCACGAAAAGTGCCTGCTGACACTTTAATATGCAAGCAATGGTATGTGCATTCTTGCTCAGATGTAAAAAGGAGCTGAGTTTACCTCTGTTATAGAGCGTCTATGTAAAAACAGCAGTGTCAGATGCGGGGGTGGGGTGTGTTGGGCTCGTGAACGCAGCTGAGATAATAAAACTGACTAAAAAAAAAACCCAAAGCTAACCTTTACAAGTATCATAAGTTACACCAGCTGTTACAGACTGAAATCAAATGTATGTTTTTATTTTAAAATAGTAAGACTAAGAGCAGTTTACTTCTCAAAACAGAGTGGTGCAGGATCAAACTCGTGACCTTTTGATTCCCAGTTGGCAGCTGATTCTATTGCTGTTGTGTTAGATTTGTACCTTTTGTGAAAGTGTTTCTTTTATTTGGACTTCAGGCTTCATACACAATATAGTTTATGCCTACATTTTGTCATCTACTACTAGAATATAAAAAACGTTTCTGTTTTAACAATATATTTACACAGATTACTGTAGAAACAGAACAGACATGAAATGCGTGTGTTCCAAACAACGATCTATTATTTCCACTCTAAAACTCCACTTCACTCCCAGAAAATCAATCAAGGCATGAGCTGGGAGAAGTTTGTGCACGTTCTAAGTCGGTGGGGGGATGGAATAGCCGGCTACTTGCAGCTTTTCTTTTATCAACACATTTAGATTAACAAAAGACGCTGGCGGAGAGGTGAGAATTATTTTAAGAAGCGATTTAAGGTGGGGCGGATTTACAAGTTTTTTCGTAGGCTCTGGTAATGCTAGTGTTAACAATATTTTAGTAAAAAAAGTTTTTTGAATGTTTTGAGCATACAACAGGATATTTGACATGTGGTTTATGTGACATGAGTAACGTAAATTTTTTTTTTTCTTTTTTTTCACATCATTTGCCAATGTACAGCATTGGTCACTATTGGCATCTATTATGCCATAAACTTTTTTCTCTCCATTCTGCATGAAAACAAGAGATTGCATTTTTTTTCTTGACCACCACTGCAAAATACATAGACAAGTAACATATAAAAAGATATTTTTGGCTGGAGTATTTCTTTAAATTCCAACAATGTATTTGCTGCTTTGTTTGAACAAACCAGCAAGTTAAAAATTGAGTTCAGTAACCATTTACTGGAGACAGAACCTTAAGTCTTGTACTTGTATAAATACTGAACATGTTCTTTTTTGTCTTCCACTTCCTTCTTTGTCTGAATTCTCAAAGCTCCCATTTTATCTCATGGTTACTTATTTTATTACATACAAGATTTAGCTATGCCTAGGTAAAGAAAAGTTTTAACCTAAATGGAATTGTCATCTGTGGTGAAGTGAGTCTGCGGTCAAGGGCAGTGCAGGATTTTAAATAAAAATAGTGTGTTTTAGGCTTGGTGCATGTGGATTTGAGGTTAAGCAAAACATTTATTTGTTTTCATTTTTTATAAATTTTATTTGAAGATAATAACATTCAATACAATCCAGTCAAACTTAACAAAATAAAATTCAACTGAGGGACGCAAAAGTATTTGATCGGAAACTTGACTGATTGCATATTCACATGGAAATGTAATCAGCTCAGCCAGTTTCCTCATTGAGGCTTCACGGGATGTTAGACAAAGCACCTGCACCCACAGAGTATAAGTGGAATCGGAGTAGGATAGAGGTGGACAGAGAAAGGTTCAAGAAAGTTAGACATGGAAATGTAAGAGAAAATCAATGAAGAGAGATGAGTTGGAGGAAAGAGGAGAAAGATCAGGAGCGGTAGTAGAGGCCCCACGGTGAGTGAAAAGAACAGCAGTCTTGAGGTAGGGTCATTCCTGACAAATACCTAGGGGGCAGAAGTGTTCATTTGGCTTTGAGGGATCGTCCTATTGGTGCCAAAAGGATGGTGGTAGGTGAAGAAGCCTGGCTGGGACAGAGGTGTCTGGCTGAGGTGACAGATTCAAAGGTCATTTTAATGATTGACATCACATGATGACTTCTTAGCCTCACTGTGGAAATCAGACGGGTGAGCCGGATGAGACAGGAAAATGAAGGGCACTGCGCTCGGGGAAGCCCTTTGGTTTTAACTTGATTTTAAACCCTGTTAGATATATTTATTTATTTATTTATAGTACTAGGGTGTTGTACCGTGTTAGCCATTATGAATGTAGAGAAAAGCCAAGCAAAATGACACCTTTTATTGGCTAACTAAAAAGATTACAATATGCAAGCTTTTGAGGCAACTCAGGCACCTTCTTCAGGCAAGATGTAATACAAAAACTGAAGTTTCCTGTGTTTATATCCACACACTAGGACAAGAAACAACAATGGTAAATCATTAAATGAAAAATCTTAAATGTAAAAAATTAATAGGTTCATTCAGGCTAAGATTAATTAAACAGGAGAGAGAGGAACAATGTATGGTCAAGATCTTTAGATAAGATAATTGTCCAACAAAGTCCTTTGAAGTTTGTCATGAGTTTTTCAAAACAATATGGGTCTATAGACAGGTTATCTGTGTCAGTCTGAGAGATGCAAACAGTCCTCATACCTGGCTATAAAACTCTTGTCTTTATTCAAGCCATGTTGTAATGTATTAAATTTTAACATGAGTTTAACTTCCCATTCTTTTCTCTCTTGCTGTGTTGTGAAGTTGCCCATATGTACTGTAGCTTTAAAGTCCCTCTCACAGTGTCCATGGCTGTTGAAGTGGGCCGCTACAGAAACATCTGTGTTGCCATGTTTAATGTGGAATCTGTGTAAATTCATTCTCTGGCGGAGTGTTTGTCCAGTTTTTCCCACATAGAGTGCAATGTCAGGACATTTCATGCAGAGAATTAGGTAGACAACATTAGATGATCTGCAGGAAAATGATCCCTTTATGTGATGTTCATGTCGGCAGTTTGGTATAACTATACGGTCTGTATTGTAGATGTGGGCGCACGTTTTACATCTTTTCTGAAGGCAGGGAGATGTGCCATTTTCTGTCGGTTCATTTAGGGAGTTTCGGACAATTAGTTGCTGCAGGTTTGGCGGTTGTCTGTATGCAAGGAGGGGAGGTTCAGGAAATAAATTTTTCAGTGTTTGGTCGTTATTTAGCATTGGCTGAAGTTCTTTTACAATTTTTCGAAGTGTTTCAAGATGTGGATTGTAGGTGTCAACAAGGGGGATGCGGTTCTTGTTGTCTTTGTTTTTATATTCCAGAAGGTTATCTCTGGGTATGGCAGTAGCTCTTCTTATTTGAGTGTCTGTTGTTTTGGGGGTATAACCTTGTCTAATGAAATCTTGTCTGAGCTCCTGCAGTTGTTGATCCCAGTCTGTTGGGTCTGAGGAAATACGATATTACCATATTGCTTGGCTAAAAATAATGGAGCGCCTTATATGCTTGGGGTGGAAGCTGTCACTTCTTAGGTAGGTCTGTCTGTTTGTTGGTTTGTGAAAAACAGAAGTTACAAGGGTGTTTTTTTTCAGGTGAATGGTGGTGTCAAGGAAGCTGACTTCTGTTTTTGAGTAATTCAGCTTCAGCTTTATGTTGGGGTGAAAATAATTATATTCGTTATGAAAATGGAGGAGGTCCTTCTCACTGGCAGTCCAGATTATGAAGATGTCATCTATGTAACGGAGATATAACATTGGTTTAAGATGCACATTGACATGAAATCTTCCTCCAATTTTGCCATAAATAGGTTTGCATAGTGAGGTGCAAACCGACAGCCCATTGCAGTCCCCATTTGTTGCAAGTAGCAATCTTGTCCAAAAGAGAATAGCTTATGTGTCAGAGTGAATTTTATCATTTCTATTACTGACTTTGTGGGTAAATCATGTTGTCTGAGGTACGTATCTCATGCCAATATGCCATCATCATGGGGGATGTTTGTGTACAGGGCCCCAACATCCATAGTGGCCAGTAAGGTTCCCTCAGGTAAGGGGCCTAAAGCAGACAGTTTCTTTAAGAAGTCAGTGGTGTCCTGGTTGTAGCTGGTTGTGTTGCAGGCGAGGGGTTTAAGAATGTGTTCCACCCAACCTGAGACCTTTTCTGTAAGAGAGCCAATTCCTGAGATGATAGACCTTCCTGGGTTCCCTTCTTTGTGGATTTTAGGAAGCATGTAGAAGTAACCCATTTTGGGGTTCTCAGGAATTAAACTGTTTACATGATCCCTAATGTCCAGAAACTGGACAAACACTCCACTAGAGAATGAATTTACACAGATTCCACATTAAACATGGCAACACTGCCATAAAACAGTGTGCCCATGATATAGTGTCACAGAAACATAGCTAAACAAAATTAACAAAGTTAATTTGAGTATATAGAAATTATATAAGTACAAATTTGAAATGTATTATCTTTAAAATCAAAGATTTAAAAAAAAAATTAATCTTAACGAAAAATGTATTAGTGCATAAAAAAATTACAAATACTTCAAGCATCATAACATGTGTATCTTTTTAAGACTGTTGAAGGAAAGCCCATGCAGAGATGAGGAGAACATGCAAACTTCATGTGGACAACTCCCAGATGCAGGATTTAAATACAGGTTGCTGGATCCATGAGGGATCAACACTAATTAGTACGCTATGTAAATTTCATAATTATCTGCGCAAAACTAATTTGTTCATTTATCCTAAATGTCATCATGTATTTTGTATATCTAAAGAATGGATCCCCATTATTTTTATATATACATTATTTTATTAAAATGTATTATTTAAAAATATAATTTATATTATTTATAAAAATGTACAATTTAAAATTTATTAAAAAAGACATTCCGTACATGCAAGTCAAGTTTAACAAAACTGGTATGAAACAAATCGACCCATTATTGACTTCCATTGTGATTAAAAAGATGACAGGGGGGAAATATCAGAAAATATCCACTGTTGCTCATTCTGAGTTAATTTAGTAATTAGAGCAAAGACACGGTTTTATAATTTTTAAATATAGCACGATTTCAGAAAAAGACCCACACAAATAATGTCTGCTAAAAATGTTGAAAACTCTGCTGAGCATTGTTCGTTTAAAATACATTATTTCTGCTACCCTCTTGTGGACTCTTTGACGCTTCATGTGTTAGAGAATATTAATATATGAGTGTTTTGTATTGATATTTTCGTTACTAGTTAACAGTTTTATTATCATTTATTTTTGTCACATTGCTGTTTTGTATCCACTGAATTTTGTTACATTGTTACTACAATCCACTGCACTGTTGCTAGTGTCAGGCTTTCAAAGTCTCTAAGAGACATGTCATGGATGCTCAACTTTATAACCCTGCCTTCTCTAAATCTTAATCATTGACTCTAATCACAGTTTCTTTAATGGTTTCTTTAATGCATGTACTTCTTCTGGTTCAGTTAACAAGATTCTCACAGTTGCTTAGATCCCCTTTGCAAGCAGGACATTTAAGAAAGTCAGCTGGAATTAAAAAAACAGGTGAACTTAGTATATGCTGCAGTCCTGCTGATTCTCTTTGAATAGTCACAACTGGCATAATAGCACTTCACATTCACTAGACTAAAGAAGCCTTTGTAAACACTAAGCTTTTTTTGCTTGTATGCAGCCCTATAAGACAAGACATATTGTAAATGCTTTATCAAGATGAGGTCCAGAGGAGCAGTGTCACTGCGAATGTTGAGTATTACTTCTGTTATCATTTTTTTGTGGTTGGTGCCAAAACTCTGCTACTGCTGTTGGCACATGAATTTTGCACTGCGCCAGTGCCAATACCCCTACTTTGACTGTGACAGCTACCACAGAGTCATCCTAATCACATACAGTGGGATGCAAAAGTTTGGGCAACCTTGTTAATAGTCATTATTTTCCTGTATAAATCGTTGATTGTTACAATAAAAAATGTCAGTTAAATATATCATATAGGAGACACACACAGTGATATTTGAGAAGTGAAATGAAGTTTATTGGATTTACAGAAAGTGTGCAATAATTGTTCAAACAAAATTAGGCAGGTGCATAAATTTGGGCACCACAAAAAAGAAATGAAATCAATATTTAGTAGATCCGCCTTTTGCAGAAATTACAGCCTCTAAACGCTTCCTGTAGGATCCAATGAGAGTCTGGATTGTGGTTGAAGGTATTTTGGACCATTCCTCTTTACAAAACATCTCTAGTTCATTCAGGTTTGATGGCTTTCGAGCATGGACAGCTCTCTTTAACTCACACCACAGATTTTCAATTATATTCAGGTCTGGGGACTGAGATGACCATTCCAGAACATTGTACTTGTTCCTCTGCATGAATGCCTTAGTGGATTTTGAGCAGTGTTGTCTTGTTGAAAGATCCAGCCCCGGCGCAGCTTCAGCTTTGTCACTGATTCCTGGACATTGGTCTCCAGAATCTGCTGATACTGAGTGGAATCCATGCATCCCTCAACTTTGACAAGATTCTAAGTCCCTGCACTGGCCACACAGCCCACAGCATGATGGAACCACCACCATATTTTACTGTAGGTAGCAGGTGTTTTTCTTGGAATGTTGTGTTCTTTTTCCTCCATGCATAACGCCCCTTGTTATGCCCAAATAACTCAATTTTAGTTTCATCAGTCCACAGCACCTTATTCCAAAATGAAGCTGGCTTGTCCAAATGTGCTTGAGCATACCTCAAGCGGCTCTGTTTGTGCTGTGGGCGGAGAAAAGGCTTCCTCTGCATCACTCTCGCATACAGCATCTCCTTGTGTAAAGTGCACCGAATGGTTGAACGATGCACAGTGACTCCATCTGCTGCAAGATGATGTTGTAGGTCTTTGGTGCTGGTCTGTGGGTTGACTCTGACTGTTCTCACCATTCGTCGCTTCTGTCTATCCGAAATCTTTCTTGGTCTGTCACTTCGAGCCTTAACTTGAACTGAGCCTGTGGTCTTCCATTTCCTCAATATGTTCCTAAATCCTAAATCTCTGGGACAGCTTTCTGTATCCTTCCCCTAAACTATGACGGTGAACAATCTTTGTCTTCAGGTCATTTGAGAGTTGTTTTGTGACCCCCATGTTGCTACTCTTCAGAGAACATTAAAGGAGGAGGGAAACTTACAATTGACCCCCTTAAATACTCTTTCTCATTATAGTATTCACCTGTGTATGTAGGTCAGGGGTCACTGAGCTTACCAAGCCAATTTGAGTTCCAATAATTAGTTCTAAAAGTTTTGGAATCAATAAAATGACAACGGTGCCCAAATTTATGCACCTGCCTGATTTTGTTTGAACAATTATTGCACACTTTCTGTAAATCCAATAAACTTCATTTCACTTCTCAAATATCACTGTGTGTGTCTCCTATATGATACATTTAACTGACATTTTTTATCGTAACAACCAACGATTTATACAGGAAAATAATGACTATTAACAAGGTTGCCCAAACTTTTGCATCCCACTGTATCTACACTACCTGACTGCCTCGCCTTATTTTACTCTAAGGAACCGTACACTACTCAAATCCTCACACTTTCCCAGAGATAGTCTAACAACATTTCTAACTAATCTCGTTTTAGATTCTTTTACTCATAATCTCAGTCAAATCACATTATACATAGATATGTAGTCTGCAAACAAAAAACACACCAGCATTATGTGGAAAGGCCACTTTTTCTGATGTCAAAGTCAATGTCTTTTTTAATGTCACATGTACAATGTACAGTGATATTCTTAATTGTGTAATGTTCCTCACAGATACAGTAATCAACATAAAATATCAGAATATTTCAATTTCAATTTTTTAATTTCAAATTTAAATCTAATAATAATAATAATAATCACAGTAAAAAAAGCATTAAGCATAACATTAGATACACAAGAACTGCAGAATGTGGCACTTACTTTAATTTGCTAAGTTCATTACAGACAGTTTATTACATACAAGAGCCTTTTTACATGCAAGTAGAAACCTTTCTTAAATCTCCCAGTTCTGGTATGAATAGTTATATAGCACCAGTCTGATGGAAGTAAGAAGAAAAATGTCCATGCATTTATGATTCATTTTGGCTTTCCCAGACAGCGCTTGGCAAATATGTCCTGCAGAGATGGTATGAGCCAACAAAGATCAAACTGTTTTCACCACCCTCTGCAATGCCTTGCAATCCCTAGCTGAACTTCTGCCATACCAGCTCACCATGCAGGATATATATATAACTGAAACACAATCTATCAAAGGTATGGCTCATTAGCATAAGACCCAGGATACAATGGAAAGATTATATATCCCTGGAGGAGATGGAGACTGTTGGTGAAGGCAGCGTGACCTGGTCTGTCTAACACAATATGTTGTTATGGCAACCATCACCAAGACAAGTGGATGGAAAGTTAAGTAAAGTGACAAAATGTTAGCTTCACCTACTTGTGGAAGAAAAGACACATTTTTCAGAATGCCAGAAATTATCATTATAATAAAACATAAGTCAGTATCCTCATTATCATTAAGGCAGAATGCAAAGGAGACATTAAAATTAAACATTCAAAAGTATATTGCAGTTAATCGAAAGCTGTATAAAGCTTAATCCATAGGTATGTACCGTAATACATCATAGAAAAGGTTCTTGAACTAATTTGCTTGTTTAAAATCTATTCTGATTGCATGTGCACATATCATAGTTCTGGGGAAGTAGGTAGAAACAGTCACTGAATATAAAAATTAGGTACTAACATAGATAACAAACTTAATTGGAATACATATATTTAAAACATACTCTAAATGGAAGCAGTGTTCATTTCTACTTTGTAAACTCTTGACATTTTAAAGTAGACAAGAACCTCTTGTTTCCCTTTTATGTCAGTGTGATTTAGTCTGTCATCACTTTCGTCTTCTTTTCCTAGTGTTTTAGTTTGTCAAACCAAAATTTAAACAAGTATGACAATGCACACATATTGAACATTCAAGTACATTGGTCAAGTGATATGAAATATGGAGCATTTCATATTTTTATTCATCCAAGAATTACTTATCACATTTTTTTATTAATATTTTTGTAACAATAAGTCATATTAAAAAATAATAGAGGTAATAGAATGCAATTAAATGTGTTAGTAGACTACATAAAATATGTGGTAAGAAATTGATTTATTTTATAACAGGAATACAAAAGGTGAGAGTAATCCTAACAAGGCGAAAGAATAAAATGTGAATAAGTAGCCAATTATATAGCCTTGTATAATCTTAAAATATTAATTCCAGGTTGAGCATACACCAACATAAAAGCAACTCTTTGATTACGGATAAACTATAATGTATACACAGTCTTTTGTGTGTTATACCACTAAGTAATCAGCACCAAGCAAACTAATCCTGCTCCATCCTCGTTAATAGTGGCCAGCATGGGACGATGTTCTGCCCGCAAATCAACCGCAGTTCCATTTCCAGGGGAGTCTGTGGGATTCACAGAGATCAGTGTCTTACCAATTGTGATTGCCAAACAATGTTGCACACAAAATAAAAATATGAAGAGCTGAGTTATGTGCGACTCTGTAAAATCTGTCACCCTTTTGGTTACACGAAACTCCAACAGTACGTTTATCTATAATAAAACGTTTACCATTGCTCAGGGTCTATTTTGCACTCAGGAAGATCAGGATGTTTTATGCAGTTGTTTGTGCTTATCTCAGACTGGGTGCTAGATGCCACTCCCATTACTAAACACGTTCTATGTTTATATGAGTTAGGGCAGCTGCACCTTTCCCATATAATTAGTTAGTTCAACACCATTTAGTTGCAAGTTGATAACATCAGTTCTTTTCACTAATAATATGCAGTGTCAAGGATGCCAGGGGCGATGACCCGGCCGGGACGCCTTGAGGGACCGGAAGTGGGCGTGCGCCCATCTGGGATCACGTGGGGGCCGCCACCCTGGTTGCTTTGGGGGGCACAGGCTGGGGGCTTGGAAGCCCAACCCTGTAGTGGCCCGTGGTCACTGCCAGGGGGCACCCCGGTGCCTTGGGAGCCCTGGACCTCAGCACTTCCGCCACACCAGGAAGTTCTGGGGGAAGAGGAGCAAGAACACCCAGAGGACTTCCGGCTACACAGTTGGTGCTTCCGCCACACGGGGGTGTGTCGGCGGAAGCTCCTCAGGAAGCACCTGGAGCCCATCCGGGCATGCATAAAAGGGGCCGCCTCCCTCCAGTCGATAGCAAGATTCGGGTGGAAGTGGACAGAGCTCGGAGGAGAGGAGTGGAGGCAGTCTGAGGACTAAGCAAGGCATCATTGTGCGGCCAGGACTTGAAGGGGTGATTGGTGCTGCGGCACTGGGTTTTTGCACTTTACCACTTGTAAATAGTTGTAAATAAACACGTGTGTGGAGAAAGAACATGTCTACCTGTCTGTGTCCGGGCTGTACCCCACAGCAGATAATATTGTTTAATTGATGAAGTCTTATATATGCTTACACAATTGATTTCCTCTTCCATTAATTTCCAGATGAAGTTAATTTTATACTCTAATGATTAACTTACCTAGAGTAGGAGGAAAAGGTTGTTGCAGAGTGAGCTTGCATTGGGCATGTGAGTGGCAGTTAGATGAGTAAAAGAGGTAAATATACAAATTCAAGTAACTGCTCTCAAGGTGAAACTGAAACAGTAAACTAAATCTCAGTAAATCTCAGCACATTTTTTGGAAAAACAAGTGTGCCTCATCTCAACAAAATTGGGCCATGGAGTGCCAGGTTGTTTCATGCAGGCAGAGAGATGGACAGGCATTGGCTATTGCAATAGGTGCTTCACGCATTATATGCAAAACACATAAAAAAGCTCCAAACATGCAGCTAAACTTACTTAGGCTGATGTAGAGGATTCAGCATGTGTGTGTCAGAAGGCAATGCTGAAAAAACTGGAAATCATCTCAACTAATGACAGACACCCATTACACACAGAACTTAACTTTAGTAAGGAATATAATATATATATTATAATTCATTTAAATGCCACCTTGTGTTTGAATTACCTTTACTTTTGTTTAACATCATTTTACCATTTGGATTCACTGAACAGAACCCTAAATGGAAAGTGACTGGCCAAGCTGTGGTAGGAGTTTGTATGTCAATTTAGTGTTTGAAGGAAGATTGTCCTTCAAATACACCCTTAATGAGAATCATGCTAAAGGAATTTCAGCATAGTTAATCTAAAGATTTAAAATATCAATAGTTAGCATTAATTCTTAATAAACAGCCTTGACAAGTTTATTATTCTTATTGATGGCTAATGGAAGCACCATTCACAAAACATCTTTTCACTGCTAGTTATTCCTTAATTTAAAAATATCAAAGCAGAACACCCATTAATTCATTAAATTTGCTTTCTGTGTATGCTTCAATGTCACTTCGGAATCACTGATGTGAAACTTCACATCATTATGGAAACTGATTCATACTTTCAGAGCTGATTAAGAAGATTGTCTCGGAGCACTTTGATTCTAGATTGCAGTCCTTAATTGATAATAGTTTGATATCTATGTGCAACATTTTTTTTAGTTCTTTGAATATTCTGATTTAGTAGTCAGTTTTTGGACAGATTTCTACTTCTTAACACCGCTGTAAGTCTGGAGTTAGGTTTGGGGTGTGAAGTCTTGGGGACAGTAGATTAAAAAGAAGTGAAAATATTTGCTACGACGATATGATTAATCACACAATATTTGAGCTATAATAACTATTTCATGTTGTTAGGGTACCATACACCCTTGGTTCCCTTTTATTTTGTACTTTTAATTTTTTCTGCTGCCTATATATATTAGCAATTTAAAACTTTCAAGCTATAACCTTCAAAGTCACCAGTTAAGCCGATATCACATTATGCAAGTGTTAGTCATAGGGGATGCCAGACTTGGTGACAGTGGTTGCTGATCTTGTCACTGGATCATGTCAATTTACATGACTAAAAATCACTAAGCATGTCAAATAACACCCATGTTCCTTATTCCTCATTGGTGCATTCCATATGCATGGCCCTTCCGCAGATGCATTGTATTTCTGAGTTACTTTTCTTTGGTGGTCAGCTCTCATGCACGCAGAGCATGCCACTATTGCTTAAGACAAAATCAATCCTATTTGATTTCATCACTGCAAGTCTCAGACTCGTTGCAGTGAGTTGCTTAGTATGTCAGACTAAACGATTGGTGGTTATAGAGCATGCTGTGACTGTCTCTGACTTGGTAAGATTGTGTACAGTAAATGAAATCTGCAAATGAAAACTGTTGAAAAGTCATCTAATGTGACATTGACTTTAGTTTATGCTATTTGTGTTTGTAATGTGCAGATAATATAAGAAATAATTAGAATTTCTCTGTGATTTATGATGCTAATTATGCAGACAAACTTAAAAGTTTGGGCATATTAGCATATTTTACAATGTACAAACATAGTATATAATATTATTTTAGCTTGTACTATAAGAGCTGAGAAAGAGAATCGTTTTCAACTGTAATCTGGAGAATATGTATAGCTCAAGGTCAGACAAAAATCTTTCATACAGACAACAACTGGTACTTGCAGCTCACCGAATACAATATCTTGTGTTTATGAAGTGCAGTTCGCACAGCTTACAAATAATTTTTCTCCTGTTCTACAGTATAAGACTAAAACCAGCCTTAGTCACTGCCAAAAAGACCCACCAATTAACTAATGACACCAAATAAAATACACACATCTCTGGGACTACCCAAAGAAAAACCCATGCAGTCACAGTGTGTGCAAGCTCCACATAAAGTGAGGATTTCAACCCATTCTTGTGGAATTGCCAGGCAGTAGAGCCCACTACTGCACCTCTGTGAGAAGAAGAAGTCAACAATCTGTTTTTGTGAAAAGCATGTATCATGGGTCTATTAGTAAAGTTGAATTAATATTATTAATCTAAAAGACAGTTACATCATCAAACTGCAAATACAAATTAAATCACAGAAGTAACCACTGAATGTTTTCCACTAATCAATTTATTTGATGTAATATGCTTTAATTTGACCGTAGCTTAAGACTGAACATTTTGTGCCCTACATATCTAGTTGTCAGTTAATGTAAGGATTTTGTGGTTTTGAACATCACAGATTCCATTTCTTTGAGTATTTTACTTTGTCTTAATTTTAATGTTATTAATCTTAATTATTTTAATTCAGCAAGGGTACCCTTTTGCCAAGATATTACCTCTGATGTGTGATATCATCACAACCATCCTATTTTAAATTTCGGCGCAATACTCCTGATTTCTGAGTTTCTGCATTCTAAAAAAACCCAATCAGTGCAGTAACTGGAAAGGGTATAAGAAATTAAATAATTAACAGGATGCTTGTTTTGGTGATTTTAGACTTTGAACTTTAGTGTGTGTTTTGCATCCCGTTGTTTTCATATAAGCGATTCCTTGACTTTGACCCTCATGTGTTGTGGTCTTTAATTAATCTTCTGATCTCCTGGTCCTCTTCACTCTGCCTTCAGCTCTACCATTTTTGCATTATAGGCATGAAAATGAACCAATTTGATTTTACCTCTATAATACTCAAGTTAAATGTGGAACAATCTGAGAAGGCTTCTCAGTTCTACAATGTTTATTTTTGGGAAGACAACTGATAGAATAAGAATACAGATAGAGCAGCTCACTACTCAAAATGGTAATTCTGGGAAGAGGCCAGGGTCGAACGCACAACCTCTAGATTATGAGTCAGCAGTTCCTACCACTGTACCACCCAAGCGCTCATGTTAATGTTGTAACCTAACCTGATTTCTTTTTCTTGAGTTATATTTTTGAATAAAAGCGCACTTGTTTTTTTTTATACGTGTACGTGGAAGTATCCATCAAAAAATGGGTACACAGGGGTCATAAAGGGATGGACGTGGTCAGCAACCATGATCAGGAAGTCTGTAGCATTTAAATGATGTTCAATTGGTATTAAGGGGCCCAAAGTGTGCCAAAACATATCTCCCCGACCATTAAACCACCACCACCAGCCAGAATTTGATACAAAGCAGGATGGAAACCAAATTTTGACTCTACCATCCGAACATTGCAGCAAAAATTGAGACTGATCTGACAAGGCAACATTTTTTTCCAATCTTGTATTTTCCAGTTTTGGTGAGCCTGTGAGGACTGCAGCTTTAGTTGCCTGTTCATAGCTGACAGGCATGGCGCCTGGTGTGGTCTCCTGCTGCTGTAGCCCATCTGCTTCAAGGTTCAATGGGTTGTACATTCAGAGATACTCTTCTGCATACCTCAGTTGTAACAAGAGGTTATTTTAGTTACTGTTGCCTTTCAGTCAGTTCAAACTAGCCATTCTCCCCTGACCTCTGGCATCAACAAGGCATTTTTGCTCAGACAAATGACAGTCACTGGATATTTTCCTTTTCCAGGACCATCCTTTGCAAACCCTAGAAATGTTTGTATGTGAAAATCCCAGTAGATCAGCAGCTTGTGAAATACTCTGGCACCAACAACTACGTAACGTTCAAAGTCACTTAAATCGCCTTTCTTCCCCATTTGGATGCTTGGTGTGAACTTCAGCAGGTCATCTTGACAAAGTCTACATGCCTAAATGCATTGAATTGCTGTCATGGGATTGGATGATTCGATATTTGCATCAACAAGTAGTTGAACCTAATTAAGTGGCTAGTGAGTATATAATTACAATATTGTAGTTTAGGAAATAATATGACAGAAATTAATTTCAAACAGTGCTTACAAACAATGTTTTGTACATTCGTTTATCAGATAATGCTATAGCGGAAGTGCATAGTGATGAGCAACCATTAAGAATTTGAAGGCAAGACATTTTATACATTTTATAACTGATACAGTACTGATAACATTTGTACTGTGGGCAAGTTTCTTCATCTATACCAAAAATGTACATTTTTCAATGATATCTTGAGCAAAAGCAAAATGTGTTTGGAAAAAATACATCAACCATAGATACAGTATTTCATAAATAGGTAACTGATTAAGATCAAAATAATTTTTCTAAAGAAATCTAGCAATCATCATTAAATGTTACTAATCCTGTGCCATTTTGCTTTCTCTCTCATTTTTCTGATGTGGCAGTTGGTGGCACTGCTACCTTTTCCAAACTACTTTTCTTTGGAATTGTAGTTACTGTATATCTTGGCATCTATGTTTCATAAGCCACTAGGCTAGTGTAAAAAAAATTAGGAACTCAGTTGATTTCTGAAGTCCCAATTAGAGTGACTCAAATGAAAGGGTCAAGAGGCCTTTGAGAAACTTTCTGAATAGGTAATAAAAATGAATAAAGCCCTAAAGCTTGAACTCTCAAGGAGAATGGACACAGTGCTACCCAAATAAAATCTAAAGTTAATTAAACTTAAAGAAGCAATATTATTATTGTTTTAAAGTTACCAAACTGTCATTAATTTAATCAGAAAAACATAAAAAAATAAAACACTTTAGAATGGTGGTAGACAAAAAAAGAAATAATTCAGAGTGAAGAGGCCTCATGGGAGTCATTTGTTTTTACCCATAGCTTAAAGCAAATACTGATAATTCTTAAGGAAAGGGTAATGGTGGTGTCTGTCTGAGCTCTCCACGCTATTGTGAGGAAGAGAAGAGTGGATGAACCAGGGTGAAGGATTATTGGACAATATGAAATGAGATTTGAGAGTTATTAGAATCCTTAGATGTAAATTGTAATCAACATAGTAGTAAGTCATTTTTTATACTACATTCATGAAAACCAGCTTCTGGCATTGCAGGTTCTGAAAATGAACAAATAAATAATTAATCCGTATGAAAGTAAGGTTTAAGAGACAGCAGTTTAAACATTGGCATAATAGATATAGTAAGTGAATTTGAAAATTAATTACAGAAGTGGAAAATCTAAGATTTAAGAGAAAATTGGTTTGTTTTTATGAGTTACTTGGATATTAGAGATGCTTACAGCCCTACAAAGAGATATCCACAGAGCAGAAGTCATGAAATTCAATGCTGGTTAAGAATTGAATAACAGGGTTTCACAATGACAAGAAGAATGTCATCAGACCTATAGTCTTATAACAGATTCATACTCAGTATGTAGTGATGACAGATATTCTGGGGTCTTTGCAAGTTAGGACTAGAGTATAAATGATTCTTTATTAGGCAATAGCTAGCATAGTGGAACAGTTTTATCTAGTTGTTGCTTTTGGTCCAAGTCAGAAATCATTGTAATTCTTTATAGAGGAAAAATATTGAAATAAAAAATGAAGTAGTCCAGCCACTTTGTGAGATGAAAGTCCAAGGCTGAAAATATAATGGGATAACTTGATATAATCCAGATTTCTGGAGTCAGGCTTCTTAAGATGAGCTGAAGATTCAATAAGGTCAATGTTGTTAGTAAGAAGCTATCAGAAATCTATTTATTCTTGTCATGAAAGCAGGCAGCTAAAGCTTGATATCACATGCATACAAATGGAACATAAGGTCATGTTAGCAAAAAGCATATAAATTGAACATAAGGTCATGTTGGCAAATCTAATATCCCAGTGGCAGCATGCTGAATATATCACAGAGGAGAAGCTCGAGGAATGTGGATTCACCAACAAAAGCCAGCTGACTACATTAGTAGGCCTAACTCTAGTCAATTGATTTGTTTAAGTACCACAGAGGCTTTACCTTGATGACTGAGATTTAATATACACTATATCTCCATAAATGCACTGCATTGTTTGATCGCTTAGTACACTTAATGAATCTGACTAGCATAATAAGTGCTATTAGATGCTAAAGAAATGATTTAAACACTTATACAGTCGTATGAATTTTGCCATATAATGAAAGTAACATTTTCTAATTTAAGATGCTTAAATGTCTCACAAAAATGCGCAGTGGAATGAGCTTGTTTCACTTTTTGCATTCCTAGTAACTAGCAAACCCATTAATTTCATAAGGCATTTCTTGAAACTGGTTTAAAAAATAAATGTAAGCACTTTATTGTAGAGTTGTGAAACCAATTAGTCAAATGGGCCTGCTTTTCTTTGTCATCCAAATTTGCTATGAGATTTTCGGTGTACATTTTTTAAGGAAATTACTGTAGTAGTAGGGGTGTTGTACTGTGTTAACCATTATGGATGCAATGAAAAGTCTTTTATTGGCTAACTAAAAAGATTTCAATAAGCAATCTTTTGAGGCAGCTCAGATCATCTTGCCTGAAGAAGGAACCTGAGTTACCTTGAAAGCTTGCATATTGTAATCTTTTTAGTTAGCCAATAAAAGGTGTAATTTTGCTTGACTTCTCATTGCAAGAAGATTACTGGAAATTTTTACAGGATAGTTTTTTGCTTGCTGAGTTACAGCCATTAAGGTAAATAATTTTCTATACTATTGCTTCAGTGATAGTATTTTCCCATTTGGAATCACCAAGCAGCTAAGGTTTTTGGCCTTAAATCATATGCTTCATGCTGGAGTGTTCAGCATTGGCAACAAAGGGAAAATCTTGAACAAGTAACTTATTTAATTTGCCTTTAATACAATTGAAAAATATTTAAATAATTGTATTGTTCACTTTTGTGATTGAAAATAAATTAATCAGAATTGCACACATTAGTCTTTCTAAATGTGGTTTTACATTTGCGCTTTACATATTTATCCAAAACTTTAACTTTGTTTCGAAATTAACTAAAAACATCTAACTTTGCTGGGATATGCTGAATGTTATAGGATGCTGGTATTGTTTACTTTGAAACAGAAAAGTAAAAATAGTCATTAATTTAATGAGAGGGCTAGCAGTACATTTATGAAGAAAAAACTGCTTGTTTCCTTCTTAAAATACAAACATTTGACAGCATCACCAAGTCTTAATTAAGAAAATAACACGTCTAATTGAATTAAAATGTGTAATGTGGTCCATAGCAATTACACATTTTAAAGGTGCTGCTCAGTATGGAAATTATTAAAGATAGGACTGCCACAGAACAGAGCTAAGCAGCTCGTACAGTATTTCCAGGCTTAAGTCAGCAATTTATAGAATCTATGTGACATCAGCAGACTTTTGTATCTCTTCTGAAATTCTTTCATGGTATTAGGAGCAAATAATTTGAAGATCTAATGTCAATGGTTGGCTAGATTTGTCTTATGATAAAAAGCATCAAATATATGCTGATGTAATCTTTGTGCCCATTGTCATACCCTATACTGGTGCAATGGGTCCTGGGTTCCTATTGGTGCACAACAATGCCCGGCCTCATGTGGCGAGAGTATGCAGGCAGTTCCTGGAGGATGAAGGAATTGATACCATTGACTGGCCTCCACGCTCGCGTGAACCTAAATCCAATAGAACACCTCTGGGACATTAGATTTCGGTCCATCCGACACCGCCAGGTTGCACCTCAGACTGTCGAAGAGCTTAGTGATTCCCTGATCCAGATCTGGGAGGAGATCCTCCAGGACACCATCCTTTGTCTCATTAGGAGCATGCCCTGACGTTGTCAGGCATGCATAGAAGTACGCGGGGGCCATACAAACTATTGAGTACAAATTTGAATTGCTGCAATGAAATTTCGGCAAAACGGACTAGCCTGCCACATCGTTTTTTCACTTTGATTTTTAGGATGTCTTTGAATTCAATTCTCTGATGGTTGACAATTTTTATTTCCATCAAAACGATGTGGCATCCTTTTGTTCCTAATACATTACCCAGTCCATATCAGTATTGATATCCAGCATGATTTTTTTTTCCCATTGAGATCTGATGTGTATCAGACTCTCACATACATGTATATAATATATTAGTTCATCATACATAATGAGTAGGCAACAGAAAATATTTAAAACAATTGCATTAAATTTCTCCATACTACACATCATTTTATGTACAGTGTATGTGTATTGGAAAAATAATACAGGACAGAATTGACCTTTCCCTTTTCAGGAAGGATTTCAGCACACAACGACTACTTCTACTATAACTGCAACTAAGTGCAATATCTCTAAAGTCAACATTTCCAAACTCTGAATGGAAAACCTGTGAAAAAAAGACTTTATGAATGGAATCTCAGCACCTAAACTCTTGGGAACCGTGCTTTCAAATTGGAGGGATTTTCTTTAATGGCCCACTCTTCTCTAGGAAGTTACAGAGGTTATGGCCTTCTCTTACCTCTGACTGTGCATTAAAACAAGAAAGCAGAAGTTACAACTATGGTGTCATATGGAGATTTTCAAAGAGAAAATATTTCATTAAAAAAACTACAGTAAAGCAGACCAATACTTTGAAACAAACGTATTATCTTCTGTGTTGCTCTCTACTGCTTATATGTTGATATAAATAATGGGACACAATTATTGCAGTGTGGTGCAGTGATTGGGCTGCTGCCTTGCAGCAATGAGAACAGGTTTTGTGTCACGGATCCTTCCTGTGTGGAGTTTGCATTTTCTCCCCATGTCTGCATATATGTCTGCAATAATTTTTTTCCTCCCACAGTCCATAGATATGCATGTTGGCTGTAGCATGTGGTTGGGGTTTTTGCATGTGTGTTAACCCTGTGATGGGCTGCCACCCTGTCCAGCATGTGTTCCTGCCTTGCACCCTATGCTGGCTGGGATGGGCTCCAGCACTCCCTGTGATCCTGTTCGGGACAAAGCAGGTTAGAAAATGACTAACAATTATTGTATTTTCATTATCTTTGTATTTTTCTTTCAATATATTTAATAATATACCATATCCACACTAAAATTGCAATGATATTTTCTCTGCTATATAGAGCCTTGCGTTAACGTTTACAACTAATCCTCTTTAGAAATATTACATAAATCAAGACTTTTAAAAATTATATTCTTTGGCCCATTAAGTAAGAAGATAATAATAAAACCCAATCTACAGTAATCTCTTAAGAGTCCTAAATTAATCAGAACAATGAAGCCCACAGAAAAGCTCATGTGCCTAATAGTACTGACTATCGAGATCATGGATAAGCAATTAAGAAAATAGATCACTTGGTTAATTTAGCTTTAAACACTATTTATAATTTTTATTAGTATTTTATCCTTGAAACATTTAAGATGCTTTTCAAATTTTACATATAAAATATTTACATAAAATATGTGGCCACTTTAATAGGTACACTTATCTAGTACTAGGTAGGGCTGCCTTTGTGCCTACAGAACATTATTTTTGAGATTTTCTTTTCCATGTGTTAACTTGACAATATCATGCAATTCCTTCTTTTTATTGGCTCCTGTCAGTCATGCGTGCCTGAAGGACACCTTTAAAGCTCATTCACCTTACTGTTTGATACTGCTAACTGCAGCAAAAGGATGCCAATTAATACCATCTCTTCCACCCAGACAGTTCTAAAAGCCTAATGCTACCAAAGGAGGGCTTCTTGTTGACATGGACAAACACAGAGATGATTACTAGCTCACAAGAGCCATTACTTCAAGAGCTGAGGAGGCTACTTTATATTTTGTTTTGCATCCACGAGTGCCTGTTTTGTTATTTATTGCCACAAAATTAAAAGGAGCAACCTGACTGGCAATCCAACACTTTCTCCACATTCATGTTGTGAAGCCTTCTATCCCACCTTATTCTTAAGGTTCTGGTTTAGATTGTGACAGTGAATGCCATTGTAGTAAACTAAAGTCACCACCTTGTCATGGACCCAGCTTTATATGTTGCTTATTTTGTGTCCTATTGCATTGTTCTGCTTGAAGTTATCAATTTGATAAAATGTAAATTGTGACCATGAAGAGATATTGTAGCATTTAAATAGTACTCATTTGATATTAGGCCTATTGTTTGCCAAGGAAATATTTCCCACAGTATTCTACTACCATCACAAAACTAAGCAGTTGACAAAAGTCAGGATGGGTTCATGCTGCTTACGCAAATTTCTGACCTTTGTGTTGCAGTAGAAATCATGATTTGTCAGATTGGGAAGCATTTTTTAAACTTTCAAAATTCAAATCATCCAGTTTTGGTGACCACTGTAGCCTTATCTTCCTATTCTTCACTGGTCAAAACAGAATCTGTCATGGTCTTCTGCAGCTGTAGTCTAAATACTTTAAGGCCTGATACCTTGTGCATTCAAAGCTGACTTTCGGTATAACATTGTTTTGAAGAGCTGTTTTTGAGTACAGCGAACCCCCGCTATATCGTGGTTCAACTATCGCACCCCCGCTATATCGTGGATTTTTCTGTGGAACATACCTAACATTTAAGCAATACAGTAAATCATTAAATATACATACATTGTACAGTACGGTAGACAAAGAGTTTCGTATTACAGCACCCAGATGATTTCTTACAAGGCCCGTTATTGGCTGAAGAGGAGACTCAACCAATCAGAACGGGATTTTCATTCTCTTGGGCTCTGATTGGCTGCTGCTAACGTGGTGTAATCTCGCAAGAACAGCGAGCGTTGGTCCCTGACGCATCTCAGTTCTCTACGTATCGCGTACCTTGCTTGTGGCCCAATTGTTGTGAGCAAACTTTTTGTGAACTTTTCATTTTGTTTTAAGCCCTATGATGGCTCTCAAGCATCCCCCATTTTCTAAGCCTTGTGGTAGTAGTGAGCCTAAGCTACAGAGGAAGGTCTTGACCATTCAGGAGAAGGTAAAACTCCTGCATATACTTCAGGAAGGAAACTATTATGCGGACATCGCTCGCCATTACACCTTGAATGAATTGCCAGTATGCTACATTATTATTATTATTATATTATTATTATTATGTTACTCGTATCCTTAGCCCGACATCCACATATCATATGTGTTTACAAAGTGTGTTTTAATAGGTTTACATGTGTTTAAAGCATGTGGAAGGGGTATTTTAAGGCTTAGACTATAAAAAAATGTTTATTTATATGGTCTTCTATATTGCGGATTTTCACCTATCGCTGCTCAGTCTGGATCGTAACTTCCATGACAGGTAGGGATCACAGTATTAGTGATCTTTCTGTTTGCTTTAATGAGTCTGGCCAGCCTCTTCTGACCTTTCTGTTTGCTTTAATGCTTTGCTTTATATGCTATTTACCATATACTGAGCTGAAGGAACATGATTGGGCTCCTTTGAAGACCAAGATATTTACACAATCAAGCAGATGTACCTAACAAATTAGCCATCAAAATTATTTTGCAATGCAAAAAGAAGTATTACCAAATGTTCTCACGAAGTATGACTCGTCAGTGATAAAAAAAAAAGCAATCTCTCAAGTTCTTTTCATTCAGTTTTATAAATCTTAATGATATTTTGTTTCTACTTTTGTTGAAAACACACCAAAGTAAAACAAATATCGATCAATCATCTGTTTTCAAAACCTGCTTATCCAGGACAGGGCCGCAGGGAGGCTGGAGCCAACGAGAGACAGAACACCAGATTATCTCTGGGTGAAAACATACAGAGTAGGAACAATTTAACAACACCATTCAGCATATCTTTCAAGTGTGGAAGGAAACTTACACAGAACACATAAACTCCACTCAGGGAGAATCCAGGAAGTAACTCCTTCCAGTCCCCTTGCCACCACCATGCCACCCTCAAATAGTTATTCATGAAAAAAATATTCAAAGTACAATTATGTTTCAAATGTAAATTCTGCTACTGTTATAATTACCAGTTATTGTAGATTAATATCAGTAAAACATACTCTAAATAAAAATAAAAAATCTTAAACCAGCATCTGTTAAAACAATCTAAAAAATAGTTTTTCTCCTCAAATGACTGATGGAATCTATAGGAAAACTTTAGAATTCCTACTAAAATATTAATACTGAGGAATTAGAAAAACTAACTACATGTACAAAGTTTTGATTCTAATTGTAAAGTAAGTTAAAAAGAGATGTTGCTTTCTGATCTAAATTTATACTCTCTAGAAACAGATTTGCTTGTTGTTTACATTTCAGTTTTTACACTAATATTTCTAAAAGCATCCATGCACACATTCTTCTTTCCCTTTTGGATCTTTTTTTTTTATTGTCGGAACTGTTTTTAATGTCTCTGTTTATAGGGCAAGAAATAGTAATCCTTGTTCTGCCAACAACATGCCCTTTTGTAAAAGGTCAATAAAAAAGATATATATAAAGAATATTATAGACAAAAAAAAACTAATACAACCTATAGTAACCCTTTCAGACATATGAATACACGTTTACAACAGAAAACAATATTGCAATAATTTTAGAAACTGTAAAAGAATGATAAATATTATTTTTAAAATAAGATTGCCTTTTAGCTGAACAAATTTTAAAGGAAGAATATAGTTACAGCTGTGCCAGGATATTAGAGTTACACCTTGAAGCTTTTGGCAATCATCCCCATGTCACCATGTTGATCCAAGGCACTGACAATTGCAAGCTGCTTTAAGTGCAAACTCAGCATATATTTTTCAGCAAAGAAATGTACTTTTAGGAAGTACAATGGTGGGCATTAAGAGCAAGCACAGGTTTAATTTATGGAGTACCAGGTGGCACCTTCAGTTGTGACACCAAATGATTTGTACATAGTATAGTACAGTTTTCCCCCCTTATTGAATAACAAATTCTGCCACTCTCTAAGGCCATTTGTGAATGTTACGTGCATTGTTTGTCACAGTATCACGAGGCAGCATATGCCAGTTCACTGTAGCACATATATCTGCTCACAAATGTGTAGCTTGGTTAAATAATGATAATCTATGTAGCATTCTGGACTTTGGTGATTTGCTAATATAAAACAAATTATAATTTTTTATTTTTAATGTTACCGTGGGATAGATTAGATTGCTTTGAATTGTTTTTTTTTTTTTTTTGTGGAATAGACTGTACAAAGTAAATGCTAGTAATGCAGAGGATGCCATACTTTTTCATATTGCATATATAGAACTTTATTGGGCTTTTTATAGAAGCTTATTAGATAGATAGATAGATAGATAGATAGATAGATAGATAGATAGATAGATAGATAGATAGATAGATAGATAGATTTTTTAAACACACTTTATTAAATTAATTATGATATCAATTAAAACCATAACAGTTAACTTCAGAAAAAGCAAAAATATTAATAATTCCAGAATCAGGACTTCTGACCACTCCCATTCCATCTCTTTTTCATTATATACATGATATAAATACCCACCCAATCCCCAACCCCCACATTCATCCTTTCCACTCCCCAATCCCACTCATTCCTTACAATATCCTACTGATTTCTAATTATAAATATTCCACTAATAATAAAGTTAGAATACAAAGTGAAGTTTATCATGTTTCTATTTACACAGTACATTATTTACACACCAGTTCTCCTGAAAGTGGATTTATAAAAATTCAGATCCAATCATATCCTACTTTCACATTACATTTTAAATAATGCTACTGGATTTGAAGTGTCTGTTTCCTTATCTTTATTTTTCCAGGTTTTCCAGATACCTAGTTTTACCTGTCTTTTTGAGCTCTTTATCACAAACACAAACACCGTCCCATTATAAGTGACCCCCAGGCCCTCAATCAGTCTCAGTATCATTTTAGAAAAAAAAAACAAATCTTTCACAAAGCATAAAACAGTGAAAAACAGTTTCCATCACCCAACAGAAAAGACAGGATTCTGAAAGCCCCGGACACATAATTGATAAGAAGGAGTTCACCCCTCCTATACCATGTAATATCCTCCACTGTCGATCCCCCAATCTGCTGGCCAATGGTGGTTTCTTTAGCACCCTCCAGGCTGGCAGTATTCCTTCAGGAACTCCGATCTTCTTCCTACTGGTCATGTCTTCCTGCTGTCCTCTCAGCTGACTTTGATGCTTCACCTTCATACAGATCTTGTACAGTTCTTTCCCTGTGACTGTGGTTAAAGGCAAGTCTCTCAGATCTTTTATTGAAAGTAACTTGTTGGTTTCACTACTGGTCCAGTCTTCTTCTGGAGACACCACAAGTGTAGTGAAGCTCGGGTCTTCAGGTGGCTTCAGCAGGTGTGTCCTGATTTTACTTGTTCAATGATGCTTGCCCTTGTGTTAAGAACTTCTCCTAGCTCCATCTCTGCCGCTATTCTGTCTACACTTTTCCTAGTCAAGTTCTTCCACTTGATTAAATGTTTTAGTTGGATCATATTATTTCTACAGAGATTAAAAATAAAGTTAGCAGCTAGTCCTTTTGCACTGCATATACTTGGATTAAATACTATGGGATCTTCTACAATCCAAAACAAAGAGAGATCATCTCTGAATTGATAAAATTCGCCAATCTCTAAAAGTATCTTCTAAAAGTCTGGCACTTGCAAGGTCTCAAGTCTCTCTAGATGAAATCATATCAGAATAAAAACCTGCATCCACTGCAGCTCTCCATGACTGACGTTGCTCACCCCTGATATACAGGATATATCTGTGTGGTGAGTTAAGTAGGCTCCTGCCTCACCCCTATTGATGTCCTGTTAGAATTCAGATGTCTATGTCTCTGTATTAGAATGAATAATTTTAAAAGCTAATAGTTGTGAAGATATATACAGTACCCCAATATAGTTTTGGGGTGTAGGAGTTCTAGCCATTACTTCATGTCCAGCTCCTATAACCTTTTTAAACACATATTTACTTTCTGCCTTAACAATCTGTTAGAATTGTTTAATTCACCTTTGTGTCCCATCTACTTCAAGAAATGAATAAGGGGTTAAGTTGGTTAAGGGGTTAAAATGGTTGGTTCATTCCACCATTTTAGGTGTGTTTCTATGTAATACAAAAAGCACCTGCTATGATAGCCATGTCTACTTTGACTGTTTTTATGTCCATCTGTCTGCATATAATGAATTAGCCCTTCAATGGACTCAGTTTGTTGAAATTTGACATACATATTCTTCAAGGAAAATTGCCTGAATGGTTCAGTTTTCCTTGTGATATCTCAAAAACAACACACTGTACTCACTTTTGAAATATCAAAGTCTCCCAACGGAAAGCATGGGCGACTATGCAAACTTATCTATCATATAACAGAGAAACATTATGGGTGACTTCAAATGCATGTGACACCCCGTGTAGTGGGAATTGGGGTCACCAGTAGGGTTGCCACCCATCCTTTAAAATACGGAATCGTCCCGTATTTGAGAATGAAATTGCGCGTCTTGTGCCCCCCGCTGCAGTATGCGTCCCTTATTTTTTTGTATTAAAAGTGGTAACCATAGTCACCAGCCTACACTCTAGGTGTCTAGTATGTGGGACAGAGCTTTACCAGGATGATGGTGTAAGACAGGGAGACACGGACACAAAAAGGGTTGGGTTTTTTTTGAAAAATAAAGTGTTGTTTTATTTACATGTGCACTTAAAGGAAAACAAAAATAATGTCCTGCAGAATTTATATATCAATACAAAGCCCAATACTGCAAAAGACACACAAAAACAGTAATTAAATGGAGCCCAAAAATAGTGACTATATACAGTATTTACAGTGCGGACTGAAAGTCCCAAATGAAAAAGAATAATGCACACAAACTAGTGAAAACCATATATACACAAAAACCAATATATAGATGTCAATCAATCAATCAACATTTATTTATATTGCACATATTCATACAAAAAAATGTAGCTCAAAGTGCTTTACAAAATGAATAGAGAAATAGAAGACACAATAAAAGATAAACATAAGTCAACATTAATTAACATAGAATAAGAGTAAGGTCCGATGGCCAGGGTGGACAGAAAAAACAAAAAAAAACTCCAAAGGTTGGAGAAAAAAATAAAATCTGTAGGGGTTCCAGACCAAGAGACCGCCCAGTCCCCTCTGGGCAATCTACCTAACATAAGTCAAACAGTCCTCTTTGTATTTAGGGTTTTCATGGAAGGACCTGATGATGATGGTCACGTAGACTTCTGGCTTTCAGTCCATCAATGTGGCCGCCACCACAAAGAAACCGGAAAAAGAAACAGAAGAGAGAGTAGGGGTCAGTATGGATTTTGGAGCCACTGTGAATAGTTATTATGAAGAATTGAACATACAGAGTATCAGTATTAAGTTAAAGTGAAGTTATAAAAAGGCCATGTTAAAGTAATGTGTCTTCCTCCACAGTGCTCGAAGTCAGGAAACGGCTCCTACAAACAGTACAGGATTCACCAAAACAAAAATATTCAAAATATAGAAAAAGTGTATATACAAAAACAAACAGTGCACCAATAACCACAACCCAATAAATACCTCCACCAAAGTTAATCCAGAGATATTTATCAATATATATATATACAAAAATTTTTTTTTTTACAATATTCAAGGCACAAGCCGTAGTACTTGGTAAAGTCAAGACGAAGTTCTACCAAGTACCTTTCTGTTAATGTCAATGTCAATTTATTTATATAGCACATTTAAAACAACATAGTAATGCTGCGGCCAAAGTGCTTTACAATAATAGAATAAAAGAAAAATAATAATAAAAAAAAACAATAAATAATAAAACATAAATAGTAATAAAATATATGCACATAAAATAAGATAGATAATAAATAGAAATAATGTTATATGATTACAAAGAGAAAAACCATCAGTATTACTGAAGGTCACTGAATGCAAGTGAATAGAAGTGAGTTTTTAATCTTGTTTTGAACAGTTCAATTGTAGATGACTCCTTAATATGATGAAATAGAGAGTTCCACAGGCGAGGGGCAGCAGCTGCAAAGGCCCTGCCCCCCTTGGTTTTACATTTGGTACGAGGGACAACAAGAGACAAGTGACCAGAAGATCTAAGCACTCTGGATGGCTGGTGTAAAATACACAATTCAGATAAATAGGCAGGAGCAAGCCCATGTAAAGATTTAAAAACTAGCAGCAAGATTTTAAAATCAATTTGAAAACTGACAGGCAGCCAGTGTAAAGAAGTTAAAATAGGAGAAACAGAGTCATACTTCCTTGCCCCAACCAGAAAGCGAGCAGCAGCATTTTGGACCAGCTGTAACCTGTGTATCAGAGATTTGTTAATCCCAGAATACAGCGAATTGCAGTAATCGAGACGAGAAAAAATAAAAGCATGAGTAGCTTTCTCAAAAAAAAAGGCTTTATCTAACCTAATAGACGAAGTTGGAAAAAGCAACTCTTAACTACAGAATTTACTTGTTTCTCAAAAGAGAGGTTACTATCAAAGGTAACACCAAGATTACGGACTTGAGGTTTGGAAAAGGCAGAGAAAGAGCCGAGAAGTCCAAGACCAATTTGGGCTTTAGCTGGTGGACCCACTATAAGCTCCTCCGTTTTATTTTGATTTAGATCAAGAAAATTGTTGGCCATCCAGGATCTTAGTTCAGACAGACAGTTGTGGAGTTGATTTGTTGCAGAGTTGCAGACGGGAATATAAACCTGAGTATCATCAGCATAGCAGTGAAAAGAAATGTTAAATTTCCTAAAAATTGCTCCAATAGGATGAAGGTATATAGAGAATAAAATAGGACCCAAAATGGATCCCTGAGGAACAGCATATTTAATAGAAACAGTAGATGAAAAAGAGGAATTTAAAGTCACTGAAAAGTGTCTACCAGTTAAATATGACCTAAACCAGTTTAGAGCAGCCCTTTTAATCCCAACAAGATGTTCGAGCCGCACCAGCAATATTTCATGGTCAATGGTGTCAAAGGCAACGGACAGGTCAAGGAGTACAAGGACTGCCGCATCACCTGAGTCAGTAATAAGAGAGATGTCGTTGAACACTTTCAGGAGTGCCGTTTCAACACCATGATAACGCCTAAAACCAGATTGGTAGGTCTCAAATAAATTATTGGAGTTAAGGTGATCGATCAATTGATTATAAATAATTTTTTCTAGAATTTTAGCCAGAAATGGGAGCTGGGAAATTGGACGAAAGTTGGTTAAAACTCCAGGATCTAATCCTGCCTTTTTTAGATGGGGACGGACTACAGCATGTTTAAAAAATGAGGGCACAACCTCCGAACTATAATGGCTAATAAAGATGGGCCCAACACATCAAATGCTTCCACTAAGAGACGTGGTGGTACAATATCGAGGGGGCTGGAAGCTGGTTTAAGGGTGTCAATAGTTCATTTTAGCATTGAAAGTGAGACTTGATCAAAGGAATCTAGAACAATGTCATGATTAACAGTAGGAAGTTCATAACCAGTTTGAACAATGCCATGGTGGATAGTATCAATTTTGCTGACAAAGAATGATAGAAATTGCTCACATGAATGAACAGTGCTATTTAATCCCATCATAGAATGAGGGTGAATGGCCGAATTAATTGAAATAAATAAAACCCTAGGATTGTTTGAATGGCAGGATACTAAATTGAGAAAGAAGTCATGTTTCGATTTCTTAACTTCAGCCTGGAAATTGAAAAGAGAAGACCTGAATATCTTTTTAGAGATAGTCAGTCCATCTTTTAGCAAGATCTAGCCAGAAGACCCCCTCTAGAGGCTGTAATTCCCTTTCGTATTAAACATCATTCCTCCGCGGGCATGTGATGGCGTGAACGCGTCTGCGAAAGGTGGCCTCTCCTGCCTCGTACAATTAGTATAAAAGTTCGAACAGCCGGCGTGGACATGCATAGCTGTGCCGGCTTTTGAGATGTGAACTGCGCTTCTCCCAAAAGTGAAAGTAAGCATTTTTTTTTCCTTTTCTTCCCTGACCTACTGCCCAGACAAATGTCCATATGGGATCCCACTTTCTAAACGGCAGCAAACTAATATTAAGGTGCTTCGCACTTTCTTTTGCTGTTATAGTGTTTTGAGGTCACTGAAGGTATGCGCAGGAGTGGAAGACTGACAATGCCATCCTGACCGGTCAATGGCAGAGCTGCCTCTCCAGTCTACATGGGACCCACAACGACTCTCCCCAAATGGTGCTAATATCGTCAACGAAGACGTCTCTCTGCATTATCTACAAAAAAAAGAAAAAGGCAAGTTTCCTTTCATACACTTTTTTGTCCTTTTTTTCCCCAAACAAATGCCTCTCTCTTAATACTGCAGAGTGACACTAAATTAATTTCATTTTAATTGCTAGTAATGCCAGTGAGGCACATTACCACAATGCAAAGTTGTTTACTGTTTCAGTTATTATTTAAACAATTTAGTATTGTTTTCTTTTACTCTGCAGTCATACCTGATGGTAAAAAGAGTGAAACACCTGCAGTCAAGTGCGCTGACGCAAGTACACCTCACTGTTGGACACGCAATAAGGTTGGTAATTCCCCTTACTGTACCAGAATGCAGGAGTAGGTCTTGTTATATGCTAACAGTATAGCTTCTGCCTCCGTCCCATCCCACGTTCATCTCTGCGACTGTGTATTGTCTTGCACAAACCTCAATCACAGCAGTTCACTTCAAAATGGGCAAGTGACATGTGATTCATGTCCATAAAAGTAAAACATAAAAGAAACTTAACTTGTTTAGAAATTTATAAAACATGGCTCAATGACACGTTATACTACAGTGACTAAATGTGCATTCAGTGTTTCTGTTACGCTTAAAACAGCCTCATGATTGCAATGTCTGAAGATTATAATATTCAGTATTTCTCAGACTCTGTAATTTATTGGCACAGTGACTATTACATTTAGATACAGCCAGCAATCTTATCTGGAGACATTAGAACAGATTTTAAATCTCCATCATGCAATTATTTGCAAATTTTTATGTTTAAAAAATGTATACTAGAATTTGCCACAGACCCTCCACATCCAACCACTAGCAATAGCACATGAATCTTTTCATCATTTCAGTTGGAATTTGCTGCCTGTAAAAGCAATTTCAGCTTTGTCATGTTGCAAAATGATATTAAATGACATATTTTATGTACACTCATAGTACATGCAATTACATCCTATCATGACTGTTATTTTTGAATATGACTCACTGTTATAGAAATATACTGTATAATAAACAAAATTTGCAGAAGTGACCAGAAGATTTTAAAATGCTTCAACTTTGAAACCAGTTAACTAACTAACACTTAAGCATACCTGAATATTACACCATGAGCACATTTTCTTACTTACTTTATCCACATTTTTTCAGTACTGGTTTGTGTCTATAGTTTGCAGCATTACCCATTGATACAACATCTGACCTTTTGGTCCAATACAAAATATAAACAAATATAAAAAAGTAATTGAATGAAAAGGAATGACTAGGTAAGGTCCAATAAAGCAGTGAATGCTACTGTACTTCTCCTGTACCATTTGAGAGGTGTGTATTAAAAATAATTGATTTGATACTCACTTTCTACCTTCATTTCTCAAAAGAGACTTTGATGTTATATCAGATGACATCATAACATCAATAAGCACTGCACAAAGGCATCTTTAGGGCATACAAATCCATTACATTTTAAAGAAACAAACAGCACTTCATAAGGACAAAATTAGCAGAAAAATGGATAGAACATCAAACAGATCGGAAGATCTCAGCAATGGCAGGGCAGAATACTGCAAGCAGAATAAAAGACAAACCAAAATCTGACCTCAATGTGTTTTACCACAAATTTGATGGCAAATGCCCTTTCTGATACTAAGCAGTTATAACAGCAGATCACAGTCCGCAGTGACATAATTTCCATCAATAAGAGTGGTAAAAGTTAGACAGACAAGGCTGCTAATTTTATGAGCCTTGCAGTAAGTTTTGGAGAATTTGCGACCCTGTGCCTCTGTCTTCAGCAGCATTATACAACTGTAGTCTTAGAGGATTATTGTGAGGAAAGATTTGACCTGAAGTAACAAGACACTGAAATACTAACAAGCAAGAGGCTTGTTAGAAGAAAATAGGGATCACTGGCAAACCAAAACCCAAAGGACGAAATAAGAATCACAGTCAGGAGCAGAAGGGAGTTTCAAAAAACCAAACAATATCTAACACTTGGTCTACTTGATTTAGAAAATAACTACTGCTAAAGATTCTTGTTTCATACTTTAGGTTTTGGTTTATTATTCACTGATATCAATCATTTTTGGGAAATGCACAAGTCTTTCACATTTATAATAGTAATAATTAGTAACAGTAATAGTAATGAAGCTATAAATACCTGCCCTCTACAAGGAAACTCATGAATAAAATGACTCAAGACATACAATTTCCTCACTGTAATAAACGGCTGCATCTACTAACATGAGTTTAGAATGTTTAATGGACTTATTAGCATATTGAATATATATTTTATTCTGCTTTAGTATGTTTTACATGCTGAAAACACTGCATATATTGAAATTTTATTTAAGTTTAGTAAAGGAAGTTTATTTATTCAGGGTGCATTGCCTATTCTGGAGGTGAGGGCATTTTCTTTGTCACTCTTTTTTGCAGGTGTTGATCTCCAATACTAAGTACATTCAATGAATGTATACTTCATAGAATTATCAAAGATGAACATTCCTCGACTTTAGATAAGACCATGTAAATCAATTTTTGTCCTATCCATTACTGTTTAATTGTATGTCTTGAGTGGAGACTTAAAGCTGCACTTTATTCAATGAATACCAGACTCTACATACTTGAAATGGTTTAATCAATTAATCAATCATCCATTTCTTTTTTACAAAGCGAACAAGTACAAAGTCAGAAAAAATGCACAATTCAGGTAAATGTACAAAGTTCTTATGAAACAAGTTAACTATGCGCTAATGCACTTTGATGACTGAAATCAATAGATTATGGACTTAAGGCTTATAAGTGGGTTATTTATGGCTATCTGTCTCAGATAAATACATATAGACTACCAACGAGTATTTGTAGAGCATACTGTATGAGAGCATATTGCCACCTTCAGGCTAGTAAGTCCTGTATAGGTGTATGGATGCGAGTGTGTGTGTGTGAGAGAGAGAGAGAGACTTGGCAGATTTGTGGCTTCATCTCTGATTCTGCTTTCCAGATTTGGTGTCAAATATTTTTTATCAATGCATTAAGCAAATAATGGATTAAAATTACACTAATTTTTCTCTTTTTCCAACCTTGTAATTGTGTTGCTGTGAAAAGCAGCATTTGGTTGAATTTAGTTTTTGTTTCTTCTCTACTGCTACAACATGTAAAGATAAAAGTCTGTTAAATTACTTACTGCAGTTTTTGGAGTAGAGCATGTTTTGCATTTTTACAATGTAAAAAACTTTCACAGCTTTCTTTTTTGATTGCTTGCATGTAGTTATTCTTTTAAATTCTATCTACATGCATTGATTATAAAAAGTTTGAATTTATTCTGCCTTATCATGTAACAGTTCAACACATCCCCTGTTAAAAGTGTATGGGAAAGAGTTTTACCGTGCAAATCAGTAGAAACAAATGTGAAATTATTCCAAAGGACATGAATATAAAATAGTAAATGTTCTCTTTCAATGTTTGTGATTTAAAAGCTGATACCTCTGTAAACAGTATAGTAATTTTGAAATGAAAGATGTTCATTTTTTACATAATTCACCACAATTATTGCTTTATATATACATTTCAAATAACATTCTGTATAATAGTAATTATCATTCATACAGAATAATTGCAATGACAGTAGCAAGATGAAAGTTTAGACAGTCATTTTCTAACCCACTTACTCCTGAACAGAGTTTCAGGAGCCTATCCCAGCAAGCATAGGGTATAAGGCATGTACAAACCCTGGACAGGCTGCCAGTCTCTCGCAGGGCAAACACACAGACACACACATGCATAAACACTGCAAACAAACACTAGAGCCAGTTCACCTAACCTGCATGTCTTTGGACTGTGGAAGGAAAACATGCGGACTCCTCACAGGGGGAACACAGAGTGTAAATCCTGATTTCCTTGCTGAAAGGCAACAGCACTACCACTGTGCCACCATAGGTTAGACAGCAACATGCAGAACTTTTAACATTTACTTCTATTGATTGTGTTGGCTTACCCAATGCCAGTTATAAGTTCCTTCAGGATCAGCGGCATATTTGTTTATGCAAATACCTCTATTTTTTTATTTCACAGATTACAATAATAGAGAAACATAAAAGAAACAAAGAAATAAAACAGGGAATTATGTTATTTGAAATGTTGTAAAGATTCCTTACTGAACAATGTCATTGAAGAGGCTTAAGACCATCTGCTTTTCAATGTCAGAAAATAGAGTGAACAGCATTGTAGCTGGATATTATTCATTTTTTAATCAAAATTTTAAGTGTTTTAAAATAAAATTTTCACAAATCAAACAAGGATTAATTTTTAAATGTGAACAAAAAATCCAAATAAGTTCAGTTCCTACAAATAAACTAAGCTTTCATGCAAATAAATTAGTAGCATACTTTGTCATCATTTACCTAAATAGCAACATCCATGCATGTTCCTCAAATAAATTAAAATTTAAAATGCAATAATTTAGTAATACACTTTAGAACAGATATTTCTTTATAAAAATGTTACTGAGACTGTCCATTTTACCCTCATGTATTCTTCTTTATTACCCAAACAAGTGAAAAAGGAAAACTTCCAAAGCATATGTTACCAGGTTAAGATCATTTATTTTTTGTTTAATTTGCATTTGTTTTCAGTATGGCATTTATTATGTGCATGCAAATCAGGATGTCTCTCTGTCAGAATCTGCCGTTTTAGAGCCTAAAATTGTAAAAATGAACACAGTGTACAATGTTAAGTTGTATTAATCCATGCCTAAAGTAAGAACAGGACTGTATTCCTTGGAGAGCAACTTTCCACTTAGTTTCTGAGAATGTAATTTATAAATTCTTGCAAGCATTTACAGTATATGCACCAAATTGCTTTACATGCATACTGTATATAGCATATGGACATGTTTATTTATATACTGTGAAAAGGAGACTCAGCAATGTGAAAGTATTGGGGTGCTACCTTGAAAAAATGTACAGCATGCAATTGTTTACAGAGATGTCTTTCCAGACACAATTTCAGAAAAGAAATGAGAACAAGATGGCTGGTTCCTTTGTTATATAGTTACTCAGCAGGAAGGGGCGGGCCAACTAAAGTTAGAAACCAAATAGTATAAAAGCATGTGAACAGAAGCCAAGGAGAGTGAAAAAAAGCAAGCACTGACACACGGAAGTTGCTGCATCTGGAGGTGTGCAGCAAATATCTAGGGGAAGGGTAGTAAACATCAAGAACATACAGATGTTATTAGTCTGGTTCTAAGTAAAATGATAGATAATGATAGAAAAAGTGAGAAAATTAAAGTTATAAATTAGGAACCAGACTCTGTGGGGTTGTAAAAAACAGAAAATAAAAAGCCTTCAGACAATGAGACCAGCAGTCAAATCCAAAGCCTGAAACCTGTGAACAAGCAATTCTGGCAGCGTTTCTATTATGTGTTAACATGTGTTTAAATGTTTTATTGCTGTTTTTGTACATTATGTGCCAGATTGTTCTGCTATTTTTGTTGATTCTTGTTTATTTTTGGTTAATTATATACTTGGTCTATAGGTTGTCACACATGTGCGATTAGGAGGCAGTCAAAGAGCCTAAAGGTGAGTGAAACATCGCGAGATAGAGGGTTGTCACGTGGTACTCTTTTGCTCAACAGAAAACTTGAAGAAAAATAATTCCTCCACTTCCGGATTCCAAAATGGCCGCGACAACGTCACTTCCGGCCCACCATGATGACGTCACTTCCGGCTCCATCAATCCACCTCACTTCCGTCCCATCATGATGACGTTGTTTCCGGTTCCTGTTTTCAACGTCACTTCTTGCCAACCATTTCCTGTCCCATAATCCTTTCCTGTATAAAGTCGCCATTTTGACTTAAAGAAAACTGTTCATTGTTTTGTTTTGAGACTTTGAATCATTCTTTTCTTTAATTGTCTAGACGACAATATATGGGGACGGTCCCCAAAACTTTGTTTTGTGTTGTGTAACATTCTTTTGAAGAAGAATAATCATCACAAGGTTTACTTCTTTACCATGTTCTTTCTGGGTGGAGCCCCAAGAGGCGAGACCACCTTGATGTAATCAGTTGTTAGTTAATAAAGTTTTCTGTTCTTTCAGTATTGCCGTTTATTGCTGAATTTTGATTACTGGATTGTGTTTAGGGGCTTGTTTTGAGTAGGACTGGTAATTTGCCATGTTTGTTGTACCTCTGTTTTACTCTTTTGAACATTGTCTTGTATTTTTTAACTTTTTGTAAATACGTTTTTAATTGATAACGATTCCTAATTTGCCACATTCTTAAAAGTCAAAGGTTCACAATAATCCATCCTTCTTTTTTGTCTCTGAATTCACTGGCAGATACAGAGGCAACACAGTCACACAGTTATCAACTATTGGGAAGTTAAGACAGTTAGTAGACTAGTAACTACTAGACTCTAAATGGACATGTTCAGTAATTTTCAAGTCCAGGCTATTTCTTCACAATCATACTCTCTCTCTGTATATATGTGTGTGTATATAGTCATCAGTCAACAGAAGGACAGAACTGAAACACACGGTAAGGGTACCAACCAGGATACCCCTTTTACTTTAATAGGTGCGCAATAGCACAGAGTTAACAACTGATAAGGTTTTAGCCATTAACATCACAGCGATAGGCTCCAGAAAATGGTCTTTCTACAGGATCAGACTTACATAATAATATAGTGCAGTTATCTCCTGAATGAAGCATCACTTACCTGGAGAGCCAAACTTTTATAACTCCCGGACTTGAAGGGGTGTGGTCAGTTGCCCTCAGTGGGTGTCTTCTTGGAGCTGTGGGTAATAAGAGAGATACAAGAGTTAGTGATTGCACCCCCCGCTGTACTGGATTGGTAGAGCTTACCTTAGGTCAGGCTGGAAGGTGATCCTTAGACACAGATGCATGCCAATATATATCCTTATATATAATTTGATACTATCCGTATGTATGGTGTTCGATTCAATACCCCGTATGTATGGTGTTTGCATCTATACCTCGACTCAATACAAGTTAGGGACTCTGCCTCTGTAATTAGAACATAATGTGGCAAATGTGGACTCAGTATTGCATGATTGGCTAAGGTTGTTCGAATGCTACAGTGATGCTGCTGGACGGCTGAGTATAGTAAGTCGGTGTTGGTTCGAGCAGATAACAGTAAGTTTGGTTGGTTTTTGGAACGTTGGGTGGTGGGGCATACTTTCCAGGACTAACATCGTCGACTGACTTAATCCCTTCGACAGCTCCGGAACTGTAAGTAATTTAAAACATATCGGCATTTGCTTGGTATGTCAAAAATTATCTTTGGGCAGTTCAGTTTTGGCATCCGTTCTTCTGACATCTATTGGCAAACTGAGTATGGCGGGGTATTAACAACGGTTATTTTTAAAATTTTAGCCAATCTCAGATCTAAAATGACCACACCAACATAATTATTACTCCGACTCTGATTAGAGTCGTAAAATACGGTTTGTTTTGAAAATTTGTTTGCAGGAAAAAATCAAATAAGGTGCGCCGAAGAGCTGAGTTCATGTCTCGCAGCCCCGTTTAAACAGGAAGCTCTTCATTACATTGGCCGAAAAGGTCTATTTTAAGCACAAATCAGTGCCATGACAACAAAATCACTTCAAGGACTTAAAAAAAACAATTCTTTGCAGAGAAAGTATGGATTTCACAAACGTAGAATTTGTAGCCTGATTTGATCGGCCTCCCAGTCGCTAGTGTATATATTAATTAGGGCATGTTTTGCCCTCATTCTGGGCTCATTAGGCGTACACACCCACTGCACCCCTTCTCAGGAATTGAACCTCAGACGAGGGTGCTAGAGGCAAAGCCTCTTGTGTTGCGCCACAGCGTGTGGTTTGATTATTCAACTCTCTGTAGATCGGGGTATATATATTAATGGCATTCATAGTTTGAATCACAATCTGATTGTATAGGTGGTTACCTACCAGGTAATGCTTGTGGTATACTGTATATATATATATTCATTTGCATCATTTTTGTTCTAAAGTGAAGTATTTTTTTTATAAATCGCTTTTGTGGTTTGAAAAGCCCTTCTAAATGCACCAGTCCTAAACATGAAAAGAAATGCCTTAAATTTATGAAATATATTCACTTTAAAGTGGTAAAATTTTGTGCATTCTGCATTTTGCATTTCTGAGAGAAACCGTTACAATGAAAGGAAATTGGAAGTAAAACATTCTACCATATGACAGGGAAGTCTGGGTATCTCTGCTCAAGCTGCTGCCCTCGCGACCCGATCTCGGATAAGCGGAAGAAGATGGATGAACATTCTACCATAGATTCTTGGTACTATATTCTTAAAGTAAGGATAAGTCTCACTTTTCTGCTCTCAGCACCATGTCATGAGTGAAGTTTACATTTCTTACAGGTTACATGCTTTCCTTCTTTTGTCTCTTCAGTCCTGTTTCATCAATAATTGTGTTCTGCAATGGCTTGTAACAAATGATGCTCTGCACTAAGTGTGCTGAGTGTTTAATATGCAGTCAAAGCTGTCATTATGCTATGAAATCATCATTTTGACCTGTACTAGATTCAACTTGTGTGCCATTGTTGACAGCAATGCCTGCTCAAATCACATTTTTGCTTTGCTCCCTCCCCCACCATAACCTGTCATCTATGGGGGAGGCGGGAAATCTTTAGATTTATCAAAAATTTTGATCTCTGGTTTTTGACAGATTTCAAAATTTTAGGGTCCCCTGATGCCGAAAACGCCGGTACTCAATGTCACAGTTTCTTGAGGATGGTCTAGAGATAAAATACCAAACTTGAAAATTAAGCCTGTTATGATGATGACGTTGTGCTGATTTGTTTTTGAGCCAAATCGTGCAAGTGAAAGAGGAACTCTAGAGGAAAATTCAAATACTGTACTTCTGCTATTAATTATGAATTCTTCTCGTCAATTGCTATTGTAATGACCTATTTTATAATCAAAAAGATTAGTATCAGAGTGGAAAATAATTACTGAAATGTTTTAGAGTGCAAAGCCTACTGATGCTTACATTTGAATTTTTTCTTTTGCTGTGAATATTCATATCACTTTTGTTTTGTACATTGTCTGGAATACATACTGAATCACACATAGACACAGCTATTTATGGTGGCACCAAAGGGTGTAGCGGGCAGAAAATTAAAATAAGTGCCTTGCACAAACTAAGAGGTATCACATGCCAAACAAGAAGGGTGTTAACAAATTCAAACAAGTGCTGTAAAGAAAATAAGACATGACACACACAAAATTTCAGACAAGTGGTACACACAAATTCGGAGTTGAGTGTACAGAAAAAATTCAGAATGAAAGAAGAATGCTGGTTGGTAGAAAGAACTGTCAACTGCTTCTAAGTGAAAGCAATGGCAGTAGCTATGAGCAGACTGGTTAATTCTTTTTCATTTGAATAATTGTAGCTGAAGTTCTAATCTAATAAAAGTGAAACTACAAAATCAGTCCTTTTTTACACTGTGTGCACATATAGGGTGGTCCAGATATAATTATGCAGATCCAGATTGTCTGGATGACTTTGATTCCTGTTCGGCGCAAAGACCATTCTTCATGTCGTCAGTTCGCATACTTCTCGATGGTCTGGGATTTTTCAGGTGATTTTCTATGTAATAAACTTAATAAGTTATAGCCTAATGAAAATTACATAACTAGATCTGGACCACCCTGTATACTGGAGCATGGGGTCTGAGGGGCTTCTGTGCTTTTTTAATGACTGTCTAAGGTATTTTGTGACCAGTTTTTTTTTTATATATTTAGAGACTGAGAAATTTGAAACTATCCTTTCTCTCCACTACTGCCCCTTTAATTTAGACTGGTGTTTGGTGCACCTAGGTTTTGGATGAGAGGAGTCAGGGTTAGAAGTGTGGATGCAATGACAATTTTCTGCTCCAGGGGAAAACTTTCTGAGACATGGGAAACGTAAGGGCCATATTGTTTTAAAAACTCAATGGCATTAGAACTTTAAGTATTCTCCAGTATGTCCAGCATTTGAACATTATTTCATCGGTTTGTATATTTGAACTCTGTCAGCCTTTTGTTTATGGAGAATACTTTGTCTTCAAATGTTATAATCAGTTTCTCATGATGGCATGTAGATTTGAATAGTTTTCATAGCTATGTAAAGATCTTCTTCTACTCACCTTTAAGCTCTTTTAAGTTGATCTGTATAATGCCAAGTTTAGCCTGAAAGTTCTGTTCAGTAGAATCATCCGTGGCAACCATCTGCTCGGGGATAGTGGACCTAATATTGTCAACAAGCATCTCCATTTTAAAGCCACTTGCCCTTGTACCTTCCTCAACATTAGAGACATGTTTTCAACCCAGTCAAAAGCCATCTCCCCCTGTCCTTCCTTAAGGGGGAAAGATGCCAGCCATCCCTCACACTCTATATATTTTGAACCACTTGCTAAGTATTACATACATTACCTTTTACTGTGAAAATGATAGATAAAAAACAAAATAGTAAGATTGAGGTAAATAAAGCAATACACTCCTTTTAGTAATCTACAATTAGAAAATATTTCAATGTTTGTTTTACATTTATATACAAGCACATTAAATTCCAGCATTACTGTACCAGCTGGATGCTCCTCAGGAGATTAATACTGGCATCGGAAAGTGTCTAAGCAACACTGCAGAGTACAGACCTGATTATATATTAAGAAACTCCTCATACGCAAACTAAATAAGATAGTCTGTGCCCAGATGAGAAAGATGTTTCAATTGGAATTTGTAAAAGAAGACATTTCTGGCAACAAACAAGAAGAAATAGTACTAGGATAACATACAAAGCGCTCATGTAGCAAATGAAACAGCTGTGAGTTAATTACAGAAGGAGTAGCAGGCTCTGCTTTGACTATTTAAATGACAATTTTATTTAATACAACAATTTATACGGAAAATATTTTCTCAGTTGCTCCATCAGTGACCTGACCCACAGGAGTTTTTTTGTTTTGATTTGTTTTTATTTGCCACATCTGACACTGGACTCTATTTGAAACGTTTTATGAAATTTTGGACCACATTTTAATTAGTGATCCCCCTTCAAGTTTTTCAAGAAAAACTGGTTCTTTTTTGAACTGGGAAGCCCCAAAGCACAATATTTCCCAAAATATATTCAGAATGCCCACTAGAGGGGGTAAAATAATCAAAAACCAGCTAGTCAAACTAAGGGTAACAAAGAATCTTTATAAATAAAAAGACTTATTTTACAAAAATACTGTGTGGCACAAAATAAGCTCAGAGGATGACAAAGGTAAAGGAGTTGCCTAAAAAGGCAAAGGCAATCCAAAGCAAATATTGTTCAAATACACAAAACCCAAGGAGAGCCTAAACATAGAACAAAGGGTCAAAAATCCAGAAATTCCACAAAAGCACAATAATAATCAAAATCCAACAAGCTCACCAATGCAAGTGCATTCATAATGAACTTCTAGGGACTGTGGGTTACCCTCAGCCTTTATTGGCTCGCATTGATTGACAAGATACATAAATATATAGAAACTAAATGACTGAAAATATTAACATAAAGAAAAGAATGGAAAGGGAGGAACCCTGGATAAAATATAACAGGTGCTGGACAGTTCTAGTAAAACAAACTATGTTCTAAAGGGCAGGGCAAACTCTTTTTTCCATTTTTCATTTTTCAGTTTTGTTTTCTCTTTTAAAAGCAGAACATTGCACACTATTCAATGAAACAAATAATAACAACTTAAATACAGCAGTTAAGTTCAAAATCAGTCTGGAGAAAAAAAAAAGAAAAAGAAATACAACAAAAAAGGCAAAAATTCAAACCCCACCCCAGATAACAAGAAAAGAAACACAATCAAAAAATGACATCTAACTATTTTTAAGTATAATAAAAAAATTAATTAGTCAGTCACAGGTCCGGAATGTTTGTTCTAAATAATATTAATGAATTCTTGCCACATTTAAAAAAGCTTTGGACCTATCCTCAGAATGAACTTTATTTTTTCTAATTTGAGATTATATAGAACATCGCTTACCCACTGTGTTACAGGAAGTGGGACGGGATTCTTCTGCTAGATAATTGTGCATGTTAGTTGTGTGGTACAGGACATTACACTTGATTTCTCACCTATGCACTTTTAATTCCATCTGTGAGTACACCAAATATTGCCATGAATGGATTAGGGGTGATTGTGATAGCAAAGCTTTCTGAGAAGTAAAGAATTTTGTTTAAAAGTATGCTATTTAAATGCTTTCATAAAACATATGGCTTTTTAATTTTGTGACTAGATGGCAATGTTTGCAAGTTGCATCTTGCCCTTGGGTACATTTTCATGGTAAAATGGAAAGTTAGGTAGTGCCATGCCTTCTTCAGCTTTAGATCTTTGTAGAGTCACCTTTTTGAATTCCAGGTGAATGGTGTTATGATTGAGTGTAATTGTTTAATGACTGAATGATTTCTTGATGTAAATAGGGTTGCTTGGAATAGATATAGCAGCTTAGGCAGAATTTTATTTTAACAGTATTAATTGTTCTTGCTATAGTAAGATGGAAAGTGGACTATTTTTTTCCATAGTACTTCCAAAGTTGTACTGAAAAAGAATCTTTATAATTACTTGTTGTGGTTCTCACCAGGTATTTAAATAGTTTTCATAATATGAGCAAATAGGTATTCAGTTTGATATGATGTGCTAGATAATTCACTGGGAAAAGCACGGCCATTGGCAAAATGTTACAGCTCAAAGGTTGATCTTTGATGGCTCATGATACTTTAAAAGAGATTCTCACTTACTTCAGTTAAGAGTCAATGTTGTTACAGATATTTCTCTTAAAATTCCTTAGGAGACATAGCTTTAGACAAAAAGGAGACACAGCATACTACTGTTGCAAAAGGAGTCAAAATTGAGAATTTGGTTTGAAGGACATGTTAGGTTTTAGAAGATCTGTTTCTAGTCTTTCATCTCTTTTAAGACTTCATATTTTTCCTTATTATTGGACTAATACCTTTATCCAGGGTGACTTCTAACATTTCAGATACGATCAGCTGTTTGTTCTTTTGTTTTTCCAATTGGAGCATAGGCAGAGAAAGTGACTTGCTTGTGGTCGCAGAGGTATCAGTAGGGGGATTTGAGCTGACAACCTCAGGGTTTGAATTCCAAAATCTTAACCACGGTCTGCCTTTTCTTCCAAATTAAGTATGATCTAATTGGGAGCACAGCAATATAAACTAGAGCAACTATTATTCATAAGCGAGAACTACAGTTTTGTAATCATTTGTAATCATTCAATCAAGTAGTTTATTGCCAAAAAGAACTGTCCATACCTTTCATCATACTGTATATTACAGAGCACGCAATGCAAATACTTTCAAATTGCAAAATATGTCAAGACAGTACTTGGAAAATCTGAGCACATTGTATGACTTTGCTGAAATCTCTGCTGAAACAGGAGACACTTTAAGAATACTGGGGGATTTTGTCTCAGAAATCTGAGAAGCATGAGTAAAAAGAACATGTTTCCATTTTATGTCTTTCTTATCTCACTGTTGTCTAGGAGAAACCCAAAAGATATGAAGGAGATTTCTTATTCATTTTATGGGCACCTTTATATAAATAAATTTTGAATCCTGTGATCTTATGAAATTCGGTTAATATGTTTTAGATGAGTAGCTGAGATTATTGTGGGTCTGATATATAAAGCACCATATAATTTGTGTATAGTGATGTTTTCAGTTTGAGTCCTCCTCTAATAATCCCCTTTGTCTCTAGTTTCTTCTGGAAATTAATAGCCTAAAGGTTAAATGGCTGCTACAAAAAGCATTGGTGATAGTGGCCACCCATGTCGAGTACTGCATTCCAATTTGAAGGTTTTTGTTATTAATACTGACTGCGGCTTTAGAACTACTATAAAGTAGTGTGATCCATGCAGATAGATTTATTAAAAAAAAGATTTTATAGTGGTGACACATTTTGCTAGTTTTTGGCGTACACATTTTCACACAAATCCACAGAAACTTTTATAAATGAGACCCCTGGAATGCAGAAACTGTGGCAAAAAGGGTCACATCAAAAGAGCATATAAATTAAAAGTGAAAAGTTATAGAAATGATAGTAAACAGTCAGCATATAAACATAAGACAAAAGATATTCTCTCCACTATGTAAGGACAAAAACGTAGGCATGAAAATGGACATGATGTGGCTGTTTCTCTTGTGTCAAACAAAATAAATTGAAATTCCAAAATAACTTTCCATTTACAAATTACAAATTACAAATCATATTGTGCTAAAACGTTAACAGATAACCCTATGAATGACAGTGGTATGATCATGGTAATTGTTGAACAGAATGAGCAGCAACCTCACCACTTTATGAAATAGGAGATTACTCATCATTATGGGGAGATTATGGTTAAATAAAATCACATTTAATTGGCCAAACATATTTATACTGTTGAGAGGGGAAACAGGTATGTTGGGGTGTTTGTGGTGAATTGGGCAGAATGAAAGGACATCACTGTCAAACTTACCTCTAAACCTGGAAGCCAACCAAAGTTTCTGCAGGCCAGGCCAATTCCTTATTCTACCAAAGGTTGAAGTTGAATTGGATTCTTGTGTCAAGTATGGTGTTCACGAACCTATGAATGTAAGGCTGGGGAGCAGAAATTCAGCAAAATAGACCTGTCTCAGGTATATCTCCAAATGCAAAATGAGCAAAATTCTAGAGAACTCTTAACAATTGTGACTCCTATGGGCCTTTAGCATTACTGTCAACTTTCTTTTGGTTATCACTTTGACACCTGCTCTGATTCAAAGAGCAATGAACCAAATCTGAAGTGGACTTCAAAGGTTTCGGTGTTACTTGGATGACAGCCTTGCGACTGGAAGGAAAGTAAAAGAATATCGACACATTAATGCCACCCTTCAATGCTTAAAACTATACAGTATGTCCTAAAGATTTGAAAAATAAATGTGAATTTTTCCAAAAAGCACCCTCAAAGCACAAAGCACCTTCAGAAGTTAAAAAGATTGTGAAAGCTCCTGCTCATCCAAATGCAAGCCAGCTACATTCATTTCTGGGACTTATCAACTATTATTGAATGTGGTTTCCAAATTTGGCAAATCTTTTGAAGTCACTGCATCAAATGTTGTGTCTTATCAATACTTGGGAGTGGACATAAAAATGTGATAAAACTTTTATCTAAGCTAAGTATGCTCTTGTAAAATTCGATGTATTCACACATTTTGACCCAACCTTACCATTGCCATTGTGATGCTTCCTTATATGGAGTTGGCATAGTGATTACATTAATTCCTCTAACGTGGAGATATTAATTGATTTTTATTCACATATTTTGAATGAGGCTGAGGGCAACTATAAACAAATTAAGAGAGAGGCACTGGGGATAATTTTTGGAATTCACAGATTTCATTTATATTCATCAGTACTGGGATTAAGTTTGCTTCTCTTACCGAACATCAACCCCATTCCACCATTTTTGGACCCCATACTGGTATACCATGACTATCAGTCAGCCTAATGCAAAAATGGGCATTGCTTTTATTGGCACATACCTATGATATTAAATACTGCAAATCTTAGCTGCAATGCATATTAAATGGACTGTCATGTTTACCTGTTCTGAGACCATGCAGATGGACGTATCTATTTTAAACAGATCAATGAGAAACCTGTGACCTTGAATCAAATACACAGGTTCGCCTGGAATGACCCAGTACTTACTAAAGTAACTGGCATGTTTCTTACTAGTAACTCACTTTAACTAAAACCCCTCCACGTCAGATAAAGTGAACTGTCTGTGCAGATAGACTGCCGTCTTTGGGGTCGTCATGTCATCATTTTGTTGCTACTGAGAAAACTAATGATAAACAGAAGCTTCATTCAAGTCATGTTAGTATAGTTCATATGAAGGAGATTGAAAGTAGTTGTTTTTGGTAGCCAAGGTTAGATGCACATATTAAAGGTAGGGCTAAGGCATGTTCTTCCTGTCAGAAAATTAGAAATGCCCTGCAGCTAGTGTCACTCTTCCCATGGGACTGTTCTGAAAAGGTTTGGCAATATATTCATGTGGATTTTCCAGGTGAATTAATAATGTTCATGGTGATTGTGGATGCCTACAGTATGTGGCCTGAGATTTTGGTTATTCACTTGAAAGCTGCTACTAAAACAACTGAAAAGTTAGAGGAATTATCTGTTGTTATGGCTCCCTAGAAAATCTTGTGAGTGAGAAATGTCACTTTTCTATAAGCCAATGAAATTCAACACATCCGCTCTGCATCACATCATCCGTCCACAAACAGGTTAGCAAGAGAGGTTCATACAGACAGTGAAGCATGCTCTGAAAGCTTTGTAAGACAAACGCTATCTTCATAAACTCTTGAAACAGTTCTTACTATCTTACCAAAATGTTGAAGCACACCTCCACTAAAGGTTCGCCTGCCATCCTAATGATGAAGAGACCATTTTGTACTACTTTTGATTTGCTAGAGCTACCAGAAAGAAACCAATTTGTACAACATCTACAATAAAAACAAATTAATTGCAGACAAAAAACGCAAGACAGTGAACTTCATTTTGATGACACAGTATTGGCTCAGGATTTCCACAAAAAGTCTAAATTGTTCCACAGTAATAAGTCAAAGTGGACCTGTTTATCCTGTGTCCATAGGGCTGATGGTACTATTGGGTGAAGACATGGATTAGCTATTGCAGGGATCACCACCATCAACAGAGCCACCAAAGGTGTTTGATTATCTGACACCAGTGCAAATCAGTGTCATGTTATTGAAGAAAAAGTGCTGTGTGTGTGTGTAAAAAAAAAAAATCAGCTAGGAAATCTTTGACATCTCCCTAATGTTCTAATGTTAATTGTTTCTCTCCCAACAGACACTTCCATTGACTGCAGTTATTCTGTTTGACATGAATGACCTCCTCCATGTCCAGATTTATAAAGATTTACCCTGAAAAATGGGCCAGAATAATGCCCTGAATGGAGTTTAGGGCTGAGGTTGTCTAAATTCTCCCTTCAATAAAAAAGGGGGGAAAGAATATGTTACATATTTCTACTTGTGTAGAACCTATGGAAATTAATCTAGTTACATAAATGAATGTTTTGTGCATTGCTTTGTGGGAAATGTAAAGTATATTTTTCTGAAATCTGTAACTGAGCAAAAGTTTAAGTGTGTTCTCCATCTCTATAGACATTACTTCACGTTATAAAAATAGAATAGAAGGAATTCATCTTTTTAATTTTTTCTTCTTCTTCTGTTTCATCTGGAATGTTGTAGATGTTGGTGTCACCATCAAGAACCACTTAAAATCTTGTTAGAAAAACAGTCTGAGTGCCACACATTATTAAAAACAACAACAAAAAAGTTATTTTTCATATTATCTTAATGGAGAAATTTGGAAAAATATAAATCCCTCAGTTTTCTAAATACATTTCTTTCTCCTCTGTAATGTGGTACAACACATTTTGTTTTTCTTAGAGTTCATCAGCTCTGAGTCTGTAACACCCGGTGTAAATTTTGGCTATTCTTTGCCCGAGTTGAGATCCGTCATTTGGGATGGGATAGCAGGCTGCTTGCTGCTTGTGCTGATCGATACATTTACAAAACAAAAGACGGTGATGGAGAGGTGTGAAAGAATTTAAGGTGGTCTGGGATTACGAGTTTTTTCATAGGCTTCAGGGATTCTAGTGTTAAATGATAGTTGAACGCAATGTTCTCAGAGAAATCAATTACTATACCCAGAGTAATGGAAAAATATTCCTCAGTAGGAACAGAAACTAGAAACTGTATCAATCCTGTTTTTTGGATCTAACCGTAAAATTGTTCAAAGACATTGATCCACTTCACTCTGAAAACTCTATCAAATTTAACCCTATAGCTGCATTAATTGCTGTATTACTGTATTCATTCACTTTATTTATCCACAATTTTAGCATTCATGTGCCAGCAATGGGGGCATGCATGTGACATACTTTAATGTGTTTTATTCTTTTATTTCTATTAGTCTTAATCAAACAATCAGTATTAAAACATCAAAAGATACATAAAACATTATATAATGAATGATTATTTTATATCAGTTACTCCATATGTAGCTCTGATGTGTAGTTGTAAATGAAGAAAACAAAATTTGCCTATTATCTATAAATCCCAAATTTAGGGCAACATCCTACTTTTCTGCTATAATCAGCCCCAGTCTTGCTGACTGCACAAGCTTTACTACTAATAACCACTATGCTAAAGGTCAGTTTTACTTATTAAGATCATAGATTAAGATAGAGGATGCTTCACTATATTAAAATTCAGACCAATCCAAAATAATTTCTTTTATATCTTGCTTTGTCAAAAGAAAAGTCCTCGAGGCTTCCAGATACATTAGGGTTGCATAAAGGACTAGATGAACATATTCATCACAGTTGATCAAAGCTGACATTCAGAATGCCCTTTAGGTGGCAAAGACACTGATTTGAAACAAGCGCTGTTTCCGAGCTGTCGTGTGTGTTTTTATGACCGCAGGTGAACATCAATAATATGGGTTTCAGTTTAATTCTTCTATATAGGATCTTATTTATAAGGTAATTTTCATGCTGGTGTCTTCTCTCCGAGAAATGATTGCCATCTCTGGCAGTTGTTAAAGTTTACTGCTCAGACTAAATTATAAGATGTGGTGTCTGAGCAGTATGTATTACTTTTTAATGTGATTTTGAGAAAGGAAATCATAATGTAAATGTATTTTTAACCAAGAATCTTTCACACTGTTGATACAGGTCTTAATTCACTCTATATATTAAATTTTATTATTATCTAAACATGTTTTAAAAACTCCTTTCATAGTTACAATGATACTAAATATATCTACTTTTAATTATAAACAAACAATAATGGTTGGAAGTCTGATATTCAGAGAAGCGCATTATCACCAAGCACCCCTGTTTTCTGTCTTCCAGGACCCTGGACTCTTCATTATGACACTAACAACAAACTCATGGAGGGCAGGCTGGCACATGCTCTTTGGTTGTTATGGGTGCTTCCTAGGAAAGCTATCCAGTGCCACTCATTTTTATCTTCTTCATCAGTGCTATTTTCCTTCCAAGTTGCTCTGTTTTCTACAAAAAATAAGTATTTCATTTTACAGACAGTAATGTCATCCTTACAGTCCAGCACATTTTACTGCCTTGAGGGTTGCCAAGCAAACAACTTTGGTCAGTTCATCTGATAATCAAATTAAAACAACATATAGTCAGTTTACAGCTTTAAATCTAATGGTAACAAATGTATACTTCAACAGTAATTCCAATTGGCCAAGACTTCTCAAATTGGAAGATTGTCAGATACGTTTACAGTAACTCAGGAAATAGTATGTTTGTTTTAGAGGCAATTATATCAATTTCTGTTCATTACTCCCCTTCCATTGTGATTGCCCTTAAGACATCACAGGGAATTAGAGGGGCAGAGTTGGTGGCTCCTGTTATGGTTTAGCAACGGGTTGCTTGCCTGGCTTATGCCTATATTCTTCTCCTCTTTCTTTTTGTTCACTTTTCAGTATGGATCATTTCTTACAATCATTTCTATAGATATTATTCTGTTAATTTAGTATTTAGTAACTGTAAAATAAAGTTAAAGAATATGTTAGTACAGTAGAACCCCAATTATTTGTGCCCTGATTTACTGAGGTTTCTCATTATCCAAGGGGAAACTGTAAGTGTAATGTACTATTTATCTTACAATTCATAAAAGCTTTGCTGAGAATACTGTGCGGAGCACATAAATACTTTTTACATTTACTGTACTGATTGAGCAGTTGAGCTTGTGACTGTGGAAATGTGGGCGAGACTCACTGACCTCTCCCCAACTGCACCTCTCAGCTATTGTCAGTGTGTCATCGGTGTTGACTGTGTACACATGCTCTATTGTTTCATTTTCTTATCAAAGTGCCATGGTGAACAGCTTGTAGGAACTGCAAAAGCACATTCTCTGCCTCAGAGGCAAACACTTTACAACATGAGTTAAATGGAAACCTCCATCCATCAGCCGCACAGAGCCAATCTCTTCCCTGGTGCTGTCAACTGATCTCTCTTTGTGCTTACCCCCACCTTCTCTGTGCAGAGTCACAATTACATTCCACCCATCCACAGTGTAAATCTCACCCTTGTTGCCAGTTCAATTGCTATGGTCTTACACCATGAAGCATCTCAGATCAAAGATTTCCGCTGTGGTGAACTGCAAGTGCTGAGCTGCAAAATCACATTCTCTGGCTCAGAGGCAACTGCTTTGCAGCATGAGCTAAATGGAGACATTCATTCCTCTCTGCCATGCAGAACTCTTCTCTGATGACTGTGAGTAATGCACTTCCCCTGGAGATATCAGCTGATTTCTCTCTCTCTCACTCCATCAGCCTATACCTCCTCTGTGCAGTGTTGCCAATACATTGGCCATTCATTTTATCTGAAGTAGCATTGGTCTACATTAACTCAAATAATCAGGTTCTATTGTATCTGTGCATTTTTACAAGTGTGCCAAACACTTTGTCATTCTCATCACCAGCAACTATAGCTTTCCAGTATATGTGTTCTCCTTAGTAGATAAACGTTATTTTTCAGAAATTAGCTGATGCTAGGTATATTATGTTTGTTTTAAAAACTGCTTGTTGTTTTTTAACACTAGAATCCCTGAAGCCTATGAACACAGAGCACCCAGTCTTGGACCTGGGACCTTTGGGTTATAATGCTGTGGTTCTTACCTCTACACCATTCAAGAATACATACAAGCGCCCTGTAGATTGACATTTGAGCTTGGGTTTTTAACTCATTGCCAGCTACATGTAAATAAAATGCTTTTCTTTTCCTTTTATTATATTCTTAAGTAAAAGCAAACATGTTTATTTGATATTAGGACTAAAGTCTTCACACATTATAAACTTTACATCATTTTAGTATAACATGGGAAAAGTTTCTGCTTTAGGTATGTGTTCAGCATTTCTTGCCTCGCATATCTTTTCATCCTACACTTACCCAGATCTTTGTAGACATGGTACACACGTGAAAAGACTTTATTCCAAATAACAATATACTTTATCATTTACCCTATACAACTCCAGGAACCTCACATGCAGATAAGGAGCCTTGGCTTGAGCTGAGAGAACCTTTTGCCCGAATTGAGCTCTGTCAATGGGGGATGGGATAGCAGGCTGCTTGCTGATTGTGCTGATCCACACATTTACAAAACAAAAGACGCTGTTTGAGAGGTGCGAAAGGATTTAAGGTAAGTCGTGATTACAAGTTTTTTTGTAGACTTCACAGATTCTAGTGTTAATCAATTTTCTCATGGATATAAAATGTAAAGATACATAAAGACAAGCCAATGTAGAAGGGAACAGTTTAAACTACACACACACCCCTCCCGTCCCCTGCCCTGTCCATGAATAACCCAATCAGAGCCTAGAAGCAAAAAACAAAAATAGACTGATGTATCGATAAAGGCAAAGAGAATAGCACGGAAACAGGAAATTAACCACACTGTTCCAGCAGACTTCATGAATGACAAAGACTTTATCACTGGTAGCAAGGTTCTAATGATGTAGACCAATTCTTTGGATTTAAGTAAAGAGTGATTAATTATGGAAGAGGAAAGTTCAGGATAGATTAAATTAAAAAATTAAGAACAGCAATTTTTAAAAGGGACAAGCTCTTTGGTTTTCAATCAAGAGGCAAAGAGTACATCGGCTGCTCCCTGCTGGTGAAAAGTGAGAGTGAGTGTATAGAATTTCAATAAAAGGAGGGTCTGGTGCACTGCAGTAATAGTCACAGAAATAAATGAGAAGATAAAGTGCCCAAAGTTAAAAGATGCTGGACAGTGTCAGAACATGTACAAAAAGGTGGAAAGCAAACAAATTAAACAAAGGTAGCAAAGTGGATCAGAGGAAATGGCCATTAAAATGTTTCTAAGGGATCAGTTAAAATCTGTGAAGTACCTTAAGTTGTGGAAAGTGTGATTCCTGGAGCTTATCGAAGATTTTGCAGCAGAAGAGCAGGGATACTAGTGGAGATAGACCATTGGACTAGTGTAATTAGGGGAAGATGTTTGTAGGATGACTAAAAGGTAGGAACAGGCTTCATCTCAGGTGAAAAGGAAGCAATAGTGAGTAAATAGGGTAGGATGGATGAGGATTAAATAGAGTGATGCTATATGTCCTGAACACTGACAGGAGTTGCAACTAGATGAAGAAAGATAAACTAAGAAAGTTAAAGTGGGTCTGTAAAGATTGGATTGGATAAGGCCCAAGCCATTAAACAAGTCACCAAATGCTGATGATCAAAAAGGATTATGAAACATAGTAGTACAATTACAGCATCTCATGGAAGGAAAAATAGGTTTCTCAACACACTGCTATTTATCAAAAGTATAGAATAATATGAGGCCCTTATTTAGCTGGGAAGAGTTTGATTTTAAAGACACTGATAACAGGCCTTGCAAAGATAATGGACAGGCCAAATTGGATTTCATGAGGAGCCCTGAAAGAGGATGGGAGGTGGGACAGAGGAACTGACTGAGACAGTGAATGTCCAGTGGTATAATTCTAAATTAGGAATGGAAGCTACAACACATTACCTGACATAAATTAAAGCAGAATGTCTCTTACCATTCCAAAAGAAATCAGAAATAAGTGACCTGATTTCAAACAAATATTTAATAAAGGCAATGAGAGGTAACATAGAGCTAACAAATTTAAAATAAAGGATAATATTAATTTTGATAACAGCAATATGGGATTTAAAAGAGAGATGTACTGGTATCTGAGAGTGTATGATAATGTTTGTGGAAAGTTATGGGCATGACTGAATGTGAGATATTAATTCCTAAACATCTGAGCTTAGTAGAAACAGATGAAAGATGGAGGGTAGTCATGGTAAAAGAGATAATTGAAAGGGAAAATAAAGGATTTTGACCAGTTTCTTTTTTAGACAGGTTTGAAGAACTTAAAAAAAATGTGGGGAACATCAGAAGAAGAATCACCTAATTAAAGAAGAATATTGCCTGCATATAAAGAGATAAAGTGATGAGTATTTTGCATAGTAATGGGAGTAAGCCATTCAGAGTTAGGGATGGCAATGGGTAACATGTGAAGAGAGAAATTGAAAAGAATAGGGGGAAATGGTCATCCATGCCTGGCTTTTATACTTTTTTTTTATAAGGAGGAGAGATCATTGAGTTAGTTAGTGTAACTGAAAAGGGAGAGGAGTGAAGGGTGTGGCACGCGGCTGAGGGTGGTACCCAGCGGTAATGCCCAGGATGACTGGTGGAGTGCTTGTGCTTCCTCCAGACCATGAAGGGGCAACCACCCTGGTTGTGTTGGGGGCCACGGGTAGAGGGCTTGAAAGCCCAACCCAGTAGGGGCCCGTGCTCACCGCCAGGGGGCTCCCCAATGTCTTGGGAGCCCTGGACCTCAGCACTTCCGCCACACCAGGATGGGCTGGGGGGGATGAGGATCAGGGACACCCGGAGAGCTTCCGGCTACACAGCTGGTACTTCCGCCACATGGGGGTGTGTTGGCGGAGGCTCCTCAGGAAGCACCTGGAGCACCTGAGGCACTGGGAGTGTGCACATTATTGTGTAAATAATAACTAAATAAACGTGTGTGGTATAACAACATGTCTGCCTGTCTGTGTCGGGGCTTTACCCCACAAGGGTGAGGATTAGATAGATAGATAGATAGATAGATACTTATTAATCCCCTAAGGGAAAACAAGGTATCTCAAACACATCATTAAAAATTGTTGAAAATGATTATAAAAGGAGAAATAACAAACATAAACAAATTATAATGTATGGGTCACAGACTTGCACAAGAGTGAATGAGTAAGTCCAGGTTTATGGCAGAAAGAACATCCTCAGCTATTCTGCCAACATACTAACAAACTTTTCGTGCAACTTCCTCTGATTCTGCAGCAACATTATTTTGTATGTATTTTTTCATACCAAAATCACTTGAAACAACCAATGACTGTATTATACTTGTAGCTGGTCACAGAGGTGATAAGTAAATGAATTTCTACCCCTAAAATGTAAATGTCCCTCAGAAGACCGTTTACAAGTTTCTTCTTTGCAGTACCTTACAATTTGCTGCCGTTGTTGCCTACTTTAGAAGTTATTACTTTTTTGTTCACAGAAAATTTGTTTATTCAGTTTTAATCCTTCCTCTCATATCTTGAGTTAGATCACAATTAGCATATACCATTCTCACAAGTGGAGAGAGGGAAGCATCGTTGATTTATCAACATCTGCCCGATCGTACAAGAGTTTTCACCATCATCAGAAAGACTTCTTTCACACTGTTTTATAATAAGAAACATACAAGAGGACAGATGGAGATGCTTAGACTCACCTCCAGTAAGCCTGCCTTAAGGAGGATGAAAAAAAGCCATTAAAAAGGACTGAAATTCCCCAAGTTTGTTTTTACCTTCAGAAATTGGAGTGCAGCAAATGAATCCAAAGAACAGCCTGCTACAAAGTTCTTGAATTTTTTTCATTAAATGGGTCCTTTTCCTTTGCACCAAATCTTAAACGGCTATTTTGGATTCTCATATTGTCTTTGAAAAGAAACATACAGAAATGGACCCCTTTTCTAGCCACGAACGACCCAGGTGGGACTTGAACCCACAATCTCCAGCTCCGGAGGCTGACGCCTTATCCATTAGGCCACTGGGCCACAAGAAAGCCATCTTCCTCCTAAGGAAAGTAAATGCTTATCCTCAAGTGGTTAACTGTTGAATGCAATAACTAGGGGTGGCAGCCTGAGTCTTTCAGTAGCACTGTCACCGGAAGGCGCCTCAACCCCCCAATCCAGGTTCAAGTCCAGGCTTGTGAGCACTCCGTGTAATGGCTGAACCATCGAGATGGTAACTGGAACGCGTAAAATTCTAGGGGCCGCTCCTCTGATCTCAGAGGATGCAAACTGTTCAAATAAGGCTCCTAGAGCAAACCAACGAATTTTACATATCGCACTTTTCAAGAGAACAAAGAGGTGTGCTATTTATACCAACATCAGTCATCGCTTGGAGCATTGTCATGAATTATGAAGAAGGCGAGGATTCCTTACGAAAGTCAGGAAAACTTCTTTTTGGCAAATTCTCCCTACTCGTTAAATGAGAACTCATGGTAAACACACCGGATAATTATGGCCTCATGATTCAGATGTTCTAAGGTCTACATGCGATCAAGTCCAGAGCTCGTTTATATAAGGGTGTGTTCCTCTGATTGGCACCAATAAAGGTCACCAGATTAGTAATACAGGATCAGAGTTGTAAAGCAAAACCTTAAAAACATTGTTAGGGTGTTTTTGCTCTTTGCTACTTTCACAGTTTGGAGGTGGAATACCGGTCAAGCACTGCGCTCTTCTACTTTTATTGTTTTCCCCGCCAGGGGGTAGACAGCTATCTCGAGAACACTAGCACGTCTCAGAGGAGTTTGCCTTTGAGTGAAGACTAAATAGTCGAGTAATATTTTTTGCTTCGACAGTGTTTTCAAAACCCAATGTTCATTGACCCAGATGGGACTCGAACCCACAATCCTCAGCTCCGAAGGCTGATGCCTTATCCATTAGGCCACTGGGTCACAGCAAAGCTACAGCCCACTGATTGGTATGTTAATATAACTCATTCAGCCATCAGGTCCCTCTTCCTTGCAGTTTCTCACAATTGTTCTTAGAGAAAGAAAGGAAAATGAATAGCACAAATATAAACACTCACCACTGGAGATAGGTCTTGTAAGTAATTTTTTGTTTTTGGCATTTCTCACAAATTGTCCTTTGTGAGATCCATCACAGGTAACGTTCTACTATATGGACTTTTGCCCGAAATATTAGCCTCTGGACCCATACACCTAGGGTACAACGACAAGGAGAACATCCTCAGCTATTCTGGCTACATACTAACAAACTTTTCCTGCAACCTCCTCTGATTCTGCAGCAACATTATTTTGTATGTATTTTTTCATACCAAAATCACTTGAAGCAACCAATGACTGTATTATACTTGTAGCTGGTCACAGAGGTGATAAGGAAATGAATTTCTACTCCTAAAATGTAAATGTCCCTCAGAAGACCGTTTACAAGTTTCTTCTTTGCAGTACCTTACAATTTGCTGCCGTTGTTGCCTACTTTAGAAGTTGTTACTTTTTTGGTCACAGAAAATTTGTTTATTCAGTTTTAATCCTTCCTCTCATATCTTGAGTTAGATCACAATTAGCATATACCATTCTCACAAGTGGAGAGAGGGAAGCATCGTTGATTTATCAACATCTGCCCGATCGTACAAGAGTTTTCACCATCATCAGAAAGACTTCTTTCACACTGTTTTATAATAAGAAACATACAAGAGGACAGATGGAGATGCTTAGATTCACCTCCAGTAAGCCTGCCTTAAGGAGGATGAAAAAAAGCCATTAAAAAGGACTGAAATTCCCCAAGTTTGTTTTTACCTTCAGAAATTGGAGTGCAGCAAATGAATCCAAAGAACAGCCTGCTACAAAGTTCTTGTTTTTTTTTCATTAAATGGGTCCTTTTCCTTTGCACCAAATCTTAAACGGCTATTTTGGATTCTCATATTGTCTTTGAAAAGAAACATACAGAAATGGACCCCTTTTCTAGCCACGAACGACCCAGGTGGGACTTGAACCCACAATCTCCAGCGGCTGACGCCTTATCCATTAGGCCACTGGGCCACAAGAAAGCCATCTTCCTCCTAAGGAAAGTAAATGCTTATCCTCAAGTGGTTAACTGTTGAATGCAATAACTAGGGGTGGCAGCCTGGGTCTTTCAGTAGCACTGTCACCGGAAGGCGCCTCAACCCCCCAATCCAGGTTCAAGTCCAGGCTTGTGAGCACTCCGTGTAATGGCTGAACCATCGAGATGGTAACTGGAACGCGTAAAATTCTAGGGGCCGCTCCTCTGATCTCAGAGGATGCAAACTGTTCAAATAAGGCTCCTAGAGCAAACCAACGAATTTTACATATCGCACTTTTCAAGAGAACAAAGAGGTGTGCTATTTATACCAACATCAGTCATCGCTTGGAGCATTGTCATGAATTATGAAGAAGGCGAGGATTCCTTACGAAAGTCAGGAAAACTTCTTTTTGGCAAATTCTCCCTACTCGTTAAATGAGAACTCATGGTAAACACACCGGATAATTATGGCCTCATGATTCAGATGTTCTAAGGTCTACATGCGATCAAGTCCAGAGCTCGTTTATATAAGGGTGTGTTCCTCTGATTGGCACCAATAAAGGTCACCAGATTAGTAATACAGGATCAGAGTTGTAAAGCAAAACCTTAAAAACATTGTTAGGGTGTTTTTGCTCTTTGCTACTTTCACAGTTTGGAGGTGGAATACCGGTCAAGCACTGCGCTCTTCTACTTTTATTGTTTTCCCCGCCAGGTAGACAGCTATCTCGAGAACACTAGCACGTCTCAGAGGAGTTTGCCTTTGAGTGAAGACTAAATAGTCGAGTAATATTTTTTGCTTCGACAGTGTTTTCAAAACCCAATGTTCATTGACCCAGATGGGACTCGAACCCACAATCCTCAGCTCCGAAGGCTGATGCCTTATCCATTAGGCCACTGGGTCACAGCAAAGCTACAGCCCACTGATTGGTATGTTAATATAACTCATTCAGCCATCAGGTCCCCTCTTCCTTGCAGTTTCTCACAATTGTTCTTAGAGAAAGAAAGGAAAATGAATAGCACAAATATAAACACTCACCACTGGAGATAGGTCTTGTAAGTAATTTTTTGTTTTTGGCATTTCTCACAAATTGTCCTTTGTGAGATCCATCACAGGTAACGTTCTACTATATGGACTTTTTGCCCGAAATATTAGCCTCTGGACCCATACACCTAGGGTACAACGACAAGGAGAACATCCTCAGCTATTCTGGCTACATACTAACAAACTTTTCCTGCAACCTCCTCTGATTCTGCAGCAACATTATTTTGTATGTATTTTTCATACCAAAATCACTTGAAGCAACCAATGACTGTATTATACTTGTAGCTGGTCACAGAGGTGATAAGGAAATGAATTTCTACTCCTAAAATGTAAATGTCCCTCAGAAGACCGTTTACAAGTTTCTTCTTTGCAGTACCTTACAATTTGCTGCCGTTGTTGCCTACTTTAGAAGTTGTTACTTTTTTGGTCACAGAAAATTTGTTTATTCAGTTTTAATCCTTCCTCTCATATCTTGAGTTAGATCACAATTAGCATATACCATTCTCACAAGTGGAGAGAGGAAGCATCGTTGATTTATCAACATCTGCCCGATCGTACAAGAGTTTTCACCATCATCAGAAAGACTTCTTTCACACTGTTTTATAATAAGAAACATACAAGAGGACAGATGGAGATGCTTAGATTCACCTCCAGTAAGCCTGCCTTAAGGAGGATGAAAAAGCCATTAAAAAGGACTGAAATTCCCCAAGTTTGTTTTTACCTTCAGAAATTGGAGTGCAGCAAATGAATCCAAAGAACAGCCTGCTACAAAGTTCTTGTTTTTTTTTCATTAAATGGGTCCTTTTCCTTTGCACCAAATCTTAAACGGCTATTTTGGATTCTCATATTGTCTTTGAAAAGAAACATACAGAAATGGACCCCTTTTCTAGCCACGAACGACCCAGGTGGGACTTGAACCCACAATCTCCAGCGGCTGACGCCTTATCCATTAGGCCACTGGGCCACAAGAAAGCCATCTTCCTCCTAAGGAAAGTAAATGCTTATCCTCAAGTGGTTAACTGTTGAATGCAATAACTAGGGGTGGCAGCCTGGGTCTTTCAGTAGCACTGTCACCGGAAGGCGCCTCAACCCCCCAATCCAGGTTCAAGTCCAGGCTTGTGAGCACTCCGTGTAATGGCTGAACCATCGAGATGGTAACTGGAAGCGTAAAATTCTAGGCTGCAAACTGTTCAAATAAGGCTCCTAGAGCAAACCAACGAATTTTACATATCGCACTTTTCAAGAGAACAAAGAGGTGTGCTATTTATACCAACATCAGTCATCGCTTGGAGCATTGTCATGAATTATGAAGAAGGCGAGGATTCCTTACGAAAGTCAGGAAAACTTCTTTTTGGCAAATTCTCCCTACTCGTTAAATGAGAACTCATGGTAAACTAAACGGATAATTATGGCCTCATGATTCAGATGTTCTAAGGTCTACATGCGATCAAGTCCAGAGCTCGTTTATATAAGGGTGTGTTCCTCTGATTGGCACCAATAAAGGTCACCAGATTAGTAATACAGGATCAGAGTTGTAAGACTATGGAACGAATGCCATCTGAATGTACTCCGCAGGATGGAACCGGATTTTGTAAAATCTATTTCCCAGTTCAAGTGTTGTAAAGCAAAACCTTAAAAACATTGTTAGGGTGTTTTTGCTCTTTGCTACTTTCACAGTTTGGAGGTGGAATACCGGTCAAGCACTGCGCTCTTCTACTTTTATTGTTTTCCCGCCAGGGGGTAGACAGCTATCTCGAGAACACTAGCACGTCTCAGAGGAGTTTGCCTTTGAGTGAAGACTAAATAGTCGAGTAATATTTTTTGCTTCGACAGTGTTTTCAAAACCCAATGTTCATTGACCCAGATGGGACTCGAACCCACAATCCTCAGCTCCGAAGGCTGATGCCTTATCCATTAGGCCACTGGGTCACAGCAAAGCTACAGCCCACTGATTGGTATGTTAATATAACTCATTCAGCCATCAGGTCCCCTCTTCCTTGCAGTTTCTCACAATTGTTCTTAGAGAAAGAAAGGAAAATGAATAGCACAAATATAAACACTCACCACTGGAGATAGGTCTTGTAAGTAATTTTTTGTTTTTGGCATTTCTCACAAATTGTCCTTTGTGAGATCCATCACAGGTAACGTTCTACTATATGGACTTTTTGCCCGAAATATTAGCCTCTGGACCCATACACCTAGGGTACAACGACAAGGAGAACATCCTCAGCTATTCTGGCTACATACTAACAAACTTTTCCTGCAACCTCCTCTGATTCTGCAGCAACATTATTTTGTATGTATTTTTCATACCAAAATCACTTGAAGCAACCAATGACTGTATTATACTTGTAGCTGGTCACAGAGGTGATAAGGAAATGAATTTCTACTCCTAAAATGTAAATGTCCCTCAGAAGACCGTTTACAAGTTTCTTCTTTGCAGTACCTTACAATTTGCTGCCGTTGTTGCCTACTTTAGAAGTTGTTACTTTTTTGGTCACAGAAAATTTGTTTATTCAGTTTTAATCCTTCCTCTCATATCTTGAGTTAGATCACAATTAGCATATACCATTCTCACAAGTGGAGAGAGGGAAGCATCGTTGATTTATCAACATCTGCCCGATCGTACAAGAGTTTTCACCATCATCAGAAAGACTTCTTTCACACTGTTTTATAATAAGAAACATACAAGAGGACAGATGGAGATGCTTAGATTCACCTCCAGTAAGCCTGCCTTAAGGAGGATGAAAAAGCCATTAAAAGGACTGAAATTCCCCAAGTTTGTTTTTACCTTCAGAAATTGGAGTGCAGCAAATGAATCCAAAGAACAGCCTGCTACAAAGTTCTTGTTTTTTTTTCATTAAATGGGTCCTTTTCCTTTGCACCAAATCTTAAACGGCTATTTTGGATTCTCATATTGTCTTTGAAAAGAAACATACAGAAATGGACCCCTTTTCTAGCCACGAACGACCCAGGTGGGACTTGAACCCACAATCTCCAGCTCCGGAGGCTGACGCCTTATCCATTAGGCCACTGGGCCACAAGAAAGCCATCTTCCTCCTAAGGAAAGTAAATGCTTATCCTCAAGTGGTTAACTGTTGAATGCAATAACTAGGGGTGGCAGCCTGGGTCTTTCAGTAGCACTGTCACCGGAAGGCGCCTCAACCCCCCAATCCAGGTTCAAGTCCAGGCTTGTGAGCACTCCGTGTAATGGCTGAACCATCGAGATGGTAACTGGAACGCGTAAAATTCTAGGCTGCAAACTGTTCAAATAAGGCTCCTAGAGCAAACCAACGAATTTTACATATCGCACTTTTCAAGAGAACAAAGAGGTGTGCTATTTATACCAACATCAGTCATCGCTTGGAGCATTGTCATGAATTATGAAGAAGGCGAGGATTCCTTACGAAAGTCAGGAAAACTTCTTTTTGGCAAATTCTCCCTACTCGTTAAATGAGAACTCATGGTAAACACACCGGATAATTATGGCCTCATGATTCAGATGTTCTAAGGTCTACATGCGATCAAGTCCAGAGCTCGTTTATATAAGGGTGTGTTCCTCTGATTGGCACCAATAAAGGTCACCAGATTAGTAATACAGGATCAGAGTTGTAAGACTATGGAACGAATGCCATCTGAATGTACTCCGCAGGATGGAACCGGATTTTGTAAAATCTATTTCCCAGTTCAAGTGTTGTAAAGCAAAACCTTAAAAACATTGTTAGGGTGTTTTTGCTCTTTGCTACTTTCACAGTTTGGAGGTGGAATACCGGTCAAGCACTGCGCTCTTCTACTTTTATTGTTTTCCGCCAGGTAGACAGCTATCTCGAGAACACTAGCACGTCTCAGAGGAGTTTGCCTTTGAGTGAAGACTAAATAGTCGAGTAATATTTTTTGCTTCGACAGTGTTTTCAAAACCCAATGTTCATTGACCCAGATGGGACTCGAACCCACAATCCTCAGCTCCGAAGGCTGATGCCTTATCCATTAGGCCACTGGGTCACAGCAAAGCTACAGCCCACTGATTGGTATGTTAATATAACTCATTCAGCCATCAGGTCCCTCTTCCTTGCAGTTTCTCACAATTGTTCTTAGAGAAAGAAAGGAAAATGAATAGCACAAATATAAACACTCACCACTGGAGATAGGTCTTGTAAGTAATTTTTGTTTTTGGCATTTCTCACAAATTGTCCTTTGTGAGATCCATCACAGGTAACGTTCTACTATATGGACTTTTTGCCCGAAATATTAGCCTCTGGACCCATACACCTAGGGTACAACGACAAGGAGAACATCCTCAGCTATTCTGGCTACATACTAACAAACTTTTCCTGCAACCTCCTCTGATTCTGCAGCAACATTATTTTGTATGTATTTTTTCATACCAAAATCACTTGAAGCAACCAATGACTGTATTATACTTGTAGCTGGTCACAGAGGTGATAAGGAAATGAATTTCTACTCCTAAAATGTAAATGTCCCTCAGAAGACCGTTTACAAGTTTCTTCTTTGCAGTACCTTACAATTTGCTGCCGTTGTTGCCTACTTTAGAAGTTGTTACTTTTTTGGTCACAGAAAATTTGTTTATTCAGTTTTAATCCTTCCTCTCATATCTTGAGTTAGATCACAATTAGCATATACCATTCTCACAAGTGGAGAGAGGGAAGCATCGTTGATTTATCAACATCTGCCCGATCGTACAAGAGTTTTCACCATCATCAGAAAGACTTCTTTCACACTGTTTTATAATAAGAAACATACAAGAGGACAGATGGAGATGCTTAGATTCACCTCCAGTAAGCCTGCCTTAAGGAGGATGAAAAAAAGCCATTAAAAAGGACTGAAATTCCCCAAGTTTGTTTTTACCTTCAGAAATTGGAGTGCAGCAAATGAATCCAAAGAACAGCCTGCTACAAAGTTCTTGTTTTTTTTTCATTAAATGGGTCCTTTTCCTTTGCACCAAATCTTAAACGGCTATTTTGGATTCTCATATTGTCTTTGAAAAGAAACATACAGAAATGGACCCCTTTTCTAGCCACGAACGACCCAGGTGGGACTTGAACCCACAATCTCCAGCGGCTGACGCCTTATCCATCAGGCCACTGGGCCACAAGAAAGCCATCTTCCTCCTAAGGAAAGTAAATGCTTATCCTCAAGTGGTTAACTGTTGAATGCAATAACTAGGGGTGGCAGCCTGGGTCTTTCAGTAGCACTGTCACGGAAGGCGCCTCAACCCCCAATCCAGGTTCAAGTCCAGGCTTGTGAGCACTCCGTGTAATGGCTGAACCATCGAGATGGTAACTGGAACGCGTAAAATTCTAGGCTGCAAACTGTTCAAATAAGGCTCCTAGAGCAAACCAACGAATTTTACATATCGCACTTTTCAAGAGAACAAAGAGGTGTGCTATTTATACCAACATCAGTCATCGCTTGGAGCATTGTCATGAATTATGAAGAAGGCGAGGATTCCTTACGAAAGTCAGGAAAACTTCTTTTTGGCAAATTCTCCCTACTCGTTAAATGAGAACTCATGGTAAACACACCGGATAATTATGGCCTCATGATTCAGATGTTCTAAGGTCTACATGCGATCAAGTCCAGAGCTCGTTTATATAAGGGTGTGTTCCTCTGATTGGCACCAATAAAGGTCACCAGATTAGTAATACAGGATCAGAGTTGTAAGACTATGGAACGAATGCCATCTGAATGTACTCCGCAGGATGGAACCGGATTTTGTAAAATCTATTTCCCAGTTCAAGTGTTGTAAAGCAAAACCTTAAAAACATTGTTAGGGTGTTTTTGCTCTTTGCTACTTTCACAGTTTGGAGGTGGAATACCGGTCAAGCACTGCGCTCTTCTACTTTTATTGTTTTCCCCGCCAGGGGGTAGACAGCTATCTCGAGAACACTAGCACGTCTCAGAGGAGTTTGCCTTTGAGTGAAGACTAAATAGTCGAGTAATATTTTTTGCTTCGACAGTGTTTTCAAAACCCAATGTTCATTGACCCAGATGGGACTCGAACCCACAATCCTCAGCTCCGAAGGCTGATGCCTTATCCATTAGGCCACTGGGTCACAGCAAAGCTACAGCCCACTGATTGGTATGTTAATATAACTCATTCAGCCATCAGGTCCCCTCTTCCTTGCAGTTTCTCACAATTGTTCTTAGAGAAAGAAAGGAAAATGAATAGCACAAATATAAACACTCACCACTGGAGATAGGTCTTGTAAGTAATTTTTTGTTTTTGGCATTTCTCACAAATTGTCCTTTGTGAGATCCATCACAGGTAACGTTCTACTATATGGACTTTTTGCCCGAAATATTAGCCTCTGGACCCATACACCTAGGGTACAACGACAAGGAGAACATCCTCAGCTATTCTGGCTACATACTAACAAACTTTTCCTGCAACCTCCTCTGATTCTGCAGCAACATTATTTTGTATGTATTTTTTCATACCAAAATCACTTGAAGCAACCAATGACTGTATTATACTTGTAGCTGGTCACAGAGGTGATAAGGAAATGAATTTCTACTCCTAAAATGTAAATGTCCCTCAGAAGACCGTTTACAAGTTTCTTCTTTGCAGTACCTTACAATTTGCTGCCGTTGTTGCCTACTTTAGAAGTTGTTACTTTTTTGGTCACAGAAAATTTGTTTATTCAGTTTTAATCCTTCCTCTCATATCTTGAGTTAGATCACAATTAGCATATACCATTCTCACAAGTGGAGAGAGGGAAGCATCGTTGATTTATCAACATCTGCCCGATCGTACAAGAGTTTTCACCATCATCAGAAAGACTTCTTTCACACTGTTTTATAATAAGAAACATACAAGAGGACAGATGGAGATGCTTAGATTCACCTCCAGTAAGCCTGCCTTAAGGAGGATGAAAAAAAGCCATTAAAAAGGACTGAAATTCCCCAAGTTTGTTTTTACCTTCAGAAATTGGAGTGCAGCAAATGAATCCAAAGAACAGCCTGCTACAAAGTTCTTGTTTTTTTTTCATTAAATGGGTCCTTTTCCTTTGCACCAAATCTTAAACGGCTATTTTGGATTCTCATATTGTCTTTGAAAAGAAACATACAGAAATGGACCCCTTTTCTAGCCACGAACGACCCAGGTGGGACTTGAACCCACAATCTCCAGCGGCTGACGCCTTATCCATTAGGCCACTGGGCCACAAGAAAGCCATCTTCCTCCTAAGGAAAGTAAATGCTTATCCTCAAGTGGTTAACTGTTGAATGCAATAACTAGGGGTGGCAGCCTGGGTCTTTCAGTAGCACTGTCACCGGAAGGCGCCTCAACCCCCCAATCCAGGTTCAAGTCCAGGCTTGTGAGCACTCGGTGTAATGGCTGAACCATCGAGATGGTAACTGGAAGCGTAAAATTCTAGGCTGCAAACTGTTCAAATAAGGCTCCTAGAGCAAACCAACGAATTTTACATATCGCACTTTTCAAGAGAACAAAGAGGTGTGCTATTTATACCAACATCAGTCATCGCTTGGAGCATTGTCATGAATTATGAAGAAGGCGAGGATTCCTTACGAAAGTCAGGAAAACTTCTTTTTGGCAAATTCTCCCTACTCGTTAAATGAGAACTCATGGTAAACACACCGGATAATTATGGCCTCATGATTCAGATGTTCTAAGGTCTACATGCGATCAAGTCCAGAGCTCGTTTATATAAGGGTGTGTTCCTCTGATTGGCACCAATAAAGGTCACCAGATTAGTAATACAGGATCAGAGTTGTAAGACTATGGAACGAATGCCATCTGAATGTACTCCGCAGGATGGAACCGGATTTTGTAAAATCTATTTCCCAGTTCAAGTGTTGTAAAGCAAAACCTTAAAAACATTGTTAGGGTGTTTTTGCTCTTTGCTACTTTCACAGTTTGGAGGTGGAATACCGGTCAAGCACTGCGCTCTTCTACTTTTATTGTTTTCCCGCCAGGTAGACAGCTATCTCGAGAACACTAGCACGTCTCAGAGGAGTTTGCCTTTGAGTGAAGACTAAATAGTCGAGTAATATTTTTTGCTTCGACAGTGTTTTCAAAACCCAATGTTCATTGACCCAGATGGGACTCGAACCCACAATCCTCAGCTCCGAAGGCTGATGCCTTATCCATTAGGCCACTGGGTCACAGCAAAGCTACAGCCCACTGATTGGTATGTTAATATAACTCATTCAGCCATCAGGTCCCCTCTTCCTTGCAGTTTCTCACAATTGTTCTTAGAGAAAGAAAGGAAAATGAATAGCACAAATATAAACACTCACCACTGGAGATAGGTCTTGTAAGTAATTTTTTGTTTTTGGCATTTCTCACAAATTGTCCTTTGTGAGATCCATCACAGGTAACGTTCTACTATATGGACTTTTTGCCCGAAATATTAGCCTCTGGACCCATACACCTAGGGTACAACGACAAGGAGAACATCCTCAGCTATTCTGGCTACATACTAACAAACTTTTCCTGCAACCTCCTCTGATTCTGCAGCAACATTATTTTGTATGTATTTTTTCATACCAAAATCACTTGAAGCAACCAATGACTGTATTATACTTGTAGCTGGTCACAGAGGTGATAAGGAAATGAATTTCTACTCCTAAAATGTAAATGTCCCTCAGAAGACCGTTTACAAGTTTCTTCTTTGCAGTACCTTACAATTTGCTGCCGTTGTTGCCTACTTTAGAAGTTGTTACTTTTTTGGTCACAGAAAATTTGTTTATTCAGTTTTAATCCTTCCTCTCATATCTTGAGTTAGATCACAATTAGCATATACCATTCTCACAAGTGGAGAGAGGGAAGCATCGTTGATTTATCAACATCTGCCCGATCGTACAAGAGTTTTCACCATCATCAGAAAGACTTCTTTCACACTGTTTTATAATAAGAAACATACAAGAGGACAGATGGAGATGCTTAGATTCACCTCCAGTAAGCCTGCCTTAAGGAGGATGAAAAAAAGCCATTAAAAAGGACTGAAATTCCCCAAGTTTGTTTTTACCTTCAGAAATTGGAGTGCAGCAAATGAATCCAAAGAACAGCCTGCTACAAAGTTCTTGTTTTTTTTTCATTAAATGGGTCCTTTTCCTTTGCACCAAATCTTAAACGGCTATTTTGGATTCTCATATTGTCTTTGAAAAGAAACATACAGAAATGGACCCCTTTTCTAGCCACGAACGACCCAGGTGGGACTTGAACCCACAATCTCCAGCGGCTGACGCCTTATCCATTAGGCCACTGGGCCACAAGAAAGCCATCTTCCTCCTAAGGAAAGTAAATGCTTATCCTCAAGTGGTTAACTGTTGAATGCAATAACTAGGGGTGGCAGCCTGGGTCTTTCAGTAGCACTGTCACCGGAAGGCGCCTCAACCCCCCAATCCAGGTTCAAGTCCAGGCTTGTGAGCACTCCGTGTAATGGCTGAACCATCGAGATGGTAACTGGGAGCGTAAAATTCTAGGCTGCAAACTGTTCAAATAAGGCTCCTAGAGCAAACCAACGAATTTTACATATCGCACTTTTCAAGAGAACAAAGAGGTGTGCTATTTATACCAACATCAGTCATCGCTTGGAGCATTGTCATGAATTATGAAGAAGGCGAGGATTCCTTACGAAAGTCAGGAAAACTTCTTTTTGGCAAATTCTCCCTACTCGTTAAATGAGAACTCATGGTAAACACACCGGATAATTATGGCCTCATGATTCAGATGTTCTAAGGTCTACATGCGATCAAGTCCAGAGCTCGTTTATATAAGGGTGTGTTCCTCTGATTGGCACCAATAAAGGTCACCAGATTAGTAATACAGGATCAGAGTTGTAAGACTATGGAACGAATGCCATCTGAATGTACTCCGCAGGATGGAACCGGATTTTGTAAAATCTATTTCCCAGTTCAAGTGTTGTAAAGCAAAACCTTAAAAACATTGTTAGGGTGTTTTTGCTCTTTGCTACTTTCACAGTTTGGAGGTGGAATACCGGTCAAGCACTGCGCTCTTCTACTTTTATTGTTTTCCCCCCAGGTAGACAGCTATCTCGAGAACACTAGCACGTCTCAGAGGAGTTTGCCTTTGAGTGAAGACTAAATAGTCGAGTAATATTTTTTGCTTCGACAGTGTTTTCAAAACCCAATGTTCATTGACCCAGATGGGACTCGAACCCACAATCCTCAGCTCCGAAGGCTGATGCCTTATCCATTAGGCCACTGGGTCACAGCAAAGCTACAGCCCACTGATTGGTATGTTAATATAACTCATTCAGCCATCAGGTCCCTCTTCCTTGCAGTTTCTCACAATTGTTCTTAGAGAAAGAAAGGAAAATGAATAGCACAAATATAAACACTCACCACTGGAGATAGGTCTTGTAAGTAATTTTTTGTTTTTGGCATTTCTCACAAATTGTCCTTTGTGAGATCCATCACAGGTAACGTTCTACTATATGGACTTTTTGCCCGAAATATTAGCCTCTGGACCCATACACCTAGGGTACAACGACAAGGAGAACATCCTCAGCTATTCTGGCTACATACTAACAAACTTTTCCTGCAACCTCCTCTGATTCTGCAGCAACATTATTTTGTATGTATTTTTTCATACCAAAATCACTTGAAGCAACCAATGACTGTATTATACTTGTAGCTGGTCACAGAGGTGATAAGGAAATGAATTTCTACTCCTAAAATGTAAATGTCCCTCAGAAGACCGTTTACAAGTTTCTTCTTTGCAGTACCTTACAATTTGCTGCCGTTGTTGCCTACTTTAGAAGTTGTTACTTTTTTGGTCACAGAAAATTTGTTTATTCAGTTTTAATCCTTCCTCTCATATCTTGAGTTAGATCACAATTAGCATATACCATTCTCACAAGTGGAGAGAGGGAAGCATCGTTGATTTATCAACATCTGCCCGATCGTACAAGAGTTTTCACCATCATCAGAAAGACTTCTTTCACACTGTTTTATAATAAGAAACATACAAGAGGACAGATGGAGATGCTTAGATTCACCTCCAGTAAGCCTGCCTTAAGGAGGATGAAAAAAAGCCATTAAAAAGGACTGAAATTCCCCAAGTTTGTTTTTACCTTCAGAAATTGGAGTGCAGCAAATGAATCCAAAGAACAGCCTGCTACAAAGTTCTTGTTTTTTTTTCATTAAATGGGTCCTTTTCCTTTGCACCAAATCTTAAACGGCTATTTTGGATTCTCATATTGTCTTTGAAAAGAAACATACAGAAATGGACCCCTTTTCTAGCCACGAACGACCCAGGTGGGACTTGAACCCACAATCTCCAGCGGCTGACGCCTTATCCATTAGGCCACTGGGCCACAAGAAAGCCATCTTCCTCCTAAGGAAAGTAAATGCTTATCCTCAAGTGGTTAACTGTTGAATGCAATAACTAGGGGTGGCAGCCTGGGTCTTTCAGTAGCACTGTCACCGGAAGGCGCCTCAACCCCCCAATCCAGGTTCAAGTCCAGGCTTGTGAGCACTCCGTGTAATGGCTGAACCATCGAGATGGTAACTGGAGCGCGTAAAATTCTAGGCTGCAAACTGTTCAAATAAGGCTTCTAGAGCAAACCAACGAATTTTACATATCGCACTTTTCAAGAGAACAAAGAGGTGTGCTATTTATACCAACATCAGTCATCGCTTGGAGCATTGTCATGAATTATGAAGAAGGCGAGGATTCCTTACGAAAGTCAGGAAAACTTCTTTTGGCAAATTCTCCTACTCGTTAAATGAGAACTCATGGTAAACACACGGATAATTATGGCCTCATGATTCAGATGTTCTAAGGTCTACATGCGATCAAGTCCAGAGCTCGTTTATATAAGGGTGTGTTCCTCTGATTGGCACCAATAAAGGTCACCAGATTAGTAATACAGGATCAGAGTTGTAAGACTATGGAACGAATGCCATCTGAATGTACTCCGCAGGATGGAACCGGATTTTGTAAAATCTATTTCCCAGTTCAAGTGTTGTAAAGCAAAACCTTAAAAACATTGTTAGGGTGTTTTTGCTCTTTGCTACTTTCACAGTTTGGAGGTGGAATACCGGTCAAGCACTGCGCTCTTCTACTTTTATTGTTTTCCCCCCAGTAGACAGCTATCTCGAGAACACTAGCACGTCTCAGAGGAGTTTGCCTTTGAGTGAAGACTAAATAGTCGAGTAATATTTTTTGCTTCGACAGTGTTTTCAAAACCCAATGTTCATTGACCCAGATGGGACTCGAACCCACAATCCTCAGCTCCGAAGGCTGATGCCTTATCCATTAGGCCACTGGGTCACAGCAAAGCTACAGCCCACTGATTGGTATGTTAATATAACTCATTCAGCCATCAGGTCCCCTCTTCCTTGCAGTTTCTCACAATTGTTCTTAGAGAAAGAAAGGAAAATGAATAGCACAAATATAAACACTCACCACTGGAGATAGGTCTTGTAAGTAATTTTTTGTTTTTGGCATTTCTCACAAATTGTCCTTTGTGAGATCCATCACAGGTAACGTTCTACTATATGGACTTTTTGCCCGAAATATTAGCCTCTGGACCCATACACCTAGGGTACAACGACAAGGAGAACATCCTCAGCTATTCTGGCTACATACTAACAAACTTTTCCTGCAACCTCCTCTGATTCTGCAGCAACATTATTTTGTATGTATTTTTTCATACCAAAATCACTTGAAGCAACCAATGACTGTATTATACTTGTAGCTGGTCACAGAGGTGATAAGGAAATGAATTTCTACTCCTAAAATGTAAATGTCCCTCAGAAGACCGTTTACAAGTTTCTTCTTTGCAGTACCTTACAATTTGCTGCCGTTGTTGCCTACTTTAGAAGTTGTTACTTTTTTGGTCACAGAAAATTTGTTTATTCAGTTTTAATCCTTCCTCTCATATCTTGAGTTAGATCACAATTAGCATATACCATTCTCACAAGTGGAGAGAGGGAAGCATCGTTGATTTATCAACATCTGCCCGATCGTACAAGAGTTTTCACCATCATCAGAAAGACTTCTTTCACACTGTTTTATAATAAGAAACATACAAGAGGACAGATGGAGATGCTTAGATTCACCTCCAGTAAGCCTGCCTTAAGGAGGATGAAAAAGCCATTAAAAAGGACTGAAATTCCCCAAGTTTGTTTTTACCTTCAGAAATTGGAGTGCAGCAAATGAATCCAAAGAACAGCCTGCTACAAAGTTCTTGTTTTTTTTTCATTAAATGGGTCCTTTTCCTTTGCACCAAATCTTAAACGGCTATTTTGGATTCTCATATTGTCTTTGAAAAGAAACATACAGAAATGGACCCCTTTTCTAGCCACGAACGACCCAGGTGGGACTTGAACCCACAATCTCCAGCGGCTGACGCCTTATCCATTAGGCCACTGGGCCACAAGAAAGCCATCTTCCTCCTAAGGAAAGTAAATGCTTATCCTCAAGTGGTTAACTGTTGAATGCAATAACTAGGGGTGGCAGCCTGGGTCTTTCAGTAGCACTGTCACCGGAAGGCGCCTCAACCCCCCAATCCAGGTTCAAGTCCAGGCTTGTGAGCACTCCGTGTAATGGCTGAACCATCGAGATGGTAACTGGAACGCGTAAAATTCTAGGCTGCAAACTGTTCAAATAAGGCTCCTAGAGCAAACCAACGAATTTTACATATCGCACTTTTCAAGAGAACAAAGAGGTGTGCTATTTATACCAACATCAGTCATCGCTTGGAGCATTGTCATGAATTATGAAGAAGGCGAGGATTCCTTACGAAAGTCAGGAAAACTTCTTTTTGGCAAATTCTCCCTACTCGTTAAATGAGAACTCATGGTAAACACACGGATAATTATGGCCTCATGATTCAGATGTTCTAAGGTCTACATGCGATCAAGTCCAGAGCTCGTTTATATAAGGGTGTGTTCCTCTGATTGGCACCAATAAAGGTCACCAGATTAGTAATACAGGATCAGAGTTGTAAGACTATGGAACGAATGCCATCTGAATGTACTCCGCAGGATGGAACCGGATTTTGTAAAATCTATTTCCCAGTTCAAGTGTTGTAAAGCAAAACCTTAAAAACATTGTTAGGGTGTTTTTGCTCTTTGCTACTTTCACAGTTTGGAGGTGGAATACCGGTCAAGCACTGCGCTCTTCTACTTTTATTGTTTTCCCCGCCAGGGGGTAGACAGCTATCTCGAGAACACTAGCACGTCTCAGAGGAGTTTGCCTTTGAGTGAAGACTAAATAGTCGAGTAATATTTTTTGCTTCGACAGTGTTTTCAAAACCCAATGTTCATTGACCCAGATGGGACTCGAACCCACAATCCTCAGCTCCGAAGGCTGATGCCTTATCCATTAGGCCACTGGGTCACAGCAAAGCTACAGCCCACTGATTGGTATGTTAATATAACTCATTCAGCCATCAGGTCCCCTCTTCCTTGCAGTTTCTCACAATTGTTCTTAGAGAAAGAAAGGAAAATGAATAGCACAAATATAAACACTCACCACTGGAGATAGGTCTTGTAAGTAATTTTTGTTTTTGGCATTTCTCACAAATTGTCCTTTGTGAGATCCATCACAGGTAACGTTCTACTATATGGACTTTTTGCCCGAAATATTAGCCTCTGGACCCATACACCTAGGGTACAACGACAAGGAGAACATCCTCAGCTATTCTGGCTACATACTAACAAACTTTTCCTGCAACCTCCTCTGATTCTGCAGCAACATTATTTTGTATGTATTTTTTCATACCAAAATCACTTGAAGCAACCAATGACTGTATTATACTTGTAGCTGGTCACAGAGGTGATAAGGAAATGAATTTCTACTCCTAAAATGTAAATGTCCCTCAGAAGACCGTTTACAAGTTTCTTCTTTGCAGTACCTTACAATTTGCTGCCGTTGTTGCCTACTTTAGAAGTTGTTACTTTTTTGGTCACAGAAAATTTGTTTATTCAGTTTTAATCCTTCCTCTCATATCTTGAGTTAGATCACAATTAGCATATACCATTCTCACAAGTGGAGAGAGGGAAGCATCGTTGATTTATCAACATCTGCCCGATCGTACAAGAGTTTTCACCATCATCAGAAAGACTTCTTTCACACTGTTTTATAATAAGAAACATACAAGAGGACAGATGGAGATGCTTAGATTCACCTCCAGTAAGCCTGCCTTAAGGAGGATGAAAAAGCCATTAAAAAGGACTGAAATTCCCCAAGTTTGTTTTTACCTTCAGAAATTGGAGTGCAGCAAATGAATCCAAAGAACAGCCTGCTACAAAGTTCTTGTTTTTTCATTAAATGGGTCCTTTTCCTTTGCACCAAATCTTAAACGGCTATTTTGGATTCTCATATTGTCTTTGAAAAGAAACATACAGAAATGGACCCCTTTTCTAGCCACGAACGACCCAGGTGGGACTTGAACCCACAATCTCCAGCTCCGGAGGCTGACGCCTTATCCATTAGGCCACTGGGCCACAAGAAAGCCATCTTCCTCCTAAGGAAAGTAAATGCTTATCCTCAAGTGGTTAACTGTTGAATGCAATAACTAGGGGTGGCAGCCTGGGTCTTTCAGTAGCACTGTCACCGGAAGGCGCCTCAACCCCCCAATCCAGGTTCAAGTCCAGGCTTGTGAGCACTCCGTGTAATGGCTGAACCATCGAGATGGTAACTGGAACGCGTAAAATTCTAGGCTGCAAACTGTTCAAATAAGGCTCCTAGAGCAAACCAACGAATTTTACATATCGCACTTTTCAAGAGAACAAAGAGGTGTGCTATTTATACCAACATCAGTCATCGCTTGGAGCATTGTCATGAATTATGAAGAAGGCGAGGATTCCTTACGAAAGTCAGGAAAACTTCTTTTTGGCAAATTCTCCCTACTCGTTAAATGAGAACTCATGGTAAACACACCGGATAATTATGGCCTCATGATTCAGATGTTCTAAGGTCTACATGCGATCAAGTCCAGAGCTCGTTTATATAAGGGTGTGTTCCTCTGATTGGCACCAATAAAGGTCACCAGATTAGTAATACAGGATCAGAGTTGTAAGACTATGGAACGAATGCCATCTGAATGTACTCCGCAGGATGGAACCGGATTTTGTAAAATCTATTTCCCAGTTCAAGTGTTGTAAAGCAAAACCTTAAAAACATTGTTAGGGTGTTTTTGCTCTTTGCTACTTTCACAGTTTGGAGGTGGAATACCGGTCAAGCACTGCGCTCTTCTACTTTTATTGTTTTCCCCGCCAGGGGGTAGACAGCTATCTCGAGAACACTAGCACGTCTCAGAGGAGTTTGCCTTTGAGTGAAGACTAAATAGTCGAGTAATATTTTTTGCTTCGACAGTGTTTTCAAAACCCAATGTTCATTGACCCAGATGGGACTCGAACCCACAATCCTCAGCTCCGAAGGCTGATGCCTTATCCATTAGGCCACTGGGTCACAGCAAAGCTACAGCCCACTGATTGGTATGTTAATATAACTCATTCAGCCATCAGGTCCCTCTTCCTTGCAGTTTCTCACAATTGTTCTTAGAGAAAGAAAGGAAAATGAATAGCACAAATATAAACACTCACCACTGGAGATAGGTCTTGTAAGTAATTTTTTGTTTTTGGCATTTCTCACAAATTGTCCTTTGTGAGATCCATCACAGGTAACGTTCTACTATATGGACTTTTTGCCCGAAATATTAGCCTCTGGACCCATACACCTAGGGTACAACGACAAGGAGAACATCCTCAGCTATTCTGGCTACATACTAACAAACTTTTCCTGCAACCTCCTCTGATTCTGCAGCAACATTATTTTGTATGTATTTTTCATACCAAAATCACTTGAAGCAACCAATGACTGTATTATACTTGTAGCTGGTCACAGAGGTGATAAGGAAATGAATTTCTACTCCTAAAATGTAAATGTCCCTCAGAAGACCGTTTACAAGTTTCTTCTTTGCAGTACCTTACAATTTGCTGCCGTTGTTGCCTACTTTAGAAGTTGTTACTTTTTTGGTCACAGAAAATTTGTTTATTCAGTTTTAATCCTTCCTCTCATATCTTGAGTTAGATCACAATTAGCATATACCATTCTCACAAGTGGAGAGAGGGAAGCATCGTTGATTTATCAACATCTGCCCGATCGTACAAGAGTTTTCACCATCATCAGAAAGACTTCTTTCACACTGTTTTATAATAAGAAACATACAAGAGGACAGATGGAGATGCTTAGATTCACCTCCAGTAAGCCTGCCTTAAGGAGGATGAAAAAAAGCCATTAAAAAGGACTGAAAATCTATTTACCAGTTCAAGTGTTGTAAAGCAAAACCTTACAAACATTGTTAGGGTGTTTTTGCTCTTTGCTACTTTCACAGTTTGGAGGTGGAATACCGGTCAAGCACTGCGCTCTTCTACTTTTATTGTTTTCCCCACCATGGGGTACACAGCTATCTCGAGAACACTAGCACGTCTCAGAGGAGTTTGCCTTTGAGTGAAGACTACATAGTCGAGTAATATTTTTTGCTTTGAGAGTGTTTTCAAAACGCAATAGTCATTGTCCCAGGCTGATGCCTTATCCATTAGGTCACTGGGTTACCACAAAGATTCCCTGCACTGATTGGTATGTTACTATAACTCATTCAGCCATCAGGTCCCCTCTTCTTTGCAGTTTCTCACAATTATTCTTAGAAAAAGAAATGAAAATTAATAATACAAATGGAAACACATCACTGGAGAGTGTGAATGTGAAATCTCTTTCCAAGTTGAAGCGTTTTAAAGCATGTTAACACTTCTGGGATTCTAGTGTTAACATAACGAGTTAAGGGTTAATTATATATATGACATACAAAGATATGAAGATTTACACTCATCTCTGTTTTCAGAAAGTTGTATGATTGGTTTGTGTGTTACATTATTTTACTGTAGGCAGAGCAAACAGGTGCATAAAAACGTAATAAAAAAAACTGAGCTGTATGCAGTTTTTTGTGTTCATTCGTTTCAATCCAATATCTGAAGGTAAAGGCAAACTTGGGGAATTTCAGCCCTTTTCAATGGCTTTTTTTGTACTAGTACAGACAGTCATAGAAAAGATGAATCTAACCATCTGTCCTCTTGCATGTTTCTTATATTATGAAACAGTGTAAAAGAAGTCTTGTGATACTAGTAATAGCTCTTATATAATTGGGCAAATGTTGATAAATCAATGAAGCCTTCCCTTTCTCCACTTGTGAGAGTGGTATATATTAACTGTGATCTACCTCAAGATATGAGAGGAAGGTTTAAAATTGAATAAACACATTTTCGGTGCAAGTTAAAAGTAACAACATCTAATGCAGGCAAAAGCATCAACAAGCTTTACGTTTCTACAAAGAATAAACTTGTAAACAGTCTTCTTATGCGTATTTTAGGTGCAGAAATTTGTTTCGTTATCACCACTGTAATTAACTACAAGAAAATCATATTAATTATGATTTTGGTGACAAAAATTTGTGCAAAATAATTTTGTTTCATAATCATAGTAATCTGCAAGAAAAGTTTGCTTGTATGTAGACAGAGTAAGTTTGGATGTTCTCTTTGTCGTTGTTCCCAAAACATTTGTTAGTAGTACTTAATAAAACAGGTCTGTATTGAGTAGGCAATCAGTGTAATCACTGGTTTATTTTACTATTTTGATTAATTTATTACATTTACGTTACATTTATTAAAGCCCTGCCCAGGGTTTGTTTCCGGCCTTGCGTCTTGTGTTAGCTGGGATTGGCTCCAACTGACCCCTGTGACCCTGTAGTTAGGATTTAGCGGGTTAGATTTTGGATGGATGGATATTACATATAGTTTTTTAAAGCAATATGCCCAATTGACAAAGGCAGTGCTTTGTGCACAAATAAATGATATCCATATAACTCTCCATTTTTCTGACTTGATTATCCAAGAAAAGGTCATGGTGGAGGTATAGGCTATTCCAGCAGGCCCCAGATGCAAAGCAGGAACAATCCTGGACATAGCACCAATTTAGATTAGATCAGATAAACCCTTATTAATTCCATGGGGAAATTAAAATGCATACAGCAGCAGAAACATAAAAAATAAGAATACATTATCACAGGTTAGATAGTACATCCAAACAATCAATTAAAAAAATTAAAATAAATCAACTTAATGAGCACATCAGATGAAAGCTTTGAATTGCCACAGGAGTGGGAAGAAGAGACCTCCCTGAGGTGATTCTTAGCACACCAAGATGGAATGAGCCTGTGGCTAAAAGTGCTCCAAAAGACCACCTCCTGGATGGGATTTTCAATGATGGCATTCAATTTTGCTATTATCTTTTTTTTCTAAAGCAGCTTCCAGTATATCCAGGGTTTGACCTGTGATGGAGCTGTCTTTGTTGCTAAATTTGAATCAGACATTGTGATTCTTTTGTGCTCAGGTTGCTTCCCCAGATGATTGCAGCATAGAATAGTACACTGGCTACTATGGACTAGTAGAACATTTCCAGCAGCTTGCTGCAAACCTCAAAAGAGCTGAGTCTTCTTAGCAAGTACAGTCTGCTCTGGCCCTTCTTGTACATCACCACTGTGTTGTCAGAGCAGTCTAGTTTGTTGTTAATGTGAACCCCAGGTACTTGTAACTCTGAATCACTTCCATGTCCTCCTTCTGAATGGTGACTGGTCTCAGAGGCTTCATGGCAGAAGGAAATCTACCCCCGTTCTTTTATCCTGCTGGTACTGTGATGAAAGCCTGTTGCTGATTATCTTTCAAGTGTCAGGTTGATTTCCAACTTCAGTTGCTGGAGATACTTATCTAAAAGAAGGGGAATAAAACACATTAATACATGCAAAACCAAATTTGAAACAATGGTAACAGATTTATTGACCTCACATAACAACCTAGTGCAACCTATGCAAGTTCACAAAAAAAGTCAAATGGGCTGGCTGAACAAGAGCCTCCATGTTAGATTTGATCATACATTTCGTATTTGCCCTAAGAAATCAGTAACCTCCATATACTCACTAAAAATCAGCATAAGCAGTAACATTCCCTGCATCTCAATGTGCACTAATGTGTAATAATTTTGACAAATAGAACATCTGACATGATGTACTGAAGGGAAGAGCGAGAGGGAGAAGTGCGATTGTAGTTGTTTAGGTTTGAAACAAAAATAGGAAAAATATATGCAAAGGCAATAGGTAACTAGATTATCTCTATGAAAACTATTAATAACCTTGAACCATAGAAGTCATTAAAAGAACCTTAGTTTTAAATACTATCAAAACTGATTTTTCAAAATATGAACAGTTTAAATAAACTTTTGAACTTACCCCCGGAATGCTCTATCTCTCTCTCCAAATTGATTGCAGTCATATTTCAGGAGAAAATACATCTTGTTCTTAGAAACATTAGACAGAACGTATATTAAATGTTTTTCTGTTGAACTCTGCTCTAACCTGTGCAACAGGATTTGAGTCTTTGCAGCTATCAATATTTAGAAGGAGAAACTGGAAAGTATATTGCATTATGGCCAAGTTCAATTCAAAACAGGAAGTTCCTGATAATTTGCTGCACAGCTTCAGCAGGTGACATTTGAACCAAGTGTTGACTTTAAGCACACCAGCTAATATGTTAGCAGTGCACTCAACATATTGCCTCTGTGTTTTGTCCAGATTAGAAAAGACATTGCCTGACTAGCCAACCAGTAAAATTTCCTCAAGCCAGATCCTAATCAGTTGCCCAATAATATATATAAAAGAAATTCGTATGGTATCATTTGTGTCCTCTGGGCACTTTTTCTTTGTGCGAGTAACAGCTGACATAATAAATATACAGTGCATCCAGAAAGTATACACAGTGCATCACTTTTTCCATATTTTGTTATGTTACAGCCTTATTCCAAAATGGATTAAATTAATTTTTTTCCTCAGAATTCTACACACAACACCCCATAATGACAACATGAAAAAGTTTACTTGAGGTTTTGCAAAATAAAAAAACTGACAAGTCACATGTACATAAGTATTCAAAGCCTTTGCTTATACTTTGTCGATGCACCTTTGGCAGCAATTACAGCCTCCAGTCTTTTGAATATGATGCCACAAGCTTGGCACACCTATCCTTGGCCAGTTTCGCCCATTCCTCTTTGCAGCTTCTCTCAAGCTCCATCAGGCTGGATAGGAAGCGTCAGTGCATAGCCATTTTAAGATCTCTCCAGAGATGTTCAATCAGATTCAAGTCTGGGCTCTGGCTGGGCCACTCAAGGACATTCACAGAGTTGTCCTGAAGCCACTACTTTGATATCTTGGCTTTGTGCATAGGGTTGTTGTCCTGCTGAAAGATGAACCGTCGCCCCAGTCTGAGGTCAAGAGCGCTCTGGAACAGGTTTTCATCCTGGATGTCTCTGTACATTGCTGCAGTCATCTTTTGCTTTATCCTGACTAGTCTCCCAGTTCCTGCTGCTGGAAAACATCCCCACACCATGATGCTGCCATCACCATGCTTCACTGCAGGAATGGTATTGGCCTGGTGATGAGCGGTGCCTGGTTTCCTCCAAACGTGACGCCTGGCATTCACACCAAAGAGTTCAATCTTTGTCTCATCAGACCAGAGAATTTTGTTTCTCATGGTCCGAGAGTCCTTCAGGTGCCTTTTGGCAAACTCCAAGCATGCTGCCATGTGCCTTTAACTAAGGAGTGGCTTCTGTCTGGCCACTCCACCATACAGGCCTGATTGGTGGATTGCTGCAGAGATGGTTGTCCTTCTGGAAGAATCTCCTCTCTCCACAGAGGACCTCTGGAGCGCTGGCAGAGTGATCATTGGGTTCTTGGTCACCTCCCTGACTAAGGCCCTTCTCCCCCGATCGCTCAGTTTAGATGGCCAGCCAGCTCTAGGAAGAGTCCTGGTGGTTTTGAACTTCTTCCACTTACGGATGACGGAGGCCACTGTGCTCATTGGGACCTTCAAAGCAACAGAAATGTTTCTGTAACCTTCCCCAGATTTGTGCCTCGAGACAATCCTGTCTCGGAGGTCTACAGACAATTCCTTTGACTTCATGCTCGGTTTGTGCTCTGACATGAACTGTCAACTGTGGGACCTTATATAGACAGATGTGTGCCTTTCCAAATCATGTTCAATCAACTGAATTTACCACAGGTGTACTCCATTTAAGCTGCAGAAACATCTCAAGGATGATCAGGGGAAAGTTTTGAGCTTCATGGCAAAGGTTGTGAATACTTATGTACATGTGATTTCTCAATTTTTTTATTTTTAATAAATTTGCAAAACCTCAAATAAACTTTTTTCACGTTGTCATTATGGGGTGTTGTGTGTAGAATTCTGAGGAAAAAATTAATTTAATCTATTTTGCAATAAGGCTGTAACATAACAAAATGTGGAAAAAGTGATGCACTGTGAATACTTTCTGGATGAACTGTACATAATAAATCAACAGATAGTAAAACTTTATTGACTGACTGGGCACTATGGAATCTGTAGAGACAAGTTTTGACTGCAAGTCAAGCTCTAGTGCAGTTAATCAATGATGCATACATTTCCCAAGATGCAAGTGTATTCTTTCTTTTAAATGCTCATGAAACAGAAAGATGCATGAAAGTAGTTTCTAGAACTAACGTTGCAAAAATGAAGTTCACTTTGTTAGATTTTTTTTCTTTTTTAAGTATTGTCTGTGGATTTTGGGGTGATTATGTGCATAACATGTTTAAACCCTAAGTTACTTAATAGTCTAAAAATAAATTTTGTGCAGTGTCAAGTTCAGTGGCCTAGAACAGCGGCTCCCATCCCATTCCATTCAGGGGTATGAAAAAAAGAATGGCGTAAAAATGCACAGGTTTTCATCCTTATTTCACCTTAAGAAAAGCAATTTTACCTTGTTTATAAGTGGTGAGTAGACCCTGTCTCAAAATTTTGTGGTGACCAGGCCTCTGGAGTGAACTTGCTGAGTGACACAGCACTCTACAGGCTCAGCTATCTCTCTTCTTGGCTTTGAGAACATGTGTGTGTTATCGTGACAGTAGCAGGGCTGACCTCTCTACCAAAGTGCTTGCTGAACTTCCTTGAGAGAATATTAAAGGGGGCACTTCAACCAGCAGTTCAGTTAGTCACGTTAGGTGTGAACAATGAAACCCCAGTGTATAATGTGTGGGGTAGTATTACCCAACGGCAGCATGAAACCATCTTTACTGATGCAGCATTTACAAACAAAACACACCAGCTATAAAAATAAGGAGAGCATTACCTATCAAAATATCAGAATGTGACATCATACTTTTCATCAGCTAACAAAGATAATGAAAATGCAGTTGAAGCTTCTTACCATATTACTTATTGTATTGGTAAATGTAGCAAAACCCATATTATAGCTGGGAATTATATTTGTCCTGTTCTGTGTATGCTTTCGAACAATCTAGTTTCTTAAAGTATTCAGGATGTGTCTGATGATGTGGAAGAGAAAATAATAGAATTAAAAATAGTAAATATTTTGTTATTCAAGTTGACAAAAGCACAGATCTAGCAAATTTTGCCTTTTTGCTTGTTATCGTGAGGTATTTGAAAGGCAGTAAGGTTGAAGGAAAATTTTTGTGTTGTTCTCCTCTGTCAGAGCATTGATTACCATTTAAAGTAAAGGACATTAATTGGTGTAATTGCTGTGAACTATGTACTGATGGAGGCAAGTCTATGTCAGGTTGTTACTTTGGTCTTCATGCTCATGTTATGAAGGTAGCCTCCAATTTAACCTGGAAACACTGCTGCACACATAGGCAATGCCTTGTATCTTAGCTACTGCCTGGTGAATTAAAAGACGGTCTAGTTGAAATTGTGACTGTGGTTAATTTTATAAAGTCAAATACCACAATATTTTCAAAGTAAATATTTTGATGATGACTCTTCATTCTACCCTGCTTCTTCATAGAGAAAACAAGATTTTAGACATTTTTACAAGTTTATTAAAAACAAAAAAAAAATGAAATACCATATCAACACAAGTATTTAAAGCCTTTGCTGTGACACTTGCAATTTGGCTCTGGTGTATCCCATCTTATTGATCATCATTGAGACGTTTCTACACTTTGTTTGGATTTCACCTGTGGTCAATTTAATATATTGGATTTGATCAGGAAAGTACACACCTATCTATAGATGGCCTCACAGCTGATAATCTGTATCAGAACAAAAGGAAGGAGTCAGATGAGGTGGCTCGGGCATCTGATCAGGATGCCTCCTGGACGCCTCCCTGGTGAGGTGTTCGGGCACGTCCAACCGAGGAGACCCCGGGAAGACCCAGGACACGTTGGAGGGACTATGTCTCCCGGCTGGCCTGGGAACGCCTTGGGATTCTCCCGGAAGAGCTGGAAGAAGTGGCCGGGGAGAGGGAAGTCTGGGCTTCTCTACTTAAGCTGCTACCCCCACGACTAGACCTTGGATAAGCAGAAGAGGATGAATGGATGGACAAAAGCCATGAGATAGAAAAATTTGCCTGTAAAGAAACAAATCCTAGGAAGGTTACAACAAATTCTTACAGCATTGAAGGTTTCCAAGAGCACAGTGGCCTCCATAATTCTTAAATGGAATAAGTTTGGAACAACCATGACTCTACCTAGAGCTGGCCACCCAGACTAGCCAAGCAATTGTGAGTGAAGGGTCATGGAATGAAATGTGATCAAGATCCTTGTGGTTACTCTGTCTGAGCTCTAAAGAACAAATGTGGAAATAGGAGAAACACCCAAAAGTACAACCCTTATTGCAGCACTCCACTGATATGGACATTAATAGTGGCCAGAAAGAAGTCTTTCCTCAGTAATACCATTCCAGCAGTGAAGCAGGGAGGTAGAAACAACATGATTTGGGGTTGTTTTACAGAAGCAGGGACTGGGAGACTGCATAAGGTTGAGGGAAATCTGAATGAAGCCAAGTACAACGATATCATTAATAAAAATATTCTTAACAGCAGACTGGACCTCAGACTGGGCTGAAAGTTTAATTTCCAACAGGACAGTATCCCAAAACACATAGTACAGACAACATAGGAGTGGCTCAAGGACAACTCTAGGAATATCCTTTAGTTGCCCAGCCACATTCCAGACTTAATCTCAATCTAAAATCTCTAGAGAAGCCTAAAAATAGTTATCCATCAACAGTCTTCATCCAACCTGACACAGCTTGAGAGTCATGCCCAAGAAGACTCCATACTGTAATCACAGCCAGAATTGCTTCAACTAAGTACAGAGTAAAGGGCCTTAATCCTTATGACAATGTAAATATTTCAGTTTTTATTTTTAATAAATTTGCGACAATTTCTAAAATCCATTTTTCACAATGACATTGAGTATTGCTTGCTGTAGTGAAGAAATAAATTTACATATTTTTAGCACAAGGCTGCAACATAGCAAAATTGAAGGGGATACTTTCTGCATTCACTGTATGTGCCCAGTACTATCAGAATAGGAACCAGCTCCTCACAGCCCGTGCTGAACTGGATAAACAGTGTGACTAAATGGATCGCTACATGACCCCTAAACATATACGTATTTAAAACAATTAGTCTTCAAGAACACAGTTATGTATTATAGATTTTTCTCCACTTATGGCTGCAGCATATTTCACTCACAGGCAGTTCATTCATTTATCTGGAGTCAGCAGCAAGATTAACCTATGTGAGTTCTTGTCTTTTGTAATGACAACATCTATTTACAATTTTAAATCAAAGTGGAAGTAATCAAATGAAAGAGCTATTAGTGTCTGATAAAACCAGCTTAAATGTGCATGGTTTCCTTGAATGTTTTACCTGATTAAATCCTCCATGACAGAGTAGACTTCGAGTTTAATTATTTTATTACATGCAAAATTAACTGCTAAAATGAACATACTTATTTTCCTGTTTAATTAATAAAACAATTTATACTTTTTAACATCTATCCGTCTTTTATAACTTTGATATTTTAAAATGAAAAAATTTTAAGTTGAAATAAAATTGTTGAATATTCTAAACACAGAGGTAGTGTAGTAGATTATGTGTAATTAAAAGTTCCATGCCTAAAATATACAGTATATAAAGAGTTTTGAACTTTTAAAAAGTTTTAGTGTGACTGTCAACGTACAAAAACTTTTATGTTAATGAAGTCTTCAGGGATGTTTTTGATTAGAGAAATGAAACTCTCTATGACCTAAAAAAGTTTTGATGCATAATAAAATCTGACAAATTTCTAAACCAGTATCTATGTAAAGTACAACTCTGTTTTATTTTAATATACAATTTTTAATTGCAAGACTCACCTTGCTGCTAGGCAACTTAATGTAATGACTTAAACCAATAAACATTTCTCAGAGATTTTAATTTATAACTTAAACTACATGATCATCCAGTTGTTTCTTTTTAACACATAAATTTTCACCTAGCGTACTCTTGTTTAAGAATATTATAATTAGTAATCATTCTATTTTTCCACCCACAAGCTGTTATTAAATTTTAATGCTGAAAATTCTAGCAGCTTCATGTTATAATGTAGTTAGAGCTATAATCTTTGTATAGTTCATCAGTAAGAACTGCTATTTACTGCTAATTACATTTAAAATATTGAATATTAAAAACGTTTTTTATGTTTATTAGAATGTGAACAAATGACTAACAGGGAATCATTTAGGAATATATTGGTAAAAGGCAGTGTCAGTGTGCATTTGCAAAAGGAAAAAAATACTTAAAGGTAATTCCTATGGTAACAAAGTGAGAAAAGAAGGTTAAATACATAAGTTTCAGCTGTGTGTTCTTCACACACCTAAGCCACACAGCTGAAATGTTGCATCTCTAACCTTTTCATAGCAGTGGAGTATCTTTACCTACTTACATTTTTATAATTTAAGGAATGTACCTTTCCATATAATTATAACATTATCAAGATGTAGAGATACCAGATATTGACAGCATTTTAAATATTTCTTCGTCATATCTTTGTCATAAAAGACATTTATTTATATTATTTATGTAATAGTAGCAATTCAGTCATTTAAAAGTAATCAATGTGCTGATTTTTCTTTGAGTGAATATTTCTTATAGATGTTGTCACAAAACTGAGACATACTCGAAGAAGTTTTGGGGCAGCCACCCGTATATTTGGTATCCTGGCTGCAAAATCGTTTCTTTTCACCAACAACAGCATTGATGTGCATACAAACGAGTCCAAGACTAGACTGAGGGTAAGGGGAAAAAGGGCAGGCTTTTAAAGGGGAAGACAGGAAGTGAGATCATGGGAATCGGGCACGTGTTCGTCACTCATTGGATCAGGCCCGGACGTGACATCAGGGGCGGCGTCTGTTGGTTCTGTCTCCATTGGTTCGGTCCCGGAAGTGATGTCACGAGAGCCAGGTGGAGTCTCCCAGGGATGGTCTACAGGGAAGTGAGAAAAAGAGTCAGTGCACTCTGCCACAGCCCGGCCTGTCTCAGAACTGCCATCACTCAAGCCCTTTAGCTGCCTCCCAATGGCACGTGTGTGACAAGGCCCCCTTAGCCCAGACCCGTCGGGTCGGGCGACCCTAACCGAGAGTCGTGAATCCGAAAGAGCATCAGCGTTGGCATGGAGAGCACCCCGACGATGAACGAGCGAAAACTTGTACGGCTGCAGGTCAAGAAACCACCGGGTGACCCGGGGATTCGACTCCTTGTGCAGGGCCATCCACTGTAGAGGCGCATGGTCCGTGACAAGAGTGAACTCCCGGCCCAACAGGTAGTACCTCAGCTGAGTAATCGCCCATTTAATCGCCAGAGCCTCCCTCTCCACCGCTGCATACCTGGTTTCCCGGTCCAACAGTTTCCGGCTTAGGAACATGATGGGGTGTTCCACACCATCGACGCTTTGCTCTCACGGCGCCCAGGCCTGTGTCCGAAGCGTCCGTCTGGAGGATAAAAGGCAAAGAGAAGTTAGGTGCCATCAAAATAGGTGCAGACGTAAGGGCCTGTTTCAAGTCACTAAATGCAGTGTCTGTGTTCTCAGTCCATACCACAATGTTCGGGGCCCTCTTCTTTGTTAAATCAGTCAAGGCGCCGCTCTCTCCGAAGCGGGCACAAACGGCGGTAGTACCCGGCTAATCCGAGAAAGGCTTGGACCTGCCGCTTGGTTCGCGGACGGGGCCATTTCAAAATGGCATCAACTTTGGAGCACTGTGGCCTCACGGTACCCGACCCACCAGGTAGCCTAAATATTTGGCTTCACTTAACCCAAAGAAGCATTTCTTGGGATTAATCCGGAGCCCGGCCTCACCAAGTGTTCGCAATACCGCTCGGACCTGCTGTAGGTGTTCTGTCCACGTGCTGGAATAGATGACCACGTCATCCAGGTAGGCAGCACTGTATGAGTTATGTGGCCGGAGCACTTTGTCCACCAGACGCTGGAAGGTTGCTGGCGCCCCGTGTAACCCAAATGGAAGAACACGATACTGCCAGTGTCCGCTTGGGGTACTAAGCAGCGGTTTTCAGCGTGTGTCCGTTAAAGGAACCTGCCAGTACCCTTTGTCATGTCAAGTGTGGTCAAGTACCGAGCCTGTCCCAGCCTCTCGAGGAGGTCGTCCACTCGAGGCATAGGATAAGCATCGAATTGGGAGACTTGATTAAGCCGACGGAAGTCATTGCAAAACCTCCAACTCCCGTCAGGCTTACTGGACGAGCACAATTGGGCTGGACCAGGGACTATAACTTTCCTCAATCACACCTAGCTCCAGCATGCGCTTGATCTCAAGCTCCACTTCAGCCCTTTTGCCTCAGGAAGGCGATCACGGGCGTTCTCGGACAACAATCCGGGCTCTGTCACAATGTTGTGCTCAACCAGAGAGGTCCTTCCAGGGCGTTCGCTGACTACCTCCCGGACGGTCCGGATAACTGTTTCCAGCTCCTGCCGTTGTCTGGGACTTAAGTCCGTACCGAAGTTAAGGCGGTGTGTGTGAGCGAAGAGTGAGCGGGGCTGGCCGGAGGAGGGATCGGGGTCCCTGTCCTTCCACGGTTTCAGCAAGTTCACATGATAAACCCGCTCCTTTGGCCGACGATTGGGTTGACTCACCAAATAGTCGACCAGCCCCTTCCTCTCCTTAACTTCGTAGGGGCCTTGCCAATGGGCAAGCAGCTTAGAGTGGGAGGTAGGCACTAGGACCATGACCCGATCTCCGGTTGGAACTCCCGAAGAGCGCGTGCGGTTGTAATAACGGGCCTGTGTTGCTTGTGCTTCTTCCATGTGACTTTTAAGGAGAGGCCGAATCTTTCCCAATCTATCGCGTAACTGCGCGATATACTCTAATATATTTGTAGAGGGAAGAGCCTCTTCTTCCCACCCTTCTTTTAGAATGTCTAATATGCCCCGAGGTTGTCGCCCATACAGTAATTCAAAAGGGGAGAACCCGTGGAGGCTTGTGGGACTTCGATAAGCAAAAAGGACGAGGGGAGGAGCTGATCCCAGTTCCTTCCATCCTCGCTGACCACCTACGCAGCATTTGCTTGAGAGTCTGATTAAACCTCTCTACTAACCCGTCGGTTTGAGGATGATACACCGCGGTCTTTAAATGCTTTATTTTCAGCAACTTGGCAGTCTCCTTGAGCGTCTCCGAGGTGAAAGGTGTCCCCTAGTCTGTCAAGACTTCCTTGGGAACACCCACACGCGAAAAGACCCTAGTAATTCCGTCGCGATAGCTTTGGATGTAGCTGAGCGCAACGGAACAGCTTCAGGGTATCGTGTAGCGTAATCCACGAGGACTAAAATGTACTTGTGTCCTCGGGCTGAGGGCTCTAAGGGTCCAACCGAATCGACCCCGATTCTTTGGAAGGAACATCAATCAGGGTATAGGGACAAGAGGAGCACGGTCCCTCCTGGGAATTTGTCGCAGTTGACACTCCGGGCAGGAAGCGCCAAAGCGGCGAACCTCCTCATTGACTCCGGCCAGTAGAAGCGGAGCTTGATCCGCTCAGAGTTTTTCGGTGCCCAAGTGGCCACCTAGGAGGTGGGCGTGTGCTAGCTCGCAGACCTGCGCCCGGAAGGTATGCGGAACTAGCAGCAGCTTTCTCTCCTGCCCATCATGCATTGCTACACGATAAAGAAGGTCGTTGTCTAATACAAAGTAAGGGCCCTGTGGTATAGACTGATTAGTGCGTTGGCCATTTACAAGGACCACTGCATTTTTGCAAATTTCAGGAGTCGTCATTCCATTGCTCCCTTCTGAAAGAAGCCGGCGTCTCTTTAAATTGAAACCGCAATACAGAGAGGGTCAGCGTCGACCTCAAGGGGCGTGGCCTCCTCCCGTTCCGTCTCGGCTTCAGTGGATGACGTACCAGCACGCGACGGCCCGAGGGTAACCACGTCACTCAGGGAAGCCGCTTCGTCTCTCTCTGCCGGCTGATTACACGGCGTGGAGGCAACTTGAGACGGCTCGTGCCCGTCTATAACAAGGCTCAAAGTATTCCCGGGAGTGGTATGTGTCTCACCGCTTTTAATTTCAGGCCAGTTCCGCCCCAGTATCACCGGGTGTGGAGGATCAGGAAGGATTGCCACAGTTAATTTCCGGACTGATCCCCCGTAACTGATGACACACGTGGCGGCCTTGTACCAGCGGGTTTCCCCGTGGACACAGGTTATACCGACCTTATAATTTAACCACTGTCGCGTAGCACAAAACGGCGAGCAACAATGGTAGTGTTGCTGCGGTGTCTAACAGAGCAGGCGTTTTGTACCGTTGGCGATCACTGCGCCTGTGTGTGGAACCGCCAACGGGTTTATCAGAGCACACCAACCCCTCCTCCCCTCCACCTGCATTCCGCCTCATTCCCAAGCGGTTTGAGCGCCCGCGACCCCGGGGACGCCGGCACAAGCTCTGGGTTGTACAGGGGGGGGCTAGGTGTTGGGACATACCCCGGTTGAGTTCGGCTAGAGGACGGTTCAGCTCCCCCAGATTGCGAGGCCGTCCTTTGTTTCTCCACGAGCTCTATGAGCTCTGCCATATTTATAAATTCCCTACCCCAGACCGGCTGGGTGAAACCACGGGGTAGTGTGTCCAGAAGCAGGTAGCAAGCCACCTGCTGTATGACTTGGGAGGGCTTAAGTTTCTGTGGCCGCAGCCACTGCCCTACTTTTTCCCATAGGGACCAGGCTTGCTGTGGGGTTGGCCGCTCTGGGTCAAACCTCCAGTTTTTCAGGTTACTCACCTGCCAGTCTGGGGCACCCCTAGGTGGAAATCGGGCTCTGGCTTCACAGGGAGGCCGGCACTCTCCTCCGAGAGAGCACAAAGAGCCCTCTTCGCCTCCCCCTTCCGAAGCAGCCCACGTCTGTGAGCCCCTCCCGAACACTCCCTGGCCTGTCTAGTTTGCCTATATGAGCATGCCGGGAGCAGAGCCTGTACCGGGCCACTCCGAAACACGGGCCACCCTCCCCGCCTGAAAACTCGGCCCCGGTACGATCCCACCTGGACGTTTTTCAGGTCCTGTCCCCTTCTCTTCCAGGACTTCTCCATCCTGCCGACTACGCCAATGTCACAAAACTGAGACATACTCGAAGAAGTTTTGGGGCAGCCACCCGTATATTTGGTATCCTGGCTGCAAAATCGTTTCTTTTCACCAACAACAGCACTGATGTGCATACAAACGAGTCCAAGACAAGACTGAGGGTAAGGGGAAAAAGGGCAGGCTTTTAAAGGGGAAGACAGGAAGTGAGGTCATGGGAATCGGGCACGTGTTCGTCACTCATTGGATCAGGCCCGGACGTGACATCAGGGGGGCCGGCGTCTGTTGGTTCTGTCTCCATTGGTTCGGTCCCGGAAGTGATGTCACGAGAGCCAGGTGGAGTCTCCCAGGGATGGTCTACAGGGAAGTGAGAAAAAGAGTCAGTGCACTCTGCCACAGCCCGGCCTGTCTCAGAACTGCCATCACTCAAGCCCTTTAGCTGCCTCCCATGCGCACGTGTGTGACAATGTATATTGAGACAGGTGTTAATGCTGCTGCCTCTGTGATCCAATATCCTGCATTTAAATCCAATACCTGTTTGTGTAAAGTGAGCATTTTCTCCTGGCATTTGCATGATTTGTTTTTCTGGGTTCTCTGGTTTTCCTCTCACATAACAAAGATTTGTGTATTAGGTCATACCTGGGGTTGGAATTTGTTCCAGTCACATAAAAATATGAATTGGTCTAATCAAGTTTGAGAATGCAATGTGAATTATGTCATCCATATATAATGAATCTCCTCTAAAGTTACCTTTAGGCCATGTCACATGAGATGACTTTCCCAGCAAAGTTCTGCCATGGACTTCATTTACATAATCTTAGGGAGTTGGAGGCAGGCGGTGTCATGATCCTATCAAACAAATTATGCAATGTGACATGTCCAATGACTCACTCCAACTAATCTGCAACTCGCACCAATAAAATGAAATAAGTTGGATTTTGTCTCTAGTGGTAGGAGCAAGCTTTTTGTGCATGAGAGCTGACTATCAATGAATGCTCATCCATAAATTTAATTCATGTAATGCAGTGGTGAGGAGCAAGGAATCATGGTGTTTTAGACCTCACAAACAGAAGAGGAGTTCACCTATCTAATATCTCATATTTTACATACCATAACAGGATGGGAAAAAAGAGGGTTGCAGGTGAACTCGCCTGTTATTAGATGTGACAAAAAGGGGTGAGCATGACTGTGCTGGAATGTGACTTGTGACATATCCAGAAATTTTCAGTAGTCTAAATTGACATGGTCTGGCAGCAAGATCAGCAACAACAGTCGGCAAGTCTAAAACACTCAATGAGCAGAAGTTGTGTGGACGTAACATCAGCTTTACACAGTTGGAAAACAGTGGGACTCCCTTATAAATTATAGGCTAGCATAAACACTAGTATACAGCAGCAGCTTGTTTTAAATGTAATATAACCAATCTCAATAATGACTAGAGATTATCTGGGAGATCAAGTGATATTGATGCAGCCAAACTAAACAGTGTATTTTTGGAACAAGTACATGTTAATTTGGAAAAGGGATTATTTTTCAAATTAAAGCTGATGAAGTAAACAGGTACAGTAATGCAGTGTTTAAGGCTTTGGAGTTCCTCTGCTGAGGTTGTGGGTTCAACTCTTACCACTGACACTGTGTGACCCTAAGCAAGTCACCTGCCTGTTCTTCAATTGGAAAACAAAAGAAATGTAACCACTTGTATCTCAAATGTGATAAGATTCTTTGGATAAAAGCATTATAAATTGAATGCATCTGCATCGCTATTTTGCAAAATGTATGTATTATACATATAATAATAATAATAATAATAATAATAATAATAATAATAATAATAATAATTATTATTATTATTATTATTATTATAACCCTCAGCAACTAACTTGTGTTTTCTACTATTTGTTATCTGTAGCTATGTAATGGAGGTTGTTAGTATACAGAGATTCATTGTCCAATGTAGCCAAAATAGGAGATTGGGTGAGTGGTAAAGATTGTGATTTATTAATAAAGGCAGCCAAGTCTTTGATGTAAGGGTAACGAAAGGAACCAGAAAATCCAAAACTAGGATGAAGGTTGCAGTAATGAATTATGGGCCACAACAAATGTTTTGTGTTTATCAATAATTAATAAGTGTGTTTAATATAATGCCATGGTTCTAATGGACAATAGGATTGGTTATATGATGTACTGTGTACCAAATGGTATATAAAAGTGTTTGATGGTCTCCAAAATGTTTCCAGGGCATGATCCAACCTGTGTACGCTGCAAACTAGTTCCAGCCTCACTGGGTCACATGTTTTGGGCCTGCACCAAATTAACATTATTCTGGACAAAAATTTTAATTACCTTTCAGACAGCCTTGGACTCACAATCCCTCCTAACCCATTAACAGCTGTGTTTGGTGTTCTTCCAGATGGGCTTAAAGTGGAGAAGGACAAACAAACTGTGATTGCATTCACTACACTTTTGGCATGCAGACTTATCCTGATAAACTGGAAGAACCCAAACTCTCCTCTTTTAAGTCAGTGGGAACCTGATGTGTTATACTATTTGAAATTGGAAAAATCTAATACTCAGAGAATCCGTACAGACATTTTTCAAAACATGGCAGGATCTAATCAGTAATATTTTCAAATAATCTCATAAGGCACAGATAATCTGTTAATTTAGGTATGTCTACAGGTCTTAAATTTCATGCTGTTTGGCTTACTCTCTTAGGGGTGGGGATCGATTTGTTCTTAACTCAAATTTTCTTTATGTGAAACTTGATTGATTTGTATGGAATGCAATAAAATTAATAAAAATAATAAAGAAAAAGTGTTTGATGGTTTTCTGATTTCCAATATTCCATATTTATCCTATATATTAATTTATACCTTCTATACCATTTTGTTGATGATAGTTATATTCTGTCATATTTTTTCATTGATTGGCCAAGTTGTACTGTGACTTGAGGAACCATTTGTCGCAACCAACTGCATGCATTGCTAAGTCACACTGTTTACACACAATTTTCAACCAGTATTCGTATATCACTTTCTTCTGACATCTCCAAATTTTCATGTCAAAGCACAGAATCTGAGTAATCAACAATAAAAAACATCTTCTGATGAGGGTGATGTCCAGTATTTGATGCCATGTTAAAAGAAAAATTAATAGCTAATGTTTGTGCAGCTTTTGCTGCCATCTAGTCAATAAAAATAAATTATGCACTTTAGGTAGCATTTCTCAACATTAAGCTGTCTTATCCTTTATATTGACTTGTTAGCACCTGCCTTAAAAGAGTTAACTGTTTTTTCCATTCAATGCAAAACATGATAAAAAAATCTACAAGGTTCATTGTTCTGTAGATGAACTTCAACACACTGTAAAGGGCATACCAGAATGACCCATACACAGTATATTTTCCACAAACACAAATAGTCATGGAAAAGTGCTGATTTTATGAATTGATCCACTGTAAATTGCATTTACATATAGTCAGGTATCATCCTGTTGGAAAATTGCACCAGGTTGGCCTGTTATTGTGGGACAGGTCATAGTTCACATATTGTCTCACAAACAACAAAGGTAAATGAATAAGAAATTAAATGTCTATCCACACCAAAGCAAATGGTACGTACCATTCAAGAATGTTGTCCAGAATGAAGTGTTGTCTTTATTGTCTCTGTGTGTGTGAATTAATGGCAAGGAAAAGACAGGTCTCTGCACTGCTTGCTGAAAATGATCAACAACAATCCAAAGCAGTCTAGGCTGCTCCAGCCCATTCTCAAGTTTTACCAATATGGGTCAACGATCAATAATCGTAATCCATTTAGGGTGCCACATGTGCGTAGATAATGGAAGACTAACAGTCCTCCCAAATTTTTTTCTTTTTGGGATCTCCCATATCCCACCCACTTAGAGTGCTGACCTTCCTGCAAGTTATGTCTCCTGCACTGCCTCAGTCATATCTACCCATAAAATCATGTCCCACGGTACTTTGGGCTGATTAACTAAGTTCACAAAAGTCTAAAACTTAACCTTTGAGAAGCTCAATTAGTTGTTTGAACATGACAAATGACAATTAGTAGATGCACTGAAAGAGCATTATGATTAGACCATGAGAAGTTATCTCTGCCATGATTAGGGTGATGTTGGCATGTGACAAGGATTAGAAAGTTAGAATTTAAGGTATCTCTATTACATAAAAAATCCTGGGATGAGGTAAAGTTTTTCACAGCGATAATTTCAAGTCCCGTGAGACAAGACTTTGTGCCAAGAGATTTAACCACACCCAGGGGTGGAAATAAAAGACAAAGAGTAGAAGACAAAATAGAACGTCGTAAAGAGGTTCAAAAATGTTGGCGTGACACACATGCAAAAAACTGATAGTAAAGATTTCATTAGCACAAACAAATGGAAATTATTACTCAGTGAAATAACGGAACAGTTTAAAAGAGATCGAATATATGGACATAGGTGATATGATAGAATTATGTAGATATTGTAAAGCTTTAAAGTTTAAGTCAGAGACTTGTATATCATCTAATTTGTGTTGCCATATGGAAAAAGTAGTGTTTTTGAAGAGGTGTATCCGCAGGAAATAAAAGATTTGTTATTTGGTGAAAGTGAAATCCACAAACACTACAGGCAAAATATGCAAATCTACAATCATCTACTGTATACTAATAAAAGGCAAAGCCCTCACTGACTGACTGACTCACTCACTCACTCATCACTAATTCTCCAACATCCCCTGTAGGTAGAAGGCTGAAATTTGGCAGGCTCATTCCTTACAGCTTACTTACAAAAGTTGGGCAGGTTTCATTTCGAAATTCTACGTGTAATGGTCATAACTGGAACGTATTTTTGTCCATATACTGTAATAGAATGCAGCTCGATAGCCGTGGGAGACGGAGTTTCGTATTAAAATATTTAACCATTCACATTTCAGCCGTTATTTGTTGCCAGGCAGAGTGGCTTTCACAATCTGTTGTGGAGGCACTCTAACACAGAATAAATGTCGATTAACCTGTTGCTTCAACCAGTCAGATTTTGAGTTGGTGTCAGTAGGGCCCTCTAGCAGGCGTATGGCAACGTCATCGTATTCAGACCCATTGATTGGATAGAAGCCGATATGAGGAACTCTCCGAGGCCACTGAACACACCGCAAACTCTCTGAGCAAAAGATCGTCGTGTACACTATGGCCAACTCCATGGCAGGATTCTGGACAATATTATTTGCCAGACACAGACCAGATTTCAAGACCATGAAAACCTGATGTTTGTCACGCTCCTTGAGCCCCAGAAGTTTTGGGAATACAAGAAAAATTTTACGAATGCAGCCTTCTCCACTTTAACACAACAGCCACGGGCGCTTTTGATTTCGGCTAAAAACAGAACTGACTGTAATGTATGCCATGGATGATTTTGCAGGAAAATCTCCCACTGATCTGCTTGATTTCCTTCATCAGAAAAATCTGAATGAGAGCATGGGGCAGCTGTTCACATTGGTATATTTGGCGGTGAGCATTCCTGTGCACACTGCTTCTGTCGAGCGGACATTTTCAGCCCTAAAGCGAATTGAAACTTATGCCAGAAATACCATAGGGTGGGTTCACCTTTCAGCATTAGCTTTGATGGCGATAGAAAGTGAGGTTTTGATGGAACTGAAGTGCATGGATAATCCGTACGACAGACCAATTGAACTGTTTTTGAGGAGAGGATGATGGATTTTATTTAAAAATAATCTGAATTTTTGGTGTGTAAAATGTTGCGATTTTCCTAAATAATATTTCAAGTTTATGAGTTATTATTGATGTTTTTTATGTGTGTTGCGGCTGTGGCTGCAGTAGAAAGGAACTTGTTCATCCCTGGTTTGTCTATTCAATAAAGGCATTTATTGTGGCAACAGGAGTTATCTTTTATATATGTATATATATTTATGCCGTGGCACAACATGAGAAGCTTCGCCTCTAGCGCTGACATCTGAGGTTCGATTCCCGAGATGGGGTGCAGTGAGTGTGTACGCCTGATGAGCCCAGAATTAGGGTGAAACACGTGCCGCGTACTGTTGCATTATTTGACAGTAAAACTATTTAAATATATTCTATATATATATATATATATATATATATCTCAGCTTCCCGATTCATTTTACCCTCGCACCTCCTTGATTTGAGAAGAAGTATAAAAAATATGAGTTTAATGCAGAAAAACAGATCACCAATTGAAGCTTTATGAATAATGGATACTTTATTCGCCATCAATAATTGTTTTGGTAAAGCCATACTCAGTGTAATCCTCCTTCCATTTTATAATTTTTGATTAAATGAACGGTAAAAAAGTAAGAGCAAAGCGAGGGTGACTTATTCAGGCAGGCAGGCAACAGCTCAATAGCTTGAATTTGGAAATTAGTAGGTTCTATTTAGTCGCCAGAAATATCTTTGGTAGGAACGGGAGTTGAATTTAGTCTTTAAATATCTATGGTGAAAAAAAATGTATGCAATGATGACTAAATTTAACTTACATTCCTACTAAACATATTTCTGTCGACTAAATAAAAATTACTTATATTTAAAATTTAAATAGAACTTGAACAGATACGATAGTTCATAATACCCACGCAGCACGTGCATGTAAAAGCAGGAGTCATCTGTTTTAACAAGCAGCGTATTGCACTGATATGAAATAGCTTGCCCATTTAATTATTTAGGAATGGATAGATAAATTAAGATTTTGTACAAATAATGTTTTTAATTTTTCCTCCTCGATGGATTCTGGCACCGCCAGCAACAGCTGCTCGCACCCCAAAGGAGATATATAAGGAGTGATGAGCAGTGCCTGGTTGTCTCCACACATACCGCTTAAAATTAAGGCCAAAAAGTTCTATCTTGGTCTCATCAGACCAGAGAATCTTATTTCTCCCCATCTCTAAGAGTCCTTCAGGTGTCTTTTAGCAAAATCCATGCGAGCTGTCATGTATCTTGCCTCTCCTCAGTGTGTGCAGACAACCAGGCACTGCTCATCACTTGTTCAATACAGTCCCCACAGTAAAGCATGGCGGCGGCAGCATCATGCTGTTGGGGTGTTTTTCAGCTGCGGGGACAGGACGACTGGTTGCAATCGATGGAAAGATGAATGCGGCCAAGTACAGGGATATCCTGGACAAAAACCTTCTCCAGAGTGCTAAGGACCTCAGACTGGGCCGAAGGTTTACCTTCCAACAAGACAATGACCCTAAGCACACAGCTAAAATAATGAAGGAGTGGGTTCACAACAACTCTGTGACTGTTCTTGAATGGCCCAGCCAGAGCCCTGACTTAAACCTAATTGAGCATCTCTGGAGAGACCTAAAAATGGCTGTCCACCAATGTTTACCATCCAATCTGACAGAACTGGAGAGGATCTGCAAGGAGGAATGGCAGAGGATCCCCAAATCCAGGTGTGAAAAACTTGTTGCATCTTTCCCAAGAAGACTCATGGCTGTATTAGCTCAAAAGGGTGCTTCTACTAAATACTTAGCAAAGGGTCTGAATACTTAGGACCATGTGATATTTCAGTTTTTTTTGTCTGTCAATATGGGGTGCTGTGTGTACATTAATGAGGAAAAAAATTAATTTAAATGATTTTTGCAAATGACTGCAATATAGTCAAAAAAGAGTGAAAAATTTAAGGGGGTCTGAATACTTTCCGTACCCACTGTATATATGGCAGCAACACTCATAACAGTGACAAAACAATTACATTGATTACATTGACAATCATGTTACGTTATTTTCAAAATGTTTCCTTTTCTTTTTCATTACTTCTTTAACACACTACTTCTCTGCTGCAAAGCGCGGGTATTTTGCTATATATGTATATGTGTATATGTATATATGTGTATATGCATATATATATTTACAGTGGAATCTCTAGATACGATCACCTCTGTATACGAGAAATTCAAGATAAGAGGAAAGTATGAGCGACAAATTCGGATCTAATTATGAGCATTGGCTCGCGTAACGAGCCACGAGCCAGACTGTGGTTATGCGTGACGCGTTTCCCAATCCGCCTCGACTCTGGGATTCACCCAAGCTGACGCTGCCAGCCCGTCAGCTCACTCAGTGTTCCTTGTTCTCCCGTAGCGTGAGGATCTACGCATTTGTGCACTTGTGATTTCATTGTTTCGCTGTAGCAGTTCGCCGTATAAGCGTATCCAAAAATATTGCGGACATGCAGACGGAGAATAGGAGACGATTGCCCTCAGGAGGAGTACTAGGGTGTTGTACCGTGTTAGCCATTATGAATGTAGAGAAAAGCCAAGCAAAATGACACCTTTTATTGGCTAACTAAAAAGATTACAATATGCAAGCTTTGATTACATCTTGCCTGAAGAAGGGGCCTGAGTTGCCTCGAAAGCTTGCATATTGTAATCTTTTTAGTTAGCCAATAAAAGGTGTCATTTTGCTTGGCTTTTCTACCCTCAAGAGGAGATAGAGAGAGGCGCGCGAGCGAGCGAGCAAGGGAGATAAGGAGAGAGAGAGAGAGAGAGAAAGGCGCGCGAGCGAGCAAGGGAGATAAGGAGAGAGAGAGGGGGAGCCATTATTTTCAATGTTTCAAGTTTTGTTCTAGATACAATAAATTCGCTATACAAGCTCAGTGCTGGAACGAATTAAACTCGTATCTAGAGGTTCCACTGTATATGTATATATATATATATGTGTGTGTGTGTGTGTATGTATATATATGTTTATATGCGTGTGTGTGTGTGTGTATATATATTTATATATATATATATATATATATATATATATATATATATAAATATGCCAGCAACACTCATGACAATGACAAAACAATTACATTGTCAATCATGTTACGCTATTATTAAAATGTTTCCTTTTCTTTTCATTACTTCTTTAACACACTACTTCTCGCTATGAAGCGTGGGTATTTTGCTAGTGTTTAATAATGCTCAAAATGTAGATTTACACGAGGACCATACGCTAAGAGAATCTGTGGTCCAGCAAAAATTAGAGCTAGTTTAATTTCAAAGAAACCACAATTTGGTCAGGTTCACATTTATAATTACAGAGAAGCCATGCAACATAGACTCGAAAGACTTAAACAATCGGACATATTACAAATTCTACATCCAATAATGGATACAAATCCATACGTCCAAAAGTATTGTACTTTACGCAAAATGTATCTGAAAAACTAGGACAAAGAAGTTTTCTTGGATTTCTATATGAATCCAAAAGATCACGCTTGCATATATAATAAACCAACATGTGACAAATTGTCAGCGTTTCAAAAGATGGAGATATCAAAGACAGAGCTAATATTGGTAACTATCCAAAATCACAGCATGATTCGTCACAAATGGCAGATCCGGTAAATGACTAGCGCTTACGGCCCGCACGGGGGTTGGTGATTGAAGCGAGCAGGGGGCAGAGCCCACTAGTTATTCAAAAAAAAAAAAAAGAAGAGCAACACTCAGTACCAAAAAACACAATATAGTAATCCCTCACTATATCGAGCTTCGACTTTCGCGGATTTTAAATGTAAGCATATCTAAATATATATCACGGATTTTTCGCTGGTTCGCGGATTTCTCGGACAATGGGTCTTTAATTTATGGTACATGCTTCCTCGGTTTGTTTGCCCAGTTGATTTCATACAAGGGACGCTATTGGCAGATGGCTTAGAAGCTACCCAATCAGAACATGTATTACGTATTATCTAAAACTCCTCAATAATATACAATATGCTTCCTGCGTGGTGCTTGATTGTTTGCTTTTCTCTGCCTGTCTCACTCTCTCTTTGACATTCTCTGCGCCTGACGGAGGGGGTGTGAGCGGAGGGGATGTTTGCACAGAGGCTGTTTGCCGAGAGGATACGGACGCTCCTCTAAGAAATGCAGCTTTATCACGGTGGTTCGGCATACTTAAAAGCCCAAAAGCACGTATTGATTTTTTGATTGTTTGCTTTAATCTCGCGTTCTCCCTCTCTCTCTCTGACGTTCTCTGCTCCTGACGGAAGGGGTGTGAGCAGAGTGGCTGTTTACACAAAGGCTGTTTGCCTAGAAGATATGGACGCTACTCTAAAAATGCTGAAAGACTACCTTCACATTGCTCCCTTCTGTTGCGGCTGCTTTATCGCGGTGTGCATACTTAAAAGCCCAACAGCATGTATTGATTTTTTGATTGTTTGCTTTTCTGTCACGCTCTCTCTCTCTCTCTGACATTCTCTGCTCCTGATGGCCCATAATGTCATGAATTATCCATCCACCCATTATCCAACCAACTATATCCTAACACAGTGTCATGGGGGTCTGCTGGAGCCAATCCCACCCAACACAGGGCGAAAGGCAGGAACAAATCCTGGGAAAGGCACCAGCCCACTGCAGGGCACACACACACCCACACACCAAGCACACACTAGGGACAATTTAGGATCGCCAATGCACCTAACCTGCATGTCTTTGGACTGTGGAAGGAAACCCACAGAACCCAGGTCTCTTTACTGCGAGGCAGCAGCAGTACCACTGCGCCACCGTGCCACCCTTGTCATGAATTATGTTGCTGTAAAATATTTTATAGGGGTATTTATTTATTTAAAGGTTTTTTCTTATATACATTTTGGGTTAACTTCAAGATCAGGTATCTAATTCTGAAATTAGTTTATTGAAACATTACCTATTTTTTTGTGCTGTGAAATATTCTGGCTTTTTATGGATATCAATTATTTCTTTCTCCCATCACAAAAATATATGTATATATAATGCACACATACTCTAAACTGAATTAGGTAGATTCAATAATGCATTTCATGTAATTTTCTAACATGCTTAATCCATTAAAATTTTTTTTTTTTAAATGTTAGTCTATCATATATCCTTCCTATGGCATTTGCCACTTGATTGACATACAGGGCGGCCAGTCGGAGATCTCTTTTCTTCTAACACACTGGTCCTCCCGCACGCATGATCAAACGCGCGAGCTACTGCAAAACTCCAGCTATCTAAGTGATCTAGTTAGCCTTCCAATTTACATCGACTAAAGAAGGGATTTAAAAAAAAATATTGTTTATGGGCTGGATGTGGAATTGGAAGAGAATTTTTTCTCTCACAATGTCACAATCGGCGTTTGTCTGATCTGTCAATCCATCATTGCTATTCCAAAGAAGGAAAATGTGGAAAGGCACTTTCAAACTATTAAAAAAAACTACAAAACTGACTTCCTTCCGAAAGCGATCTGAGAAAGAGAAAGGAGAGGGAACTAAAATCACAGTTGAGACGCAATGGATGGCGTGTGCTCAATTTGACAGCATACGCTACAGAGCAGATTAAAAATTGTCTGTCAGACTTTATCTAATGGAAAAAAAGTAACGATTCGAGTGTTGCCCAATGTAGCGGAGTAAGAGTAGCGTTTCTTCTTCACAAATGTACTCAAGTAAAAGTAAAAAGTATGGTGCAGTAAAACTACTCTTAGAAGTGCAATTTTTTTTAAAAATTACTCAAGTAAATGTAACGGAGTAAATGTAATTCATTACTACCCACTTCTGATACTCAGGATATATATATATATATATATATATATATATATATATATATATATATAGTCATTTGTCATTTTGTTGGAATACAGAGCACTGAAGTGCATACAACCGAGTCCAAAACAAGACTGAGGGAAAAGGGGAAAAGGGCAGGCTTTTAAAGGGGAAGACAGGAAGTGAGGTCATAAGGATCGGGCATGTGTTCATCGCTCATTGGATCAGGCCCGGACGTGACATCAGGGGGGCTGGAGCTGGTAAGGTCTATTTCCATTGGATCGGTCCCGGAAGTGATATCAAGAGAGCCAGGTGGAGTCTCCCAGGAATGGTCTACAGGGAAGTGAGAAAAAGAGTCAGTGCACTCTGCCACATCCCGGCATGCCTCTGAACTGCCTTCATTTAAGCCCTTTAGCTGCCTCCCATGTGCACGTGTGTGACAATATATATATATATATATATATATATAGCATTTTAATGTAAGTAGATCATTTTGACCTGGTCATTTTAAAAGTATCTCTCAAGCAGAAAAAGTGTGGGCACCCCTGATACAGATCATTGCAGACATGGAACACACATGAAATGCAGACTTAAGCTGAGAAAACTGTGCGTCGGTGGGGGATGTGATAGCAGACTGCTTGCTGCTTATCAACACATTTAAAGGACAAAAGACGCTGACGGAGAGGTGAGAAGCGATTTAAGTTGGGACAGATCTACGAGTTTATTCGTAGGCTCTGGTAATTCTAGTGTTAATGACCTCTTAGGCACAGCGATCAGCAGTGTGTCTGTTTGCAGAGAGAGTGTCAACCTTGTCGAGAAGTTTACTTACCTTGGCAGTGACATTCATGTCTCTGGTGACTCTTCCTTTGAAGTCAGTAGACGGATTGGGAGAGTATGGGGGTCATGAGGTCACTGGAAAGGGGTGTGTTGCACTCCTGATATCTATGCAAAGGTTCGAAGGTCCAAGTCTTTAGAGTCCTTGTGCTTCCTTTCATACTATATGGATGTGAGACATGGACGATATCCAGTGACCTGGATGAAGACTGGACTCCCAGGGTACTGTATCTCTTCAGAGAATTCTTGGGTACCTCTGGTCTGACTTTGTGTCGAATGAGCAGTTGCTCATAGAGTCCCGAATGAGGCACATTACCAACATTGTGAGGGAGCGTCAGTTACAGCACTACGGCCATGTGGATCGATTCCCCGAGGGTGATCCACCTCACAGGATCATCATTGCTGAGGACCCCAGTGGCTAGACCAGGCCAAGGAGACACCCACATAACACCTGACTGTGGCAGACAGAGGGTCATTTCCAGATAGTGGGACTGGACAGCGTCTCTGTCTTGGGGCTTGCCAACTAGGATCCTGAGCTGTTTCACTGTGTGGTGGGTGTGGCAATGCACTGTACCAGTGTATGCTCCTCAACCTGACCTGACTTGACCTTGTGAACGATAGGGGGTGCTCTCGCTCCCTTGAACCCCTGTCCACGACTCCAGACACCAGGTAAAAGACCTCAAGTTGACTTTATTTTGTCGCCACAGTGCATAAAGCACACTCTCCACCACAATACTCATAAATCACCAATACAATCAATAAACACAATCCTCCAGCTCCCAGACGCGTTGCCACCCTTCCACCCAGCTCAGCTCATTGTCTGTCAGTTTCCATTGTCCTTTTATACTCCCTGACCCGGAAGTGTTTCTGCCCAACAGTCCACAAGTCCTTATTCCTTCTGGGTCAGGGTAAATAGTCCTTATCTTCAACCCGGAAGTCCGTCGCTTTTCCTGTGACGAACCTCCGGGTCACAGGGCACGAAGAAGCTCTCGGTCCTCCCTGCAGCTCCCTCCTGTGGCCCCACGACATCCAGCAGGGCTTTGCATAAAAACTCCAATGTCCATGATGCCCTGCTGGTCTTCTGGGGACCTCCACGCTGCAAGGAGGGCTCCACCTGGCGGCTTGGGGGTATTGGCCGGGATAAATGGCCGGCCATCCTTCACAGTATTCCCCCCCCAGCGACGAATTATTATTCGGAGCGGCCTGCCCCGAGAGGGAAGTCTTCCTCCAAGAGGACGTCCTGGTTGAGCCTTGATTAAAACGAACATCTTGGTCCCTGGAGAACCTAGGGGGAATATTATTCCAAATTGACATCTTGTCCCCTCTCTCCAAGGACAGTTCCGCCAAATATGGCCCAAACTTCGGCACCCGTAACACTGCCTCTGTCCTCCTGGTATTCTTCTACGGGACTGAAAACAATAAGGAAAGGTTAGGTGCGCCCCTTTTTCTGGGAGAGAAACCCCTGCAGCCTCTAACGGTGCTTTCACTCTCTCTTTCTTGTCAGGAGACCCCCGTTTTATTATCGGGATCTCCTGCTTAATCTGGGGCTTATCTACAGTCCGAGTCTCTCTATTAAGTAAAGAGAGACCCTTTACTGTTTGCACCCCTTTACTTTTACAAATTACCGGTGGCGGCGTCTTCAGTGCTGCCTCGCTCCGGGAGTCAGCACTGTCTAGCTTCCCTGGATTGATTAGCCCTTCCGCCGACCACTCGGTTAACGTACCGACCTCTCTTGTAGGGTACGCCGTGTATTGGCACCCGCTACTTATTAAACGCGGGCCCGGATCACACCGCGTCCCTCTATTATGTACGATACGGGTTTCTCTTACCTGTATCGCCGCATCATTCATTACGGGAGGCTCCCCACCAAATCGCCGCACGTAGGCCCTCACCTTCTCCAACAGCTCTCTGGCTGCCGTTCCCAAATCCCCGACGATCTTTTCAATGGTCATCAGGACCTGTAAGACACTCGCTACGGGCTCGATTAGTTTTTCGAGCTCCCGTAAGTTTATATAATTATTTATTTCGACCGGCAGAACACTCACTTCCTTGTTCGCGTTACCTGCCGACCGGGAGCCAATGAGCACGCCTGCTTCAGGCACGTGCTCTGGACGGTCTCGCGGAGGCTTCTGGGACTTGGAGTTCTCAGAGGGTCGAGTTGCCTTCTTCGGCGAACTGCGGTCTGTCTTTAATATTTTTTCGACATCCCGATCAGCTTCTTCCCGACCCTCCTTACCTTCTTGTGGGTTGAGCGATGCCTCGCTCGCCTCCCCCTTCCCCTTTGGAAAGACCAAGTCCGTTCCTTCGGGCTCGAAGGTGCAAACAGCAGGACGTGGAGCTCCTCCTTCCCAGAATGCACCGGGTTTGCTACCGTGTCCCTCGTCGGCTGCCATCATGCGGAAGTCGATTTCTAGGCGCTCTGGCTTCGACAGGAGGAAGCCGTCGTCTTCGGGGCAGTCTCCTTTTCCCCTCGGAGTCTCCAGGTGGTCATCTCCAAGGTACATGCACGGGACAAGGTGAGAAACAATAAAAGGATTTTTAATGTCATTCCCGGCACGTACCTAAGAGGGATCGTTGCTTCCTGGAGGTTTTTCCAGACTTGTAAGGCCTCTCCTTAACTCCTCCCGAGCGTCGGCCATTGCACCTACGGCACTCCCGCTGGCGTTGTCGCTTTGCTTGCCCTTCTTCTTTCCCATTTTGGACTCGGTTTTTTCGGGTTTTGGCGATGCTGTGGTGATTCCTGATTCCGTAGTTCCTCGGGGTTCGTTATCCACAGAAATATTTTATTCAGGTCCTCTGCAAACGACGCTAGAGTATCCTGTCGGCTACGCCACTGTGAACGATAGGGGGCGCTCTCGCTCCCTTGAACCCCTGTCCACGTCTCCAGACACCAGGTAAAAGTCCTCAAGTTGACTTTATTTTGTCGCCACAGTGCATAAAGCACACTCTCCACCACAATACTCATAAATCACCAATACAATCAATAAACACAATCCTCCAGCTCCCAGACGTGTTGCCACCCTTCCACCCAGCTCAGCTCATTGTCTGTGAGTTCCCATTGTCCTTTTATACTCCCTGACCCGGAAGTGTTTCTGCCCAACAGTCCACAAGTCCTTATTCCTTCTGGGTCAGGGTAAATAGTCCTTTTCTTCAACCCGGAAGTCTGTCGCTCTTCCTGTGACGAACCTCCGGGTCACAGGGCACGAAGAAGCCCTCGGTCCTCCCTGCAGCTCCCTCCTTTGGCCCCCACGGCATCCAGCAGGGCTTTGCATAAAAACGCTAATGTCCATGATGCCCTGCTGGTCTTCTGGGGACCTCCACGCTGCAAGGGGGGCTCCACCTGGCGGCTTGGGGGTATTGGCCGGGATAAATGGCCGGCCATCCTTCACAACCTACAACAGAAAAACTAAATAACCCAAAATTTCAAAACCACTTTGACTGATTTGATTGAAATTTAATGTCGTTATAGAAACAAGAAAATTAGCTAACACCTTTTTTCATTTGTTGTTATTTGTTTGCAATAATACTGCAGCATATGGACTATTCTTAAGGAGTGTCCTTTTTCCTGCTTACCACCATGACAAATGGGAAGGAATCATGCAGAGAAGTGGAGGTGGTACATTATGCAAATAAAGACCGCTACCAGAAGTTAAGGGGATGTACGAACGTTCTGATGAGCTTAGAAAAGAGCTAAAGAAAGCTAAAGAAAATATGCTTAGCAAGTTGTGTCTTTGGGCACATGCAATACTCGTTGTTCTCTTCTTATTCCTGACAATGTGATACAGCAAACCAGCCCACTTCAACCTCAGGGTACAACACAAGCCAGGAGTGACAGCATGTCTTGGTAAATTAAGGTTATTTTCATTACTCAGCTGGTGTTCATGGGTTTGGTAGACCAACAACTTTATTGATTTTAAAACAAGGAAAACATAACATTTTATGTTATACTACTTAAAAAATATTGACTTTATTTCACAAACAATACAGACATCAATTACAGTATGTTTAATATTTACTGTTTACTTCTATTAGATTACATTTATCAATCAAAATGTGATTTTGTGTAGAAGTCAATAATAATCAAGACATAGATGTAGTATATCATATTAATCTTGAACCAATATAAATGAGACAAGGTTTCCAGAGCTGGCTTGAACTGAACAAATTGGAAGGTCAAAGATTACATAGTTTTATATTGAAATGATATAAACAGTTAAACACAAATTTATATACTCTCTACACCACATGAAAGACAGAGTTGTACTAAGTGTGCATTGTAAACGTTCTTTGTGTGCTTTTTGCATGCTGTCCTTCTTCAGTCCAAAAACATTGCAGTGTTTCCTCTTTCTTTCACTGGCAGCAGCCTCAAATGATGCAAATGCTAGTTAGTTCTGAAAATATACTAACACATCTCCAAGTGTCTCTATTCCTCACATAAACATACAGTATATAGGCAACATCACTCTCACTTACTTCAGGTTCTGGAGTTAGTTGTCCTCTGGCTCCACTATCCTCCTCACAATGGCAGCTTAGGCAGGGGTCCATAGGATGTAGACTTGAGGTCTTACCAAATCCTTGACCAGCTCTCGAAGAAAGGGTTGTCTCCTCTGGATCTTTCCTGTTTTCCAATTTGGATTTAGTGCCATCATGGAACATGCTTATAGAATCTTCCTTGTTTAATGTCACCAGCATTCAAAATGACTTATTACCAGGGATGTGTTGACAATGAATTGAAACTTCCTTGAATAGACAGGCTTGTTCTTATGGAATTTTTAGTTAATATATAATCTTTAAAATTATTACAAGTATATAATTATATGCAGTTGTGATAATGAATTAATTAAAATATAATGAAAAAGACTGAAGGTAACTAAAGCTTTAATTAAATATGGCTTAAAAGCTTGAGCAGTTGAGGTGTGCCTCATCTCAGAGAAACCACCAGATTCACTTCCCAAGGTTAAAATGAGGTAAATGTGTAATTAACACCCTTCTGGATTGCGAGGATAAACTAATGGGAAAGTTCAAAGACCCATCCTAGGAAGCAACATTAAGTCTATAGTAAAGTCCGCAGGACTTCCCTTGTAACAAGGTAACATTCAGGTAAATGGAAGAGTCTACAGGAATCTGAAAATACTGGTGGCTATAGTTGTTTGGTTAAGATGACAAAATTCTGCGTATTAAGAGTCAGATGGCATGATGTATTAGATAAGGTAATGGTAATAGAAAAGTATAAAAGGGAATGCATTTTAATGGCTCACCCCAAGATATTTGTGCATATCTCTGCACAAATAAAGAATTGTTCTGCATTCTCATTTGACTCTGTGACTGACTTCTTTGAAAACAGAGAGCTTTTCCACATCATTCTTTCTACTTGTGAGGCAGGATCTCTGGTTTGTTTTTCCTATTGTTCCTATCATTGTCAGCTTCCTATTCAGGAGTTCCTGTTCCAACTTTACAAAGTAAACAAATTGTCACATGTGATGTTTTGACCTCAAAGTTCCTATGTCATATTCATGACAACGTGCCTCCCTTGGTTTTTCTCAGATGCTGAGTTGTCACCCATTGCACAGCTCTGCTCAGGTCCTAATTTGGAATCCTGAGGTGGTTTGTCATGTGGTGGGTGCGGCAATGCACTGTTTTAGTGCGCGCCCCCAAGCTCTCTTTCTCTCTCTCTCTTTCATTGAGCTTCCTAGTACAGTATATATCTTCATGTTCCATGCATATAATGAAGCAGCTTCACAGATCTTGATTTTATATTTTGCAGGTTTAGACGGTATGTACTGCCTAAAGGTGAAGCAGCCCCTAAACGTTATAAGCTGCTCATCACGAGTAACATTAGGCAGAGTTGTAGAATAGGGGAAGGTATTTCATCCATTTTTTCCGTTCCATTTTTTTGATGTGATTACAGCTAGCTTGTCTCTCTCTGTCGTTGGTTATCCAAGCAGTTACACCTGGAAATATTGTGAAACTTTTGTAGACACATTGTTACATGGAAAATATATTGGCCAGTTTCTGCATTTCACAGGGATTCAGTGGATTCCCCTTTAGACCTGGCAATACCAGCAAGTATAAGAAGCCTAAAGTATGCTTGTTGCCCAAAGACCACATCTAGGCTAACTAGGAGGAAGTTTAATCTCCAACAGTTTGAGTTCAAGGTATGTTATCAAAAGGGCTGTGTTAATGTTGCTGCAGATTCATGGGCTGGGACCCATTGCACTGTATAGGTCTGCAACCCTTGGCCTGATCATCCCTTGAACACGCAGAACATTGTCCTTAGTTCCCAAGATGCATGCATCTGCCTTCTAACTATATTATCTGGACAGCTTGTGGCCACCTTGTACAAAGTCCAAGATCTTAGAGGTGGCATGATGGCCAATGGTTCACAACAATGTCTGGTCCCATGTCCAAACTTGCACTGTACCTCAGCAGTAGAAGTCCCCATCTGGACTGTCCTGTAGACAACTAGAGACAGTCATAGTAACATCACCCAGGAGTTGCCTAGGTATGGCTTTAACAGGTTCTTTCCTAATCAGTAAGGACAGGAAGAGATTCATAATGCTGGTTGTGTATTATTTTCCCATAAGGGTGAAGCTATTCTAAATGGCTAATGCCATGGTCAAGATTTTCTGCTTCATTCTCAAGAATAAAATTTTCACTTAAGGAGTTGGTGGCAAAAATACTGTCACTGACAGGGGCCCTAAGTTTCTCAGCTTAATTGCTGAAGACTTCTGGAAGCTGAAGACCACAGTGTACCTTTCAAAATCTAACCATGCTGAGCAAGTGAACTGAATTCATGAATCCAAACCCCGGGGTTACTCGGCTCTGGCTGTCGTGATGTAGAATCGGATGTTGAAAAAGCAAGCAGTGGACTAAAGCAATGATCGGCAGTGATGAGTTGATAAACGAATGGTTAAATTGTCTTCTTTTCACTCCTCGATTTCTCTCTCTCTTTCTCCTCTTCTTCTTCCTTTACTTTTCACTTATCTTTTTTGAGTACGCAGTACCCAAGATGTATCAGGTGAGTTTGACAGGCAATTTTCATCTCGGGGCTGCGGTCTCTCTCCCTCATCCTTTCCACTTTTCATTTACTGGGACAACATTTATCTGATGCACATATAACGGACAGTAAACGGGACTATGAAAGAAATGCACTCAGCACAGACAAAAACAAATATTTATTATTATGTAGCCCCGCTACAAACATTATCACAAGAGTGTTTGGTACAAAAGGATCAGAGGTACAGTAAGTTTCTTGTATGTTAAAACATGGAAATAAGTAAATAGAAGGAGAGAGTGATAGATGTCCATTTTATTGCTATTATTATTATTATATTATTTACTACTAGCCAACCCACGGCGTACCATACGCCACATAATCAGGCCGGTTTTTAAATTATTTTTAAGCACTGCGAGAAAATTATCATTTGAAAAATCAGTAATGTAATAAATCAGCAAGAAAAGCAACATTGTAACAATGCACGGAATGAACCAACACACAATTGTTCATGACTGAAAACTGGCGGGCCGCAATCGGAAGAATGATCAATTGTCCAGGGCGGAAGTCATGGTGATGTGCTTTCACAGTGACAGCATCCATAAGTCCCCTGTATTGCTCTACACGCAAATCTTGTTGATGTGAGCGAAGGTAATGTAGACGCGCGGCTTCTGTTTTGACATATGCGTCAACGATGTATTGCTGGAAGAGTTTGCCACTGGAATGCAAGACAGTAAATGAAGATCTCATGGCAAGCCTGAAAGCATAAAATTGGAGCTGTGTGACTCGCGTTCTTTTCGCGCTTCGCTTTTCCTCAACATGGGTTAATTGTATATGCCAGCCTGGATCTCCGTAAGGGAATAGCAGTGGATAAACCATGGGGTCACAGTTCATATTGAGAACAGAGATACGCTTGCAAGCATCTCCCCTTGGATATATGCAAATGTCGCGTTGTGCAGGAGGTTCCCCGTCTTCATCTACAACATAGCAGCAACATCAATTTGACAGGACGGGGCGTTATACCTTCTCATACCCAGACCTGGATTTTTCATGAACACCATTTGTACAGCAGTAACAGGGTCACCGTGAGTGATAATGTCATGCATTTGCATGTAAGACTTTGCGAAGGGATTAACCTGTCGTATAATGTTGTCTAGATGAAGCAACAAAATGTCACTGCAAGCACTATTACATTCTTTTTGCAAACGGTGACTGGTAGCCTCAGCAGAATCGAAGATATATAGCTGACCGTATTGTGGTGACGTGTGAGGATCGTTATAAAAAAGAGAGACCTGGTGATAAATTTGACCGTGGATTCTGAAAGCATACGGTCCTTGTCCAGATGGTTGAGTGGTTGAGTGTGTGCCCATTGACGCGAAAGCTAAAGCAGAGTTGTAATCCCTGATATGATCACAGTAATTGCCAGTCAAGAGGTCTTCTAATAAAAGAGGGGGTTTGGATAGCGGTAGCAAAGAGACCTTGCAGGCATGACAACACCTAGTGTAATGTCTGGATTTGTTGACCTCTGCTGGCCAATGAAGAGTATTGCAAGAAGCACATAGTGAGGTAGGTAGGCCAATGTTATGTTCTTGGACGTGAACGGCGGTATCTTCTTGAAAAGCTGCAGAAAAGTGAATGCCATGTTTGTGCATGAACGATTTAGTGGTGTGTTGACACTGAAGGCAATTGGAATGAGTTGTGTCGAAGCAGTGCTAGCAATGGTCACATTGCATAATTCGTTCAGTGGAGTGTGTTTTTAAATGCATGTTGAGAAATCTCTGCACTCGGAACGTTTTTGAACAAATCATGCATTCAAAGATCTGTTTGGAATGCGTTTGCTCAGTGGAGTGGGTGTTTAAATGTGCTTTGAGATATTTCTGGCTTGTGAAGGTTTTGGAGCAATGTTGACACTGAAAAGAATTCATGAGGGAATGTGTTTCGAGATGGTTAGTAAGGTATCTGCATGCGTGAAAGTGTTTGTTTTTGAGAGCGCGAGTTGTCTCGAAGAATTGTTGGCAATGTTCACATTGCATCATTCGGTTAGTGTTGTGTTTTTTCAAATGTGCGTTCAGATATCTGTCCACTCTGAAGCTTTTGGAACAAAAGGTGCATTGAAAGTCCTGTGTGAAATGCATGTGTTCAGTGGAGGGTGTCTGTAAATGTTTTTCAGGAAGAGGACAGTGGGCAGGTGACGTCACAGTAGTGTGGCGAGCAAGTGGGTGTGCACCCTGTGTGCACATACCGACAGAATCAAAAGATGTCACCAGAAGGTTATCACATGGGTATTTGAGAGGCATGAGAACCTCATAATGCCCATGATCCAAAGGACCGCTAAAGAGCAGGGGTATGAAGAGACGCTGGGCCGGATTGTAAACTCAAGAAGAGGCATGAGGACGTTCTTGGAAGTAAATGCTGATAGTAGCTGGAAGGATTTGGGACATTGCCACAATTTCTGCCTCGCCACCATAGACAATAGACATATTGTTGACCAGACTGTATAACAATGCCTCTGTGACTAAGAACATCGGACACCACGTCACCAAAGTTATCCCAATGTTGGCAAACAAAGCTAACAGCCATGTTATGAAGTTTGAGAGCAACAGTTTCGTCAATGACATTTCTCCAAAAAAACCCGACTGACAGAAACAAACAGTTATCTGAAGCTGAAAATTCTATAACATTGAAAGAAGTGTTGTTTCCATGAAATACATTTGAAGCGGTAGCCATGGAGGGCAAAAGAATAGTCAATGTAGCTCACAGCTGGGTTTGGACCGCCGCACAGACCAAAGGGAGTGAGTATGTGTTTGATTAGCTGATTGATTTGGCAGGCAGTGGTCTGAGGTGCGTTCCTGAGCACATGGGAGGAGGGGTAGAGTTTCTGGGCGGGGCTTTGTTGTTTGTTGTTGTTTTTCATGGTGGACGCGGTCGGGTGTCGAAACCGAAAAGAATAATGAAAAATCAACGTGGCTTAGACGTGCATGTGGACTCCTAGCACAGACAAAAGGGGCTAACTGGGTGGTCGGTGAGTTTTTGCGCAGGCAGGCAGTGTGAATGCCTAGAGAGCGAGGGTAGACGGGGACCAGTGAAAAAGGAGTGTTGGTGGACAGGGAAACATCTTCCGTATTTCTGCAGGAGCATCTAAGAAGACGCATGTTTGTCATGCATGCGAATTGCTGTATGTAGCGTGTAAAACAGTTTGCTATGGTGCCCTTCGGTCGTGTGTCTAACCAAAAACTCGGTTTTTAAAGACTGCTTACTTCATTGTGTTTTAACCTCAGTTGTAAAGGATTGTCTTAAAGATCCCATGGGATACTCCTCGCAAACCGTTTTACACTCTGCATATGGCGATTTACCTCCGCGAGAAACATGCCTCTATGAACAGTCAACGTGCAGGTGCATGTGGCCTCTACGACAGACGAATATAAATGACGCAGTTTCTTCTGTGTCATCGCGTCCAAGTTGGTGAGCATGGCTCTGCGAGTTGTCGTCGTATCCAATGGTCTTGGAGTTGGTGGGCGTGGCTCCTTCCTGCGTGCGCCATAGGTGTCTTACTTGTCGGCGGCTTAGTGAATCCACGCCCCTTCCGGCGTGCTTTCGATGGTTGTCTTGCCTTAGTGAATTATACTGTATATATAAATAGATATTAGATTCCAAAAATTATTCCATAAAGTCCTCTAGTCTGCCCTTCTCTTTGTTATCCCGCAAGTTCTTCATTATTTAAAAGATTTTATGATTGAGTTATAACATGTTTTCTAGTAGGTTTATGAATTGCTTCATTTCAAAAAAGCCTTGTTTCCCACCTGACATAGCATCTTGAATTCCAAGTATATAGTGGTGTGTATATGCAAGCTAAGTCTAAGTGTAGTAATGTAAACACAGCTGAAAAACCCACATATATTTTTCTGATTAACAAAAAATCACCACAATTTACCAATCATTGATTGAATTTGCGGCACACTACACTTATTATCTGTTTAACTGAGTTGACCTCTGTAAGTACACTCCCAGAACTTATGGTGTGCATTAGTAACGTTTACCTTTCCCCAGTGCTAGGCAGCAAGGTAACCATGAAGTAACCATGATGCCACTATGTTCAAAAGCATTGAAACATTAAACAACTCTGATTATAATGTTAACAATATCTATTATCACCTAAGAATTAGTGTTAATTTCTAAATGTAATTAGGTGTATGAATTGAATTTAAAAGATCGTAATTGCTGAAGAACAGAGCTGGGCTGTGAAGCAAAACTCAGCACGCTAAAACACTTATTATATTACTGGAAAAGAAAAATAAATATCATAGTCCTGGAGGCAAACTAACTTCTGCGGCCATGATGCCAGTGTGTTACACTCACATAAAGGCAGTCCTCACCTCAGCTAGTCATGTTATAGAAAAAGAATGAGAAGCTTGCTGCTGTATTGCAAACTACAATTATGCTATAATGTTTTATGGAATTCTAACACCCAATGAAGGCTCAGTGCCTAAAATATTTTGTTTCGAACCTTCTTTTAATTTTTTGCACAGTGGAAAAAACCTTTACCTTAATTTTTTCTTTGTTCTTTCCCCCTTATTTACATGGTGTTGGTAAGTGTACTTTTTCTTTCAAAACTTTACACATATCTAGAATTCATAGTCTCTTCTACTAATGGGCAATGTATCATCTTGTGTTGACAATGATATTTATTTACATATACTTAATAGCTATTCTTAAACATAGCAACTCCGACAGTAAAATGCAAAAAGACAAATACAACTATTTGAAAAAGGCTAAGATAAAGCCAAAAACAGCATAGTTCAGTGCAAGCCCTGGTATGGTTCTCTTTATTCCAAAGGTAAGAAGTGATTACCAGACATCCATTTTCCCACGTGTAATATATGATTTCAAAAGCACGTTGCATATCAGCCCTGAGGCTCCTTACGGTGGTCTTAACTGGTCCATTTCCTGTGAGAGGTAACAGTGGTCATTCTTTACAGATGCCAAGACTGTATTAAATGGCTTCTCTCAGCCCACAGCATTAGAAGTTCAGCTTTCAGTTACAGACTCCTCCAAGAGACTCACTGACATTTGGAATACAGCTTTGGTGTAGTGGATCAAAAATAAAAAATAAATTCATAGAGGGATCCTCTAAGTGCAGCAAGCTCACATTCCTTACACCAAATGGACTACAAACAGTGCTAAGGACATGTAATTGAGTTAATCATGGAGTATTCTAAGAAGAGAAGAGGTTGCAGAATTAAATCATTGAAGCTTTTTGGAAATGACAGACCTGAACATAAAGCGTCTGCATTCTATCTAATACTAAGCTTTCTGACACTCTCTTTAACATTCTTTCTTTTTTTTTTGATAACCTCCGAATTTCAGACCTTGTATGAGGAGATCAATTGAAAGCCTTGTTTGCAAGTTCATTTCACATCTAACTTGCTTAGGCAGTGTATTAAATTCTGTTTTATATATTTATTTTTCTTTGCACTGCCAGCTCTTTCCATGCTTACATAAAAGTTATATTTGCCAACACTGACAAAATACATTGACTCAAGCACCTGTACCAGCTTAGGTACTGAGTGATTTTATTGTGGCAAAACTGAAAAGGAGGAGACCAGAGAAAGAATTTTAAAATTAAATAGGTTTTTATTGTCTGTAGAAGGAGTGCCCACCTGCATAGCTTATTTTTTTTCAGAACTGCAAGCTATTTCAGATAAATCTAATATTCTGCTAAATTGTTATCTGCACCGATTTTATTTCCTTCTTTTATAATGATTCAGAGTTTGTGAATAAGCAAAGTCATTACTTCTGCTCTGAACAGAGAAAAAGCCTTCTGCAATTAAAAAAAAAAGTTTACTTAGCTGGGAACATTTGTCACTTTTGTTTGAGCAGTTTATTCTTTCTTCTGCTTGTGCAGTGTACTGCGCCATCACTACTGCGCTGGGCCTCAAATGCATACAACTTTCTTCTCCAGAGTGAGAGTGAATACTGAATTTCTGTTTGAATTGTAGCAGCAGTGCTTAAAAGGGAGCTTACTGTAGCACAAAAGGCAGAAAGGAAAAAGAAATGCAAGGAGTCTTTTCTGTGAGTGTTCACTGGTCAAAGCCAAGGATTTACATTTTCTGATTTTTAGTTGCATTTTAAAACGTAAGGTTGCATGGAGTGGTAATGTTGCAGCAATTTTCTGTGGAAATGTACAATTATTCTAACATTAGAAAAAAATGATTTTATCTGTTGGAGGACTGGAACATAATATTTGGTCAATGTTTTTCATTCACTATTTCATTGTTGAATTGGACTTACAATCAAACTTAGTGATTGTGTTTTTCTACAGAGGCTTATTGTGCCATTGCTATGCTGTGGCCGTGTGCTATGGTAAAATGTTTCATATTAAATCTTTTATTCTTCTGTTGCATTTCAGCTAGTTTTTTTCCCCATGGCTTGTATTTGTTCGTTTGTTATTTTTGTATTATTATTTTTCATTTTCTTTTATGTTTGATTATGTTTTAACATTTATCCCTTCAACCATACTCAGGATAAAGTTTCTATAATTTAAGTTTCTTTTTAAATTTTCTTGAATTTTACTGTTGTCATTTTGGATTCTTTAATGTCCAAACAATATAACTCAGTAGTCAGAATTGGACTTCCATTTAAATGTTGACAATTTCTTACCATCTTTTCTGATACCATGTTGTTTTCATGATTGGCAGCATTATTCTCTGACTTTTTCATCACACATTTCCATGGGAATTCTCTCGAAATGCACAGGGACTGTGATATTGCGCATTATTGTGCGCAAGTATAACAGTGTAAAGGCTCGCCAAAAAATAGCCACTTATGTCCATTAATTTTCCTTCATTTTCTCACTACTAGTATAATATACGTAAGTTTAATATGCCACTGTACTCTGAGCAAATATATTTTATAAATCTGCCTTTTCCTACTCACATGCACAGTTGACACAGAGCCAGATTTAGCATATGGGTTCACCAAATAGAATTGCTAGGCAAGCATGATATGACAAGACAGATGGAGACAACTGCAAAAAGGGCACTCAGACTGAGAACATTTGTTTACTATTTTTTGTCTGTCAGAGTCAGCATGAAACTGTATCCTCTTTGCCTTGTTTGGAATTGTGTTATTCACCTAAGTGGGGGCCTGCACACAAAGAAAGAGTATAAAGCCTTGGAACATTGGCCAGCACATCTTGGAAGACAATGGATGGATGGGAGATAATGTCATCTAATCCTGAAAATCGTTCCACTGCACGGCGGAAATGGCAGATTCTAAACATCGGGCGACCACTCCCAAACTGGGTTCTTGCCATTGGCTTCCTTTGTCTGTTATGCAGTGTAAGCCGTCATTAAACAAAGCTAAGTTATTTCTACTATGTGATTTCTTACCACTGTATCACTAAGGTAGGGGTATCGCTATTTTATATTATATCTATATAGATTCGGCTTATGTAACATGCCATAATTACAAAAGAACTCATTCCCAGGCAGCTAACGCCCTCTGCTGGATACAACTGGTTATTAAAATTAATCTCTGCCTTTTGAGTCTTATTTTTGTTTTATAAATTAGTTTGACCTCTTTCATCTTCTGGCTTTGACTTTTGCTTGCTTTTTGACTTTAGACTTTCTCCGGACCCTCACTCATTGATGTTTCTGGTCTGACTGCCAGAACAGAAGGCCGTTTGGAAGATGGATGGATGGATGGATGTACTGTTGTTTTAAGTGTCATGATATTCTTTGTGCTTTGTGGATAGTATCTCAAGAGGAAGGACTACTCTGTCATCACTGCTGCCGAGACCTTAGCCCTGCCTTCAAATTTTTTCCTGGGAAAATACCTGTGTAGTGTTTCATTGAAGTTGTGCTGCTTGTGGGAGTTCTTTGAAAGTATTGTTTTTTCTTCACTTTACTGTTTTTTAATATGTTTTGCTTATGCATTTGGATATAGAATTGTGTTATAATCTCTTTACAGTGATACTGTTTTATGTTAGTTTTAAGAAAGAACTGAATTGGTGAGTATTAGGCCATGGCTAGGGATTTGCCCTGAGTTACCACAAAAAATAAAAATTGTTGTGCCTCTGCACTTTCTAAGTCTTAGTAGGTCAGAACTTAGTCACACCACTACAAAGAGGTGTGTTTTTCACAAATGGTGATATACTAAAAGAGTGAAAATAAAACTTACTGACAACTTCAAGCCTAGCACATCACACCATCTCTCATAGATTAAATACAGAAATAGTTGAATAGCTATTTATGTAGTTTTATAATAAAATCTATATAGTTTTTGGTGGTACAAAAAAGAACATTCACCTGATTATCAAATATTGTACGGTGGACATCTCTATGTCTTCAATGATTGGTTTAACCTGGAAGATGTAGGATAGGGCCTGTGGAAAAGGTTATCTACTTGAGGTAATCTTTTGACTGTTGTAACAAAAAAGACAGAGAGATTGTAGATCTTTGGGGCACCTGAAGGCTAACTGTGTATAATATAAACAAATGCATTAAAAGAAAAAGAAAAACATCATATAGGCATAAGTCTCCAGATAGACTGTTTCAAGATGGCGGAGCTCATGGAAATATGAGCTCCTGGCATTAACATACGGGTCCAGGCAGGCAGACACAGGAAGTGATGTCAGGTCTGGTGTTTTTGTGGGAACTTATTATTACTGAATAGCAGGCTGCTTGCTCTTGCACTGATTGACACATTTGCAAAACAAAGACACTGATGAAGAGGTGCAAAGGAATTTAAGGAGGCCCAGCATTACACCTTTTTTGTAGGCTTCATGAATTCTAGTGTTAAGGTCATGATCTAAGATTTCATCAAGAAGGCTGACCAGCCAACCTTTCACAAGTCTTTTTTCGATTTATCATAGATAATTCCATCAAACTGGGCTCTCACTGACTTCAGAGATAAACAGATTGGAGAGTGATTGGACTAATTCATCCATTGCCTGACTGTGGGCTACTTTATGAACATCAGCGTCCTACACAAGAGACTTTGGTCTGTGTGTTTTAAAGCCTTAAAGAATAACATTGGTTGCATCAGCCTGCTCCAGTATCAGAGAGTGGCAGTCTTCTGAGAGAGCACAATCTTGTACAGACTAGTGTCTGATCCTTTGGAGCACACCCAACCCCCAAACCCACTTACCTGCACCCGCCATGAAAAGGACCCCCACAAGTTCTCTAGATTAAAAATCTTCTTACACAATATCTAATAATATTGGATTATAGTTGCCCAGGTATGTTGTAAAGGTGTACTGTCCGGGTATGTTGTAAAGGTGTACAGGTAGTGTTGTTCCTTCTCCATGGTAGATGTCTGGATGCCAGGTAGTTCAACTGATCCAACTAGAATTTACTGTGTGGTAGGTAGTAGGCTGAACAACTGTTTTCTGTAGAGGGACCCTGATCCATAAAGCCGTACAGCCTAGAGGCTATTAAGTAGAGAAAAATACCTATGCATGTTAGGGAAATTATTACTCATCTTCAAAGAAACAGGTCTCATTCAGCAGGAAAGACTGGTAGCAGATAACTACTGTCACAATAACAGTCCAGAGACATTGAAAAAGGTTTGGGGCAGCCACCCGTATATTGTCTCTGGCTGCGAATTGGGTAATTTTGTAAGAGATGTTCACAGGTTTGAGTCCAAAACAGAACTGACTAGTTTGGATGAATATGGTGGTTTTAAAGGCCAGAAAGGGAAGTGAAGTCATCAAGGGCGGAAGCAAAACGGTCCTCTTCCATAGGCTTGGATCCGGATGTGATGTCTTAAAAAGGGCCGGAACCGGAAGGCTCTTCGTCCATAGGTTCTACACTGGAAGTGACACCATCCATGGCTCTGGTACCAGAAGTGACGTCATCAATAGCACCAGCACCTAGTGGGATTTCCTGTGGATAGTCTGCAGAGGATGGAGAGAAAAAGTTAGTGCAGCTCGCCACCCACTGGTCTGGCATGGTACTACTATTATTTAGGCCCTCTAGCTGCCTCCCAATCGCACATATGTGACACCCCATTGACCATAACAAGACCATAGCTTTAGTTTTCCATGGTATTTATTGAAAAATGGGTAGGTGTTTACTTACAACGGCCCATTACCTTTAAATCCTCTTCCTCTCCACCGTCATCAGATCAATGTGTCTGGACCTATCCATCTTTTTATCCTTTTAGCCACTGACTTACATTTTTGTTGTTTATGGCTTTATCTGTTCACTGAGTAATTAGTTTCAAATACATCAAGTCTCTTATGGAATTTGTGGTCTCTGTAGCATGGCCTTCATGCACCTTATTATTATTTTCTTAGTACATCCTGTAAGCTCTTTTGCCATTTGAAACCATGTTGATGTAACCAAAAGCATTTCTCTTTTCTTCAGTTTTTACAAAGGTCAGTTAGATTATTACTAGGACCAAATTGGAAGGTAACCTCAGTGGTCTTAGGAGCATTTACAATGTTTTCACTGTTTTCCATGTTTTTGCTTAAAGATACACCTCAGTGGCAGAGGCATAACTCAGCATGATATGGGCAATGGAGCTAACAGAATCCTTCTTTACATCCTGGTGCAGTGCTGATACACCAGAATCAGGTACATGCTGTAACATCTCTATTTTTTCAAACAGGACTTTAGTGGGTTAGGTGCTATTTTGTGCTTTTTACCTATTTAAAAATTTTGAAGTTTGTATGGTGCCATTTTAAAAGGCTTTCAGCTTGCTTTATGCTTTTTACCTATTTAAAAGTTTAATTTGTTTTGAACATGTATAATGCATCATTGAAACAAATTTGGTTCCCATGGTTCTCACTGCCATATGCATCGCTAAGAAAACTATCCTCATAAACTGGAAAAAGAAAGATAATCTTTGCATTAACCAGTATAGAAATCTTTTATTGGATCATATTACACTTGAGACAGCCTCTGCCTCCACTTCAAATCAATCTCTCTGGGCTCCTTTGATCGGTTCCATCACATAGCGATGATGGAGGGTCATTGATATGGTCCTGCGGGATGCTGTGGTTGATGTGGTGGAGAGTCTGAGCTTGGAGTATCTGGAGGATCCCTGGGGTGGGTTCACTAGGGGGGTCTTGGGCTGGGGGGCTGCTGCCCGACTCTGGTGGTGCTTGGGTTACCTCCGGGGGTGGGCTTCTGGTGGTTGTGTGTGGGGCCTTAGGGGGGTCTTGACGGTGGCTGCGGGTCGCTGCCTAGTGGCTGCAATGCCCTGGGTTGGTCTGGGTGTGGGCCTGGTGGCTTAGGGTATGGGGGCGGCCGTCCCCGGATGGGGATATGGGTGGGGCCTTGGGGATTGGGTCCTGGCATGTACGCTGCCGGGAAGAGGGCCGGAACGTGCGGCAGTTCCACCATGGGGGAGGGGGATGTCCGGGAGGGGGAGGATCCAGCTTTACCTGGGTGTCTTATGTCTTACTTAATCTGAATGTTGAGTAAATGTGGGGATGGGAGTAAATATTCTGCTGGGGTGGTGTGGGTTGGTGGCCTCAGACTCCGTGGGGCTCTGTGATGCTGCTGCTTCGGGCCATGGCTAGATAGGCTGGGGCCTCCGTGCCCGGGTGGATTTTGGGAACGGAGGTGCCTATTGGGGCCAGTAGGGGAGCTGGCTCCCTGGAGGGCTCAGGCCCCTCAGCCGTTCCTCCCCATCCTCAGACATTTCCCTCCTCCTGCTCCTTCACATCATCACACAAACATGCACATAGGGCCTTGGGGTGTGGGTAAGTCAGGGGGTGCGGGTATGGATCCCGTTTCCGCAGTCCTGTGGCAGCCTATACCCCAATTTTATTTGCACATTAAACACTTCCACAAAAAACATTCCACACAAATGCACACTTAGGGCCTTGGGAGTGGGCACACTCAATGGCATCCGGTGGGGGGAAATTTCAGCCTCACTCCAAGTGCCGGTGTCCACTTCCAATTTTAAACTGCACCTAGTCACGGAGAGTTTTGGGGGGGAGGTGGGGCTGTGTGTTGGCATCAGCTGGTGTAGGCCACATGGTGCCGGCACTGCCCGCATCCCCCCAACCACAAAATGCACCTTATCAACACACACCAACACTACATTAGAGCAGGCGGAGGGAGACTAGAGGTCTTATTACACTCTGTTCTCAGTTAGCTTCCCGGGGCTGGAGGCTAGGAGTGGGAGCTGGCCGTCTGCCTGTGGTCTGGAGTGGTGGGTTGCTTTGCTCTACGTTGGACGGGGGTGCCTGCTCACTATTACCCCTGCGGAACGGGGCTAACTCTGACGTCCAGGAATGGCTGTACCTCAGGTACGGCAGCACCGGGACCAGAGTTAGGTAGGGTGTGTGTGGGGAGTGTGAATGGGTGTCTGGCGTATATCCTTGTAAGTCTTGGGTTGTATGTGTATGTGAGAGCATGAGGGAGGGAGTGTATGACTGTGTTTGTGTGTGACTGTATATGTCAGGTGGGGTTTTGGACTCCTCCCCTCTCCTGGGACATCTGGCAATACTACAACATCTTTGCCTACCCTCCCCCTGCCTTAAGCATCTGTCTGGTCGCTACCGGTGGCTGCCGGGTGGGATCTGGTTCCCTGGGCTCTGTTGGGTCCTCGGCGGGGTGGGTCGCCCTTGGGTCCCGGGCTGCTGGGTTCCGGCCCGGCCGACTCGGGGAGACGGCTGCGGCGGCCTGAGGGCTTGCCGTTGATATCTCCGGGACTCTGCCGGCTGCTGGTTGTGACCCCGGGTGATCCCTGCGCCTCTGGTGGGGGTTGGGGCTTCTCTGGTGACGGCCTCCCTGGGGTCTCCGCGCTCTGGGGTGACCTCTGGATCTCTGGGCTGGGAACTCCCTCCATCTTCCGCACGTTTTTGGGGGCAGGTCTGTGGCCCTTCACACTCACTATTGGATGCTCCTATAGAGAAACCTTACACATACAAGCGTGCGTACGCACACAGGTGCTCACATGGTGATTTCATAAGTATGACTTGGACATCTTCAGCACATGATCTAGGGTTGTGGTGGCCCTAAATGCCTTAGTAATAATTACTGTATGATTGTCAGCAAACATTTTACTTTTATATATCTTCATGTAGCTGATGCAGCAATGTTTTTGTCTTGTGGTTTTTTGTTCCTCCCCCTTTCTGCAGGTCTAGAAGCGGATTCTGGTTCATTTATTGTTTATTCTATACGAAAACCCCCCCCTCCCCCTTTACCTCCATCTCTTCCTTCTCTCTTTCTTTTTCTTTCACTTTTGTCTCCGTGTCCGGTTCGAATCTTAAAAACATCTAAAAATATTTTTAATAAAGTTTTGGTATCAGGCGTGCCGTCAGCAGAAGCTGTAACGCTCCACCTGAGAGAAAAACTGTAAGGCTAGTCGCCAGCATTCAGACATCAATTCTGATTGCTTTACAGCCGAACAGGACACGGTAAAAAAAAAAAAAAAGAACATGTATAATGCTTGCTTGGCACATGCTTTTTCCTCAGTTGAAAAGATTTCAATGTCAATGTCAACTTTATTTGTATAGCACATTTAAAACAACATAGGAATGCTGTGGCCAAATAATTCAATGCATATTTTTATGAGAGACTTTTCACAAGGTAGAGACAGTGCCTGTTACCCATTACATTCGTCTTCATTCAGGACCCTGGATAGCATTAAGATTTCTTATATTTCTTCTATGTAGTTTGTACACATGCATAGTGAAAATAACCTGTTTAGAAATATTAAATCTAATGCTTCTTTTATACTAGATGATGTTCAGAATTATGCAATGTGGAAGAGATCAACATCTTAATTAATGAAAGAAACTTATCCTCTGAGACATTTATAAATATTTCTGCTTTTGCTATAGATTTAAATGCTTAACTCTCTTTTGTTGATTTCATTATATTTTGCCCCACCTCTGTGCAGTTTTCCCCCTTTGTTGTATCTTATTAATGACAATTTAAAATGAGCAGATCAGACACACAGGCAAACAACATTGAATAATCAAAGTCTGCAACTACTTTAGAGTCTGACCCACTAATTAGTAAATAATGGATTAATTAAACAATTAGAACACCTTGAAAAGTAGAATGAAAATACTCTTAAAAAGAAAAAAAATACATTATTCCTGTATAACTACTTGGTACATTTTAATATATATATATACAGTGGTGTGAAAAACTATTTGCCCCCTTCCTGATTTCTTATTCTTTTGCATGTTTGTCACACAAAATGTTTCTGATCATCAAACACATTTAACCATTAGTCAAATATAACACAAGTAAATATAAAATGCAGTTTTTAAATGATGGTTTTTATTATTTAGGGAGAAAAAAAAATCCAAACCTACATGGCCCTGTGTGAAAAAGTAATTGAACTGTGGTGTATCACACCTGAGTTCAATTTCCGTAGCCACCCCCATGCCTGATTACTGCCACACCTGTTTCAATCAAGAAATCACTTAAATAGGAGCTGCCTGACACAGAGAAGTAGACCAAAAGCACCTCAAAAGCTAGACATCATGCAAAGATCCAAAGAAATTCAGGAACAAATGAGAACAGAAGTAATTGAGATCTATCAGTCTGGTAAAGGTTATAAAGCCATTTCTAAAGCTTTGGGACTCCAGCGAACCACAGTGAGAGCCATTATCCACAAATGGCAAAAACATGGAACAGTGGTGAACCTTCCCAGGAGTGGCCGGCCGACCAAAATTACCCCAAGAGCGCAGAGACGACTCATCTGAGAGGTCACAAAAGACCCCAGGACAACGTCTAAAGAACTGCAGGCCTCACTTGCCTCAACTAAGGTCAGTGTTCACGACTCCACCATAAGAAAGAGACTGGGCAAAAACGGCCTGCATGGCAGATTTCCAAGACGCAAACCACTGTTAAGCAAAAAGAACATTAGGGCTCATCTCAATTTTGCTAAGAAACATTTCAATGATTGCCAAGACTTTTGGGAAAATACCTTGTGGACTGATGAGACAAAAGTTGAACTTTTTGGAAGGCAAATGTCCCGTTACATCTGGCGTAAAAGGAACACAGCATTTCAGAAAAAGAACATCATACCAACAGTAAAATATGGTGGTGGTAGTGTGATGGTCTGGGGTTGTTTTGCTGCTTCAGGACCTGGAAGGCTTGCTGTGATAGATGGAACCATGAATTCTACCATCTACCAAAATATCCTGAAGGAGAATGTCCAGCCATCTCTTTGTCAACTCAAACTGAAGCGATCTTGGGTGCTGCAACAGGACAATGACCCAAAACACACCAGCAAATCCACCTTTGAATGGCTGAAGAAAAACAAAATGAAGACTTTGGAGTGGCCTAGTCAAAGTCCTGACCTGAATCCAATTGAGATGCTATGGCATGACCTTAAAAAGGCGGTTCATGCTAGAAAACCCTCAAATAATGCTGAATTACAACAACTCTGCAAAGATGAGTGGGCCAAAATGCCTCCAGAGCGCTGTAAAAGACTCATTGCAAGTTAACGCAAACGCTTGATTGCAGTTATTGCTGCTAAGGGTGGCCCAACCAGTTATTAGGTTCAGGGGGCAATTACCTTTTCACACAGGGTCATGTAGGTTTGGATTTTTTTTTCTCCCTAAATAATAAAAACCATCATTTAAAAACTGCATTTTGTGTTTACTTGTGTTACATTTGACTAATGGTTAAATGTGTTTGATGATCAGAAACATTTTGTGTGACAAACATGCAAAAGAATAAGAAATCAGGAAGGGGGAAAATAGTTTTTCACACCACTGTATATATTTTAGCAAACTTAGTTTTCTAATTTCTATATTGTTCCCTAAACACAGAACTTGGGAAATATCAGTTCAATTAAAAACAGAAACTGGTTGGAACAAAAACCTGCAGCCACAGGGGGTCCCCAGGACCGATTATGGGAATCGCTGCTCTAACAGAACAAATCAGTGATCAGGCAGGAGAAAAGATGTCTGTTTGCATCATTTTTTTACTGTTCAGCTAATGCTTGAACAGAGAGCATTCTTCTACTGCATGATCAGGATGGTCAAATATTAATATTAATCTTATAAGCAACTAAATTCACGTAACAGTGTCAATCAATGCATACATTTATACCAAAATGATCTATATAAAATAAAAGTTTGTTTGGTTACATTCTGGTTCTTCTTGTACTCTTTGGGTTGAGCAACCACCCTTGAAGTTTCTGTGTATATAACAACTGTCTAATGGTGTTGAATACAGGTCATCTGATCTCTTAGTCATCATTCAGTTTATTTTGTGTATTATTTATACTTCTAAAATGGATGCTATATTTTAATATAGAACACACATCAAAACACTTTATCCTAAATGATTATGTGAACCATAAGTCTAATTTTGCTTCCACAGCACACCAAACCATGGGAAAGGGAAGTAGGGATGTTTAATGAACAGAAGGAGTAAGACATATAATCTACTCATCAATTATGTTTGACTGTTTTTTGTTGCCTATTTTAACTACTTTGGGGGTGACTTTAAAATATGATGTATATTGCACAATTAGGACTCAATCTTGTAAATGAAGGATCTGCATGGTTCAAGTTGTAGACCATTTCTGCTACATTAGCACAGTGTATAATGATAATTATTGCATGCTTAATGAAGAATGTAATAGTTCCTTTATATCAGATAGTCAAATTAATGAATAAACAAAGGTAAAGTTAACTTTGGTTTTACACTAATAAATAAAGTCCATAGGCAAAATTTTAAGTTTACTTTATTTAAACATTGCTGAAAAGTAGCTTCTGTGTTTTATATATATATATATATATATATATATATATATATATATATATATATATATATATATATATATATATACGGTACCTTTGGGGGCCACGGGTACAGAGCTTTGAAGCTCAACCCTGTAGGGACCTGTGGTCACCGCCAGGGGGCGCCCCTATGCCTTTGGAGCCCTGGACCTCAGCACTTCCACCACACCTGGAAGTGCTGGGGGCAAGAGGAGCAGGGACACCCGGAGTGCTTCCGGGGATACAGCCGACACTTCCACCACACTGGGGCGTGTCGGTGGAAGATTGCCGGGACACACCTGGAGCACATACTGGGGAGCATTCATACAATGGCTAAAGTCGGGTGGAAGAGGACAAGGTCTTGGAGGAGGCAAGGAGGCGGCGTGAAGAGACAAGAAGGCATTGTGTAGGCCTGGTGACTTGTGGGGACTTTGGGGTTTGTGCACTTGTGTCTGGTGTAAAATAAATGTGTTTTGGGTGATGTTGACGTGTCCGCCCTGTCTGTGTCCGGGCCAGCTACCACTATATATATATATATATATATATATATATATATATATATATATATATATATATATATATATATATACTGTATATATATAAATGCATTACTGCATTTACAAAGCAAAACCTATATTAGTGGTCTTAAGTTATCAATGTTTAGTCTTTTGTTTTCAGCTTTTAAATATTGAAGAATTCTTTTAAAATAATGCTTTTTTTAACTGTATACACTGGGTAACATTAGACATTACTTTTCTGAGTTATGGAGAGCATGTCCAGTACAAAACTGTAAATAAAGCATAATCAGCAGCAGAATTTTCATTAAAGTATGCTAAAAAAGTTAAAAATAACTTATATTACACTAACTTTCACTGAGAAGACATCTTATTTTGTATGCTTATGTATCTTATTAATAATAGAGGTACACATTTGCTCAGACTAGCCTTAATTTGTCAGAATATGAAAACAACATATTGTTCAAAGTCTGTCCTATCTCATCTGCAATGTCTTATATACACATTTTATATGCACATCTTACCATAACAAACTAGCAAAGTGGCAAATGCCTTGTCCTTTTCAACTAATAAAATCTAGAAACACTACATTAAAGAGAATTTTTACATTATGTTCCTAAACATTTTCAGGATATCCTTGACTTTTCTTGTTTAGTGACATATATCCTATCATTATCCTACTGAAAAATTCCACATGCTGCTATTGAAGGAAGCACCTGATTTGCAAAAATGTCTAAATATCCATTTAAACTGTTCTTCTTACTGTATATAAAGTAATCCAAAGAGTGTCACAAAAAAGCATGGCACTCCTGTAAACTGCCACCACCACCCTGCATTACTGACACCCAGGACAGATTCTTTCACTTAACTGTATTTTTATCACTTTCTGGTCTTCCCATCAGTGTAACTCATTTAAAACCAGGTTTTTTTTTAGCCCTGCAGATAACTGAGATAGCTGATTTTGTTTGCCAGTGTCCAGTATTTTTGTTCCAGTAAATGATTTTTTTTAACTTATTTAATTTATTTAACATGCATAACCCACCTCTTGTGTGGCATGAAAACTGTATCTTCTGGTATCATTTGCACCCATTTTATAATCAACTATTCCTAGGACTAAAACCTGAATGTGGTGAACACATTGGTATAAGAGAAGAGGAGAGACAAACAGCAATTCCAGAACAAAACTGATGATGTTTAAAAAATAAATCCAAGTCAACATCAATGCTAATAAGGATGGCAGAAATTCAGTATAGGAGCCAATCTTGGTAGTGGTGTATGTTGGTGAGTGCATGTTGGCTGGGTGGTTGATGTACTGTAGCTCTGTACTGAGCTGTATTGATCCACTATGTTGGCTCAGCACCTGAGCTGAGGATGGAAGGGAGATGTGATGCCAGTCATTTGACAAAAATGATTGGGACACATCCAGATCTTAGCAATGGAAACTGGCTTTTGGAATATTGAATGGTGCTTAGCTGGAGTGGAAGGAACTAGAATTATTGTGGAAGGCTGACAGATATCAGTTAGATATAGGATTAACAACCTCCACATGCAGTATAAATCATATAACCTCTCCATGTACCTTTATATCTGAAGTTTCCCAAGTAGCTGTAAGTGAAAGCTATAAAGCTCCAGTCAGAGTGCTGTACAGTTGATGTTAGTACTAGGTCATGGAGAGGGTTGCTCCAGTGTGGCTTGGAATTGACTATTTAAACAATGTAGGGTTTTTAAAGACAGTGAATTCTGTGCTCTAAATGGTAATGCCTACCGACTCTGTAATCCTAAGCAGAGACTTAGTGAGACACTAGGATGGCCGTGACTGGGAGATACATCTTACCTGATTTGAATCCAAGTGGTGAATTGTTATAGGATTTCTGTAACAGTCGTGATAGCCATCAATTGCCCATAACAAACACAACATTTCTCAGTATATCATCCTTAGTTAGATGTTTCTGAGTGTAGCCGAATGGTATTTTGTTGAAACTGAGATATGAAATAGTGGTACAGCATTACAACAATGATAACAACAACATCTATTTGTATAGCACGTTTTCATGCAAATGATGAAGCTCAAAGTGCTTTACAAGATGAAGAAAGAAAGGAAGGAAAATATATAAAAATTAGGCAATACTAATTAACAAAGAATAAAGTAAGGTCCCATGGCCAGGAAGGACAGACAAAACAAACCAAAAAAAACCTTTAGAAGGCTGGAGAAAAAACAAAATCTGCAGGTATTCCAAGGCCATGAGACCACCCAGCCCCCACTAGGCATTCTACCTAGCATAAATTATCTAAATCAGTCCTCATGGTTTACAGGCTTCATGTGGAAGAAGTTGATGATAATGGTCATGTGGACATCTGTCCTTCAATCCATCAATGTAGGGACTGCATGATGCCTTGATCAGGTAGTGGTGGCGCAGATCTCTTCCACAGAAAACCAGAAAAAGAATAGCAGAGAAAGTAAGCGTTAGTATGGATTTTGGAGCCATGAAAAAAAAAGATAATTAAATGAATATGCAGAATATCAGAGTTACACTAAAATGAAGCTCTGAGAAGGCCATGTTAAAGTAATGGGTTTTTAGCAGTATTTTAAAGTGCTCCACTGTATTAGTGCTGTTTCCTCACATTTCAAAAGTCCGGAGTTTAAACCCTGGCCTAGATGTGTGAATTGTTCTCATTTTTCTTGTGTTTGTGTACGTTTGCCTCTCTGTATGTTGATTTTCAACACAAACATGTGTGAGGTACGTAGATTGAGTGGTGAGTCTAAATTGGCATGGTATGTGGTGATGTGCAGTACAATGGAGAGACACCGAATGCTACAGGCAAAGGCTCTAGCTCATATGACTTGAAGCAGAATGGGTTTAATAATAAGTGAACTGATTAAACGTAATCTTACATATTTACTCTGTAATCCTTTCTAAAGTGTTGTTTTGCTCTTTCACAGTTCACTCTGACTCAAAATGATGCAAGAGGTAAAAGAACAGGTAAAGCAATAAAGTAAAAATTAATTCTGGATGCCTTACAATGAGGTGCTCTATCTCCACAAAAGGATCAGAAGAATATAACTACAAAAAGAAGAAGAGGATTTTGGTTCAATTTTAACTTCCAAGAAATTCTACCCAATGGTGCCTGAAAGTATACTGCTTAACAGATGGTCTCTAATTTCTGCAAACCAGGTCACGAATAAAGGAAAACTAGTGTCTTCCCAGCATTGAAATAAGACTAATTTTGCATATAAAAATTCCCTTCTCTGCTAACTGTGGATAGCGCCATGGACTCCGCTATCTCTATAGAAGTCATCTTTATCTTTGCTTTGTTTCTTGACTTTCTTGACATTTCATTTACTATCAAAAACATTTAAATCTGACTGGGATGGAAAGATACTGAGGAAGATTGTGCGCTGTTTGGTGGTGTGCCCCCATACAGTCTCAATACATTGTTTACATGCCTATAATACTAAACTCTGTGATTAATCATGTTATGTGGCTTTGCAAAGTTGTATTTATTAACTGTGACATTAGAGGGCGCTGTAATTCCTGAAACCCCACAGACAAACGTCCAAGACAGCAAGTAAAAGCCTCAGAAATATTAAAATTTTTTTTCTTTTTGAAATATTGTGCTTTTCAAGCACCTCCACCACCACAATACACAATAAATCAATAATCAATAACACAATAATTATCCTCCTCTCCTCCCAGCAGCTCTGTCACACTCCCTCCCAACTCCGGCTCAGCTTGCTGGGTCTCGACCGTCCTTTAAATAGTCCTTGACCCGGAAGTGCACCTGTCCTTCTGTCCATGTGATTTAATAGCACTTCCGAGTCAGATGAAGACTTGCATTTTTCTTCAACCCAGAAGTACTTCTGTTCTTCTGTTCCCATGACTTGGGAGTACTTCCGGGCTATAGGGAAAATAAAAATCCACCCGTCTCCCTGCAGCATCCCACGGTGGCACCCACGGTACCCAGCAGGGCTGTGAAGCCAAACTTCATCTCCCATGGTGCCCTGTGGGAAATCCGGGGCACCTATAAGCTGCAGGGAAGTCTCCATCTAGCGTCCTGGATGTGTCAACTGGGTTGAACTGCCGGCCGTCCATCACAACACTTACTTCACTGGAGATATGACAAGTTATTTGTTACATGGAATTTTGACAGAATAACTTCAGAAACAAACATACAACAACAAATAAAAAAACTTCTACTAGAATGTTTGACAGCATCAGTAGAAATAACCTTTTAGTTTTATTTGCAGTGCAAGGAATTAAAGGTCAATAAACCTATTTTTGGTATAATGCAAGTCAGCAAACACACCAAAACAATTCTTTTAAAAGTTAGAGTGTACAAATAGAATGTTATTATTTATGTTATTAAAAAGTATACACTGTCGCATGTGGCTGGGGGTGTAGCCCAGCCGGGACACCCAGGAGGACCAGAGGAGGGCTTGTGCCTCCTCCAGACCACGAGGGGACGACCGCCCTGGTTGTGTTGGGGGCCACGGAGTAGAGGGCTTGGAAGCCCAACCCTGTAGGGGCCCGTGGCCATAGCCAGGCGGCGCCCCGGTGCCTGAAGAAACCTGGAGCCAAGCACTTCCGCCACACCAGGTGCTGGAGGGAAGAAGACTGGGGACACCCGGAGGGCTTCCAGGATGCGCAGCCGGCACTTCCGCCACACGGGGGTGTGTCCGCGGGGGATTTCCGGGAAAGCAGCTGGAGCCCATCTGGGTTGCAAGAGTCGGGTGGAAGAGGACGGAGCTCGAGAGAGGAGTGGAGGCGGCCAGAAGGAAAGGCATTTGGACTGTGAGGCCTGGACTTTGGGGGATCGGTGCTGGAGGCACTGGGACGTGCACTGAACTTTCTTGTAAATATTATCATTGTAAATAAACGTGTGTTGGGTGAACAACAATGTCCGTCTGTCTGTGTCCGGGTCCAGTTTCACAATGGCATAGCCGGCCCTTTAGTGGTGGAGGCTGGCCCATTTTATACCCCACCCGGAAGTGTTCCAGGTGCTTGACCACCTGGTCCCAATTGCACCTCCGGGTGGGGCTGATGACTCGTCCAGCCGGGTTCTTGAGTCTTGGCAGCGCCCCCTAGCGGCCACCCCATCTCCCAACCAGGCTGTGGAGGACTCCATGTCCCATGGAGACACGCGGGAGAGTGGGAAATGAACATTGGCCAAGGAGGCTGCCACCTAACGTCCCGGGGGAGGTATTGAGCTGTCCATGGTGGCTCCCCCGAAACATAAGCAGCAGGGGCGCCCGGCCGGGCATGGGACCCGGCTGTCCATCACAACACCCAACTCTTATATAGTATTTCTTGTGTTTTTTTCAGTTCTTCTATAATTGTTTAATATGCAGAAAGTTGACGAACCATGTCAACAACCGTACTAACATTTCATTAGCAATCAGTTGCAATTTTCTGGAAAGCATGTGAACTTTTTTCACCCGTCATGCACTTCCCAATATTAGAGTACCTTCTAACACCAAGCTCATTCTGGTAAAATGCAGTTTTGTAATTTGGGTAAAGAAATAGTGTTAGTGCCGTTATTGAAAAAAATCTGTTCAACTATAGTAAACCTTTAATAAACATATTATTTTCTATGCTTCTTATATTTGATAATTTGTTCAGCAAACAGTTCTTCTTTATCTCAGTTATAAAATAAATGTTATATTGCAAATTTTGATTAGAAATTAAATTGTAATATAATCATTTTTACAAAGTCTACTTATGTGACAGAATTTAATTATTTTTTCTCATACAGGCTGCAGTCTTTTTTCGGTTGATGACTGATAACATGAAGTAGTAAAGTCTACAATTCCACCTTCAATGTAAGTATAATGACCATGTTTTCTGATAAAAAGACTGAAATGAGTGGACGATTGTGAAGCCACAGGCAATGGCACCCTTGCATAGAGTCAGACTCTGGGCATCTGAAATCATAACTGAATGACCAGTTGGCGAGAGACTAAGACACAGACCAAAATGTTGTTTGTAGAACAGAGATTCTGTTTTTTTCCCATCAAGTGCTAATTGTACTTACAAAAACAGTTCACTACAAAAAATACAATTAGAAACAGCAATAAGTCCAAACAGGTGCAGTGACTCCAAATGAAACTGTGATGAAAAAAGAAAAACAAACAAAAAGAACAGTCTCCCTCCTTCAGTTGACACAATTCAAGAAATAATCAAAGAAAACAATCGAAAATAAAAACTGGAAAAATTAGACAGAATTATGAAGTAGAATTGCCACCCCAAATCGAAATTATATCTATAATTATAAACTTGCAACACAATCACCTTTCTCCTCACTACTCCTATGTTCAGCAGCTCAGAAAATGCTAAAACTTTTAAAAATAAATATCTTTGCTGACTGATCCATCATCCTAAGTCACATTTACTACTTTATGAGTCTGATTTAATTAATTATTCAGCCTTTTTAAAAGATCTCGTCTGTTTTTGCAAGCTCTGGTCTAAAAGTAAACTTTGTGAAAGCACTAAGGCACTTCAACATTTTTCTGCTCTTTAAATATACACATGAATTTATGAAGACTGTACTAAGTCAATTTTAAATTGAACATTCTATTCATGAAGCAATTACAAGGTTATTTTATGATATGAATAATCATTCATTCACAATAATTCATGAAATGATTGAAGTCTTCAGGAAGTGCAATTTTTCTAAAGTTGTATTTTACCCTTGAGGTTGAACACATTACTTGACATTATAAACATAACGTTTCTTGTTTTTTAAAACATGTATATGTATTAGCAGTATAAAATTTTATTAATGGAAGTAGAGCCATTGTAAATGTGTGGATGTTAGGAGTCACCATTGCCCCTTTAATCCTCACAGACAGATGCTTGGGACACCAAGTAAAAGTAATAAGAAGTGTGTTTAATCTTTCTTCTATAAATAGTGCCTTCAAGCACCCCAGCCACAATAAACAGGCAATTAAATCACACATTGCAATAATAATAGACACACAATTCTCTCCTCCACACCTCCCAGCAAGTTCTGTCCTACACCTCCCGATTCCGGCTCACTTGCTGGGTCTTCAGCCGTTCTTTAAATACTGCCCGACCTGGCAGTGCGTCTGTTCTTCCTCCCATGTGACTTGCCAACAGGACAAACAACTGTAATATTACTGGCTGTCAAATACCAAAATAAAAGGTTATTTATATTTGAAAGATTACTATAAAAATATTTTTATAACAGTAACACAAAAACACAGCAAAAATGGTTTGCCTAAGAATAACCTAAACTAACTAAAACCCAGTCTGCAAAACAGTGTCCAATATTCAAAAAATCCAAACAGAACTTGTTATGATCTTCACTCACCAAAACTCAGTGCCACTCTGGTGATCTATGCTACTCAATACATGGACTGAGGGGGGATCCTCAGCTGCAGTGTCATGGAGGCCCCACCCCCTGAGGATCCACATAAGTAGGGACAGGGCACATAACAAAAAAAAACTATAATAAACAGCAAAATAAAGTAAACAATAATCCAAACAATAATTCATTCATACTATATAACTAAACCAAAAAACATAATCCACTGTACAATCTATAAAATAATTTAAAATACAACAAAACAGACCAAAAAAAGGATAACACATTGGTTGAAACCCTAAGACATAAAAGACACATAAATGTACATGTTAAACCTATTGAATTATAACAAACAGGATGTCCACAATAATAACATCATGTAAATTCAAAAGCATTAGGGACACTGCTTTACAGTAGCCATCTAAACAGAAGATCCAATTTCCACCTCTATGTACTTAAGATGTGCTTAATTTACATAGTCTCTGTCTCTAATGTGTATATAAGCCATCGATTTAAAACAGTATAAAATTATTTCTAATTGCTCTGGCAATTGTCAGCATGCATTACTGCCATTATTTATTGGGGGGACAAACAATTTTGCAATGCTGAGAGGGGGCTAGTGGTACATTGAAACAGATTTATACTTGCTTCACTAGTTATATTAATCACCTAATCTCTGGATTTCATGCAGATCATTCTTCAAATTTCCGAATTAGCTTTATAGTAAGGAACAGTTTCGTTAAAATTAAAAATACGACATTTATTGGAATAACTAGATAGTTGAAAATTTCCTTGGGAGAAAATTCAGTCTATAAACCTGATTTGAAAATTGTTATCTGTAAAACATATTCATTTATTTTCCTTGTGAGGTAAAGTTTGAATTTACTCCATTTTTTATGTGATTGTTTATTGGAAAATAGTCATGAACTATGAAGGTGTAGCCTTTGCAAATCAGTCTATAATATTTGACAATAGACCATAACTTGCAATTCATATACATACAGTTCATAATTAGGAACATAAATGGCTTTCAAAATCTTAATAAAAATTTCTTCAGGCTTCCCGTTGTCTGGAGATACATTCCGAGCTGTAGACATAGCTTTACATCCGGCAGCAGTAGTAGGCATTGTAATCAGGTAAGTTCTGTAGCTTTTCAAAGAGCAACTTTGGTTGGGTTTTGCACTATTTAATTAAAAGATCTTTTATGTTTTATTCAGTTTTTGTCTTGTTTGATGCTTTTTACACATTTTTACGGCTTTCAGGTAATATTATGCTTTTTGACTTATTTAAATGTTTTATTTAATTTGAGTTCATATAATTCTTGAACATTTACAAAGTTTACCTCTTTTTATTCAGTTGAAAACATTTTATAATTTTTAACCTGTAGTTTACAGTGTTTGTTTTTTTAAAAAGGTTTTCATTTTTGTAATTTCTGTTCAAAAGGTTATTTACTCAGTACCAGTTTCTTTATTTATAGGTCAACCTCAATGTGTTTTCGTGAATGAGTTTTAATATATTATAAAAAACACATAGATGCCTATTCTATCAGAAACTTTACTATTGCTATTCTTTATGAAAACATGAAATTAAAATATTTTTTGGTTATCATTACAAACCTCCTAGGGTAACTAACACATTAAAAATATAAATTTGGGTGCAGTAATCCTTTAAGTATTTTTCAATTTAAATATTGTTTAAAATGAAAATAAATTAACCATTTTTTAATGTATTTGTACTAAATTATTTATTAATTTTCTAAAAGTATTAATATATTTCATCATGCACATGCACATAGAGGACAGATTAATACTAGAATTACCAGAGGCAATGGAAAAACTCATAATTCCGGCCCATCTTACAGTAAATCCCTTTGCACCTCTCCGTCAGCGACTTTTGTCTTCTAAATGTGTCGATAAGCCCAAGTAACAAGAAGCCTGCTATACCACCCCCAAAACCCCCATACAACCTCAGAACGGGCAAGAAGTTCTCCCAGTTCCTGCCTTGATTGATTATCTGGGATTGAGGTACCCAGAATTGTAAGGGGAAATAATTTGATGTGTGTTTTGCGTCTACACAATCTATGTAAACACATTGTTAAAACAGAAACTTTTTCATGTTTTAGTAATAAATAAAAAAATGTAGACATGAACTGTATAATGTGTGAAGGCTGGTGGCCAAATATCAAATAAACACTTTCACAGAAGGTGCAAGTACAATACAACAGCTTATGTGGTGCTGTGGTTAGAACTGCCAACTTATAAACTAGAGGTTGTGAGTTCAAAACCAGCTCCCCAACTCAAAATGGTAAAACTTTTTTTGTGTACTCCAGCAACATGTTTCAGAGTAGTCATTTACTGTAGTGTGTGTCATCATTTGTAGAGAATCTTTGAAATAGAAGCAATCCATACTCCTCATGAACTCATGTTTATTAATGAGACAGGCTTCAACCTCACTTAAAGGAGGAGGAGGTGGAGGAACATAATTGGTCATTTTAAATGTCCCTGGCCAGCGTGGGGGTGAATGTGACAATGTGTCCCCCATCACCCACCAAGTGGTCCTCCACCAACATGCCATTCTTGGTCAATACAACACCATGCTTTTACTGGTTTTCCTTGATGGCTTCCTAGATCATGTATAGTAAATGGTCCAGAGAGAGTCGGCACACCCAGTGCAGCAATGATAAGTTGTAATATGGGACAATGTCAGTGTCCACCGGGCTGCTCTGGTTTGTGACTGGTTCACCACAGCCCAGTTAAGGCTTGCCAAGAGTTTTTTTCGCCTCACCTCCAGGCCAGGGCTCATATTACATGCAATGTCAATGAGATTCTTTGACATAACCCTGACCTGAGAAGGGATGCTGCTGCTGAAATGAATTTTATTTTTTTTTACTGATTTTTATATATACTGTTGTACATTTAGAAATTATATTTTGTATAAAATTTCTACATTTTTTGTTTATATAGTGTTTATTATGTAAAGAGGTAGTGAGGAGTGGGGCGTAAGTAACATTACTCATTGCAGTAAGAGGTTTTCACAGTAGTCTTTTGAATTGTTCTTTTGAGCATGGTGTAATTCTGTGTTGCAGTATATGTATTTTTGAGGTCTTTTGTGTGATGATTGAAGTCAAAGTTTGGTTTTGATATAAGATTGCATGGTTTTGAGTAGAGAGTTTGGTTTTCACCTGGAAGTTTGAAGTTTGGGGAGATGAGTGTGCAGTTATGAAATTGTGTTTAGAGGTTTTGGGAAATTGAGCTTATTTTTAAGAAATGTGTCTAAGCTTTTGAGAAAAGAGTCAGATAACATGATGTATTAGATGAGGTAATAGCAACATAAAAGTATAAAAGAGGAAGTATTGTTTTATTGATTGCTCACTCCATGGACTGAGACATTTGTGCTTATTTCTGTGCAGGTAAAGATATGTTTTGGATTCTCATCTGGGAACAGTGACTGCCTTCTTTGAAGATAGAAGAAAAGTTTTTCCACAACACAACATGCCTTAAAATGTTTCACTTTTCAGGGAAGTCATTTCCCTTCTGTTATGAAAATTTCCATACAGCACTTGACTATAACAGCAGTCATTTTTTGTCATCTAATTTGGAAATATTTTTCACAATTAATGGCATGCTCACCTAACCTACATTGAGATGACAAAATGACAGCAAATGTGCAATTAATATAGAATAACTTTTGCCAAGTAATGTACAATAAATGCAAGCCTGTAATAATAATAATAAATATTTCACATTCAATTTCTACACCAAACAGTATTTATACTTTTTAGAAATACAAATTTGCTAAAATGCTAATGTGGCACACTTGTAAAATACTGTCTTGCCTGCTATTAGCAAAATTCAAATAACTGGCATAATATTTGCATGATTAGTTTATCTCAAAGCAAGAAAAACTTTGTGGACAACAGCTTTATTATTGTTAGGGTATGCTACTGTGAGTGTGAAAGCCTTCCTTTAAACCCTGTTGAATAGTTTTTGATGCTGGGACAATTTATTTTTTGTTTGCTTCCTAATGCCATCAGCCTTACTCATCAGTCCTGTTTGCATGTGCCAAAAAACTGAATTTACCCCAGATTTACTGTCCAGATGGCCTTCTGTTCTAAATACAGTGTTTTGTATGCCATTGAATAAATAGATTGCATAGAAACAGTTATTGTATGGTGCGCTGTATAATACTATATCTTTTGCCAATACATTTTTTTTCTATTTTAGAATGTGTGTACTGCTCTCCTGTTGGGTTTAATAGTGAATTATGGAAATACTGGGCCATGCAGTAATATCCTACTAGCTTATCTGTAATTAATATTCTCTCATAAAGGGCCTGTAATAAATATTTCTACAGGTATTTTCAAAACCTGATGACCCTTAAAGTTACTATAGGGTGACACAGCAATTTGTTAAAAAATGTCTCCCATAATGTGGTGCTGCTGCTCAATTAAAACACTTTTTTTGTAGATAAAGAAGACTCTGTATTCTTAAATTCTTCTTACTGAGTGAGCTTTTACACTGTGGAAAACAGATCTTATAAATGAGCAAATCTCATGAATCTTCTTGCTGAAGTCAGTTTAGATCTTGATTGAAAAAATATCAGCATCATCCTCATACTGGCTTCTATATTTAAAGTAAAAGCTGGCCTGGATTTTTGCATGGAATTATCACTTTACTCCGGTGTTTGTATTAGTAACTGTAAATTAGAAAGAGACAAGTCAGGTCAAGTCAAATGTATTTATATGGCACTTATAAAACAACTAAAAGTTGACCAAAGTGCTTGTTGACAAATAAAATAAACGTCAGATAAGAAAAAAGGAGTGAAAAACATAATACATTAGAATAAAAGGATCAAATATGAAAGGCAAATGCAACACACGGCTAAAAGCAAAGCATTAGAGTTAACAGCCATAAAAACAAACATACATTTAGAAAATAAAAGAGTTAAAACCATAAAGTGAAGCTAGACTCTCAATGCAGCCTAAAAGCAAATGAATAAACGTGTGTTTTTAACTGTTATTTAAAATATTTAAATGTGGGAGCTGAACTTATTGAGAGGAGCAGGCTGTTCCATAGCTGAGGACCCAATACAGCACGATCACACCCCAGCTTCAACTGTGTGCCTGGAACAGACAGTAATTCCTAATAAGAGAATCTGAAAGACCTGGTGAATGAGTAGGGAAAGAGAAGATCAGCAGGATACCCTGGAGAAGATACATGTAAGGCTTTGAACAATAAAACAAACAATAAAATCTTAAAATCCACACTGCATTTCACACAGAAGCAATGAAGAGAAGCTAACACAGGTGAAATGTGATGTCTTTTTTAGTGCCAAAACAGGCAGAAGTGTCACTCACCATGCAGATCATGCCTTATTCTGATTATGTCAACTGTTGGGCCTAGAGGGTTACAAGAAGCAAATTCCTAGAACATTGCCTGGAGCAGCAGCAAAATGTGAATTTCCTCATAGTCTTTTTATTTTTATAATGATTTCAGAATCAGACCCTAGACATTGATACACTTGCATATGATATCTTGTAGCAGCTGAAGGGTGCTCAGAGTCATACTTTAAAAAAATAGTCATTTTCTAACCTACTTCGTCCTGAACAGGGTCGGGAGTGTGCTGGAGCTTATCCCTGTTAGTATAGGACACAAGGCAGGAACAAGCCTGCAAACACAAACACACTCACACACTAGGGCCAATTTAATGTCGCCAAACCATCTAACCTGCATGTCTTTGGTCTGTGGGAGGTCTGGGACAAAGTGAGCATTGCCCATGCCTCTAGGCTTTAGTGGCAGATCAGGCCACTAAGTTACGTAAGGAGATTTAACAGGGATGCAGGCAACTAGCTGAAAAAAAAAAAAACTTCCGGCTAGATATAGTTGGGCTCACCTCGACGCACAGCTTGGACTCTGGAACCAATCTCCTTGAGAGGGGCTGGACTCTCTACCACTCTGGAGTTGCTCCCGGTGAGAGGCACTGAGCGGGTGTAGGCATACTTATTGCCCCCCAACTTGGAGCCTGTTCATTGGGGTTTACCTCAGTAGACGAGAGGGTAGCCTTCCTCCACCTTCGGGTGGGGGACGGGTACTAACTGTTATTTGTGCGTATGCGCCAAACAGCAGTTTGGATTACCCACCCTTTTTGGAGTCCCTGGAGGGGGTGCTAGAGGTCTTACCTTCTGGGGACTCCCTCGTACTGCTGGGAGACTTCAATACTCACGTGGGCAATGACAGTGAGACCTGGAAGGGCGTGATTGGGAGAAATGGCCCTCCGATTTGAACCCGAGCAGTGTTTTGTTATTGGACTTCTGTGCTCGTCACGGATTGTCCATAACGAACACCATGTTCAAGCATAGGGGTGTTCATATGTGCACTTGGCACCAGGACATGATCGACTTTGTGGTAGTGTCGTCTGACTTGCAGCCACATGTCTTGGGCACTCGGGTGAAGAGAGGGGCGGAGCTGTCAACTGATCACCACCTGGTGGTGAGTAGGCTTCGATGGTGGGGGAGGATGCCGGTCAGGCCTGGTAGGCCCAAAAGTGTTGTCAGGATCTGGTGGGAACGTCTGGAAAAGTCCCCTGTCAGAAGTAGCTTCAACTCTGGCAGAACTTCAACCATGTCGCGAGGGAGGTGGGGGCGGGCATTGAGTCAGAATGGGCCGTGTTCCGTGCCGCTATTGTTGAGGTGGCTGCCCGGCGCTGTGGCCATAAGGTGATCGGTGCTTGTCGTGGCGGTAATCCCTGAACCCACTGGTGGACACTGGCGGTGAGGGATGCCGTCAAGCTGAAGAAGGAGTCCTACCGGACCCTTTTGTCCTGTGGGACTCTAGAGGCAGCTAATAGGTACCGGCAGGACAAGTGGAATGTGGCTTCAGTGGTTGCTGAGGCAGAAAGTCAGGCGTGGGAAGAGTTTGGGGAGGCCTAAGAGAACGACTTTCTGACAGCTTTGAGGAGATTATGGTCCACCATCTGGCGTCTCAGGAGGGGGAAGCAGTGCAGTGTCAACACTGTATATGGTGGGGATGGTGCACTGCTGACCTCGACTCGGGACGTTGTGGGTCGGTGGGGGAAGTACTTCAAAGACCTCTTCAATCCTACTAACATGCCTTCCAACGAGGAAGCAGAGCCTGGGGACTCAGAGGTGGGCTCCCCCATCTCTGGGACTGAGGTCACCGAGGTGGTCAAAAAACTGGCAGGGCCTCAGGGGTGGATGAGATATGCCGGAGTTCCTCAAGGCTCTGGATGTTGTAGGGCTGTCTTGGTTGACAGGGTCCATTGGATGGTTGAACCTCGGATTCAGGAGGAACAATGTGGTTTTCGTCCTGGTCACGGAACAGTGGACCAGCTCTACACCCTTAGCTGGGTCCTGGAGGGTGCATGGGAGTTTGCACAACCAGTCTACATGTGTTTTGTGGACTTGGAAAAGGCGTACGACCATGTCCCTCAGGGAATCCTGTGGGGAGTGCTCCGGGAGTATGAGGTATCGGACCCCCTGATAAGGGCTCTTCAGTCCCTGTACAACCGGTGTCAGAGCTTGGTCCTCATTGCCGGCAGTAAGTCGAACCCGTTTCCAGTGAGAGTTGGGCTCCGATTCTGTTCATAACTTTTATGGACAGAATTTATAGGCGTAGCCAAGGTGTTGAGGTGGTCCAGTTTGGTGGACTCAGGATAGGGTCACTGCTTTTTGCAGATGATGTTGTCCTGTTTGCTTCATCAGGTCATGATCTTCTCTCTCTCTGAATCGGTTCACAGCTGAGTGTGAAGCAGCTGGGATGGGAAATTAGCACCTCCAAATTCGAGACCATGGTCCTCAGCTGGAAAAGGGTGGAGTGCCCTCTCAGGGTTGGGAGCGAGATCCTGACCCAAGTGGAAGAGTTCAAGTATCTCGGGGTCTTGTTCACGAGTGAGGGAAGAATGGTGTGTCAGATCGACAGGCAGATCTGTGTGGCATCCGCAGTGATGCGGGCTCTGCATCGGTCTGTCGTCGTGAAAAAGGAGCTGAGCCATAAGGCAAAGCTCTCAATTTACCAGTTGATCTATGTTCCTACCCTCTCCTATGGTCATGAGCTGTGGGTAGTGACCGAAAGAACGAGATCGCGAATACAAGCGGCTGAGATGAGTTTCCTTTGCCTCTGGGCTTTCCCTTAAAGACAGTGTGAGATGCTCAGTCATTCGGGAAGGGCTCAGACTAGAGCTGCTGCTCCTCCACATCGAGAGGAGTTAGATGGGGTGGCTCGGGCATCAGATCAGGATGCCTCCTGGACACCTCCTTGATGAGGTGTTCCGGGCATGTCCAAATGGGAGGAGGCCCTGGGGAAGACATAGGACATGCTGGAGAGACTGTCTCCCGGCTGGCCTGGGAACTCCTCGGGAATCCCCCAGAAGGGCTAGAAGAAGTGGCTGGGAAGAGGGAAGTCTGGGCTTCTCTGTTCAGGCTGCTGCCCCCGCGACCCGACCTCGGATAAGTGGAAGAGGATGGATGGATGGATGGACAACAACTCTTGGAGCGGTTTTTGGGAGTTTTGGCTGATAGCACATTGCTACACCCACCACATAATGAATCACCTGGATTGGGACCCGAGTGCAGCAGGTAACACCTCAACTAAGATGGAAAGAAAAACCCATCTATTAAACGATACTGATTTTATAATTGAAAGTGATTTTAATCCAACCAGGAGAAGGTTCAACCTTCCTTTAAAACTGCATTCACATTGTAACAACGTTTCTTCTTCTTTTGTATCAAGTCAAGTCAAGTTGGGGAGCATGCACTGGTACTACACCCACTACACGACAAAACAACTCGGGATCCTGGTTTATAACCCCCCAGGCAGACACACAGTCCAGTCCCACCCTCCAGAAATGACCCTCTATCTACCACAGCCAGGTGTTACGTGGGCGACCCCTTGGCCTGTTCCAGCCACTCAGGTCCCCAACAATGAGGATCTTACGAGATCATCCTCAGAGAAACGTGCCACATAGCTGTAGTGCCATAACTGACGCTCCCTCACAATGCAAGTAATGTGGCTCATTCGAGAATCCAAGAGCAATCGCTCATTCGACACAAAGTTAAACCAACAGTACCCAAGGATTTTCTGGAGAGACACAGTACCAAAGGAGTTGAGTCTTCATCTCAGGTTACTGGATAGAGTCCATGTCTTGTAACCATATAGCAAGACAGGAAGCACCAGGACTCTAAAGACTTGGATCTTCGTCCTTTTGCATAGTTATCGGGAGTGCCACACACCCTTTTCCAATGACCTCATGACCCCCTCATTCTCTCCCAATCTGTCTACTGACTTCATAGGAAGAGTCACCAGAGATATGAATGTCACTGCCAAGGTAAGTAAACCTCCCAACAAGGTCAACACTCTCTTTGCAAACAGACACACTGCTTATGGCTGTGCCCAAGAGGTCATTAAAGGCCTGGATCTTGGTTTTTATCCAGGACACTGACAAGCCCAGACACTCAGATTCCCTCACTCAGTCTCTCGAGCGCCCTGATCAGAGCTTCCATTGACTCTGACTCTGATCACAGCATCATCAGCAAAGTCAAGATTCGTTAATCTTTCTTCACCAACAGACCTTGCCCAACACCCAGTCCACACAAGCATTGAACAGAGTAGGAGCAAGAACACACCCCTGATGAACCCTAGAATCAACTGGGAAACATACAGAAGTCCTGCCTCCACACTGCACAGCACTCACAGTACCAGTGTACAGGCTGGCCATGATATCCAGCAACCTCGAGGGGATCCCGCGAAACCTCAGGATGTCCCACAGGGCAGCCAGATCAACTGAGTCGAACTGTTTGCAAAAATTGACAAAAGCTGCAAAGAAACTCTGCCGATATTCGCATTTGTGCTCCATGAGAACCTTCAGTGCCAGGATGCTGTTGATGGTAGACTTCTTAGGCGTAAAACCAGACTGGTAGTCGCTGGTAGGTGAGAAGGTGATCACGAATCCTATTGAGGACGACCCTATCAAGGACCTTACCTGGCACCGAGAGCAGTGTTATCCCCCCTGTAGTGGCTGCAATCCAGGCGATCACCCTTCCCTTTCCAGATAGGAACGACAAGTCCCGTTTTCCAGTCAGTTGGGATGATGCCAGTCTCCCAAATGGAAGCAAAGATTGCTTGCAATGCCAGGAGGACAGCCTTACCACCAGCCTGAAGAAGTTCACCCCTGATACCACAGATTCCTGCAGCCTTTCCCCCCCTCAACTGGTTCACCACCTGTGCAATCTCAGTGAGGTTGGGTGGTTCATAGCTAATTGGAGGATCAGCTTCAAGAGCCGTGGACCCAGAGATATCCAACGTCCTAGCTGGAGGATCAGATTTGAACAACTGCTCAAAGTGGCCAACCCAGCAGGTCACAACTGCAGTGTCATCCGTAAGGACCGTTCCATCAGCTGCCCTGACTGCGACTCTCCAAGGAACAGATTCAGATGTGCGTAATGCTTTAATTCCTCTGTAAGCAGGACATGAGTTGCTAGTCCACAGACAGTGTGACACTTGCTCACAGATTCCTCTAACAAAGCCTCTTTATCTACCCTCAAAGCCGTTGCAGCCATCCTTGTCAGTTCCCAGTACTGACCAGGAGTTGCCATTGAGCTGTGCACTGCAACTCCTGTCAATGATATCCAGGGTGCCCTGCGAGATGAAACACCTCCTTCTGGGAAAACCGGTAACACCAACACAACCCTCAGCAACCTTCAGGGTCTTGTCACAGAAGGTCTCCCATATCACATCAGGATCGGCAGTCATACCCAAATCTGAAAGTTCCTCACACAAACTGCGTGCAAACTCATTAGAAACAGCCTGGTCTTGGAGTCTGGCCAAGCCCAGGCTCATTTTCCTAGTAGGTGGTAACCTACTGGACCTAAGCTGGTTCCTAAGAGTAGCAACAACAAGTCTGCAGTCAGAATTCACAAACTGAGCACTTCTGTAGACCCTGCAGATTGGCAAGAGCCTCCAGCGTCTGCCCATGTGAGGATGTGATCGATCTCCTTCACCACACCACCAGTACTGGTGTATCAAGTCTGATGATATGGTTCAGGGCGCTGGAACCAGGATCCAGAGATTCGCAGCCTATGACCTTTTGCAAAGTCCAGGAACATGGAGTCAATTTCACTATGGCCACCAGACCCGTGGGGACCGAGACAATCCTCATAGCCAGCCCTGTCAGTGCCAGTGGCCGCATTGAAATCACCCATGACCAGAGAGTGTCACCTCGTCGGCATCCATCAACCACAGAGCGAAGCTTTGAATAAAATGTCTCCCTCGCCGAGACATCACTCACTGCAGTCGGAGCATACACTGAGACAACAGACAAGGCACCCAGGGAATGCTGTAATCTGAGTCTCATAATACGCTCGTTGAAAGGAGTGACATCGGACACCATCGGAAGAAGCCAATCCTCTACAGCAACAGCTACTCCCCGAGTATGACAGAAAGGTGTATCAACCTACAGAGATTTGGCCAATCCCCGGTCTGCGTACCTTAGAGAGTGCCGCCACTGAAATGCGGAGTTTATGCAGCTCCTCCGACAGCAGTGGAAGATGATCATCTTGCCGGAGAGACAAGACGTTCCATGCGGCCACCCATATGGACCACCTCAAAATGGGACCTGAGTGCTGCCGTGCAGTGGGTGATGCCTCAACACCACACCAGTTCTGATCCCCAACAGACCTCACCCTATTAGCTGTCCAACGGTTTTGACTCTTCTGGGGATGGGGCTCCCGAGGACTTCCCCCCATCCCCTTCATGATGCGAGCAGCCTTCCAATGGGCAGCTGCAGCAGAGCTACTCCTGCGGAGAGTAAAAATGAGTCCTTTCTGTAGTCTCTGAACTTTATGAAGTTTTTTTTTATGGTGGCTGGAGTGCCAATCCTGCCACCAACCCCATGATTTCCCTTCAAGTTGGAGGACCGCTTGCAGGGCCAGCTAAAGTTTAACGTTACATAGACTTGACACAAGTTTACTTTTAAAAGTTCAACAACTTTATTTCGAACAACAATAACAAATTAATCTTATAACAGTTTGTAAATATTACAAGGTCTGTATTGCTCCATTTCCTTCTGCCCGCCAAATTCCCCCCTCTCACATCTGGAATCACACAACACCTATCTCGCATGCACACAAGAACTCCCACTGAAACACATGAAATTAACAATGGTGCATTTACAAATATTTAAAAACTATTCTTGTTTAAATTAAAAGTTTCACTTACACACCCCGTCTCACAAAGTTTTGACAAGTGAGAGAAGTTCAGGGATTCTCTCAGGCAAGGGGGGACTTTCCAAGATGACTGAAGACATCTGATTCCTGATCTCTGAACTGAAAGGCTATGAGACTTTTGTCTGGAGGGCCAAATTCAAGAAACTCTCATCTATGTGGAACAGAAGCTGTGACCTCAGTCTGCCAAGCCAAAGCTGTGAGCCAGTAGTCTGTCAATGCGGAGAAGCTATAACTTCAAGAAGGGAACTTCAGCAACTAACCTCCTGGTCCAGAATGAGTAATGTTTTTTTTTTCCCCTATGAAGTGGCAAAAAACAGCAGAAGGTAAGCCAAGGAAGCACCAGCACAGCACTGACAAGGATCATGAAGCAAAGAGTACACTCTACTTGAACCAAGGGCAACAACAAAGAAACAACTCCACACAACATTGGACATCGTCGATAAAGACTTAGTATCGTAAACTATTTTTTATTTGCCCAAGATCAAGTAAAACTCTAAATACCAGTAAACAGCTAGCCTATATGTTATATGTTTGTCTGCCTACTCTGTCTGCGTCCAGTCTTGTATATCAATATATATATATATATATGCAGTTGTCATATTTCTATGCTTTTTATGTTTATCAATAAATTGTATTATTCTGTTTCTTAGAACAAGTGCTCCTCAGGTAGCTTGATATAAGTCTAAAGGCTGAGAACTGCTTCCTACAACAGAGAAAGGCAAGGTAAATGAAGTAGGAGCCTTGTTGAATTATTGCATTAATTACCAGTGTTGCAAAAGGCAAAACATATAATTAATTAACCAAGTTAAAATTTCTTTTTAAATCCCACATTATTATGGCATACTCCTGGGTTGCTGTCTTATTTACTATTAATCAATGAAAAATCCTTCAGAATACCTCACACAGACAGCAAGAGAATATACAAAGTCCATGCAGGAAGGATAAAAAAAAAGTCACTTATTTATTATTATTTAGAGGATGCCAGGAATGCGCCCAGAATGACTCAGCTCGCACCCACGCAGAGAGACGCGTCACTCTGAGATTAAAAGCCCTGAGAATATATTACTTGAATTATTTACACAAACAAATGCATATGTAACTACTACTCAGAGTACCCACTGTTGCCTGCCTGTATTTAAATAAACTGGGGAAAAACTGTCATTTGAAAATTCACATTTGCTAAACACAGCCCAAGATGAGACAAAAAGATGTACTCTTAGAGAAAAGCTGTATTTATACAAGACAATTAAATTGTTACCCAAATTATTCACTGTACATCACACTGTGGTTTTATATGAGATCCCACTTTGCCTGCTACAAAATGTTGTGCATTCTGCTAATGATATACTCACTCCAGTGAACTCCTGCTGCCTGATGGGAATTGTAGTCTCCATGTCTGCACTGTTTTTGATTTGCACCCACTCTTCCTGATAAGACATATAGCCTATATTATAAGATGGAAAAATGAGAAGGCACATGCAAAATTATGTATGAATCAGTTCAGCCATTTTGTGTGACTGGTGAACATAAAAACAGACATCTTACGATTTTATTTACATAAACTCCCCCCAATGACTCATAATGACGTTATACAATAAACAATAACACACACACACCAAACACATTCCAGATTAATGGATGGAAACAATAACGATAGTGAAATTAAGCTCCAGAAAGTGCTTTCTTAATTCTGTTGTGAATGTGGAAGTCCAATGATAATCTGCTGTGGAAGGAACTTACTCCTTGTGACAATGGCCCCAAACCAATGAACAAAACCAAACTATGAACAAAGAAGACACAATTCAGAAATGAGCAGTAATCCTTAAGAGGTGAGCAATATTATAATGCAAATGGCTACAGAAAAAGGTGTGCTGTAGATTTGCAGAAAATGTGAACACAAAAAAGATGACCCATCTCTTTGTCCCTTGGTGTCCTATCCACGTTAACTTGGTGAATTCCATTTAACCCCGTTGGAGAAGTCTAGGGCAGTCCAGCAGTGTAGTGATCCAAAAAGCTGCTGGAATTTGGGATCCTTCATGTAGCACTGTG